>NW_024609835.1:150931799-151552119 GCF_016920785.2 Ixodes scapularis | reverse complement strand
CGCTTTTACGTTTCAATCCCTTACTTTTCACTACATTGCTCTAAAATCCTTCGCCGCAATTCGCCAGAGTGCATAAGTGATAAGCGACGCTTTCTTGACGTAGGAAAATATATTCCCGATAAGATAAAGGAACTTTTTTTTAGTTAAACGACCTAAATTAACGGGGCAATACCCATAAAGTGGCGTCATAACCATAAGAATCGCACCGTAAAAACGTCGGCTTAGCAAAAGAAGGATGCGAAAAGTGTAGTGAGCGTAACAAAAAGAGGAGCTCGTTTTATTAACATATTGTGTAGCCTTTTTTTTTTTTTTTTTGGGGGGGGGGGGGGATGGGGGGGCTCTCTAACGATGTTCAATGGCGTTGAAGAATTTATGCGCGTACGTCTAAACCGTCGCTGTTTCTTTTGTAACAACGTTTTCTACAAAATTTTTTGTGTATAATATTTTTCTTTTCTATTTTATCACCTCATTTTTTAAGCATTAGATTAGAACAAAAATATTTAACGTTCGCAGTTTTAAAAAATGAATCCCTGTAAATGACAGTTCGTGTCACCTTCAGCACGTTATCGTGCAGTATCTGACCATGTGTTAGCGGTGGGAACTATAATGAAAAAGACACACTCGACTCCTCTGATACCAGTGTATTAGTTCAATGTATCAGTTCAACAGAACAGTGTGAGCAAAAAAAACAAAAAAAAACATGGGCATGGCACTTGTTTTCTTTTAAGTCTCGCTCCTTCCTTCATAATCTGTTTTTTTGGCCTTCTTATTGACCAATGTTGCAATTTTATTAGCTGACAACTGATAATGAGATGCACCAATCGCCTGACCCGGCGTTTCCCAGGATGTCATCAACTAAAGCGAATATCATCACATCCCTAATCTTGTCAATACATCTACATCGTTACGCTCGAATTTTTTTCATCGTATTACGGACTCACCTTCGTTTCGGGCCGTTCAGCGATTTGTTTCGTGTGTTTGTTGCTTTATCGTGCTTCCAGTTGGACACCCAGCCCTTGGGAGGTCGGGCTCCATTCTCTGCTACTCTGGCAGACAAGTGCACGTTACCCTCCAAAAAATAACTAAATACTGCTACTCGTTACTTGCTCAAAAAAGTACATAAATGCCCCACTCGTTACTCACTCTCAAAAGTAACGCGTTGCTTTGCCTCAAATGCAACGAGTTGCTTTTCTCGTAACTTTGACGACGAAATGTATAACTGATTCTGTTTTAAGCTTGATTCTTTTCTTTTCAATAAGCACTGCACTTAAGCAGTAGCTGCCTCCCCAAGTTTTTGCCAGTTATGTTGCCCCGCTCCCAGAGAATACCTATAAAGTGACGCTCAAGAGTCGTTCTATTGACGCGCTCAAAGAAACGGCACTGTTGTGCATCAGCAAGAGCTTGTGAAATCGGGATTCCCCTCCCTGCTTTGTTCTATCTGCTTCTAAAGTTCGAAGTTGAGAATGGGTTCTGTGCCTACCCGTTTTGGCAACCTCGTTGTTTATATTCGATCTCTATTCGATTATAACAGGTTCAACAACGAGCCTTATTGTGTTCGCTAGGTGAAGGATATTCCCAGCTGAAGAGTTCGACTTACGTTTTGAACATTAAGCGCTGCTATGCAGTCATACTGTTTAGATGTTTTTTTGTGTTGCCCATCTGCCTTTGTCGCAATAGATGCCGACGAAGACTATTTAAACGGGGCTGTACACGTTACTCCTCAAAAGTAACGAGATACCGTTATGCATTCCCACAGCGTGGCATCGTTGGCTAGTATCTAGATCTAGCAAAGATAGTAGGTGCAAGTCACTTAAGAACACATTGAGAATGAGTAATAAAGTAAATGGACCCGTATGTTAAATCACCTCTGGAATAAAAATACTGTGCTTGATATAGCTCTCCCGGCGAATACCCCAAGGCGGCTACTTCAAATGTTTCCACAAAGTACTTGCCGTTTGAACTCACAAACGTTATTGAACACTCTCAGCGTTTCGTCGCTGGCTAATGTCCCCTTCAGCCCTTTTGTTTTTAAAAATGTAGTTGCAAATGTGTTCCAGAACCTTAGTATTTCTGTCAAAGCCACTGTATACAGATCGATAGGCTAAACTTCTCTCCTTGCCCTAAAACATACAACACTGTTCTGCAAAAAAAAAAAGAAACATAAAAAAAATGTTTTCGGATGCGCATCAACACCCATCAGCGGAGCCTGCCACAGGCACACACCACGACACTGCTGATCTCGTGATAGTAGCATATATTGAACGGTAAGTTTTGTCGTTTTGTCGTCTTGATGAGCCCGGGAAAGCACGTTTATCCGTATAGCATCGACTCGCATTTGCCGTTCCTCCGATGGTTGGAACTACGCGGCGGGAGCGCATGCATAAATAACTTGACCGAGCCACTGACGACGCTTTGTTCGAGCCTTTGTTCCTCGAAAAAGGGCTCCCGCCGCGACGAGAACAATGTTGTGTCCCAAGTTGTTTGCGGTCCCTGAAGGCGGTGTTGCGCACGAAATGCAGAATAGAAAACCTGTTCAGCAACTTTGCTCTAAGGTTTCTCCCAAAGAGTCTGTGCCTTATGGTGGCTTCTTTATTTGTTTTCTAGCTGACATTCAGATTATTCCTTTGAAAGGAGGGCGGGTATATTAGCAGATAATTATCGCAGCTAAATTCATTTGTCACTTTTGCCTGTTTATGCTTTGTGGTTTCTACAAATAAAATTATTGTATTGCGTGTTATTTGCATTGTATTCTGACCAGTAGAGATGAATTATATTATATATGACAGTATTTATTTAAGCGAGATCCCATTTCGCCCCTGGCCTAGGCGATCATGAGAGGCCTTCGTTTTAAAAATAACAGAGATCAACCGAAGTCGACAGCGGCGGCACCGCGACACAGTGCGTTACTAGTTTTCGAAAACCTTGGAGACCAAACTTTTTGTTATATAACACAACGAGAGAAAATACATGAGCGATGACCGGAATATCAGAAAAATTCGACTTCTTGGTAGTGCGAATAAAAGAAAGGCGGAAATATGTTAATGTTCTGGCTGTTATCTAGAATTAAAAAAGCGCAAACAAAAACGGATCACCAGTGGAAGGAGAAAACAGACACAGCGCTGACTAACAACGGAAAAATTTACTTCTGCACGGTATTGCGAGTAAATATAAAAAGCACCGGATAGACACAAAAACAATTAACCCAATAAGAAACCCCTCTTCAATCATGCCGACTCACGCTTACACGTACTTGCCCGACTTCCTAATAAAATCAACCTCATCTCGGGCTATGGACGGAGAGCTTACACACATGACTGCGTCATTGAGAAATAAAAATAGTCCTCGTCAATTTCCCGGCAGACGTGCTTCTGCGTAACGCTAAGTTCTTAATGACATCAAACTGCGGAGAACGCGTACATCTATCACAATAAACCGCAAGGTGGCCAGACGGGACGGAGCGCAAGGAAAGAGAGTGTTCTCTTACCCGGACATCGACGCACCTCCCCGTCTGCCCAACGTAGACTATGCCACAGGACAACCGCATCAGGTAAACCACCACACAGGCGTAGGGGACATACCTGTTGCGGTGGTTGACCTCGCATTGCGCTCCCGGGCGACCCCTTCGATTAACAGTTGTACACACTTACGGCATCTTGGATGGTGCCGAAAACACTACTGGTACTTTGTACCTAGTGGCAACTTTCTTAATACCCTGGGACACCTTGTGCATATACCGCAAGACCAGAGGTCTTGAAGGTGGTCTTTGTTTTGCATCAGAATATAACGGCCCTCGAAACACCTTGACCGAAGGTTCCAAAACACCCACGACAACTCTGAAAAGTAAGCCAGCACTGGACAACCTTTTGATAGGCATCAGAAACCTTTTGCCACAACTATGATGGCACGACTTCAACAACGCGGTGTGGAGACTAGGCACTGCATTGGCTCTCTTTATAAGCTTGGAGTGCGCAATACCATACATAAGGATTCCCTTCTTAGACCTAGGCTCATAAGACCAATACAAATGTGAGGGCTCACAGCGAAGATTAAGGTTCAAAAATACAAAACGTCTTTGGGAACCCTCAGTCAGGGTCTCACACATATATATGCAACATCGAGGAAATAACATTCTCACCCTCTGAGTTTTTATTGGATTTCGGCACAATCCGATAGTCATCGACATACTCAAGCACTTTCACCAGCCGTTCATCCGACCTTTCAGCAATTGCCCTGTCACACTTTGCTGAACAAATGAATCTGACGACAGGCACAACACTGGACTCAATGCATATACCACTCTTCTGCAAAAGAAGTATCACCTTCAAAGGTAATAAAGGTGGATATGAAATAACAACGCAGTAACTTAAGGAAGGAATCACTCGCAATTTCAGAGGAAGTCGAGAGAGCCACAGACCCGCACATGGCAATGCGCTCCTTCACGGCACGCACGAGCTCGTAATACAGAATGTAATGAAATATATCCTTCACATCAAATGACACACGGTCAGACAGTCTAAGGTTATCTTCTCGGAGATATTCAACGAAGGCCTCCGAGTTGCGCACAAGAGTGTCGTCGAGCGTAATTGATGACAGTTGGCGCTGCAGAAAACATTACACATGCACCTACCAGGAAACGTTATGGGTGACGATGAGTCTCAGTGGCATCGACTCCTTGTGAGACTTTACCGTGAGGAACACCTCCAGACCAAGACCTTCTGCCGCCGACACAGACTTTCTCAGCGAACCCAGCCCCATGTCACTCAGAGCTGTATACCAACACGCGCCTTAACCTTTTTTTTTTTTTTTTTTTTTCAACCCCCAACAGGGGCTTAAAATGTTTCCCCATCGCCTCTCTAGCCATCTCAAGGATCAACCCCTGAGGCACCACGACAAGCCCCCTCTTCGCCCCCCCCCCCTTCCCCCGTTTCTCTTTATCAGACAAGCAAGTCTAACCGTAAGACAATAATAAACAAACAAAAAAACAACCGCCCCAGCTTCTTCCCCTCGCGCGGTTCTACCAACCCAATTCAAAAGTCCTTCCGCACATTCCAGGACGCAACGTCCCCTGTTTTCCGAGGTCGTGTTTGGTGACACTTCTCGCACCAGGGCCAGCATCTTTAGAGGTCTGACCAACGGCTCGGTAACATATTTGGGACGCTTCTACAAAATGCTCACGGCGGCAGCAGAAGCAGAAGCACCACCTAAAACAGAATGTTGCCTTTCCATCCTCCCCTCCCTGGTGTTACTTGGGGTTCTTTGGCAACAAAGCACGAAGACGCTCCTATAAACTCTTTATGGGATCGTCTCTCGACAACAGGGCTTGGTGCGCGCTGATGAGAGTAGAAAAACGGAGGCGTGCATGTAACGGCACTATGCGATTATGGCAGCGGCGCTGTTAGATGCAGAAGGTGACAAACGGCTTCCTGCTAAGAGAAATATGGTTCCTGAATTTCCATCCTCCCCACCCTGGAACACATGGGAGGGGACAATAGGAAAGACAACATCAAATACGATGTAGCTTCGCCAACACTGGAATCTCCTCCGAAAACCCATGGGAGCGGTGGCGAACGCGTTTGTGCCGCCTCCAGCGAACTTGGAGTTTACGGAAGCAGACGACGCAATGGAAAAGTATAGGTTCCGCGACGTCCTCGAGCTTTGTGAGCTTCGTTTCGTCGCCGCAACAGCTGAAACAATTCATTACGGTCATTCCGCTTGCAATGCACAATCCACTGATTGCAACTGCAGCGACAATCAGATAACAACGCGCGCAGAAACGAAGATAGAGCAATTTGTTTAGCGGTCTCAAACGCCACTCAGGGGATCACATGTGTTTGAAGCGTGTCTGGGAAGCGAAAAAAAAAAGATGTTTGTCTACTCGAACTAGGTCGTAAGAGGTTGCTGTTGATCTGTTACAAACTAAGTTGTCACAATTTCATACCGAAGAATAAGTCTGTGGTTTTCGACTACAACCTTGTTCTGGGGCCCTCCATCATTGAACTGGTACCTAGTACTAAAACCCTAGGCGTAATTTTTCAGGAACATCTGTCATGGGATATTCACATTGAAGGTCTCATTCGCAAGATTTCAAAAGTCGTTGGCATTTTTAACAGGTTTCGCTTCGACCTCCCAGTAAAAATTAAACTCCTTTTATACAACTCTCTATTTTCTTCACATCTAAATTATTGTCATCTGGTTTGGGGAACCACAACATTAACCAATATAAATAATCTTCATGTCTCTCAGAAAAAGGCCATACGGAGTATCGTCAATGCCCCATATGATTCTCATACACAACCCCTTTTTAACACTCTGCATATCATTGCAGTTACTAACCTGTATGACTACACAATAATTTTAAGATACACAGCGGGCATTAAACTGAACAATCCTTTATTTCAAGAGATCGCTGGTCTAGCACGAAGTATAAATTTTTATTCTACTCGTAATGAGGATGTCTGGAAGGTACCATACAGCAGAACAAACTATGAAACGCAGATGTTGAGACACCACCTCCCATCATTATGGAACAATCTAAGGAGCAACTTCACCATAGAAACACTAACACCTCGTGCCATCAAAAATATGTTTCTGTAGCTCACTTATTTTTGTGTTGTGCCTCATGATATCAGTGTTCTACTTCCCAGTTACAAGTGTCTACATGTTTTTTGTTATGTTCTTTTTTACTCGTCTTCCTGCTATATAATTATCGATTTTGTTTACATTGTCTTACAATTTGCTTATCCGCCTCTGTCAAGAAAACGGGGGTGGGGCCCAGTCAAGCCAACATGTGTTGGCTTTTTGCCCATGCCCCTGTCGTCTCTACATATAGACGAAAAATGAACTGATTCTGAGTAGGTGATCATTAAAATGTGCGTAAACAGCATCTTAATATTACCAGAGCGAGTCCACCAGCCGCTGCACCATAAAACAAAACAAAAAGTAACGACAAAAACGACCGTACGAACACTGTCCGAACTTTGCAGGAAAAATGGGATCGCCATTCCAGACGAAAATAAAAAGAAATATGGCACAGTCGAGAACAACGGCAAATAAACCAAAGAACAAAGCGGAAGCAACACGACGAAACTGATCACAAAAAAAAAAAAAAAAAACTTCACTTTTTTTTTTTTTTTTAGCTGCAAGTTACACGTTTGTTTATTTGCTTTCGCGCAGACTTGTACACGTTACTGAAAAAAAGTAACTGATTACAATTACAATTACTACAGTCAAAAAAGTAACCGATTACCCTTACTGATTACTGCCTCCCAGAAGTAATTGAACAATTACTGCAAAGAAATTGATTACTTTTCAAGTTACTTTCACGTTACTTCTTATTGCGATGACAGAAATACACAAATACACAGTAAAATATTGCGTACACAATTTTGTTTGGTTATTGTTCCCTTTTTTGTTTTCAGACCCGGACCTTGTCGTGTAGCTGACGCGTCGACCTAAGGAACAAAGCCCACTAAAAATTCAATAGCGAGTTCCCGCTTCCCGTCGACTTTATCAGCAATCTGCAACGAGATCCGGAACTCCCCAGCCAAGGCTGGTGGCGCGCTTGTAGAAGAGCGTGGCGCAAAAGAAAAAAAGGATTTGCCGACTAATCCTAGTTTTATTTTTTTTTAGATGTTAAAAAAATGTCAATCATTTTTCCTCCATGGCTGAGTGACTATGCTGATTTTTGTGAGAAAAAAGAATTGTGGGATGAAAAATGTAATTCGTAATTGTGTAATTGATTTTGTAATTGATTACAGGAAAAAAGTAATTGAATTACTCCGAGCGTTACAGCTTGACAAATGTAATTGAAGCGTTACAAAATTACACTTAACTGTAATTGATTACAAGTAATCAATTACTTGTAACGCGTTACGTACAAGTCTGCTTTCGCGGCGTTGGTAGGAACTAAGAACAAACCAGGAGGAAAGGAATAACGTAGTCCAGCTCACACTGCCTGGTAAATAAGAGTCGTACTCTGCAATATACTACGTTCTAGCAGTCTGTGACCTTTTTCGCTTTCGCATTTCTTTTCACGATGACTTCGGCACGTTGTTTGTTTGCTCGCTTGACGAATCAGCTCAAAAGTACATTCACGTACTTGTTGACGTACGTGTCCAGGCAATCCTTGCACACTGTGCCTTTGTTTCGAGTGTCGATCATCGCCTCAAGTGCGCCTTCAGCTGAACTCTTGCTGGGTGCAATATATCAGTGAAATGTGTGCCGAAGGTACGTCTAATGTTACCGGCTAGGTAACGAGCGAAGTTGTAAGGTGGTGTCCTTTTCGCATGCGAGTATTTCTTGTTCTTCAACAGAGTGTCTTTCGAGGTGCTCCATGTTTCTGATTCCAGTAGGGCCTAGCAAGCATGATTACAGATTTGACTGGCTGCCCACCCGCCTGCATAGGACTGGGTGTTCAGTTGTGCATCTGGTCTGCCGTCCGTGGAGTTCTCCGCCATCTCCGGGGAGTTGTCATATCGTCTGCTGAGGCGTCAGTGTCTATTTTTAAACCTGACTTGGATATCTCTTCAAGTTCAATTTGAAGTAACTTAATTACTCATGCTTGTTCGGTCTTCGGGAAGCGAAAGAATGATTTTCCACCACATCGCAAAAAAAAAAAAAAAAAAAAAAATTTGCAGTGATAGGAAGCACATGGCGTGCCGGCAATCTCCAAGTATGCGCTGGTGTATGCGCGAAGGCGGACGGTTGATCAACAAATGATGACCCATACTGGACGTCACCGCGAACTACAACAAAATCCGAATAGAAACGTATAACGAGCTTACGCTTTTTAATATATTTATTAAGTATCAAAAAACACATACGAAGATTTTGAATGAGAAACTCAATCGAAGGCGAAACTGGGAGGTTATCGCAAATGACAGTGAAAAAAAAAAAAACACAATAACAGCAAAGTTGCAGAAGGCCTTCGAGATGTCGGGGCATAGAATACCAGACGAACCGGCGGGAGTACCGAAGGACAGATAGTATAAGTTAAGCCAAACAAGTCAAAGCAAAATACGCGATGATTCGAACATCAAGTAAGCAAAAGAAAGCAAAAAGCAAAAGCAACAACATAAAAGCAGGAGGACGAAAGAACGCGGCAGGCAGCGTCGCCTCAAGCGTTAAAATAAAGTAGACTGAAAAATGGAAGGAGTTGCAGGACCGTCCAACGGGTGCCGGCCTTTATCGTACAAGTCGCAGAACACGTTAGTCGTCCCGCCGCTAACAATCGCAATTTGTGCACCATATATATAATGTGACCGAAATCACCTTTAGCGGTGCTACAACGCTCTCCTTTTTTTTCTTTTGCAAGCGCAAGAAGTCTGCTTATGGCTCGTAACTCCGCTTTTATTGGTTTCAGTAATAGCGTCACATTTGCATGTGCACAATCAACTTCTTCCAGAGCATACTGACATCGAAATACCGTACGTGGTTCGCAATTGCCTTTTGCTTCTTAATCCGGAGGTGATCCTAAAGCAGCCCTTCAATCCTATTTAAGCGTCTACATTTTTTGCATTTTCCACGTCTCTTGTGGTTCGGGCAACCCAGCGGGCACGGAGAGAGTGACTAAATATCAGTTCGTCATATTTTAATCGGACGACGCGCAAACCCCCTCCTACTGGAGCTCCCCGTAGTGTCGAACAGGCGCGGGCGGCATGTGACGAAATCGTGACGTCTTTGGTCGAGGAGAGAAGCTGCCCCGTTCCCGGCCAGCTTCTCTCCTCGGCCGTTGCCTCGGCCTCACCTCCTTTCCCCGTCGTCCCCTCCTTCCCCACATTCCTCAGTCACCGCGACAAGGGGCATCCTCCGGCGCGGGAAAATGGCTGAAAGAAGACCAAGGACGTCAAAAAGGAGGTTATGTTTTGTGTGTTTATGTAATTTTAGTATGCCTATAACTTTAAAAATAAAGCATATTTCGACGAAAGAAAAAGTTCAGAGCGTTCAGTACGCTCAGGTTTGGTGCAAATGACAAAAATGACAGTAAAAAAGTCGTTTCAGGGTCCCTTAAAGGGGATTAGCCAGTTCACCTATTAGACAAACCGGTTTTAAGAAATACATTCATGAGAAATGAAAATTGCAGCAACAAAACGAATTGATTGATAAGAACAATAAAGTTGAAACGTAGCTATGTTCTGAATTTTTGTACATTACCCTTTTTCAAGAAAAAAAGCAAAGATACATTCGTGCTATGCCTGACTTCTGTAAGTTCTGACAAAGTGTTTTCTTCAGGAGAGCCCGAAAATTGCACCCTAAAAGCTCTAAAATCTTTCCGACACGAAGAAAATGTCCTTCACACATGAGGGGGCACCTATTTTTTAACATTCAAAACAGCGAATGCCCGTAACGTTCTTTTTTTTTTTCATTAGTCACCTCACACGGAGATAGGCGAAACCATTGCGCTGTCGAGAATTCGTCTGCTTACGGAAACTCCAAGCACGCCAGGGGTGCTGCGATCATTTTTCACCCGCGCTCCGCCGGAGTTGCCAGTGTTGGCTTACATGGCATTTGGCAACATTGTGTTTTTGGGTGGTGCTTCTGCTCCTGCTGCGGTTCTGACCATTTTGAAGAAGGGTCCCAAGTATGCTACAGAGCCTATGGTCAGGCCCCGAAGGGCTTCACAACACTAGAGCGCATGACACAAGAGTGCCGACATTAGACTGCCGACAGTACAGCGCTCTTACGTACGCAATAGTATAGGCTCTTGCGTACGCAATAGTATAGCGTACGCTAAAAATGACCTGCTCGGACCGAATTTAGCTGTGCGTTACGTTTTGGAGTGAACACCGCGCATGATCTTGGTTAGATTTGCTAGAGCTGCAGAATTCCGCGTGCTTATAGCGCAACCATGCTCCTGGAAAGAAATATTGAAAATGAAAACGTGTCCAATCATTTTATTTTAAATTAAACCAAGCCGCAGCTGCCTCGTCAAGCGCGCTTTTCTGCGGGGTACAGAGGCTACGAGTAAAGGGGTAAAGGCCGGTTCAGACACTTGCGTTTGACTGGGTTGCGTCGAGAACCGAAAGCGAGTCACCGGCACATCTGTGCTTTGTGTGAAGCGTGCAGTCCAATTCAAAGAATCATCTTAGCACGTGATATAAGTAGCAGGGATGTCCTGGTTTCTCGCTGCCGCAACGCAGTCAAACGCAACTGTCTGAACCAGGCTTAAGAGTGCGTAGCCAAAATCGATCACGGAGCCTCCGTCAATCTTCCCTTTGAGACGGCACCTTTTATCACTGCTATCGCGGAATGAAATTCATGACCTACTGATGTCCAGCACATAGCGAGAACTTCGGCGATTTCTTTTAGAGTCGTTCTTCCGTCGGCGATGAACTGTGGGAATAGGCTTAGCGTTGAGCAGATCGCAGCGTCGACGCACACTGCGAGCGGCGAACATTTCCACTGTGCACTCCTTCAGCTGCACGGCGATCTGATTCGACCGCCGTAGGTCCCGGAAAGAATTGCCGAGCTGAACACCACGCAATTTCACGTAACACAGAACTTCGAAAACACCACGTCGCCTTTGCTGCGCCAGTCGAGGTAACCGCCATCTTGAAACTGGCGCTCTCGTTGGGTCCGAGATCTCTCGAGAACGTCCCGCAGAGCCCGCTAGCCCGCCACGCAAAATCCCCAGCGTTGCGTGCGTACGCAATACGCTAGCTCTTCTATTGCGTTCTGCGCACGCGCACTCCCGACCCGCAATTTTATTGCGTACGCAAGGCTTTAGCGTACGATTCACTAAAACTGTCTATTAGCTCGAGTGTCACGAGAGCGCCCGTCACGATAGCGAACAACCAGTCCAGCGCAAGTGGCCCGACCTGACCGCCCGCTTGTTCGGGCATCGCGCGTTTTATGTGAAATTGGCGGGGATTTACGCCGCTGCATTGAGCAAGGACATGGCGAAATGAGCCGACGAAATCTTTGCGCATGACAAACCAAGAAGTGTTACAAAGAGCTGACAGCAGAAAAAGGAAAAAAATGAATATCTGTAACGTCTATTTCCGAAGAAAAAAAAACAAAAAAACATTGCAGCTGATTAGAGCCACTAAATCAGCTGCGCTAAGAGTATCGGCACTCCGTTCCCCGACATTGTTGTGGGCACCGCCATTTTGGTGCTTGTGCAGAGCAGACGGAACTGCCGATCATTATGATTCAGAAGTGGTCCTTCCTCAGCAGTAGATTCGGTGATTGGAAGCTCATGCAATAATGCCTTTATCTGTTGCGAACTGTTTAAACATTTATGGAGGACGGAAAAGCGTTTCCTGTGATAACTGATAAATCTTCAGATAACTGGCAACCATGATTTTAAGCCCCAATATGGCCAAGTAACCTTACTCTGAAGCGTAGCTTATATAGTGGCACTAGAGCTGACCTAGCTTCACTTTTTCCTTGATTTTAAATCTCACAAATTTGCAGGGGAGGTTTTCCTGTATCCGTCAAAAGGCTGGAAAGCTCTGCATCCGATAAAATTTCGCCGAGCTTTCCCTCGTGGAGATTTTACTGATAGTTTTTAGCGGTGAACTTTCTTCATTACGATCATGGACGTCACAATACTGTTTAAAATTATGCGAGGGACTTCTAAATAGCCACCAAATAAATCCGAGCCCAAATGCCTGTTAAGAATAGACCAAATATAAAAAAGTAAACTATTTATATTATACATGAGAGGCGAACCGCAGCACCGTAAAAACATCTTAGACTCGCTGTTCCACCCAACTGCAGACATTCCCGGTACATATACGCCCCACCCCACTCCCCTGTCCCCTTTTCTCTCTGATGTCAGTAAGCAATTAGTTAGAAAGAGTCTTACCCGTTTTATTTTTTTATTTTTTATTAAAAGAATGCTCAATCAATGAAAAATCCCCAATCCTCCGATCCGATGAGTCTCACAATTTTGTTCTGTCTGTAGAGCCGCGGGTACATTACACATTTTGCGGTGTTCGCTCAACTGGGGTGCCCTCTCGTGTCGCGCACTCAGCTGGCCGTGCGCTCTCGTGTCGCGTGCTTAACTGGTCATGCGCTCTTGTGACATGCACTCTATGGTGTCAAGGGCGCTACTGTCGGAGCTCCCTCGTGTCGCGCGCTCAAACCGCTCATTCACACTGGAAGCGGATCCGCGTTCGCAAAGCGGTTGCGAACGTGGTTGTATAAAGATCCAGTGCAATTGCACGCGCACTCGATGACATCAAGTGTGAGTGCAATTGTATTGGATCTTTATAGTACACTGTATTTATAGGGTGTATTCACTGGCGGGCCATGTCCGTGTGCGCGACTACTGAGCGCGTGCTGACATCGAGCTTCCACAGTTCTTTTGAAACGTGCATACCAAACCATCAAGATTGACGGTCTTAGCAACCTATTAATGTGAGCTCGTTCTGAGCATGCGCTCTAAACAACACCCACAAATATGGCGTCCAGTGAATACTCCCTATACAACCGCGTTCGCAACCGCTTCGCGAACGCGGATCCGCTTCCAGTGTAAATGAGCGGTAAGGTCGGCGCTCTAGTGTCGCGCGCTCTAAAGGCGCTCTCCCCCCTTCAGAGATACTGGCCCGGGAGCGCAATGTGAGCTCAAGCACCGCAACAGGTATATCGCCTACGCCTGTGTGGTGATGTGCCTGATCCCCTTGCGTTGTGGCAGAGTGTGCGTTGGACAGAAGGGGAGCTGCGTTAATAGAGAGTTTTAGTAGACCGTTTTCATCTTCCGCTCCGCTCTGAGGGTGCCAAACTGCGCATGCGCGGCCCGCTTCGCCGGAATGGAAAGCGGAGGTCCAAAAACGCGTTTTAGTAGAGCGTTTTTCTTCAGCGCAAGAGCGTTTTGAGCGGGTTCGAAAAATTTGCTTGCGTAGCCCCACAAGCGGACGTTTATAGTACTAGTAAGACAAAAAAACCTAAGCGTTAACATTAAGAGAGTAAAAGGGAGCGTGATTGTAGAGGTAGTAAAAACGAAGGCGACAATAATGAACACAAAATAGTAGGCACACACCTGAAGAAATATTAAGCTATAAAATATAAATAAAATCGTTCCATTTTGTGTGCGAGTGAAGCTGAAGGTATAAGCATGAGCATGTTGCTCTAAACGGTACTTGCACTGCACGAGCGCGCGTGCTTATCAAGGACGCTGAAAGGCCGGCACTCGCTCTTGTAGCTTCTGCTCCACTCGAATTCAAACTGAAACAGATTTACTTATTCGAAGTAGAAAAATAAGATAAAAGGACGAAGTTTGCTCATTGCGAGTACATCCTTTTGCGTAGTACGAGTACCGTGTTGCTCAAGGATAGCAAGGCATCTGCACGATGAATCCCCGCTGTTCTCAAGGAAGGAGACTTCTACTAACAAGATTAAGCTGGCGAGACATCGAATCTATGATTCGTGTCCCTCGTGCCATCAAGCGCCGAGGCTTCCTTTCCGAACGCGGTTTGCTGGATATTTCCAACTAGGAAAAGAAACCTTTTAGGAAGCTATCCTGCTTAAAGACGGATCTGGCTGTTCTGCATGCGGGCCTCCAAATACCAGCACCCGACAGATCGGCGCAGGGTGTTGCCAATCTGGCGAGACGCTTTGCATGGTTCTTCCTCGACTGGCCTATTCCAACCGTCTGTTCGTACTTGGATGAGCGTTTGGACGGAACTTGTCGGTGTTCTTCAGTTCTGTGAACCTCATCGTGGGTCACATCAACGAGAGGTTCGGCCACCTGCTCGCTGACATGAACAAACATAGGTGGTTGACCCTGGCGAAACTAGAGCTGTGCTCACAGGTGAGACCCTGCATGATTTGTGTAAATTTCGCGTTTCCATTGTTTCTAGCACAGCTGCTCTGTCTGGTGAAAAGTTACTTTTTTCTATACGCCAAAGGTGTACATGGGCAGTGTCAGGACCAGTCACGACGAGCGCGTTCGTCATCTATGAGTATTAGTAGGCCACTTTTATGAGCCCTCTTTGCCCTACTTTCCGCTCTGCGAGAAGCATCGTCCCCACCGCGCATGCGTGGCCCGCTCTGAGTTGGAGCGTATAGTTAGCGGAGTGAGCGTGTGCTCCGCTTCACAAGTTGTAGAGCGGATTGCCCTCAGCGTCCTCAGCGTGATCGCTTAGATCTCAAGATGGCTGCACTTACTCAATACGCGTCGATGTTTTTGACCGTGACCTCAGTTTGAAAGAGGTCGAATCAAGAAGAAAAGCGTACGCCCCGAGCGTTAAAAGTAAACCATTCGATTTGAGTTCTATGTAACACAAAACAGCATAATCAAACGAAGTGAACGAGTATCACTTTGCAACCAGCACGGCGTCGGTAAAGTCGTCGCGTTTTGTGGACGTCCTATGGCTATGCATTCAGATGTACGGCTGCGATGCTTGAACGCCGATTATATCTGTGCATGCGCCCTCCTGTCGAAAATGACACTGAAAGCTGACCACGAGCATAGTGCTCGCAAGCTGCACCAAAGAAACCATTCCCCCTCTCAGCTTTATTTATTCACACTCGCTCGCAACTTTTGAATTGTTTAACTTTCCTCAAGAAATGTTTGCATTGGATTTCCTTGGTAGATTCAGAAAATAATAGAAACTTAAATGCAGCCTTTTTAAAAGTGCAACCCATGGTGCCGCTAGTCTTCGAGGCCGCCTTATTTTGGCCAAGTGTCTAGGGAGCAAGAGAGCTACGTCATTGTTTGTCGCGGATGCGAGTCTAAATGTATTAGACACGAATGCTGCGTCAATACTGAATATGAAATGGGTTCTAGTCACAAGTATCGCACTAAAAGCGATGCCCAAACTATGGCGCCCGAATATTTTACCCGGTGGTGTTTTGAAAAGAGTTACCAATAACGGTCGAAAGAATATTCCACGTCAATTTTTTGTCTGGTGAAAGCCAGAGAGGCATAAACAATGCAAAATTTAGCAAACACAACCCTGGACTTCTAAGCAATAGTGGTAGATTAGAACAGTTTTCAGAAGTTTCGTTTTGAATTCCGGTGTAGCGGGCCTCGCATGCACAGTTTGACGGCCTCAAACCTTAGCAGAATTAAGGAACAACTATATATCTATATATTAATTTACGATACCCAGTTTTTTACAACCCTACAATGGAAATACGCTTTATCTTAGAGGAGTAACAAGTCCCATATCACATGTTTTGGTAGTGTTTAAATACTGCCGTGTTGTAAGAGTGTTTTTCTTTGTCTTTTTTATTAGGCCGTCAAGGACAAGGGAACACCCCTGAACAACTGTTGGGGTTTTGTTGACCGCACAGCATGCCCATATGCCGTCCATCAAAAAAATTAGAAGAAGACCACAAGAGGGTGCTCGCGTGAAGCACCAGGCAGTGATGTGCGCAGACGGCATAATTTGACGGCTGGACGAAACCTACAAAGACCATGGGCATTTTTGTTGTTTGTTTAATATTAGAATGCATAAAATGATCACAGTAAATCATGTTCAAGCTTTTGTACCGAGCGAAATACCTGTCCAACTGGGCTGAAAGGCATCTAGAAATATTTTAATAAAAAACGTTTACTTACGACTCCCATTTTACTTCTCAGATGTGCGTGTGAATATTGCATCTAACCAAATTAGTGTTACTGTTGAATTCAGCATTGTAAGCGTAGACTATGTTGCATGGCCTTCTATTGCAAGAAAAGACCGTAGCACAAGTGAGGCAGAAACTGGGCAGGAGCGTAAGCTGAAAAACGCACTTTCATAAACACACAAAAGAAATAAAAAAGTGTATAGTCAAGCAAAATGGTTTCATGTCACCCCCCAAGGCAGATACAAACACTGCGCTCCACTGTAAATACGAACACGAAAAAAATCGCTTTTATTTGCAGTTTATTTCTATGACAGCTATTGAAAAAGCTGAAAATTTGTCGCTCAGATTAGTGCCCCAAACGAGCGCTTTATTCCACACCAATAGGCAAATGTCAGCCCCTCGTATTTAAGGTGAAAAATGAAAACAGGATATTGAATGCTCCCGCTAACAGTGCCGTCAGTGTACATAAACACCAAGGCACCATATCACAAACCGAAGCATACGAAGAAGAAAAGACTCATTTCATTGGGAAAAAAAAAGTAGAGATATAAATGGAGCACTCGCTTTCGCTAATTTTCACTGTCTTGCTGCCTGAAGTAACCAAACAAAATATCTGTCCATTTGCCGACTGCATTAGTCTTTGGTCTTTAACCTTTAATTTTTGGCTCTGGAGAGCCGCGGCACCGCGGAAAGCAGCAGCCCGTACCACCGAGGCCCGCGGTGCCGCGTCTAGGGAACATGGTAATGTGATGAGTATATACGTGCAAGATGACGACGACATGGGTTGTTGGTATTGGGGAGGGTGGCAGTCCGATTCGCAGAAATTCAGACTTCGTGGAGGCGGGTTGGCGGGTGAGCAGCGAGCTATGAGGACCTTGCACGCCGTTCGATCAGTGCATGGAGCACCAGGAACATAATGGCGCTATTGCTCACTGGGGTCCACTGGGGTCAAAGAATCATGCTCCAAGGAGGTAGTCCAGCCGAAGTAGAAGCTGCCGCCTCCGAGGAACCGAGGCCCAGGGCTCAGATTGAGACACCGCCGTCGCCCGCGGTGTGTCATCCTCTCAACGTCGTCGTCGTTATCTCGCATAGAAAAATCGAGCCCGCTGCCTTAGACTAAAGACACTGGATCTTTAGCTTAGACAAGGCAGCACCTGTTCCCACCGTTCAGGGGCCGTGAAAGGATTGCGGCCAGCGATTTCTCGGAGCAGCCAGAGGTTTTTGACCACCGTGAAACGTTTTCTGGGGGACGCCTTTTCAAACAGTCTGCGCAGGTTCTTAGTGCAGCGAGGTTCATAAGGGTCAAGCGCGCTCCCAAGCATGATTTCAAATAGCGAGCACCCACCTTTCCAGAAAAGCACCATCTACAGAACCTTTACTGAGAGTGGACCGTACTTCTTAAAATGGCGACGATAGCGGAGCTGACGCTCCACGCTCAAATCCCAGAGCGGGTCGCGCATGCGCGATGGCGACTCCGCTTTCCATAGAGCGGAGCGGGAAACCTAAAACGGTCTACTAAAACTCTCTAATGTCCGGGAGAGGGAACACTCTCATTGCGCTCCTCCCCGTCTGGCCACCGTGCGGTTTTTTTTGTGATAGATGTACATGAGCTCCGCTATTTGATGCCATTGAGACTTCAGCGCGGCACAAAATAAAGTCTTCCAGGGGAAATTGACGACGCCTTTTTTGTTGCTAGCCCTGACGCAGGCATGTCTGCAAGCGCTCCGTACATAGTCCTAGCGAGTGACGAGACTGATTTTATTTGGACGTAGGGCAAGTACGTGTAGGCGTGTGTCGGCATGATGGGGGAAAGGTCTGCTATCGGAATGATTGTTTTTGTGTCTATCCGGTTCTTTTTTATATTTACTTGCTGCGCCATGCACAAGTAAATTTTTCGGTTTTAAGTCAGTGCTGTGTCGGGTCTCCTTCCAATAATCCTGTGTTTTTTTCTTCTTTTTTGCGCTGTTTTAATACCTTATTAGCATGACCAACGAACTAGCCCAAGTACACACCTTGTTGTCATCTAGAAATGAGTTGCACATACGGCTAGTTTTGAATACGCAAAATATCATGTAACTGTCTTCTATTGGATAAAAATACAAAGGCAGGGTTATTACACCTAGCGTTTCAACATATGAAATGTCGCCATATTTGGCCTGTGTTGTTGCTCTTCAATAATCAGATAAAGAAGCTCGGCAGGCAGACCGAGGTCAAGGAGATCGCCTCCTAGTACAAGTGCCCCTTGGGACCTGGATTAAGTGTCTGTCAGCCGGCAGATTGTGAAAGCTCGATCTTTCCGAAGACGATTACCGAGCTACTTCGCCAAGCGAATTACTCGTTGCGCCATCTTTTATCGCACTTCGCCATTTGGAGGTAACTGCTTATGCCAAAAGAATAGAAAGGAAATAGAAATTAAGCCTGCTTGTCCATTTCAGACTGCAGAACTTGACCGTAGGACTGAGAGGCAATACCTCGGGGAAACTGTAACGTTAGATCGGTGCTTTTGTGCGTTTCTTTGTTACACGGGGGATAGTTATAATCTCATTCGCAATAAATGGAGATCATCCTGACTATGCCAAATGAACAGACATCTATTGTCACAGACATTTTGCCTCCTTTGGCCTTTGTGCCTCCAAACTCGATCCATCTCTTCGTTTTCACTTAATCCCACATTTTATAAAAAAAAAAAAAAAGAAGAAAGAAAGACTCGATGAAACAAACCCGAGGTCTAAAAACCTGGAACTTGGAGCAGCTCACTGGTCGGCGAAGTGGGTGACCTGGCGTTTGAAAGCGAGCGTATTTGGCGCGAGAGAACAACATTTTTCTGCACCAGCCAAATATTTTTTATTAGGCACCTGGGTCAGGTCTCCTCGCAGATAAATAGAGAATTTGAGCGAGTGCTGAAGTAATGAGAATTTTAAAAAGTTACCACAAAATGTTAATGTAAAATATAATTTTCACTTTTTTTTTTTTTTAATTTGCGGTTACAACGACAAACCTACAGAATTCTTTTAAGTGTTTTTAGTTTCTCTTCGGGTATCTTTCATGGTTGTAAAAATTATCTTACAACTTTGTTCGTAGGTTCTGCTAAACGTACATATGACCTTTGTGATGAACGATCTTAATGAACTCAATCCCCGCCTCCGCCCGTTTCGATCTAGACGAGCATCGTACCGGCGTGCGGTCGTGTATCCCTACTGCGTGGTGCACGTTAAAGACCCCAGGTTAGCGTTTGTACCGCACTGGCCAAATTGCTCATCTACAGCTGAGACACCAGGCACATACTGAGGCAGACTAACTTCCGGCTGTATAAACATACACACAACAATTTGCTGATCTTAATGAACGCGGGTTGACGCAAAACTAAAAATGCATTACTTTCTTTCAACACGCTAGGTATATGCCATCGAAACAGCTACTTATAAAATCGGGTTATTAACATGAAACATTATGAAAGAAGAAGATGCGAGAAAGTCGCTGCCTTAAAATTTGCCTTATTTACAGTCGAATCTTTTTCCTTCTCTTTGAACGCGCCCACACAATCAATTTAAAATTGAGTGATTTATACCGGCAGTGATAAAGTTATTTATATATGTATTGATTATTTTTTATGCAATACCCACAGCGCCCAGACTGTTCGCACCGTATTAGTTATTATAACTGATAACATCTGTTATCAGCTAATTGCTCGACTTTTTTTTACCGACATAGAGAAGTTAATTATCTGGGTAGATTAATTTGCGACGCAAATAAGGTCTTGCAATTTGGTCTAGATTACACATAGAAGCACACAATATCAGTCGGACCTCTGCTTCACGTTGGAGTAACCGTTCAAACAGTAAAAACAAATGCTATGTAAACAGACATATAAACTAATCAAGGGAATATAAGCTAATGTATGAAAGAGATCGAGCGAGGTTGAATCTGACTTGTCAAAAATACATGGTTTGATAGCGCGCCAATCACAGACCTCCGAGAATCGATTTTAGCCATAAATTGCTCTCGGAAAAAGGGTCATACCGAATATCTTTGATTTAGACGAACATTTCTGTACCTTTAGGGAGTACAAAATAAAAACTTAAAATGTACCTCTCATGTTCAAAAATTAGTTAAACGTGATCAACTCTACCTGCTAATGACAATCGCACGCTTGTATTTCAATCTAATGACTGTATTTTTCGTTCTAAATGTACTATCGGAAACAATATGAGCGTGAACGCGCCTCCGCGCATCGCCGCTACCTGAGACGCCGCCGTGCGGCGCCGTCGTGAAGTTTTGCGCATGCGTGTAGAAATCCTGTCGCTGTTCTCGCTTTGACTGTCAACCCCCATCTGTCGTCTGCTATGCGCGCGCTGGCGTCCGCTCGTGCTGTCGTCTGCTATGCGGCTCCTGCGTGCGCTGGCGGCCGCTCACGCTGTCGCCTCCTATGCGACTCGTGTTCGCGCTGGCGTCCGCTCGTGCTGGCGTCTGCTATGCGACTCCTGCGTGCGCTGGCGGCCGCTCACGCTGTCGTCTCCTATGCGACTCGTGTTCGCGCTGGCGTCCGATCGTGCTGGCGTCTGCTATGCGACTCCTGCGTGCGCTGGCGGCCGCTCACGCTGTCGTCTCCTATGCGACTCGTGTTCGCGCTGGCGTCCGCTCGTGCTGGCGTCTGCTATGCGACTCCTGCGTGCGCTGGCGGCCGCTCACGCTGTCGCCTCCTATGCGACTCGTGTTCGCGCTGGCGTCCGCTCGTGCTGGCGTCTGCTATGCGACTCCTGCGTGCGCTGGCGGCCGCTCACGCTGTCGTCTCCTATGCGACTCGTGTTCGCGCTGGCGTCCGCTCGTGCTGGCGTCTGCTATGCGACTCCTGCGTGCGCTGGCGGCCGCTCACGCTGTCGTCTCCTATGCGACTCGTGTTCGCGCTGGCGTCCGATCGTGCTGGCGTCTGCTATGCGACTCCTGCGTGCGCTGGCGGCCGCTCACGCTGTCGTCTCCTATGCGACTCGTGTTCGCGCTGGCGTCCGCTCGTGCTGGCGTCTGCTATGCGACTCCTGCGTGCGCTGGCGGCCGCTCACGCTGTCGCCTCCTATGCGACTCGTGTTCGCGCTGGCGTCCGATCGTGCTGGCGTCTGCTATGCGACTCCTGCGTGCGCTGGCGGCCGCTCACGCTGTCGTCTCCTATGCGACTCGTGTTCGCGCTGGCGTCCGCTCGTGCTGGCGTCTGCTATGCGACTCCTGCGTGCGCTGGCGGCCGCTCACGCTGTCGCCTCCTATGCGACTCGTGTTCGCGCTGGCGTCCGCTCGTGCTGGCGTCTGCTATGCGACTCCTGCGTGCGCTGGCGGCCGCTCACGCTGTCGTCTCCTATGCGACTCGTGTTCGCGCTGGCGTCCGATCGTGCTGGCGTCTGCTATGCGACTCCTGCGTGCGCTGGCGGCCGCTCACGCTGTCGTCTCCTATGCGATTCGTGTTAGCGCTGGCGTCCGCTCGTGCTGGCGTCTGCTATGCGGCTCCTGCGTGCGCTGGCGGCCGCTCACGCTGTCGTCTCCTATGCGATTCGTGTTCGCGCTGGCGTCCGCTCGTGCTGGCGTCTGCTATGCGGCTCCTGCGTGCGCTGGCGGCCGCTCACGCTGTCGTCTCCTATGCGACTCGTGTTCGCGCTGGCGTCCGCTCGTGCTGGCGTCTGCTATGCGACTCCTGCGTGCGCTGGCGGCCGCGCACGCTGTCGTCTCCTATGCGACTCGTGTTCGCGCTGGCGTCCGCTCGTGTTGGCGTCTGCTATGCGACTCCTGCGTGCGCTGGCGGCCGCTCACGCTGTCGTCTCCTATGCGATTCGTGTTAGCGCTGGCGTCCGATCGTGCTGGCGTCTGCTATGCGGCTCCTGCGTGCGCTGGAGGCCGCTCACGCTGTCGTCTCCTATGCGATTCGTGTTCGCGCTGGCGTCCGCTCGTGCTGGCGTCTGCTATGCGGCTCCTGCGTGCGCTGGCGGCCGCTCACGCTGTCGTCTCCTATGCGACTCGTGTTCGCGCTGGCGTCCGCTCGTGCTGGCGTCTGCTATGCGACTCCTGCGTGCGCTGGCGGCCGCGCACGCTGTCGTCTCCTATGCGACTTGTGTTCGCGCTGGCGTCCGCTCGTGTTGGCGTCTGCTATGCGGCTCCTGCGTGCGCTGGAGGCCGCTCACGCTGTCGTCTCCTATGCGATTCGTGTTCGCGCTGGCGTCCGCTCGTGCTGGCGTCTGCTATGCGGCTCCTGCGTGCGCTGGCGGCCGCTCACGCTGTCGTCTCCTATGCGACTCGTGTTCGCGCTGGCGTCCGCTCGTGCTGGCGTCTGCTATGCGACTCCTGCGTGCGCTGGCGGCCGCTCACGCTGTCGTCTCCTATGCGATTCGTGTTAGCGCTGGCGTCCGCTCGTGCTGGCGTCTGCTATGCGGCTCCTGCGTGCGCTGGCGGCCGCTCACGCTGTCGTCTCCTATGCGACTCGTGTTCGCGCTGGCGTCCGCTCGTGCTGGCGTCTGCTATGCGGCTCCTGCGTGCGCTGGCGGCCGCGCACGCTGTCGTCTCCTATGCGACTCGTGTTCGCGCTGGCGTCCGCTCGTGCTGGCGTCTGCTATGCGACTCCTGCGTGCGCTGGCGGCCGCTCACGCTGTCGTCTCCTATGCGATTCGTGTTAGCGCTGGCGTCCGATCGTGCTGGCGTCTGTATGCGATTCCTGCGTGCGCTGGAGGCCGCTCACGCTGTCGTCTCCTATGCGATTCGTGTTCGCGCTGGCGTCCGCTCGTGCTGGCGTCTGCTATGCGGCTCCTGCGTGCGCTGGCGGCCGCTCACGCTGTCGTCTCCTATGCGACTCGTGTTCGCGCTGGCGTCCGCTCGTGCTGGCGTCTGCTATGCGACTCCTGCGTGCGCTGGCGGCCGCGCACGCTGTCGTCTCCTATGCGACTCGTGTTCGCGCTGGCGTCCGCTCGTGCTGGCGTCTGCTATGCGATTCCTGCGTGCGCTGGAGGCCGCTCACGCTGTCGTCTCCTATGCGATTCGTGTTCGCGCTGGCGTCCGATCGTGCTGGCGTCTGCTATGCGATTCCTGCATGCGCTGGAGGCCGCTCACGCTGTCGTCTCCTATGCGATTCGTGTTCGCGCTGGCGTCCGCTCGTGCTGGCGTCTGCTATGCGACTCCTGCGTGCGCTGGAGGCCGCTCACGCTGTCGTCTCCTATGCGATTCGTGTTCGCGCTGGCGTCCGATCGTGCTGGCGTCTGCTATGCGATTCCTGCGTGCGCTGGAGGCCGCTCACGCTGTCGTCTCCTATGCGATTCGTGTTCGCGCTGGCGTCCGATCGTGCTGGCGTCTGCTATGCGATTCCTGCGTGCGCTGGAGGCCGCTCACGCTGTCGTCTCCTATGCGATTCGTGTTCGCGCTGGCGTCCGCTCGTGCTGGCGTCTGCTATGCGACTCCTGCGTGCGCTGGAGGCCGCTCACGCTGTCGTCTCCTATGCGATTCGTGTTCGCGCTGGCGTCCGATCGTGCTGGCGTCTGCTATGCGATTCCTGCGTGCGCTGGCGGCCGCTCACGCTGTCGTCTCATATGCGACTCGTGTTCGCGCTGGCGTCCGATCGTGCTGGCGTCTGCTATGCGATTCCTGCGTGCGCTGGAGGCCGCTCACGCTGTCGTCTCCTATGCGATTCGTGTTCGCGCTGGCGTCCGATCGTGCTGGCGTCTGCTATGCGATTCCTGCGTGCGCTGGCGGCCGCTCACGCTGTCGTCTCATATGCGACTCGTGTTCGCGCTGGCGTCCGCTCGTGCTGGCGTCTGCTATGCGATTCCTGCGTGCGCTGGAGGCCGCTCACGCTGTCGTCTCCTATGCGATTCGTG
The DNA here is from genome assembly GCF_016920785.2 of Ixodes scapularis. Classification (NCBI taxonomy): domain Eukaryota; kingdom Metazoa; phylum Arthropoda; class Arachnida; order Ixodida; family Ixodidae; genus Ixodes; species Ixodes scapularis. Next base: position 151,527,760 of record NW_024609835.1, on the reverse strand, counting down.
TTCGCGCTGGCGTCCGATCGTGCTGGCGTCTGCTAGGCGATTCCTGCGTGCGCTGGCGGCCGCTCACGCTGTCGTCTCATATGCGACTCGTGTTCGCGCTGGCGTCCGCTCCTGCTGTCGTCTGCCGCACAACATTGCGTGCTCCGGCAGACACACGCGCTTTCTACGCGAGTTGTGTTTGCCTTGGACAGCTCGTCCCTATATGCTTGCAATATCCGGTTCACCGTTTTCAGCGGTCTTCCAGCCATGCTGGATATAGCCCTCTGAGAGTAGCGTCGGATGGACAGCTCAACCATGTTGATCCGTTCGTCGTCAGGAACTCTAGCCATTTTTCACTCGACTGAATGTTTTCCGGGCTCACCGTAGTTGAACGCGAAGCTTTGCAGATATTTTGTCTTTATTCCATTTGTCTGTTGTCGCTGTATCTCGACCCAATGAAAGAAGTTAGCTACCTATCACGTATCAAATGTGGGCATTGCGTTATCGCACAGGAAACTCGTGAATCATGTTAAGTCGTTTGTCTGAGTTGTGACGGAAATACACGAGTCGCATAGCAGACGACAGCACGAGCGGCCGCCAGCGCGCGCATAGCAGACGACAGACGGGGGTTGACAGTCAAAGCGAGAACAGCGACAGGATTTCTACACGCATGCGCAAAACTTCACAACGGCGCCGCTAGGCGGCGCCTCAGGTAGCGGCGACACGCGGAGGTGCGTTCACGCTCATATTGTTTCCGATAGTACGATTCTGGCGATCGCTTTAATCTGAGTCATCAAAGAGCGCAATGCGTCTCGGGATTTCCGCAGCGCCTGCGTTTTGCCCGCGGCGTCATCGTCCTCTCTAAGGCCAAGCATACCTTGGTTATTATCTTTGACGTATGGTGGCGTCAACGCCTTGCAACCTCACTTAGTCACAATGTCCAAAGGCTGTAACGAATCACCGGGAGATGGGGAGATTGCAGATCACGCGGAGTTGTGCGCGCTATGACAACACGTCGTGCGTCGTTTGCTCCGAGACTTGGCCGATATGGCGACGCCGTCAACGTCGCACGAGGCGAGATGCTGGTAGATTTCCTACCTCATGTATAGACGCTTTACAGCAACTGTGCATGGGCGCCGCCATAACTGACCTTCAGTTTTTGTTCCCTCTTATTCCGTTCGCTTCACTTCATCATTACCACAGCAGGACAGGTTATTGCCATTTTAGATGCTACTCTGTTCTTGTGCCTAGCATAGGCCCTTGTGAAGACCCGTCAACGCCCGCTTCAGTGGCTCGGCATCTCGGTAAGACAAGAGAAGGGCGGCTATGGCGGCTCAATCTGGCGCGTGTGTAAAACGTCTATAATGTGACGGCAGGATCATTCGTGACATTGGTAGGACAAGGTAATTGCTGCTGACTTGATTTACCACCAACTGATTACAACGGCGAGACTAGGCAAGGGCGCCAGCTTCACGGACAAATAAATATCGCTCTGAAGGCGCCATAGTAGTTCGCATTTTTTTCATTTAATAAAGCGAGCAGGGAAGCAGGCCGAGTCCGGTGAGGCAGGACGGAGCTAGCATCACTCGAGTATTTCACGCAGCGTATTCCATCGATAGTGGTGTAGCTGCTCCATTGTCACGCCACCGCGAAGAAACGCGTACACCACCACAATTTTGCAACATTTCTTGTCAAAAGGGCGAACCCTGAAAGAACGATGGGAAGGCATCGGCATAGAGGAAGCTTGTGGAGGTCTCAACGGGACGTGATTTCTTAAGTGAAGGCACGGTGCAAAAAAAGACACGGCTGTTCAATTCTCACATCGTTACACAAAAACTACCATCAAAAAACTCTGGCATCGCTACGATTTTCAACGCGCCAAGTATCAATGGCGAACACTAAACTAATAAAGAGAAGCGACCGGTACCGCTTTCGTCAGTCTCGTCCAACGAGGCTCACGCGATTGTCCAGGCGGAGGCACTTTGCACGTCGACTAAGTTGGACGGCGACACAATCGCGGAATTCTCACATCGTCGCACTGAAACTACCGTACACAAAAGCGGATACCGACACAGCTCTGCGATGTAAACCCGGGTAACTTCGGGAGGTCGGTGTCTTTAGGCGAGAAAGACGCTGAAGGCAGCGCGCGCCAAGTTAAAAAATATAGTTCATCAGCCCCTGACTTCACTGACGTCAAACAATCAGTGTAAGTGATTGGCTGGCGGGGTGAATCCAAGGTGGCCATTTGTGCTTTGGCTTTTTCTCGCTAAACCTTCAGCATTACATTCTGTCCTAGGTAATCTGTACTATTGAGCGTGCTTCCTATATAGTGGGGCTGTCGCCGGAGGCCAATGCCGTCATGATGTTCCATCGAAGCTTTGTAACCAACAACCAGGTGGTTTTTGGTTATCGTTTATTTCAGTTTAGGGTAATTGACATAAAATTAAACTACCCTAGGTCGCTATAATTATGCCACTAATTCCTGCTTCAAAATTCATTCGTAAATTATAATATAGTCAGTGGCAAAATGAGAATGGTAGGGCGTGTCTTTCGAACGCCCGGCTTACCGAACGCGTTCCATCTGCATTCCGCCAAAATCTGGCCTCCTGCACGCGCTCGAGGTGTACGATTCGCCGATGCATTCTAGAAAGTAATAAGCTCGCACCGAAAGTAATAAGCTCGCACCGGAGGCTGGGTAACTGAAACTTATTTGGACCGTTCGCACAGTGTTAGTAATTATAACTAAATAACATCTTCGATAACTGATTGCTCAAATTTCGTTTTACCGCGATAGAGAAGGTAATTTGGTAGGTGGATTAAGTCGCGACGCAAATAAGGCATTACAATTTGGACAAGATTACGGCAACCAATTTTCTTGAAATGTGTATAACTTGATGGAGGGCTTATTGTTTTATATAAATATTATATTCTAGGCAGTGTCTATACTTCCTTTAGGCTTAAGTCCACAGCGGCCGACGTTAGAAGTTTATGAAACCAATCAAGCATCGTCCAAAACGCAAGCCACTGGTCCTGTTCGGTTTATAATTGGTTCAGCGATGATAGAACATGAATAGAAAAAATGACGAGCACCATGATGTCGCGCTTTTGAGGCTGTCTGATTAGTCCCATCAGCTCGTAGCGTCGGCTGCGTGGACTTAAGGTGAAAACTCAGTAATCCCAAAGCAAAAAGAAGTTATCAGTGCTCACATGTTTACATACCGCATTTCATATAATATTATGTGCATATTCTCAACAAACCTTTCCTCCGATATTAGTCATTTCCCCAATCAGGCAGACCTCTGCGGAAACGTTTACGTTGAGATATAAGTAATCTACCATATTTTCTTGTTGGGGGGCGGGGGGGAGGGGGGGGGGGGAGGGAGGGGGGAGGTGGTATTGCCCCGCAATTTGAAAACCGTTAACAAGATCGATTTTAATCTTCACATGATTGCCATATATCTCTTCGCTTCAAATTTCGTTGATTACTCCGATGAATGTTGCTTTACTTCAAGTTCACTATGGGCATCATGTCGCTAAAAAAGGCCCTTCGACTTTGCAATAAAAAAGTTAACTTGTAAACAAAATGAAAAATATATATCATCCTGACTAAACTAGAGACCAAACAAGGACGACTGCACTCTAGTGTACGCGTTTTCTCGTATTGTACAGTCTTGCAGCAATACGGGAATGCCCTTTTGTACACTTATAAAACTCCCTGTAGAACTGAAAACTATTTTTTTCCAGGCACGTTTTTTCCTCTGGTCCAAACATGTAATGCTATCTAAATGTACGACATTTATCTGTATCATTTTAGGCAGGTCAACGACATTAGTCTCAACTTACGCATGATGTATATTGAAGTCAGCGGGCAGGCGCGGAACGTTTCATGACGTTGCAACTGCAGGGTATGTCACACAGCCGTCATACCGCCCCGCATCGCCCAGCGAGGAAGAATATACACCAGAACACGAAAAGCTCCGGCAGCTCTCTGAAGGTAACTCAATTTTCCTGTCGCATTCATTGGGAAAGAAAGACGATAGAGAGCGCAAAGCTCGCGTTGTCTTCAGGTCGCTGAGTGGCGCAATGCAGAGGATTCGGGACAAGCCCGCTGAGATTTGCGCAAGAAGACAGCTTATCTAACGATAGGTACGATCCGACTAAATTGAATTTGGCGGGTCCGCCGCCCAGGACCGCACGACCGCTCCAAAAATATATCACCATAAAGTTTTGTGCCCACGCTATTTTTTTTTTTTTTTCTTGTCGTGACTGGGATTGCCGCAGCTCTCGTTCTTGCATTTTTGTGCTACGTAGGTTTCACATTGTTTGGAATTTCTTTGTCTTGTATTCAAACTCATGGCTGACAAGAATAAGCGTTGGCAAAGTACAGAGGTAGATTATAGAGTCATACGGTGTGTATAATGTAATGCTCACAGTCGTTACTGTGACTCACGCGTTATTTAGAGATTAACGTACCGCGTAAAGGAATCACCATATATAAGCTCTTCATTCTAAACTAAATCGCCCTTTAAAAATATTTGCCCCTCTTTTTTTTTTCTTTGTACGTCAGCCATTTACCGACTACAACAGTCTTCCCACTGAGTTGCTATAGTTTAACCAGGAACAATTCATGTACGGAACTTGTGATGCTAATCCACATTTATTTATTATCTTTTGACCTAATCTATCTCCGATTTTATATGTTTGACTTTCCGAGTATTCTAACTTCGCATGTAAACCCAAAAAATGTCAAGTTGTCAGTGTGACACCTGATCTAGAGAGGAGTCCCGATTCTTGTATTCTCGCATTTGACTCACTTAAGAAAGAGATTCCCTTACATTCAAAGGCGCACCTCATATTGAGGGGCTATGCACCAATAGATTAAGGGACGTGTTGGCATGAATCTCCAATGCGATATCTTGAAACTGTAAAACAAAAAAGGTGCCGACGCACACGAAGTTGTGTTCGTGCAGGTTTTGTTTTTCGCTTTGGGTTGCCGCCATGTCATTTCTGTGTAAACTTAATTGTTACTAATAATTAAAAAAAACCAGCCCATATACTATGCGCCATTCTTCTAACCAAACATGCCTTTTTTTACTTTTGGTATAGTTATTTTCTAACAAGGTAGATCCACTTCGTTCATTCCTAACTGGGTCAATTAAAGTGAGTATTATTAGAGAATATTTTCGGCCCGAGCTCCGTTCTGTGAACAAGATCAGCACAGGTAGATTGAACAGTTTTTTGACAATGCAGCTGATTGTTTTCACGTATTTCTTTTAAATCGACAAATAAGCTGTGCTTTCCAAATAGCATCGTTTGCGGTTAGTTAGGAGAATTCCAACATTCAAGTATTATAGCTGTGCTGAATTTTGGCTTCGTTTTTATATTGTTGACAGCCACGAACGAAAATTTTGGCTGTAATTAAATATTGTTTAGAGAATAATAACCTTCTATTTTGCTACACCTACGGCTATCATTACGGAGAACGCATATCTAATGAAAACTGCCCAGACTCATTACTGCAATATGAAATATGCACTCGGCATCAACCAGGAAATACCACCAAATGCGTTATGCTCAAATTAAATAATAAACATACACTTTTTTTTCACCGCACATCTAAACCTTGGCAAACAATATTTACAACAAAGTGAATTACACAGGTAATGTTTTTAGGCTTAACAGATTTGTTTAGAAAGATAAGTGAAGTTTAGAGCAATGCTGTGTGAAGTTGAGTTACATGGTCAGGGGGACATTATATAGGCGGCTAATCCTCACAATAAGTTGGATAATAAGCAAACTTTGGTTATTAACTATTTGTTAGTGAAAATAAACAGGGTTTCAATTAGAAGCTTGCTGAAATTTATTGGAAACCACAATACGAGTAAGTTTAGAAAGATTTTGAGCACGTGTCGAGTACGGTAGTGCGCTAAATACACAGCTCGTGCAATAGGCGAAAAGCTGGAATTGTCGAAAAAGCGTTTCATAAGAGACGGAAAAACCGCGTGAGCGCGTTTTCGAACGTGCAACCTTGTGCCTGTTGCACGAGTGACACCTTTAGCACACCACCTTACTTCCCCCGAGCACCAAGTCTTTCTAAAATTGACCGATTTATAACCTCTTGATGACGCTCAGCAAGCTTGTAATCGGAACCCTTTGCTTCTTTTGACAAATTAAAAAGTTAATCAATCAACCCGCTTATTGCAAAGATTTGTCCCCTATATTATGTCAGCCTGGACGTATAGCCCACGTATGCAAACCGCAATTGTGTAGCCTTCACGGCTTTCCAAATATAGTTTGCAAAGCCTAAAAAAACACCCGGTATATTGTACGATAAACTAATATCAACACAATTGCAAAAGTACCCGTATTTTGAAACAAGGGGTTGCGAGGAAACGAATCCAAAGAATTGTACTGTGGCATTTAGTTTGTTGTGTTGGTGCTTGGGATTTAAATGAAAACTTCAAGTTCAGCAAATGTATTAACGTCCGAGCCAGAATACGAGGGTTATTTCACGAAGAGAAGTGCTGAGAGTACTACGAAGAGAAGACAGACAGATAGTCCTTATGAAGTCATCGTATTAAGTGAGACCGGAAGTAGGTGCTTGAATATAAACCTTATTTCACAACTACTATTCAGTTCGTAAAGGCGTAAATGTGAAGAAGCACTCTCAAATTTTATAGTTCACGTTAAGCACTGGATTCAAGCGTTTTCGCATTGAAAACACTAAGACATTGTGCATTTATGCCTATATGACTTCTGCACCAATTATCTCAACGTATAAATTGAGAAGTTAAACTTCTACTAACAAAGTTTTTATTATAGAAATGCTTTGCGTGCTTAAATCTCTCCGGTAATATACAATAAGATTTACCGCGCTTAATTCCGTGGAGTAGAAATGAAGATAAGTAACCTGCTCTAATATTGCGCCTTGAGATATGGATAGCAATATATAAAGAGCGTGTAGTCATGAATTGCAATAAGCAGCTTTTTTGACGAATATATTTTTTTAAAGTGACGTCCACTCTATAAATAATAGAATTAGGTACATGCAAGAAAAATGTTTATACTTAACCACCCTCGACTTGCAAAGAAAACCTGAACCCGCAAGGCGGACTCACTGCCATGGTAGCGAAGCAGCGTAGTGCCTCTCATGGTATATAACATTCACTTCCGCATAGGTTGTTGCATTTTTACGGTTACAAAGTAAAAACATGTAATTTTTGCGATATTGTACTTTGTATGATGTTATGCAAATGACGTCGCCATCCATGTCATTTTTTTAAAAATTCATATTCTATCTTTTTTTTGCCACAGCCCTATTGTACGAGCTGGCAGCGTAGGTCGCAAGGCTTGGGTCTCCAAGTGCCCTGTAAAAAAAATAGACTCGGGCACAATATCTTAAAGTGCATATCGACCTCACATGAGTTTTGTAGCGATTGCCGTCGCAAGCCCCAAAAGAGGGTAGGCTAACGGCGTCTCCACTCTACAAATTAACCGAGATCTCTTATAAAATTCAAGAGGAAACCTTTTAAAAGAGCATAGATCACTGGAACGCACATCAGGTGTTGCGATACGTGTCTTATACACACCAAACAAATATCACTAATGCATGTCGCAAACAACAGGGGATCGGAACTTTATTGTGGAAATTTTTTGACGATCCTACGAAACTCCTCATGTTTGGTGTAAAATATAAATTTTGACCACATAACAACCCAATCGTGAAATCCGCCCAAAAAAACAATTATAACAAAACAAAGGCGTCCTCCATATCTCTTTCGAGGTGAAGCAACATTTCATGGTGTTGCGATATCTTCGTTCGGTTAAAATACAATTGAAGAGCGCCTCGTGCGATATTGAAATCGAATAAACGCGAACTTAATGGGGCGACCCGATCAATCAGGATTGTCTTAGGTGTGTTTAAACAATATTTTCATGTTGGAACTGCTTGCAAAATGCGACGAGGGCCAGTTTTGAGAGGTACAGCGTTCCGAGAAACGAAGAGCTTCAAATGTAATCTCACGGTTCACCGATGAAAAGACCCTTCCGCAAATTTTGCTCTATTTTGTGGCCGCGTTCTAAAACTACACGCGGGCGCTCTAATTAGATACTCTCGACCGCAGTTGGGATTACAAGAGTATTTGACGCACTTGCCTTCGCGCCGCTCCTCCAACGATGCTCGTAAGATTCGTTTTCATTGCTTTGTATCACTTCATTGGACGCAGAGAGTAGTGGACAATAATAAAGACAAGGTGAGGAATTGTGTTTCCCGAATCAGTCTGAATAGATCGATTCTACCACTTTGAGCAGTGATGGTATGCATACGCGTACCGCATGTACCCGCGGGACTATATAATGCACTACTTCGAAGGGGCAAACTTCCATGGGATGTTGTTTGCATGACCGAAAGATCGTTCTAAACAGTGTAGCTGGCGTACCAGTGCTGTACCAACAGAACCTTCGAAAGTTGTTTGCATGCACGTGCTTCTGGAATACTCATGTTGTGCTGCAACTACCATATTTCCAGGCCCATGAGTAATGTCATCAACATAAGAATGATTTAGCAGGGGCTTATTACTGATAAACGCTGCTGCCTGAAGGTGCTCTTTTTTACGGCATCTTTGTTTGCGTTTCGAGGGTTCCGGTCACGCGCAAGAAACTGGTGATTGCCGTAAAACGCAACAAGGGCAAGCTCTTATGTTACGAAATTTAAAAAAAATGGAGGGGGTGATTAAATTATATTACATATAACTCAAGGTCAATCACTAACGCACAGTTGGGGATTTATCCACGAAGAAATATGGCTGCTTCAAACGGTAACGGACCGAGGTTGTTTTCGGTTATAAATTTTTGACTACGCCATCGTTTACTGTCGCTGGTTTTTAGGGTGGCACAGTAATCATTATCTCCGCCTAATATAAAGTAATTTGTGGCTGCCAATCTTGTACTCGGTAGACGATCGTCGGGAGCGGTGTCAATCGCTGCGGCGACGGCTGAAATAGTCATGGCAGCGCATCCCGTAAACAGAGTTGCATGTTGTAGTGTTTAACCGAGTCAAACATTGCAGCTTAGAGCTGCCAGCAGCGGTTTCAGAACGGCTCTATTATTAAGGTGCACCTAATTTACGTATATGCACATATAAATTGTACAAAACACCTTGAATGTTCATACGTATGCACGAGGAATTGAAGATTCTTGAATACACTGTCATAATTTTATCACCCGATAAAGCATTCAAATATGACACTGTACTGACCAGAACAGCAGATTGTTGAACAATTGCAAACATCCGCAGCACTATTCTGTTTTCGAATTCAATTTGAGAGTTCCGAAGGAAACATTAGACTGACAGGAGCACGCAAAAATTTCCGCATGCAGTGGTAGCTATTATCGTTAAATCAAAAAACCAAACTCTTGGAAGACGCTGCCTCGAAGAAGCAACACATGTTGAAGCAACACATGTTGATCACATGTTAATAATCAAAGCAAATACAAAGTAAGGGTATTTAAAGTAAATTACTAAGCGAATTTAACATTTCTGAAATGGTCAAGCGTCCTGAAACGTGGGCGAACTAAAATATAAAAGAAAGATTTTAAATACGTAAATCATGAATCATAGTGAACATCTGTCAGAATTTTATACCCTAAAAACCCGTGTAGGCAAAATTCTTTAGATCAAAGTCCAATCTAGGTAACGAAGCCTTCGTAAAATAGTTCTTGAAATTATAACTAAAACAAATTCCATTTCCCGTCCTTAACTGGCATAGAATAAACCGAGACTTCGAAACCTGCTTCACTCGAGAATGTCTGTAATCAACGCGAGCTGCCTTTTTTTTGTTTTTCTGAAGATACCATTCGTTAAAATATCTGGCTTTAGAGGCCTTGCGCTCTCCTCTTGGGTCTACTCATCCAAAGGAATAGTGAGTGAGCCGACGTACCGACGTAATACAATAAAACTTTCAGCGCCCGAAGTAGTTCTGGCGATGAGGAGTGCTCAGATGGGCATGGATACGCCGAAAATTCAATTAGCATCGCTCCAGTGTGCCTTCTTTTTATTTTATCTTCACGGGGTCTCTTTGACTTAGCCGCGCAGTGGCGATCCTCTGGAGAAAGTTTAAGTTCATTACGAGCACCTCTAAAGTATCAGAAGGCATTCAACGTTCCCAAATGAGACCCAGCGTCCTTAGCCGCAGCGCAGTCTATGGAACAGGCGCCTACTCTCGTGCTTCCTAGCGGAGGGGAGCGGCCGCGAGTCTGCGAGTCTGAAAAGATCCAGGCGCCATCTGAGACGCCTGCATACCCGCTACCCCGTCGCTTTCGATTTCTTCCGACGTCCAGCGTCGTTTCCGGCCTCTGCGTGTACGCTCCTTGATGGGACCCTTGTGTCTCGGACTTCTTCCGAGAGAACTGTGGTGCCGGAAGGGAAACCACTAAACTGGGGATTGGGTGCTCGCAGGGAGTCGTGACGATCGGGGGCAAGTCTGAAAGAGGATGATTGCACCGCTTTCTTTTGCTTTGTTCTGTTGTATATAATTGGCGACAATGGTGTCTAGTCCTTTCGCGGCACACTAACATTTACTGTTGTCGCTTTTTTTGCGTACTACCGGCATTCGGAAGAATAGACGAAAATGCCGCAACTGCTCATATGGTATCTTATAATGCTTTGAGAACTAACACCACCAGGCACGAAAACATGTAAAACATGGTATCTTAACTGAACCTGTAGCTCGACATGCTTGGAAGCTTAATAACTACGCATATGTATATACACCATTGGTCAAAAGGACAGTGCAGTTTCCATGTAACGAGAACTCAAAAAAAAAATCTCGGCTTAAATAAATCTTCAAATTGTATCAATATTTGGGACATATCTCGAAATATCAATGAGCTCACAGATGGTCGACTCCAGGCGATTGTATTTGAGCTGCAGGTTGCCACAAAGGTGAAATCCTGATGAAAACTCGAATATTTGAATTCCCTGGTAACAGGTAATATGTGGCTCAGCACTTTGCCCAAATTTTGAAAACGCTTCGTCGCTTCTGACGCCCTTTTTGTAAGCATTGTATTAGATAACAATTTTTGTAAGGTAAGAAATGCATAATAAAAATAAATTTCTTCAAGTACAACAGCTGGGGTCCTTATATCCAGCCTACACGTCACGGGATGAAGACAAGTCTCATAACCCAGTCAATATTATTCGTTTTGTCGCTACTGACTGGTGTTTTGTGACCACCAAGAGTCCTGTGAAAAATAAAAAAAAATAAAAGATTGCAGTGTTCTAAAATTCATAGATATGATTATCTCATCTCCTCCGGGATATTAACTTACTACACAAGAATGGAGCTATTACCAACAAATCTAAAGACAGAACTTTTCTGCCGCTGATATCGGCCTTCATTTAAATTAATTTATACTCGTTTTTTATCTTAAAGAAATTAAGTAATTCATTTTACGCCGGAAGCAAAGGTATCTAGGAAAATCTCGACTAATTTATCTAACAGCCGCTTTTCCTTTTAAGTGCACGCGCGTTTTTGGTATCCAGGAAACAGCGAAGCGGCGCGTTTTTGCCAAATTCATGTTCATAAAAAATTTAGGATCCCCCAGTTGTGAATAAAACATTATCGAAGGATACGCCAGGCGTAGTGCGTTGGGATCTTTCTTTAGAAAAGGGCGACACGCTACATTTATCGCGCAGAAGGGCCCGCAAGAAAAATGGTCGTAGGTTTGAAGGGTTCCCCGAGCCTCTAAAATAAATATAAGAACACACGCGTGTATGCCGGCGACCCATCTCGAGGTAGATGGAGAATTACCTTTTAGATGAGATCTACACAAAATCCGCTTCCAGGCAAAAACAAAAATAAAAAATCACGCGTCGAGAGATGCCTGTCCTGATTTTTTTTTTTTGCTGTGAGCCTCGTACAAATCGTGTTCAACATATCTGGTATTTTTGTCTTCCCTTCCAAGGTGATGGAATTTGTATTCTAGACCTATGCGGTGCGCAAGTTCGACTGCTTCGTTTGCAGGGGTTGTGGTGACGTAAGAACGCCAATCTCTAATCGGCTCTGATTGAAGGATAGTGGGTGGACCTCAAAATAGATTTTTATAAGGTCCACCCACTCTCCTACAATCGAAGCCAATCAGAACTCGGCGTTGTTCTGACGTCAGCGCGACTCCTGCGCAAGAAGCGGACGACTTGCTCTCCGTATAAGTTAAAATCTACCGGGATTGAAGGCATCATGCGAGACTTTCTCCTCAAAGAAAGAGGCTCAAGAGTAAACCATCGCCGAATGATGGGATCTCATGAGCATTTACGTGACAAAGCAGTTTCTAGGGAGACAGCGTGCACACCTATGTCTTCAAAAAATGTATGGAACTTTTGAAAAAAACGTACAATGTTCTTAACATCGCTGTCCCTGCGTGCAGCATTTACGCAATGTGCATATGTATCTCATGAGTAATGAAGAGAAATTATTGTTGCGTTCAGAATACCAAGGAGCAAAAGGAATTGCCACGAAACAATTAAAATGTAGCATCCTGTTTTAACACGTACATATATATAGATATATTCATCATGTTTCACGAAAAACGTTGAGTGAAAGGCAGCATATTAATCCACTTAGAGTACCCTTCATATTTCGGAACGACGACCATGGTTGACAAAGTATATAAAGCAAAGATAAATTACACACTGCTAAACAAAAAAAAAAAATCCACGCTAAGCGAGTTTTTGTTCGGGGGGGGGGGGGGGGGGGTTGAGGAAATTTTATTTATTAATTACATGCAGCTGCTTCTGAGAGGTCGAGGTTGCGAGCCGGAATATCCGATATTGGATGCTCTCTTAATTACACATATCACACTATAGACATTATAGATTACACATATGGTATCATCACTGCCAGCTTCAGGAGCGCAAGGAGTAGTGAGTCCCGAATGGCATTGCGACGTTAGCAAAAAAAAAAAAAAAAAAACAGCGAACATTGGATCAGGTAGAAAGAAGAAAGAGCAGAATGGGAGCCGCGCCTTATGTTTCTGAATTAGCTGTCAGTGGGGCTATAAATGCATCTCAATTTCTACTTTCAAAAACGTTAAAACACTTTTTGCCCTATAAGCAGATCGTGTAGGTTACTAGGGAAAACAAAACCAGCACAAAGACGTCACACAATGGCGCTTATAGTTCACCATAATATAGCTCGTAGCATGTTTTCGAACTTCTTCTCTTTATACTGGGAGAAATAATATATGCTGCGTCGTCTAGCTTATTGCGCATCTCCGTTTATGCGAGAATATAAACCAGATGTATGGGAGGCAAACAAAGCATAAGTCTGCCCGGTCGGTGGAGATCAAAACACAACCCGATGCGTTAAAAACACGCAATTTTATCTCAGCCTAGTTGCGGCAAGCGACAAGTAGGAAAACAAAGCCCGCGTCGCACCACGCATATCGAGCGGCCTAACATAACGACCGCCGCTGTTGCTGCGACGTAACGGTGCCACATATGGCCATGTCATAGCGTCGGTGGTGGTTACTATGGTCAGGCCAATCAGCTGCTCGCTGCGATGCGGTCTTTGCTCATACGTTCTTCACCCTTTTAAAGGAAGAAATATTTCGGTTTTAACTGCTCATTCAAAGACCTCAACACACATTGCGCCTGGAACCGTAATTCTCAAGGCAAACATTAAGGGGGTATAAAAAAGTAGAGAAAATACAAATATAAAACAGGGCGAAAAAAAAATGGGGGCCAAAGACGACACGTACAGCAGACGAGCGCTCACGTACGACGTGCGAGTGCTCGTCTACCGTGCGGGTCTTCTTTCGTGCTTGTTTCTTTGTGCGGTGCGGTTTATAGAGAACCAGTATACGGACTTGCCCAGTTATCACCACTTCTGCGAAATCACATATTAATTGTGGGGAATTGGTGGCCGAGCGTGTTAGCGAGCAGCTCGGAGCGCGTGGAGTGAAAGCTCACGCTGTATAACCCAGGGATTCTGGGTTCCATCCGCACCCCTGCCCGTTTCGATGTGAATGAGCATCGCACCGGCGTGCGGTCGCGTACCACTACTGCGTGATGCACGTTAAAGATTCCATATTAGCAGTGCTAGACCACTGCACGAGCCTACTTTTTGAGGCCCGTCCCGGCCCTGATCCACTGACTCTCAGTCTCAGCCAACCCGAGCACTGCCCGGCCTGTTGTTTACTCGACCAGGGCAGGCCCGAGCCCGGCCCGGACGGAGGCGCCCTGTCTGTGGGAGATGAAACGCGTCTTAGCCCGGCGAGTTGCCGAGGCGTGCTTCGTCTCTTAAATCCCAAATCGCCTTGAGAAAGTGTTAATGCGCTTGATTTGTCCAGGAAAAAAACAATGGCAACAAACTTTCCCTTTAAAACCCTATGATGCGTTATATGAATCCCTGCAGGGGGAACCAGATTTGTCACCAGGTGTTTGGTGAGTGACGTCACCACGGACCCTGAGCCATGCGGGTTCGCCCGTCCACGTCTGGCTATGTGTGGCTTTCCCGTGTCCGGAAAAGAGGGCATCCTAGCGGTCAAGCCGAGCCCGAGGTAGGTTTGAACCCTTCGGGGCCTCCCGGGGGAGGCAATACACCACTTTGGCCCCCGCTTCTCGTGGACGGATGTCCTGGCTTGGCCCGACCAGGATGATTCAGTCAGTCACATTCTCTTCTACTATCTCCTCAGATCCTTCGCCTTTTTTTTTTCTTTTTCTATCACTTCCCTCTCACATCTCTTAATCCTGTTTCACCTACTTGGGCGGCAAGGGCTAACCTTGGGTGATAGCAGATTCTCTTATCCAGACCCACACTTGGTTATAGTTACTTGGTAGCACTGTTAGTGTAGCATACCACCAAAGTCATATATTTTTGGGGTGCTACCTACTTTCTTGTTGTGCTCCGTGGTGGGCGGTGCACCAGAGTTTCTGAACACCATTCCATCTTATGGGTTCCAAGTTAAACAATCGAATCGGCCTCCGAAGAGAGTCCAGACCGAAGCACTTTCCGCATTTATGAAACTAGACAACTCGAGCGACCACTTTATAAGATTTTTCGTCTTACGCTCATTCGACACTTCTAAGCCGCTCTCAAAATTCTCTATTCATTGTTGTCTAAGTTCTTCAAAGCACACTAGGGGCGAAATATGAAGCGAAGAAGCTTATTTTCATGTAACCTACTTGTGGAGATTCATGAAAGGCATCAGGCAACGACCATTCTCAGTCTGAATAAGATACATGATCGCAAAGTAACTGTATCTGCACACTGTACGTTGAACACCATTCGTGGTGTGATATCGGAAGAATATCTCGTAACTAGTTTTAAAGAGGAAATTGTGGAGGGGCTAATCTCCCAAGGTGTTATTCCCGCAAAACAAATTAAAATCCGAAAGGATGGTGACGAACGATCCACCAAACATGTTATATTGACATTCGAGAAAAACTCGTTGCCCTCTACCATAAAGGCGGGTTACTCTAGCAGCAAAGTGCGGCCGTATGTCCCAAACCCGCTACGCTGCTTTCGCTGCCAGCGGTATGGCCACGGTTCACGAGCTCGCCGTGGTAGTGAGACCTGTGCCAGGTGCAGCGGCACTGACCATACCGTTGACGACTTGAACCTCAGCTACAAATGTTTAAACTGCAACTGCGACCACCCTGCCTACTCTCCATCTTGTAATCACTTTAAAAAGTAAAAATAAATACTGGCTCTCAAAGTGACAGAGAATATCACCTATCAGGATGCAAAGCGCTGCCTCTCTGCTTTCCTGAGAGGCTCTTTTGCCGAGGCGGTGTCCATAAGAGGACCTGCACTGTCTAAGGTATCAGTGGCGACCCAGGTGTCCTCTTTAGACCACGGGAACCAACTGCAGTCCTCTACGCCCAGGCTGAAGCTTACGCTTCTTGGGCTTTCTCTCTCAGCCGCGAAAGCAGCAGATGCCCCTAGTCGCAACGTAGACCTAGGCGCTGCAGCGGCGACGGAAGACACGCCATCGTCTCTGCCTCCTGGTTCCACCCCTCAGGCCATGGGGCGAGTCCCTCGCTCCTCCTTCCTGGGGAGAACTTTCCCGTTCTGGAAGCAGCACGTGCCACTTGCAACAGACGATACTTACGGTACCGTGGGCCGACCGAGCACGTCTACCGCTGCACCATCAGATCAAGGCAGGGGCCGTGGTCCACCCCCCCCCCCCCCCTTCCCCCCGATCGTTAGACAACTCTAAGGCCTCCGGTAGTCCTGCCAAGAAGTCCCTAGAAGCAGAAAAGAGTGCATATGCAGGCAACCTTTCTGCTCCAGAGCCAAATCCAGACGAAATAGAATGGCAGACCCAGAAACGAGAACAAAAACAAAAAAAAAAGAGGAAAAGACCAGTATTTTCTTCTGGATGACATAACCACATACACTGCTCCCTTTTTCTTCCTCGCTCTTCTGGTTGTTGAATTTCCTTAAAGTATGACGGCGATCATCCAGTGGAATTGCCGAGGTCTACTGAGGAACTTCGATGACATTGAGTTCTTCCTGGACGAACACCGCCCACTTGCCTTATGTTTACAAGAAACCCATCTTAGTCCAAAGCTTACACATTTTCTAAGACGCTACAGCATTTTTAGGGAAGACTGGGAGGACGCGTTGTTTCTGCGGGAGGAGTTGCAATGGTTGTCCCAAAGCCCCTTCCCTTCTCTGAAATCGCTTTTAATACTGCACTAGAAGCAGTGGCGGTGCGACTCCCCCTTCACTAAGTGGTGATTGTATGTTCCTTGTACATTCCTCCTTCTTTTACTTTTCGACAAATGATTTTAATGCGCATTTACATCAACTTCCTGAGCCTTTTCTTTTACTTGGCGATTTTAACGCGCATAATTTTTTGTGGGGTAGTGACCACATCGATGCCCGTGGTCGAATGATCGAGTCCATTTCAATGTCGCATGCACTTTGTCTTTTTAACACTGGAGAACCGACCTGTTTTAGCCCATCATCATTATCATCCCCATGCATTGATCGTTCCATTGGTAGCGTATTCATTTTTACTTCTTTTACGTGGGTAGCAACCACTAACCCATATGGAAGTGATCACTTTCGTATTTTCTTAAGGAACACTATTCCCCCAAAGTGCATGCCAACGTGGACTGTCCGTTGGAAGCTTGAGAAAGCCAATTGGTCTGTTTTTACTGAAGTGACACAACTTGCATGCACGTCACTTGATAGTCTTTGTGTCGACCAAGTCACAGAGTTAAGAACTTTTATTCTTCAGGCAGCGGTGCTTGCTATTCCCACGTATTTGACGCATCTTTCGTGGCGACCTAAGCCATGGTGGAATGTAGAGTGTACGGAATCACGGAAAAAAACAAAACAAAGCCTGTTGTATCTTTTGACGTTACTCCACGCAAAGTAACCACCTTTGCCTTAAGCAAATGAAAGCTCAGGCAAAATACATCCGACGTCAGTCAAAACGAGAGAATTTCCCGGGGTATGCCTCTTACATTAACAGTAGTGCAACACTCAAAGAAGTCTGGGATAAAGTTCATCGCATTGAAGGGTGATATCATGCCTTCTCAGTCGCGCTTCTCTCCCACAATAGGATTAGCCCGAAAAGCTTAGAGGAGAAAGCGGATCTTCTCGGGGAGCATTTTGTTTTTGTATCGAGCAACGAACATTATTCATCCGTGTTTCTCGCAAACAAAGGGCGTGCAGAATCAGAAGCTGTGAAGACTACAGATGGTGCCCATGAAGTTACAATGGACATCTTACAATGTGTGAACTTCAAATGGTCCTTCACTCAACTATGCCTTCAGCTCCAGTACCTGATAGCATACACTACCATATGTTAACACATCTTCATCCTTTCACGTTACTTCTTATTTTGTACCTTTTTTAATCGAACATGCTAAGAGGGCAGATTCCCTTCGGCATGGAAGGTAGCCCCTGTCAGTCCCCTTTTAAAACCTGGCAAGGATCCTTCCTCTGCATCTAGCTATCGCTTTATCGCCCTTACCAGCTGTCTGGGCAAGACTTTTGAGCGTATTGTAAAAAAAAAAAGACTTGTGTACTATTTAGTAAAAGACAACATATTGGATAAGAGTCAATGTGGATTTCGTTCCAGTCGGTCTACAAATGACCATTTAGTTCTTCTTGAAACTGTAATTCGTGAAACCTGTGCGAATAGACAGGTGTGTGCATCAGCGTTTATTGACATTGAGAAGGCATATGACACAGCGTGGTGTCATGAAATTTTCCGTGATTTGTATAAAGTTGGGGTACGAGGTAGGATGCTTGCTACCGTAACGAGCTATCTTTATAATCTAACCTTTTTGTGAGGTTGGGAACGTCTTTCTCTAAAGAATTTGTTCAGGAGATCAGGGTACCTCAGGGGGAGTCCTCAGCGTTATTCTCTTTTTTGGTAAAAATGAACTCAATAGTTCGTTCCCTACCTCCCTCTGTGCAATGTTCACTCTATGCTGATGACCTTGAAATCCTGGTCTCACCATGCAATCCTTCTATATGCAAACGGAGGCTTCAGGATGCAACCAACACTCTAATAATGTGGGCACATACAAACAGCTTTTGTTTCTCTTCGGAAATGACTGTTACACTCTGTTACGCCCATATGAGGGGAGTTCCTGCAGATCCGTCTCTATATATGCGCCAGACCCCCATTCCTGTAAAAGTAGGTCATAAGTTTTTGGGCCTCACTTTTGACGGTACGCTATTGTTTGTGCCTCATATGAAAGATCTGAAGTTAAAATGCAAGATATCATTGAACCTTATTAAAGTCTTGTTTCACAAGACATGGGGCCCTGACCGTCTATGTCTTTTGCGAATCTATAGCTCTGTAGTACGCTCACGTCTGAACTACGGCAATTTTGTGTTCGAACCTGCCAGGCCATCAGCTCTTAAGACACTGGACCTTGTCCATCATTCGGGATTTCTTTTGGCAACAGGAGCCTTTATAACGTCGCCTGTGCTTAGCCTCTATGCTGAAGCAACGAGATGTCCCTTGACAGACAACACTTCCCTTCAGTATGTATGTATTCATTAAGGATACTGTCAGTCACACAGCATCCAGCCCACGACGCTGGTAAAGACACGGAATACCAGAGAACTTTCAAGAAAAAGCCTAGCATTATCTCTCCATTCGAGATGGGAAACACGAATGGGGCACAGTCCATTGAAATAGACTGTAACCTGCAAGGTGCTTTTGTTCTAAAAAAAGTCGATCTATTGGATTATAACTGCATGCATTGTGATTTTTCCCTTATAAAGCTTAATAAGAATGATACGTCGACTGAGGTCAGACGTCAAGACTTTTTTTTAGATTAATAAGTAACATGATTGTTGCTTCACTCCTACACAGGCGGCACAAAAACGGAATCTCTTGTAGGACGCGCCATAATCGGCCCGTCAGTAAGAAGTGTTCGAAGGCGTGCTTGCAGTGGATTATATCATGCAGACAAGTAACTTCCCTTCAGTGATATTCTCACGAATGGACAGGCGAAGAAACAAAGAATAACTTGGGAAACTAAACGTTTAATGGGGTAAACTTGTGCCCAAAACAAAAAGGAAGAAGATAACAACAAAGCGTCGCGGGCGTCGAAGTCGGCGAGACAGCAGAATTCAACGCTGAGGCGAAACTGACTCGACAAGGTCGCGGGCGGACTCTTGTCTAGGGTAAGTCACTATCTCGAAGATTCGGCGAAGGAGGCTCGAGCGTAGCGAGCTCGGGGTGAGAATGAACACGCACGTTCTAGAACAAAAGCAGGTGTAAATGATAGAAGTTATGTCCGGAGCAAGAATAAACGTTAACCTTCTAGAAGTCCCTGAACGAGCGTTGCTTTCTCGGCCCTGCGCGCGGCAATATACACAGATACACTAAGTGCTTTAGGAAATCTGACGTCGCTCACAACCCCTAAAATTTCTATTATAAATTTAGTTCAAAATAAAATAGTAGCAACAACCAGGAACGGATGTAACATTCTATTTTGCTGTGTGCCAAGTCATGTTGGGATCCCTGGGAATGAAGAAGCGGATCGTATACTGCGAGCACCTGCGGTACCGTTGCTGTAGATATAAATAGCCTGCCGTTCAGAGATTACTATGCTTCGCTTAAGTACTACGTTAAACCTTATTGGCAAACAGAATGGAACCTAGATGTAGAAAACAAGCTGCGTATGATAAAGCCCTTTCTTAGTAAATGGGAGAGCGCCAGGCATAGACAGAGGCGCCATGAGGTCGTCCTCTGTTGTCTGCGCATCGGGCATACGCGTCTTCCGAATGGACACCTCTTGCGAGGGGAAGAGCTTCCTCAATATCAACATTGCCAGGATAATTTGAGTGTTATACATGTACTTCTCGAATGTCCAGCCTATGATGAAAAACGATGCCGCTACTTCTCGCAGCTCTACAGGGAACATGTCGTTTCACACCTAGGTGTGTTACTTGGAAATAAGCCACTGCTCCCACATACTCAGGTATTTTAGTTCCTATTGAGAATCAACATTTTACACGACCTGAAGTTTATTTACTCCAATGTCATGGTAATCTATTACAGACTTTTCATGTTCATAACTTCCTTAACTTCCAGCCACTCAAGCTCTGTTCCTCCTTATCCCTTTCCCTGCAATAGTTAAGTTCCATGGTGCATCATAGCCTTAGTTGCTTTTGCGCCATACAACCCCAATCTACTAAATGAGATGAAGTACTCAATAAACAATCGTTTCAATTCGTAGGGAAGGCATCAACTAGTGGTTTCGGAGAGTGAGGAACCTATGAGGAGAGCTAGTTGTCTGCTTCTTGCGCAGGAGTTGCGGTGACGTCAGGAAGACGCCGAGCTCTGGCTGGCTCTGATTGAAGGATAGTGGATAGACCTCAAAGCAAGCTGCCTTGAGGGCTACCCACTATCCTTCATTATGAACCAATCAAGGCTCGGCGTTCTGACGTCACCACAACCTCTGCAAAAGAAGCAGATGAACTGGCGCTCCGGATATCTTTTGCCTATTTTCACGCTTACTTAGCGTGGAAGTTGAATTTGTGTTTAGGTCACGTGACGTCAATTTTTGTGCTAAGTTTTGTGGGAAAACCGAATTTGTGCATAACTCACGTGATATCAGGTCACGTTACCTCCAAGTTCCCTGTTAAATTTTTCGAGAAATTTACGGAAGGACGAAGACGTCCCGTTGGATTTAATTTCACTCTTTAAAACCTTGCGCAGCTTCGTTCACCGGCCTCTTTCTAATTTAAATAAAAGTGCCCACATGATCCCAACTTTGGCTTGCGAAACATGTTATAGAGCTCTGTGCTTAGGCACTTCCTTTGCTTCAGTCAGATAGGGGGTAAACATGTTGAACAAGACTATTGAGGCGAAGAAAAGGAGAGATGGTAGTTTATGGAGTAGTAGTTCATGTACTAGTAGTTCATGTTCAGGTTAGTGTTTTGTAGGCTCACATCGAAACAAGTGGGCCCATCTGAGTGCTGGGCCCGGGCCCAGCTCGGGCCCGAGTACAATTCGTGCTACCCGGCCCGTTTCTGCCCGTGGGCGGGGTGGGTACCGGGCTTTCGGGTTGGCTGGGCCCGTGGAGGGCTCTAAGCAGTGGTGCTCTACTGGCTAAATTTTTCATCTACAGATGAGACACCAGACGCCCATTGAAGCTGACTAACCTTCGGTTGTCTAAACATAAACAACGCAATTATTATTAAACGTTATTTATCTATCGTTACAATACTTGTCAATCAAAGAATCAACACACATTTTGGCTGGAGGAAGGGAAATCGCCTTTATCGCGCTATATCCCCAGAGGGCAACGAATATTTGTACGGTCTTTAGTTCAAATTATGAAACGATAATAAATTCTTAAAGAAATCGGTAACTCAAAAGTCTTTTGACGTGCACAAAACAATTCATGGCAATTCGATTTTTTTAAAGAAAAATGTGTGGCCTATTTACCAGCATCTCAAGCGTGTGGAAAGTCAATCAACTGCTGTATGCAGATGAGGCTTAGCGAATTCCAAGGCAGTAGTAATATTTTTTTTTAATATTTTTTTCCTGCTTATGATAACATCCTTTTACGCCCCCCCCCCCCCTCCCCCGTGAATTACCTTCCCCATCTCTTAATAGCTTACATTAAATTCAAGCCGGTGTTATGCAGCAAGGAATGAAAAGTTTCACAAAATGACGTACTTTGCTTCTCTTCAGGCCCGTCAACCGAACTTTAATGGAACGCCTATAGCTCCACTTGGAGGTCATTTTCAGGTGATGAAGCAAAGTTTATAGCGCAAACAGCCGCCTAAAATTGGAGAAGAATGGGAACATGGAAAGAATAGCTTTATATTGTCGTTTAAATATCAACCACGCGGACAGCGCATACTCCTATTTAACGAGAACAGATTTGCGACTTCCGCACAAAAAACAACCTGGTACAAAATGAAAGGCGTAGCACATTTTTCTCGCCTTCCGTGTTTCGCGAGATTTTCCGCTCGTCGTTCACGCACACGTGTCGAGGTACCATGCATTGTATTGGTATTCTACGTGTCTTTCGTATTTCTTCAAGAGTGAAATGAGCCTTAATGGCACGGGACAACCCTAAAAATGCTTTTGAATGGTTCTGTTACGATCGTGTAGCCACGCGAGTGCATCTGTAGTCCCTGGCGGATCAAACTCGAAAACGAAAAGGTTTCATAGGCTTGCGATTGCAGTGTATAATTGTACACCCCCCCCCCCCCCCCTTGTGTGTTTTAAAGTAAAACTTCGATACGCGGGTTAAGCGCATCATGGCATCCCTTGTCATTTCAAGTATTTTTGCTACAACAAATTGCGCCTTAATTTCTCAAAAAGCGTGCCAAAGCTCGCTTTTATGGGCATACTTGTGCAGAGCTTGTAAACTGGCCTGCGGACCTAATAACAACGATTCCAATATGTCTACTTTCAGAAGGTAATTTGAGAAATTTACAGCGGCACTATATTTCACGAGGCGGAAAATATTACTGAACAATTGGCGTGCATTAACTGCCTAACTTCAGATCGCGTAAATTTTGGAAGATAAGCCATGAAAAAGATTCGGTGGTCTGCCATTTTAAGAATTCACATGACAAAAAAAATTGAAAGACGTTTACAATTACCTGCAACGCCAAATTAGAGCATAGCTCTTGAGGAGGAGCAGGGAAGGGTACGGAGGGGAATTTTCTGTGAAATTCTGCTACGATTCCCCGGTGAATTCCTCCGGTAAATTTAGCGGGGAAATTTCTCTGCTAAACCTGGCGGAAATATTTCCCCGTTAAATTTGGCAAAAAAATTTCCTCGATAAATTTAGCGGAGAAAATTCGCAGAGTAGTTTACCCGCCAAATATAGCGGAAAAAATTGCCCGCGAAAATTGGCGGAATACTTTAGCAGAAAATTTGGTGGAAAAGTATAGCGGACAATTTTTTTGCTAAATTTGTGCGAAAAAATTATTTGCGAAATTTGGTGGATAATTAGATAATTTTGCAGATAATTTTGCGGATAATGTTTTCGCTAAATTTAGCGGATATATGTTTTCGCTAAATTTCGCAGAAATGTTTCCCGCTATGTTTAACGGAAACGTTTCCCCACTAAATTTAGCGCACAAATTTTCCGCCAAACTTAGGCGCCGTATGACGTCACCCTCGTGTCGTCCCACGTGACGTCACGTGTGACGTCATTATTAGAAACGTCTCATAATCCAACGCGCGGTTACGCCGACGGCGATGGCAGCGCTGTTCAAGCAGGGAACGGGCGCCTAAGAGCTGCCCTCTAAAACGCTGAGAGCGTCAACGAGGTATTGATGGGCGGCCAACGAACTTCATTTCATGTTACCTTTTAATTCTTACTATAGTACTGATGATTTTTATAGTGAGAAAAATTACAAGAGAAGGATACATTCACACTACCAGAGCAATATTACAAGCCCTTGTAGTGGCAGCGGTCTACACTTACATTGCCAGTTTCACTTGTACCTAGTGCTTAATTATAGTGCCACTTCCATTATATTCCCCGTTTGGAATAATGGTACTGATGTATAATAAATAAAAATTCTGACCTCAAAATGATTTAGTTTCTATCATTTTGCTGCATTGATTGCTCAATCCTAACATCTAATAAAAATCTAAAAAAAAACTGACAAACTATAGAGATTAGAAAAAAAAAGAAATTATGAAACGCCTTAGCAAACAGTCTGTGCAAAAATATTCAAGTGAAACAGTTTACAGCCTTAGCCGATTCACAAAATAAGAAGTGTCATTATACGTTAGCACTACTCAAACGTTTTTTTTTTTTTTTTTTGTCTTTTTCAGCGTGTAAACTGTTTGCTGCATAAGTCGACTGACGGCTATTTTCCAAACTTCTCTTTGAACCATCAAAATCTGTCGTATATATTATAAGCATCTTCGAAGCGAAGTGAGCGCAGCTTTTCACATCAGTCGCCGAGTGTGGTTGGCTCACATTCAGAGTGCCCGAGAAGTAGAGGGCAAGAACGGTCTCAAATCGACTTTATCGGCGTGAGTCAACGAAAGACGAAATCCAGAGTCGCTTCGTATGAGAAGACTGTCGAGGGTGCTCTCAGGTGCCATGATCGCGTTTCAGCGACGAGAACCCTTCGTTCGATCGGTCGCCTTTAATTAGTTTCGGGAACGGAGCGCGAGCGGTGTCCTCGGCTTCCTTGCGTCGCACTACAGGTTACGATGATTCGCACCGTCAACCCAATACGCAAAAAGGTGAAAAAAAAAAAAAAAACTTGCCCTGACACTTCTTCCACGCGGAAGTCGACTGATATCCAGAATATGTTGACTCGGCTAATTGAATTGAAGCGCAAGCAGCCCGCACGCTTGGAAGTGTTACGGGTTTTTCGGGGCTTCCTTCCCGGAACTCTACAGGATGGCGGTGCCACTTCTCGCGACTATTCACCGTCCGGATTTGTGCCCTGGGATGCGTCTACGGCTGCCACTTAATTGTTAGACTGCCGAGTGTACCGTAGAAACGCAACGGCTCCCTGAAGGTACCGAAAGACGTTGGGACGGCGATTGAAACTGAAACGTTATTACTCGCGCTTTAGACGAGATCTTGCCTTAGAAAGAAGTAGGTGTGAAAAGTTTCTTCTCTTGCGTTGTTAGATTCATTTCCAAGAGTTATTGCGCATATCCTAAAGTTCTGCGCAGTCTGAGCTCATAAGATTGACACCTTCATCCTCATAACAGGATTTATTTCTCGAACGTGCAAGAACTGTGATGAACGAATAAAATGTTTCGTGTCAATGACTCCCAGTGACGACTTATTTTAAATGTGACAGCTTTTCCTTAGTTTTTTCTACGTGCTCTGAGTATCCTATTTGTCTTAAACATCTGGATTGAACATGGTCTCGTCTAGGTAAAAAATCTTGGTTAGGTAATATTGTCTCTGCTATAAAGTTGAAAAAATAACCGAAATTCGACGAGTGATTTCTCTGAAAAAACCGCTTTCGGAATTGGAGCATGCAACCTCGTGGCGTAACTGTATTTATGTCTTCCAAGCTAGTAATATCTCCTACGGTGACGATCAAACTTTTTTGTACCAACATGCACTCTAACTCTAACAAACAAAAACAACTTGGACAGAAATACGAGCCAGGGTAAATGTGAGGGCTTAGCCCGAGTAGCTATCTTGGCGTTGGACCTAGGTGTTCACAACTGTTCTGTAAAAGTCGGGTTTAAAAGAATTTCCAGTTCGTTGGCGTGTCTTGGAAATGAATTGTAGCGACCATAGCCTTATTTTCGTGTACGCTATGTGTCCCACTGGTGCTAGTGCCTACAAGACTTGTGGTTTCAAATTGAAGCACAGGGCAACTAGTCCCCTTTTGCGGTGCTCCTGTGCATTATTATTGGAAAAAGCGGGTGTTTTTTGTCTTTTCACCGGAGAATAAGAGGCGCCAACTTTGTTACTTGGGTCCTAGTTAATAGTAGGCAGTCATGTCTGTACGTAACACGTTACTAGTAACGGGTTACTTCTACCTAGTTAATTTTGGTAACGAGACGCGCATGTAATTACTTTTTTTGAAAATGAATAAATAACGTGCTTAGTTACTTTTAAGGTCAAGTAACGAGTAAAGGTATCTCGTTATTTTTGAGAGTAACGTGTGCAACCCCGTTTAAACGGTATCCTTATAATTACAACCTGATTATGCGTCTGTTGCGAAAGGTTATATGGACAACCCGAAAAACACCTAACCACTATTGTGACGAATGACAGATGATGAGACAGAAGAAAACAGAATGAACTAAAGATTCAGGGGGGGGGGGCGGGGGGCAAACTGGCGAACTTGTGCCGGAAACAAACAAAAAAAGAACACTTCGAGAAAGCAGAAGCAAGCGTCGACAGCGACAGCAGCAAGCGACGAAGCGTTGGCGTAACTCGCTAATACCCCTGAATAAGAAAGGCAGCGATATATTCTCCCTCCTCCTCTGACGCGCACACCTTGTATCTTTATGTTTTGCTTTTTTACACCCGCGCGTCGACTGTAGCGCCGCCTGGATCGGCCCAAGATAGCAGGCGGCGTTTTTCAAAAAATGCCGCTACTTTTCAGCATAAAGGGGCTTTAGCTGTCGCTAGAGAGAATCGGTGAATGAATCAGCAATACGGTGCGCAGCTCTTTATCTCCTATTCCCGTCATCTCGAATATTCGACTTAAAATTTTCGGGAAAGAACTGGGGCAAGCTCATTCTGGCCTCCTTATCATTTACGCTCGGCGTTAAGAGTGTGCACGAATCTTCTAGATGAACGGGGAAGCGTATATCCTCGACCATTTGCGCGGCATTACTCCCGCCTTTAAAAGCGCACCGCCCCGATGCAACACAAAGCAAAACAAAATACTGGTAAGCTCAAAAACGTCCTCTCGAAAACGAAAAGTCCTCAGCGCTACCGAGCACAGAACGGCTTGAGTCTAACGACGTGAACCACTTCGGGTCGTGGTTAACGTCGTGATGATGTTTGCATTCCGTCGGGTACTACGTCGTTGTTCAACTCCCCGAGGCAACGAAGTACGCGTACATTGTACTGTCCGAAGCACCGTTTCAACAGTTGTTCGCTAAGGTCGTGGCAACGAATGGGTGTGCACACCCACACGGTCTCCGGCCTGGAAGTGAACGTCCCGACGACTAAAATTGTAGCTGCCAGCGTCGACACGCTGCTGGTCTCGAATCCGGAGTCGGGCAAGGTGGCGGACTTCTGCCCGTTGAGGAATCACCTGGGCGTTGTCGCTCCAATCATCAGCTGGCTCGAGGGGTAGCATGGCGTCCAGCACGGTTGCTGCTTTCGAAACACAGACCAGCGGGTAAGGTGTCACCCCAGTGGTCTCTTGAACTGCCGTGTTGTAGACAAACGTGATGTAAGGTATGACCTCGTCCCACGTCTTGTGCTCCACGTCGACGAGCATGGCGATCATGTCGGCGATGGTCTTATTTAACCGTTCCGTCAGCCTGTTCGTCTACGGATGGCACGCCGTCGTTTGAAGATGGCTTGAGCTAAACCGGAAGATGGCTCGAGCTAAGCCCGAGGATCTCTTGAGTTAGCTGTACCAAAAACGACGGTCCTCAGACTGTAATCGGCACTTCGGGGGCACCGTGCCTGAGGACGATGGCCTCGACGAACTTGGCGACTTCCATAGCGGTTTCCAATGCGAGTGTTCTCGTCTTGGCGTACCATGTGTGGTGATCGGTCGCAACCATGATCCACCGGTTTCCTTGCGTCAATAGTGGAAACGGTCCAAGCAAGTCCAGTCCGATCTGCTGAAACAGCGTAGTCAGGAAAGTGATTGGCTGCAGGAGTCCTGCCGGCTTCGTCGGCGGTTTCTTGCGCCGTTAGCACTCGCGGCGAAATCGGATGCAGAGCTGGACAGTCCTCGGGAGCTTGGGCCACATTCTTACAAAAAAGGGTCAGTATAGTCCTCCCTAAAGGGAGGAACGCTCTTGACACATATGTTCCTTCACAAAGGGAGAAACTTTCGTCCCTAAAGCAGGGGAGTAAAAGTTCCTCCGTCGCCTGCATCTCATTATGGCGGCCGCGAATCTAGCAAATCGAGCTCAATAAGGCTCAAGAGAACACTAGGTCTATTGTACGGGGCGAGAGGAGTAGCAAATAAAAACGTAACACGAGCTTTCCGCGAACTGTATTTATTGAGTACAGCTATACGCACTCCGGAGTGAACTTCGAACGGAAATGGCTATACGCACTCCGCTTATCTCGTATAAAACGAATGGTCACAACGAGTTGGTTAAGGTGTCCGCTTGTTACGCTAGTGGACGCGGGTTCGGTCCGCGGTCGGCCTACTTTTCTTTCTTTTTTTCTCGATCATTTTGTTTTGTCGAGGCATTTGGCGGTATTTGCTACATTTCTTTTTTGCGATGAACAGTAAAATTACGGAATGTTGTCGAGAAACTTCCCAGAACTAAATGGTATGGGACTCCCTTTTCGGAGGTGCGATCGGGGACATCGGGGCTTGGGTTGCCGGCTGGGCGCCGCAAAGCGGCGTGTACTGGTTACGTTTTGTAATTATCAGCCGCACACTGTCGCGGCGAAGCGGCGTGAACGCAGGCGGGGGTCTGTGTTCAACGACCTCCCCAGTGAACACGCGCCGTTCGAAAAGGGCGGCCCGAGCGGCATGAGCTCTCCGAGGAGTGCGTATAGCCATTTCCGTCCGAAGCGCACTCCGGAGTGCGTATAGCTTTCCTCGTATTTATTTCAGAAGCCGGCTTCCCTCTACGGGTAAAGAAACTTAAGTTTCGAAAGCATGCAGCCAATCAGTCTTCTCATCGTCAGCACTGCGATGTTAAACGGAGACAACCGGCATGCAGTTCGCGCACTTTATATCTTATCTCTGCTATTCGTCGAGCCACAATTCCTTCGTCAACCGCTGCGTCAACCGCACATCACGGAGGAGTAGTAAACCTTTCGCCCGCAAAACCAAAAGCGGCTCTAAAAAAAAAGCAAATCCGAAGCAACCTCTTGGCTTATCTCAGCACAGTAACACGAAATTATGGCGTAGCCGCGTAGCGTGAATGAAGGTTAAATCGCTTGCCACCAGATGGCGGAGTCAAGCAGAGTAATTGCAAGTAGCTAGGCTAGGTGGCGCTAGGTGGCGCTAGGTACCGCCGAATTCATGGTCTACAAAAAATAGTTTTATTTTCTCACGCCACCATTGCGGCTTCTTACCTTCGGGGAACCTCAAATATACACACATTTTGACACATTACAAGCATCAGATGAACATACAATGAGCGCATACACATGCATCGCACGTACAAACATGAATACGACAGCACACTAACCCGATCACTACCCCCGAGCTCTGGGTTTCCGTCTTTTATACTGGTCGTTATAAAAGTACGGAATTTTCGGTGACTCCCTAAGTAATAAAAATTATTCCCAGCATGCTGACATTTTTCCAGCAATGTCATACATCTGAGAGTATTTTTAATGGCTCAGGGGATGAATCTCTTATTAAAAGGAAACGCTCGATCATGCCGTAATTATTTGAAAGCCAATAAATCGAGACGTTCCAATGTGGTTCCAAGCCATAAGTTTCTATCCCCGCACGGCAGGTCGTAGCCTGTATTTTTATTTATTTATTAATACTGTTCACCCTTTTTTCAGGGCGGTTACAGGAGTGGAAGAAAATGACATACCAATACATTTCACAATGTATAAGAAAGTATACAGTACAACCACGCGGATACAAGCACACAAGGTTTGACACACTTTCTGAAAATATTTGAAATGTAACTAAAAGACAAACTCAGAACACCAAAGAACTGCGCTTCTCCAGGGTTTCCTCAAAGGCAACAATATTTTCTATATTTACAGTATCTTCTGGTAGGTCGTTTTATTGTTTAACAGTTCCAACAAGAAACGAATACTTAAAAATGTCATTGTTTACCCGTTGTATTTAAAAGGCCTTGTTATGCACACCCCGCAATGGCCGAGTCGAGCGTGGTAGCAAGTAGCGGGAGGTGTCAAGTTTCAGCTCGTTTCGAGAGAGCTTAAAAAGAAGTTTAAGTCTGGCAATTTCTTTGCGACTTGACAATAAAGGGAGGCTTAGTTCTTTGAGCATTGAAGTCACCGAGTCAGTTCGACCGTCAGTTTGAACAATCTTTGCATTTTTTCTAACTGATGAATTTGGTTCTTCCTATACGGATCCCACACAGCACAGGCGTATTCCAGAGTTGGTCTTACCAGGGTTGTGTGTGCGGATAATTTTACATTAAACGGAGCATGCCTTAGATTGCGCTTCAAGAACCACAACTTTTTTATAGCCTTACGATACAAACTATCTACATGCAGTTTCCATCTTAAATCTGAGGCTATCGTTACCCCTAAGTACTTTAAATGATCAGCTACTGTTAAAGACGCATCTCCTATTTTATAATTGTAAGTAAGAGTTTTTTTTACTTGTTATTCTGAGAAATACAGTCTTTTCCGGGTTCAGCTTCATTCCCCATTTTGACACCAATTATCTACTGAGGCGAGTAACCAATCAATGGGAACGCTATGCTGTTCTAAAGGGACCCGAAATATAATTGTCAAGTATTTAGAAATCCACTCTGCATATTGTTTTAAAAATTCATTAGGGATATTGTCTGGTCCAGGTGACTTTCTGGAATCAATATTTAGTAATAGTGAAAATACTCCTTGTTCGGTGATAGTGATGTCCGGCATAGATCGAAGCGAGTCGGTACCTACCGTGCTCAAATCCGCGGTGATATTCGCTTCAACAAATACAAAGCCAAAATATTCGTTGAACCGTCTGGTTATAGTATTCGGGTCTAAAATCTTTTTACCATTTTTCTTAATATACTCTATTTTCCCCTTTGAAGGTGCAAGCTATCGTCAGAATTTCTGTGGTGCCGTCCTCAAAAACTGTGGTAAAACGGAAGTAAAATAATACTTTTTAGACTGATTTAATTTGCATTTCAATTTATCTGAAAGATGGGAAGCGTCACCTTGGTTTGTACATTTTTGCTTTCGCCTTCTTTTTATCCAACGCTGTAATTCAATAATGTCCCTTGTAATCCACGGTCGTTGTCTATAAACACGTTTTTTTCCTTTTAGAAACAAATCGTTCTAAGCAGTGGCTGATGTTGTCTTTAAAACGGCACCAAAGTTCATCTACGTTCTTTGCGTCATCGAATCTAGATAACGATGATTCTAGATAATCCAAGATATCGACGTCGTCGGTGTTGTTAAAGTCATGCACATAAACTACCGGACGCTTAGAGGCCGCCATTGATGATAAAACATTGCAAGTCATCAGGACTAATTTATGGTCTGAAATACCCTCGTGCAAAAACGCAACATTGTAACTCAAATTTGTACCGACAAATATTAAGTCCCGTACGGAGCTTGCAGTTTTTTTCGCTCGGGTAGCCTCATTTACGACTTGCGTTAGGTTCAGGTAAAACATCATACCAAGAAGCAATTCAGATGATTTGACGTCTACCTTGCCTAACTCAAGGTTGCTCCAATCTATTTTGGGCAGATTGAAATCACCCGCAAGAATAAAGTTATCTTCGTTAATGAAGTTAGCAATTGTGAAATCGTAAATTATTTCCATCGTGGACAGTGGGGAATCAGGAGGTCTGTGGACCGCTCCTATTACATACTTTTTGTCACAGAAAGTAATTTTGCACCATACACTTTCGGTATCTGGAAGATCATCCATCACAAGGCACACGATTGATTTTTTGAGAATTACAGCAACACCGCCCCTCCCCCCCCCCCCCCCCCCACCCCCGCGTTGGGCGGTCTTTTCGTAACATCTTGTGAGCAGGTGGTAGTATTTCCTCGTCTTTTATGTCTGCGTTGAGCCACGTTTTTGTGACAACGACAATATGCGGATTATATAGCATTGGTATGTGTTCTAACTCGCTAACTTTATTGACGAGACATCTAGCGTTCATATTGATAAGTCTGAGCGGTTTTGTTTTTGTATCCCGCGATTGTCATTGATTCGGGCTTTGTGCCTTATCTCTCAGCTTTGTTCGGCTGGTGGTGTTGTCATCCCATACGAAAAAGTCGTTATCGATTCGAATTTTCTCGTCGAAAAGTTTAACTCGGGAACCGTTGTTTCTTTCTGTGCTCGTGCTTTCCCAAAGCATGTTGCGTCTACTTAACGTCGCCTGGGAGTAATCGTTTAGAACAGAGATTTTGGTACCTTTTAAGTTGTTGCACTTCTGAAATACCCGTATTTTTTCGTTGTACTCCCGAAAGTTCAATATTATAGGTCGGGTGTGTTTTTCACGTTTTTTCCCTAGCCTATGAATTCGCTCCACTGTCTCTATTTTTTAAACCGAGGCGGGCATGAAAAAGGTCTTTAAGCACTGTGGATCGAACGTCGTCGCTGGTCTTTTTTTCTGGCTCAGGAATCCCAAACACAATCAAGTTATTTTTCCTAGACCTATCCTCCATATTCACCAGCGCTTTTTGCTGAAGTTTCACATGTTTTTTTGTAGTTGCTTTACCGTAGTAACCAAGTTCCCAATGTTTTTTGTACTTATTTTTGTATTGTTGTATTGTTATTATTGTACGTATTTTTGTACCTTACCCAATTTGGTTTCTATATCATCGATTCTTTTGTTCATTCCATCAAAACTTGCCTGGAGTTTTGTTTGGTTAGCCTTAATGTCTTTCACGTCATCGCTCATTTGCTTTTGGCTTTTGAGTAGTTCTTTCATCATTTTTTCGAGATCGGGGCCGGTGTTCGTCTCCACATCCCAGAAACTGGCAGAAAGTATTAGCAACGTCAATTTTTGAAAATAATACACAACAGAACAAGACACTTTGGAGCACAGCAGCAAAAATAGAAACCTGTTGTCGCTTTTATAGCAACTACCATATTCTCGGCAATTAACCTGTTCGATGAAAAACAAAAGCGGCATTTCAGTCGACTTGCTCCCAGCGTGGCTGCTGTGCCCACTGAAGGACGGCGTTGCTGGATCCAGGTTTATGCCGCGGCTGGGGAATCCCATGGTTCCAAGCCCCTGCTCTTTCCATTCGTTACGTTCAACGGTAGGCCATGACGGGAATCCTTGCCTGCAGTGGCTCGTGACGAAGATTATTGAAGTCCCGGTGTTTGCTTGGCCGGAGATGGCTGACGAGCGCAAGCCAAATGCGTGCGTCAGCAATACCTGCTCGATGAAAAACAAGAGCGGCATTTCAGTCGACGTCCTCCCAGCGTGGCTGCTGTGCCCACTGCGGGGGCGGGGGCACCGCATTATTATTGTAACGTTTTTTTTTTTTTTTTATTTCCTGAAATTGCCGTCTTAAATTAATCTTTGTAGAGCGGATATTCACTCAGCTGGAAGTGATGCTTCAAAGGCAGAGAAATCGCTTTTCGATCAACCTGAATGCAGTCAAAGCCGCAACTTGCGGCAGGTGTGAAGTGTGTTGAGCAACGCCGTCGCGAGCTCGGAAAACGTCTAGCGCTTATCCCAGCGCGCCACTTGGAGGGCAGTTTCTCCAGGAACCGTAGTATATTTAAACAGTGAAATAAAGGATAGCGTTTTTTTTTTAATGCGAAACTTTTATCGTAAATATACGGACTTTCCGTCATAATTTCGTACTGTTCAGTCTTTTTCCCAGAGCGCAATCGCTCTCGGGGACCGACAGTCACATTGGCCACTGTATGATAGAAGCTTACCGTTCAGACCAGCGTTCCAACATGGACATAGTGACAGCTGCGCACACAGGGACAAGGACAGAGAAGAGGAACACGTAGACGACAGACAAGCGCACACTCACAACTCATGTATTAACGAAAGAGGAAAAGAAAATGGTACAGAACGCGGAATCCGCTCGAGCGTTGGCCACACAGGCACGAGGGACCACAGGCCCGAGGACTCGAGGGGGACCCACACGAAAAAGATTTTCAAAAGACCTTGGACGCAGTTCCTGCGATTTACATAACGTCGAAAACGTCGACACAGTTTCGCGTGGTTTCGCTACTGTAGTTCCGCGTGGGTCCCGCTAGAGCACTATATAGGTCCTACGGAGCAGAGTAGCGCGATCCTTTGATCCGCGTGTATCGTCAACAACATGGCCGACAGAGCAGCTCGGCGCGAGTCACGTGGTACTCAGGGTTCCAAGAGGCGGCCCGCTCTATGGGAGAATACATTTATATCGACTCAACACGGCTGATTAAAAAATAAACGCCGAGTTCACACTTTTCGAAACTAGTCTGTCGTGAAGTTGGTAAAGCACTAAACACATTATCAAAGTTTTATTAATATTGGATGCGTGTGGAAATTTTGAAAATGCAATTTCCAAGGCAATGGCGTTTGAAGCAGACAATTTTTGTGCGCAGCGAAGATGAAATTTCTGGGTTGGCCGGAGCGGGTCACGTGAACGCTGTGACGTCGCCATGATGTTGACGCGTCGTCTGCTGCATGATGCCGCTCATGCAATATTTTTTAGAAAAATTACGTCCTCACTTGGCACACAACTCGGCGCAAATTATTCTAAAATATTTCTTTATTATGTCAAGAACTATTGTCGTCCCGTACATCTCCACAACATTGAAGAAACAACGATTTCCTCACAATCCCCATGCATTTCTGACCGGAGTTGGAACCTCCGGGCGTTCGCCGCTAGTCGCCGAGAGACGGCGTTCTACATTGCGCTACTCTGCTTCGCAGGAGCTATATAGTACTCTAGGTCCCGCAGTCCAGAGACGGCCTCTTACCCAGTGTACGTAGTGCTGCTGGCACTGCTCCGGAACTTCGCTGTTTCTAGCGGGTTCGTTTATTCGTTTAATAAATTAGTGGTAAAAACGTCAATGCAACCGAAATGTTCTGCACGTTTGGACTACAAGACGGAATTACAGGCGGCCTTCGCTGCCGCTGAAGCTCAATCAACTCAACAATATTTATTAAACAACGTGCGTGACGTGCTCGAACAACGAAATTGAAAGAAGATGAGTCGGGAGGGCGAAAGCTTTCTCTCGTCTGCCTGGAGAAGGAGAAAAACGTCTCGTTTCTCCGTGTTTCCCGTGTCTGCTTGACGGCGCGTCAGTAGAAGGGAGGAAGACGCGCCGTTGCTACCTTTTTCCTCCATTTTGTCGTAGAGCGCAGCAGTATTTTTCTCGAATCCGCGCAAGTGTTCTGCTGTAGCCCAGGTGCCCCGCCGTAAGATTGTCAGGGCACGCTTGGAAGACTTCCGCTCGTAGACTCGCAGGGATAACCAGCACCCACGTCGAATTTGTGCCATCGAAACTTTTTCCTGCAGTACACTTTTTCGAAGAGCGAAGGTTGTCTGGGATTGTGCAAAGACTCCTGGAACTGCACTCGCTCGTCCCTCCAGATGCTCGATGAGTGCACGCAGCTCAAGATCGTCTCGTTGAAGTGCTGCCATGTTGTTCTCGGTCACCGCGCCGACAAAAACCTCGTCGTCACTGTCGTCTGTGCGCTCAGACGCCAACTCGACCGGTGCCCTCAACAAACAATTGGCGTCGCTGCGCTTGCGGTTGGACTTGTAGACCACGCTCACATCAAAGTCTTGAAGTCGAGGACCACCGTGCGACACATCGTAAGGGATCCTTGACGTTTGCAAGCCAACAAAGCGAGTGGTGGTCCGTGACCACTCAAAACGGGCTTCCGTACAGGTACGGGCGAAATTTCGTGATGGCCCAAACGACGGCAAGACAATCCTTCTTGGTCGTCGAGTAATTTTGTTCCGCGTTCGACGTCTGACTAGCGTGGGTGATCACGTGCTCTGTACCCTCTAGTCGTTAAACCAGTATCCCGCACCTCCACCAGAAATGTCATGAATGATAGACGATGAGGAAGAAGAAAACGGAATAAAATAAAGAAAATAAAAACTCACTCAAGACACTTAAGACTGCTTACGTGTAGGAAGCGAAAGCATTCCTACACGCAGCGCGCCACGTCTTCCTTTCGCACAGGCGCTCCGGCGGTGCCATCACGCCCCCCACTGCGCAGGCGCGGCGAACACCGCCGACCTCGCGACGGCTTCGGTGACAAAGCATCTGCGTTGCTGTCCTTTCCTTTGTGTTTTATTTGTCAGTAGCGCCCACCTTGACCTTGAGCGTCCCGCCGGATACCGTGACGAAGAATCTGCGTGGCTGTGCTTCAAAAAGAAAAGCCAAAGTTATGGTCAGGGGACGAAAAGGATCTTGTGCCCCCAGTGCATGCTGTCCACTCTAGTGGACGTTCTGTAAATAATAAACTACATTCCTGAAAGCTAAGAAAAAATATATCATGTGTCCCAGCTCAATACCAATTGTCGCAAAGACGCGCAACTTTATCATTTCCATGGACGCTTTTGAAGTATACAACAAAGGGTTTACATACATTGTAAAAACGTCGCGCAAAAGTGACGGGCCACAGAATAAGTATGGACGCTGTGTCGTCTTTATTCACCAAGATAGCTGTCACGTGCCACGCGCGTGTGCGCGAGATACGTTTGCTCGGTGAAACATTTCAATAAACCTTTTTGCTGCAAGTTAGCGCTCGTCCTGTGTTCTAATTCTTCAGTGTCCCGTCTTTTTTTGGGCTACTCGTTTACCATGTATTCTATTCGCGACTGGAACTGTCTGGTGCCACCCGTTTTCCAAAATGGCGGTTAAAATGAGAGTCGGAGCTGCGTGCTCGTATAGCAGTCGTTGAGCCTGTCTTAGTGTGCAGGCTTTACAGAGTGACACAAAGTATGCCCGCTCATACGAGCAAGCTATAGAGTGTTATGCACGCAAATCATCTCTTTATCCTGAAAAAAAAAAAAAAAAACAGAGTTTAGGGCAATATTTACGCCAGGAGGCACGTTTTAATTCACGAGCGAAACCGAAAGTAAATTTTATTTTGGACATAATTTCATTATGTGTTTATTCGATTTACCTCCGAGCTCAAAATGTGTCTCGCAGCTGAATTCTTCAACTAAATATATTGTCCGCTGAAACTTTATTTTGTGACATGCCTGCGCAATCCAGGCACTGCAAAATATTTTGAGAGTTTTGTGTCCCTATGGAGACAGGGTCTTTCGCACACCTTATAGGTAACATAAAATATTGTACCTGAAAAAAACAACAAAAAAACTGTGTCGACAGCATGAGCTGTTGCGTCATTAAGTACTTCAGTACTTATGCGTCGTGTCTCATGGGGACCAACTTTCATAGTTTTTCATCTCGCTGATGTTTTGTGGAACAGCGACAATGATGGACCCGTAAAAGTATGGCGCGAGAAATTTAGTCTTCCCATCATTTCTGCCACTCTGTCGGAACGGCAGACATATTCTACACTGTCGAACGCCAGCTCCTCGGCTAGCAGTGCTACGTCCTTTTTTTTTTAAAGCGCCCCCTATAGTTCCCGCATGGAGTGTATACTACATACAAATGATTCGTGATATCTTCTCTTAAAATAAAATGCAGAAAAAAATGCACTTACTTTTTTTCCATCGAAACGCCATACCGGAAGTCAACTTCATACTGGTTGCCGTTTGCCTTATTTCAAAACAGCACACTAGCGCCACTTGGAGCTATAACGTACACTATAATACTTTATGAGGGCAACAGCCGATGCTCCGCACACTCCTATGTACACTCTTCTGCGCAGTCTACACGGGCGTTTACCATGTGCACTAACATGACGTCAGGCGACGTCGTAGTGTCAGGTTACGGCAAAATGTCAAGTGGCTTCGTAGCGTCACGTGGTTTAACGGTATTGCGTGCTGTCATATTACGATGGCACGTCATGTTTTCACGTGACATCACAATATCAAGTGATTCACTAACACTGTGACGTCATGCCATGAAAGACATCCCGGCATCAGCTCCGATGCCTCGTGATTAAAGAGATTTAGAAGACCGTTCTGATGACCCCGATAATCGTATCTGATACTCCGCCGCTGCCTTCACGCATGCATTGTGTCGTTATTGGTTGTAATTAGAGGGTTTTAGGGAACTGTTTTTTCACCTCAAGTAGGTGGGCCCTCCGCTACGAGCTGCGCATCTGCTATGTCTTAAGGCTCCAATATGCGCAGTTCATACAAGAGGGCCCATCGTAACCTATCAGATGTGCAAAAACGGTTCCCTAAAACTTTCTATTATCGGGAGTATCGGAACGATCTACTAAAACTCTCTCATAACTGCAGCCGCCTTAAAGGGATACTTCAACGAAATTTGAAATATTCCCGTCGTGTTCAAAAATAGGTTGATTATGATCCACAATATCCGAAAATGACAATCGCACGTTTGTATATTGAGCCTGGTGGCTGTATTTTTCGTTATAAACGGCCCACTCTGGCAAGCGCTCGGAGAAGGCCCAGCGCGGAACACGTGACATCCAACGCAACCGTGACGTAGGTCGTCTCAGGACGAGCAAAGCTAAGGCGAGGCTGACGTCGAGAGGATGGCCTAGTCGTTCCAGCCACCGAAGCGGCTGCTTTTGTACGAATTTTGAGTGACGAGTTAAGCTTCTGTAATCTTGTAGGGGGACAATAGCGACTTCTGCGACACACAAAAGGCATTCTCGGGAAGAGGGGAGTTCCTCCTGCCCCTCTTCTCTCGTTGTGGCTGGAGGCGAGACAACCTCCGTCACTAGCTGTCAAGGTTCCTAGACGGGCATTACAAGTGAGGCGTTAGCGACATCCACCAGGTGCTCTTTGCTAATCGTTTATTTCGTTTGAAACTTCTTTTTCGTGAATTTTTTAACAAGATATTGGTATGTTCGATGTAATGCTGCTCCTTTGAACACATATAGACCAAAAAATGGGCGCCGAAATTTCGTTGGAGTATCCCTTTAAAAACGCGTAGATGCCGTTATTGTAGTAGTTGCGTCTTAGAGTGCACCTTTGGGCTTTCCATCAGAGAGCGGATGAAATCCACCTCGATCAATTCGAGAAAGTGCCGCAGTTTTATGTGAAGCAAAGACGTGAACTGACTTCTGGTTTCTTTTGTCTTCCCACAAAGTGGCCTCACGAAATAGTCGCATGGCTCTCACGGTAGCGACGCCGCCTCCCTGGAATTGTACAAAGTGAATCTTCGAGCCTTACATGGGCTCCTCTGCAGGTCATTACGACGTTGTTTTTGGACAGGAGGTCTCTAGTCGCTGCTGTCGACAGTCGCCACAACCACGTTACGAGCCACCGAGTAGACGTGCTGAGCCTTTAAAACGGAACGCAAACAGCGTAGATCAGAATAAAACCAAAAGACCAAATAGCTTAAAATGTAATGTCGCATGTAGAGCAATAAGCAATCATTTGCATGGAGCATTCGGCACGTCACAAAATGGCGTCGTTGCTGTGTCGATTCAAACTTGCCGTTTTATTTTTTTTTTTCATTAAGACCAATCTTTTGAGCGGTAGAATACGACGGTCACACTACACCTTCAGATGACAGTCGTAAAAAGTGCCAATCTGCCTATTGCGGAATTACCCAAGCATCAGAAAGAATGCAGAGAATGCATATCCAGCAGTAACTGTTCTAAAGCAAAAAATTAAAGCAAATGCAGTCTTGCAAGCGGGAACCTGAACGAGTTATTTTGGTTATTTACTTCAAACGTTCTACACGGGGAAAGCGGGCGCGTGAGGCGCGTTAACCTACATTCTGAGCGTTCTCCTTGATGAATTGACTGTCGCGAACATTACGAAAAAGGCCGTGTTTAAACGTAACGCAGCTGGGAGAACGCGGAGCGAAAGCTCATGCCAAAGAACACAAAGATCCCGGGTTCCACACCCGTCCCAGGCCGTTGCGATCTGAATAAGCATCGCACCGACGTCCGGTCGTGCATGGCTAATGCGTGAGGCACGTCAAGGACCGCAGACTAGTAGTGGTCGTACGGCACCGATTCTGTTTCTTCTCTGCGGGAGGAGACGTCTAGCTGTCTAAACTTTTGTACTTCAAATTATTTTTTGCATTACTGCTTCGGGAAGGTGTTGACCGAAAACAATCAAGGGGAAATCCGTCAGATTATAAAATTTTGACAGAGTTTTGGTTTTCATGAACTACATTCTCAAGAAAAAAGGGTGTAAAAGGGTGTAGCGTTACAGCCTTTGTCCCATCTAATATACCCCAAAACGTACAGCGCCCTACAGTCAAACAGACGGCCCAAAATTTTACGAGGGGCTTGATAGCCGTGTGGTACAACTTATTAAAATAGCTAATATACGTGTTGCTGACTACAAAAAATATAATCGGGGTTTTCTTGGCCCCACAGTAAAAACTCGGTGTTTTCTTTATGTGGTCTTTGATACGCTCTTTAGGTATTTAAAAAAGTTATATCGCACCGTTATCAAGCCCCTTGTAAAGTTTGGGGCCATCTGTTCGACAATAGGGCTCAGTACGTCGAAATGAAGTTATGGGGTGTATTATATCGGACAAAGGGTGCAACGATACAACCTTTTACACCCTTTTTTCTTGAAAGTGTAAGTGCTTTAAAAACACAAAAAACTCATTCAATTTTATTTTTAATTTAAGTACTTCCATTTGAATCAACGTAAAATAATTTAAATAGGATTATCCAAATCATTTTAGGTTAATTATAATTTTCCCAGAGTTACTCAATTTGCACATTGTGTTGTTTCTATTTAACCATGTTGAATTAACCTGAGAGTGGGGTAGAGAAGAAACATCAAAGCGTAGAAGGAACAGAAAATAGAGACAACGACGTCTCAAATTCTAAAATTTGAGACGTCGTCCTCTCTATTTTCGCCCCTTCTACGTTTTGATGTTTCTTCTCTACCCCACTCTCAGGATAATTCAACATGGTTGATATTCACCAGCTCGCCTGCACCCTTACGATATTTTCTCTATTTGGTTCAGAAAACGATTACGCGACTCTGCAACATTAATACGGCAGTGTAATGACACCCCAGTCAATCGTATTTCTCCAAATACAGCAAACCTCGATGTGTCAGTGGCTTTTTAACAAACTAACTGGGGAAATACAAGCGCGAGCCTCCTTGTGTTTTATCACGCCTCGGTAGTACAGAAACTCCTGTAGCGGAAGCACCAGTGAAAAACAGTCACTATAGCGCTCGCAGCCTTTCTGGTCTGTTCTTGTCAAGGTGCTACAAAATATAGCCATTGATGTCAAAGGCGGACTGCAAAGAGTCAACGACATAGACGCCTCTGCTCTCGTGTAGGCAGGTCTTGAACGCCAATCAGAGCATTGCAAACGCAGTCTTCATATCTTTCAGATTGCCGCAGCGCTTCTTTTCGCACGTGCTTATTTCGTCTAAAGTAACAAAAATCCATGCGCCAAGCTACCAACGAATTCCGCCCTCGGAGTAACTTTTTGTCTTAAAAAAAATACAGAAATACCTTTGTTAGTATTATTATATAGCTACGAACTATTTGGTAGAGCTAAGCATCTTTGTAGATTTAGGAAACCTCTAGGGGGGCTTTAAAAACATGTGGTTTTGATTTAATTAAATGAAAAATGATGGAGAGTTCATTACTGATC
Source organism: Ixodes scapularis (assembly GCF_016920785.2). NCBI lineage: Eukaryota > Metazoa > Arthropoda > Arachnida > Ixodida > Ixodidae > Ixodes > Ixodes scapularis. Next base: position 151,486,348 of record NW_024609835.1, on the reverse strand, counting down.
TAACGCACTACAACTCGGCAGCACTCGGGAAGAAAGCTCCCACTGCCGACTCAGGGATTAAAAGTTAAAATCCCACTCCTACCTCCTGCGATACGGACTGGAATAGTACCAACGCACATTGTTGTAATTACTACCGTAATCCGTTTTCTCCACCATAGGTTAGCAGTTGCCTTAGATTAGACAAATGTCCTCTCCACAGATGAAATCCCTTAAGCTTTCTGCAGGGCAGACTAACTTGCAAGGAAGGAACCAAGAAAGCAACTCAGCAAATGACGATGCTCACATATGGTTACATCTGGACTACTCGATATGCACCTGGGCAATTTGCACGACAAATATCATAATTCGCAACTTTCAGCAATGGTGGTACCGCGGTGTAAGAATCGCGCTCCCTAGCTCCTGGATAATCGACTTCAAAATAAAGGTGCTTGCCAATACCTTCCTGACGTGAAAAAAAAATAAACTAAGGCTCTAATACTGCTCGTATATAGCAGAACTAGTATTACTCACGCGTCGCAGACCTAGCCTCGTACTGTTGTTCTACGACGGTCATCCAGATGACAGCCATTTTGATAGGCAACAGTGCGCCCACTATAGGTCGTGAAAGTTGCGAATTATTTTCCCGGCGCAAATTTAGTTTTGTTTTGTCTAATCGTACTCTGTGCTCCGTCATTCGTTAGAGCCCCGGTATCCTTGGCCTTGAGTGGCTGTCCCAGGTAGAAAAAATTAGACCTGTCTTTTGTTTTTTTTCTATGTGGCAGTATATTTACGCCAGGCAAGAAGATCGAAAGTTCCCGCCCTCGCCCATGTACAGAAATATAATTTGCTTTAAAGTCACAATCAAGCGCGTCCGAACCGGCACTTAATACGTATTCGTATGCCGGAACATTTCTAGATGTCCGTTTTCGGTTCTGACGTCGCAGCCCCCTTTTTACGTGTTCCGGCTCCAGTATTTGGAGTTCAAATATTTTAACTTTTACTGTTGCCCAAATTGTGATGTAGGAGACCGTACTGAGAGAGTAGTCAATGATGGAGCGCGCTTCCTTCCCGCTGCTGATCACGTGCTCTTTGCGTGCTTGACAAACGAACTCTCTCCCCGACGCCGGCAATGCCGGTATATGGCCGAATGCGGGGTCTGCGCAGGGTCGACCGAGAGCGCTACTGCCGGTTTCTCGCATTGATTTTTCTGCGGCGGGTTACGTTTCTCCCGTCGCAAATTTATGCCGGTATTCGTTTTTGTGGGTGGCATAGTTTCGGTTTAATGATATGCGAATTCGCCCGTTTCGCCGACGAGTGTTCAACATTCCAGCGCTTGATCGAGCCGAGCGTGTAGACGAGATGCCCGTCGATACCGGAAAAAGGTTTGTCGGCGCCGCTTCTTTTAAGTGGCGTCGCAAACTCATGGTGGTGTGCGCTTCCCTCGAGGTAGTTTACTTGGCGAGGCGCAAAAAGGCCGTGCTTAGCACGTGCTCGAGTGACGCAACCACCGTGCTGCCTCAACGAACTCCGTCTACTCCTCTGCTGGTATTATTAAATGAAGGACGCCTAGTGAAACGTCACCTTCAAAAAATATTTATTTGACTGTGAAATGTGGTGTTCATGCCAAATCTCGTAGTTTACGATCAGGCGCGTGTTAAATCAGGTAAGCTATGATTGCCTCGTCCTACCATTGTCGCGCATTGAGGCTTCGTGAGACAAAGTTACAGTTGTGCCCTGCCGTTACCCTTTCAGTTTCGACGACACGAAGTAGAAACTTTTTCGTCCCTCTTCTCTGTTTCATCCGAAGTGTTGAAGATACTTCTGGCGCCCCGCGAAAATGTCGCTCCGCTCTATCGACACCGAGCTTCACGCCTGGAACCGATCGACGTTGCCGATGTCGCCACGTCGCGGAACAGACGACGCGTTATTTTCTCGACAGCGGAGGCATTCGTTAGGGGCCCCATAACAAACGTGACCGGGAAGTACCTCCGCCAGCCTCCGCGGCGTTACGTATCCCCTGCGTACTTCGTACGTATTCTGAATACGCTCATGTATTCCGTATGGCCGTCCAAAACAAAACCTAAAATTTCGCTCCGTACACGTGCTCAAGTTCAATTTTTCTTTTTTACCGTGTTTCGGTGTAAGCAATTGGCAATACGTGTCGGTTTGGACCGCGGATTATATGTACGTTTCAAAAGTGTCCGCGCCCATGTAAATACGTTCTGGGAACGTGCTGTCCGAGGCGAAAATCTAGCGGTTCTCGGTGGCGCAGTGGCTCATTTGCACATTGTGAATGTCTTGCTGCCAATGAGTGGGAGCCACACTTTTGATTCCTTGTTTATTGATCGAACGTTTCACTGGTGCGATAAGGGGTATTCAGCCGCTGGATTCTTTCGGGAAGAGATATGCTTGAGGTCAGTGATCAGCGAAACCGGCGGAACTTCTTCCAAGACTCCAGCATTCGCATGAATAGTGGGGCGCCGAGGGGTGTCAGTCTTATCAGACACATTCAGCGGTTCCGCTAAATGTGTCTCACGAAAATAGAAAAATGGAGGCGTACATAAACAGCGATACATGATAATAGGAAAAGCGCTGTTAGATAAAGAAGACGATGCTTCTTGAATGAGTGGATGCAACACAAAAATACGTGCAATCCAAAATCAGTTGTATGAAGAGTGGTTTGAAGACGCATTGATGAATATCGAAGACACCGTCGGGTGCATCGAACGACACGCGCATCAGCACAAGCCACAACAAGTTAGGCGATCCCGATGAAACCGCCGTTATCCGCAGCGAAACATTTGCGAAGCTTCCAGGCACGCGATCAAAATGCCGCCAATTGCGAAGAGATCTCCTGCCAAGGCGGTGGCTGTTTATCTGGCCCGAGCAAAAGCTCCCTCATCTCGATGGGATATCTACGTTAGCGCGGTTCCGCGCAAAGACGAGACTAATTTGTTACCGCGTGGATTTCTTTCCCATGTGAATACCCCTAAATGACCGAACAAGATATAGGAAGTACTTTACGCAGTGACAAACATAAACCCGCCTCGGAGTACACAGTAATACAGTACTATTAAAACGCGCCCTAACCATTGAGCAGACGTGCAGTCCCATCAAGTACTTGTTTGAATGTGCGGTATACGGAATTCCAGTTCTGTTGTCAAAATTATTTATTCATCTCATTTTGTTATCGGCACTGCTCACTTTGGGAAATAATGGCTGGAGGAAAGAAACGTCAGTAGAGCGCCATATCTGGAGCTACTTACACACTTGCCGGCTTTTGAAAATTTGCCCCACATGAACAAAATATATCCTTATAAGATTCTTACTTTTAAACCTTAGTCGATTCGCGTTTGAGGCACACCACTACCGGGTGTCCCAAGTAGCGGCCAGGCTCTTTAAATCGACCGCGAAATTCAGTTTCTTAAACTATCGCGCTACGATTTTGTGCAGCGTTGCCCACAAGTAGTGCATTCTTCCTATAATATTTGGAAAGAGCAAACTTACCGGAGGAAAAAGAAAAAAAAAAAAAACGAAAAAGGCTTAACTATTTATGAAATGCAGCGAAGTTACCGGTCTTCAAACAATAGGGCGCCCTATTGTTTAAAGAGCGGTAGCTTCGCTGCAATTCCATAGGGATTAAGCCTTTTTATTTTTTTACTTTTTTTCAGGTAAGTTTGCTCTTTGCAAATTTTAGAGAAAGAAATGCAGCTCTTATGGGCAACGCTGCACAAAATCGTAGCGCGACAAGCTAAGAAACCGAATTTCGCGGTCAATTTAAAGAGCCTGGCCGCTACTTGGGACACCCAATATATTCGAACGGTCAGTAGATTTTTTCTTTTGTTATTACTGATTGAGCCACTCCTTAGAGAAGCAGCAAAATAAATACACATTGTGACATTAAAGCAAACAACAATACAAACTAAGATCCCTATAAAAAATCGAAGGTCCAAAAAACGCAGCGTGTTGAATTCATGTGTCGCATGTCGTAAGCGAACCGTGGGCTCCTTGGTTGTGGTCTGCCGAGTACGTTATTCTTGTCCTCACATGTGTGGAACAGTAGTAAGATTCATGGGAATCCGTTCAATTCCATCCAACGCTGTTGTTGTTTCTTTTGTTGCTGTTTTTAATTCCGACATATTCACCAAATTCTTTCTTTTTGAACTGCTCACGCAGGAAACGTGACAGAAGTACACGGGGTCCTTGAGCGCGACGCGGCTATCCCCTGCAACGTCAGCGAGGACCCGCGGGACAAGTCGGTGGGGCTCATTCTCTGGTACAAGGACAACTCTTCGACGCCCATCTACACCGTGGACGCCCGGTCGAGCAAGCTGGCCCATGCCAGGCACTTCCCGGGCGAGGACATGGCAGGGAGGCTCCAGTTCGACGCCTCCCAGCAGCCTCCCGTCCTCAGGGTGGACAACCTGGAGACGGGGGACGCCGGACAGTACCGCTGCCGAGTCGACTATCGACAGGCGCGCACGGAGAACCAGGTCACTTCGCTTTATGTCATAGGTAAGCGCTTTGTTGGGTGTACCAACTAGGTCACGCCTGGCTAAAAAGGCTGCGCAAAAAACATGCAAGAGCAAATCAGGAACGACACGAAGAAGGGGACACGGACAAGCGCTCGTCCGTGTCAACTTCGTTCCGTCTGTTTTCGGTGGCATGTTTCTTGAGCATATCGTGCACCAACTCTTTGAGGAAATCAAGTTGGTCTGCTTCTTCGGCAGGGTTTGTGGTGACGTCAGAAGGCTGAGCTTTGATTGGCTCTGATTGATGGAGAGTGGGTATACCTCAGGACAGCTAGTTTTGAGGTCTGCCCACTATGCTTCAATCAGAGCCAATCGGAGCTCGACGTTCTGAAGTCACCGCAAACCCTGCACAAGAAGCAGACGAACTTGCGCTCCGCATACTCTGTTTCTCTTTAAATTAAATCACAGCCATCGCATGGCGCCAACCAAGCAGTGTCAAAAGTGCCTCGTCACTGCGTTCCTCCTCTTTCTGTGTTCGCTATCCTGATTATCATGTACAAACAAACAGAAAACGCCGAATCGAAGCGTATCTACTGTGCGCGATTGGTTTAGTCGGTGATAGAAAAAGCACGACGACGACTAGCTCTGTAATCATGCAACTTTGACACTGTTTGATTGGCTCTATCGGATAGGGGCGTTTGCTACGGTCAAATTTAATATGAAACGGAGTATAGTTCAAAAACACGTCTTGTTAAAGAGCCTGCACTTTTCTTTTATATATACACACTTTGTTAGGCTGTTTTAATATATGTCTTTCTCTCGGGTTATTCTAGCATTTAATGGTAACCCAGAGAAATGTTTTTCTGATCAGTGAGAAATCAGACTCCAAATTGCTCACGCTCGCTCTGGCTGAATAAATAGGGCATTTTTTATTTGCTTCTTTGTGTCCGCATTTTTCGAAAATTTCAGTTAGCCAAAATAAAATTTAGTTTGTTTCTTCATCAATAATCCTTCAATCCCCCCTCGCCCCCGCTTAACAAAAAAAGGCCGTAGTTTATACGGGGGCATTAAGAAATTATTGAATATTCTTCAAGCTCTGGTTCGTTTGCTTTCGGCTTGTTTTTGCGGAGATTCACGACTCTAAGGGGAAAAAAGAATGGCGTGTGAAGAATTGGGTGTAACAAATTAAACAAAACAGGCGTAACATAGTGTAGCTGTAACTCAGGAGAAGAAACGCAGAACCAACATCGTACCCCATCCCCCTTTAATTGAGAGGGAGTTGGCAATTCTAGTTTGAACTTGGGTGATCGCAAAACACAACTGTTTCGTCATCGCCTGCTGCAGATCGAGCTGCCACGCGACGTTTGTGTTCCTTTTTCCCACCTAGCTGATAAATGTGAACGTCATATCCGGGAGGACTACGGTAGTGTAAGAAACAGTTAAGTAGTTACACACTTTACCGGAATATTAAATTTTAAACGAGAGTCAGAACTTCTCTGCCACAGTAACTAAGCCGGGAATATGGGCAAAACGCCCTGTTTTTTTTTTTTTTTTTTGCTTTTTTTAGATGTTCGATTTTTTAGCCTAACAAATCCCGCGCGAAATTGGGGTTTGAAAAAACAAAAACGTACAAAGTAAAAAACAAAACAAAAAACTATTTGCTTGTATTTAAGCCAGAACGCTCGTTTTGACGAAATTCCTTTTCGTTGTGAGTGCCGGAGAGAGAAGGAGAAGTAGAGGGAGAGTGTGGCGCGTGCACCGTTCTCATTGGTCCGAAGCGCTGACGTGGGCACGCGTCAATCGCTCTCTCTTTCCCCGGCTCTGACAAACTCACAGACACCGCCGGGTTTTCATCAGAACGAGCCCTCTCGTTTTCGGCAAAGTCACACGCACAGCTGTCGCGGAGCGAGAGAGGAGGAGGTGCCGCGCTGGTTTTGCTATCATCCTAGATGATAGTGAAACCATAATGCTAAATGTGATGGGTGGTGGTGTAATCGGAGAAGGCCAACGCTGGATTCAGGTTGGAAACGAATGCTCCGTCAGCGCTCGGCTTCGAGTCGACCCTGAGACGAACGTTGACGCAATCATCGTGTTCAACCTGTGCCCAGCGCTGTCCTTCTCTGATGACGCCATCTCATTCAGTATAGCTTTGTTACCTAGAAGTTGTTGCTCCGCGGTGCGGCGGAACGCTTGCATGTTCAGTTGCCGCTCTACCGTCGCGGGTGGTTCTTCGCCCTGGGTTTTCGTAGTAGCGGTGCATGTGCGGTGATTTGTGTGTGTCGTTGAAGCGATGGATGCGGTTCCCTCAACGAGTGATATGAATGCGACTCCTTCCACGAGTGAGATGGGTCTGGTTCTTTCCGCGAGTGATGTGGATGACCATATCCAAGGGATGAAAACAATTAGACTATGATTCATTGGTGTATTCTTAGGGAGCACGTTTTCATGACCCTTGTGAAACGCCATATACGTCCCTTTCCGGGATACGCTAACATTCACCCCGTGACGAAGCCAAAAAGAGGCAGCGAAAAAAGAAATAGGAAGCAAGACAGAAAGACAAAAGAGAAAAGTGAAGGGGTCAGCGTTAGCGATTCTCAACTTGGACGTGTGTTGCGTTATTTCCATTTCCGCGGAGAAGTGGCAAGGTTCTGTCATTTTTAATTCCGCGGAGGAGGGGCAAGGTTTTTATCGTTTTACCAAATCTTAAAATAGTTTCTCTTGGACAGACACCAGAAGATACAAGTCAAGATCAATTCCCAGTTGTGTTTGCAAGAACGAGCTGTGCGACAGACTATACAAATTAAATAATTTTCTTCTCTTTACTCAACAAGAGTTCTCGAGAATGAATGCCAATCTGCAGTTGCTAAACAGCTGTCACATATGACAGCCATCGCCCCAGCTGAAGCGAATCTTCCCAATGCCCAGTTTCGCTTCTGCGTTCATAGCGGACAATCCTCTCCTGACTCGGCTTTTCGCGAGCTTTATTCGGAAAGTTTCCGTAGTTGTATCTTCGCAGTCCTGTTCTTTTCTGCAGCTAGTTCAACATCTCCAGCACGGTCTGCTCCTACTCCTTTTCTTGTTAAAATTGTTTGCGTCATCGCCTTTTTTTAAAATCTATTTCTCTATTTTTGATCCGAGTTTCCTTCATCCGCCTCCTTGTCGCCTTCTGTTTCTTTACGCCCGGGCAAAGTAAAAGGTCAGAAAACCAAACTGGCGAAAGTGTAGCTTCCGGTCTTTCTCAAAAAACAGCTGCCGATGCACAACTGGGCAGCGCATTCCATCTGTTTCTTTATGAACGGCATTCTGCCTCTGTTTCTTAGTCATTTCTTTTTCTAAAGAAAAACGCTCTAAAGAAGCACCAGCCTGCGGGGCGGATGTCGTAAATGGCGAAACGCGGGGACTCGGAATTCCAGACAGCGCGGAGTGGGTTCCGTTTTCGAGTCTAACAAGACCCGTTGGGCAGCGGCGGCTCCTTCGCGCATTCACCGTCCTTTCCCCGACTTGTTATAACTTTTCGGAGCAGAGCCTTACGCTCACAATACTGGAAGTTACGATTGGACACTGCGTATGAATTCTTCACTGAGCTTTAAACAGCGTTGAAGTGGTTGAATCTCACTGATTTACTTTTAAATTATTTTGGTGTTTTATTTATATTTCCTTCGACAGAATCACTAGTGTTCGTGATTTCTCGTTCTCAAGCTGTTTGTGGTCGGTTTTGTTGTTTTTTCTTTTTTTTTCTAGTTCAAAAGTAAGCTGTATGAATTCCTTCTCGATGGTAAAACTGTTGCCGGAAAAGCTGTTTACTTGATACGAGGGGAGGGAAAGGGGGGGGGGGTTCTTTTCTGATCTCTAATCATTGCGCAAGTTTTGCAACAGACCTTTAAGGAAATTGCATTTACTTTTTATGAGACGTGCGCGTTCTGATTTTCCTCGCATTTCGCAGTGGGCTGGCAGTCAAGTGTACTGAATACGTTGCATGGCATTACGTTTTTACTAGTCTCTCTCAACCGTGATGTACTATTGAACGCCATGATAAAACAACCCGAAGGAATAGGAAGACAGTATTTTGATTCAAGGAGATTATTCGGAAAGAAATAAAAAGAAGAAAAATTCGCATTACGGTCTCATTTTTACGAGCTAGCATTCGCCACGACCCCGACGCCAATTTTCAGACGCTGAAATGGGATTCCAATTACATAAAAAGTTCCGTTTACCTGGTTGGGAAGCAACGTACTTGCAGAGATGAACACACGACTGACAGAAAGCAACTGAATGTTGTTACTCGTTACTCGCTCAAAAAGAAACTATGTATGTTACTCGTTACTGAGATGCATAAAGAACTGGTTACTTTGACTCAAAAGTAACGCGCTTAAAGCTACCGCTTTACTTTCTCGCCCTGGATGTCTCATTTTCTGAAAGTAGTAGCCATTTTCGAGTGTTTTGCGTAGTTAATATTGCCTCGCTTTTAACTACGGGTTGATGTCTGCTAGAAGTTTTATCCCGATTAATCGACACCCTTTGATAGGTATTTTAATCGATTAATCGGTTTCGTTTATTCCCTTACATAATACAAAAAGTCAAAAGCAAATGTCTTGCCTTTGTCGAATATGTGATAACCAGCGCAACCTCCAATTTCGCATGTCAAATGAACCTTGATGTGTAGCTCAGAAGAGTCGAACAATACCCACACTCAGAAATTATTACTACAGCCACAAAAGCGAACAGGGATCGTTGATATGCTCCGGCAATAACGATCTCTTTTGATTGTTCACAGTAGTCTCTGCAGCGCTAAACGAATACACGCACAGGGTTGAAATGGCCGAGACACGTATGCGGCAACCTTCTTCACTTCGTCGAAGCTGCGAATCTAGCCACTATACAGATTACTTTAGGTTAAACTTTCCCCTCAAGTTTGCTTTCATACAGGTGTACTCGTCCACGTCTGCGCGGTGAAAGCGTTGAACATCTTACTTTGTCTTTGTTTGTCGAAATTTAACCCATTAAACGGTTAAAAAAGTATTCCCGATTAAAGCATTGATCGATTAATCGGTAAGTTAATCGATTAAATTGCCACCCCTACTCCAACGCGTTCATGACCACGAGTCATTTGCTCCCTTTTGCGTGTTGCCCGCGAATCGGTTGATATTATAGTGACTCTCGCAAGTTACAACTGGTGCCTATATTAAAATCAAATTGTAGTAGTTCGCGATTACTCTTGTTTCATTTATTATTTGATGACTAGGTGAAGAAAAGCTTGAATAAATAATTTAATATGTCAACATGCAGGGTGTTTTGTTTAGGCTTCAGATATTTGTTTTTAGAAACGCCGTGAGCTACACTAGTGCGATCTGTACAGGAGAGTTATACGGCAAGGGGGGCATGGTGTGGGAGGCTAATTGTCACGATAAATTGAATAATTAACCAAAATGTGTTAATTAACCTTTTTGTATAAACAATTTATATATCGTTCCAATCAAATTCTTGCTGAGCGTCATTCAAAGCCTCTATATCAATAATTTTTACAACGAGGTTTAGAGCGTGAAACGCGCAGTAGAGCGGCACAATCTGCACTCGTGCAACAGGCACGAGGCTAGCGGTGAGAGAATGCCGGTGAAACTCGGAAAAACCGCTCGGGCGCATTATCGTGCCTGTAGCCTTGCGCCTGCTACACGGGTGGTAAATTTAGCGTTCCACTGTGCTTCCCACAAGTTCTGTCTTTTTAATATTGAATGTTTAAGTGGGTTTGAATGTAGCTCACGAAGTTTCGTATTAGAGCCATATGTTTATTTTACTGACTTTAAGCTACTTAACATATTTTAGTTAATTATCTGACTTCATGTGCCGATTAACCCCATTACGTCCCCCTGGTCGTAAAACTCACTGGCACAAAGTTCATTACTGTAGTTTTCACGGACTTTTAGAGCGCAGCTCTTAGGCAGCAGTTTCCGGCTTGAGCGGCGTCGGCTCTCTCCCCCCCCCCCCCCCGGAGGACCTCGGGAAAAGGGGGGGGGGGGGTCACGTGACCCCCTCCCCAAGGAAGCTTGGCCGGCTTCGAACCAGAGACCTTTCGCCAAAATTTTAAATTAAAATATTACTTAATGAATTAGGAAGGGGAGGAGGAAAGAGGAGGAGGAGACGAGGGGAGAAGGTTGAAGGATGAGGGCAGCAGGATGATGTGAAGGAGAAGGACGGGGAGGAGGAGGAGGAGGGGCATACCCTCCCCTCAGTACCCTTCCCTCCTCCTCCTCAAGAGCTGTGTTCTAATTCGGCGTTACAGAGAGTTGTGAACGGCTTTGACTCTTTTTTAAACCAATCTGCAAAACGTAAAAATACACTTTATAATCATAGAGCCTCGAAATATATTCTGATGATTTACGCCCATATAATGTCGTTATTTTACCTTTTCCAGTTCCGCCACAAGAACTCATCATTCTCGATGAATATGGACAGCGGATTGTGGATGTGTTGGGACCTTACAACGAGGGATCGTACATTTTTCTTGTGTGTGAAGTCGAAGGAGGTGAGTACTGAACGTGCTTCTTACATTTTTAGTACTGTGTATAGTTGACGCAAGCGCACCTGGAGAGATAATAGAGAGTTTTAAAATAGGGGCCCCCGACGCTTTGGGTCAGACGAGCAACTTGAGACGTCGCATTGCGCAAGCGCAGTGTGGCGCTCCAAGCATCTTGGGGTGCCCAAAGTGCTGGAGCCCAATTACAAAACTGTATAATAAAATGTTTTAGAGCACGGCTCTTAGGTGCTCGTTTCCGGCTTGAGCGGTGACGCCGTCGCCGCCGGTGTAACCGCCCGTTGCGTTAGGGGACGTTTCCCATAATGACGTCACACGTGACGTGACGTGTGACGTCACGAGGGTCATTTGAGTCACGAGTGACGTCACGAAGGTCACTCGCGAAGGTTACGATGAAGGTCGCGATCTTCACAGTGACCTTCACGAAGCCTTCACGAAGGTCACTCGCGAAGGTCCCGACGAAGGTCATGACATTCACAGTGACCTTCATAAGAGCTTCACGAGTGGTGTCACGAGAGTCACGTGTGACGTCATGAGGGTGGAGAAGGGGCATACCCTCCTTTGCGTACCCTGCACTTCTCCTTCTTAATAACTGCGCTCTAATTCGGCATTAAAGGGAATGTAAACTTTTTCATACTTTTTTCTTTAAATCGTCGCGAGAAATAACTTCTTCCTTTCAACATTCTTCCTCAATTCGCATTTGTGCGTAAAAAATTCAGTAAGATGAAGTTGATAAAAATCACACTTTCAAGTATCACCAACCATTGTTGTGGAACCATGCAAGACACGTGCCACCATTCGCTTCCAAGGGTCGCTCGAATCACGGGTCTCGTACTGGAGCATTCGACGCTACTTGCAAGACAAACGCACACACACACATATATATATATATATATATGTGTTTCGGCCGGACGTTTCGGCCGGACTCCGGCCGAAACGTCGAAGATTAAATCGTCCGTTGTTGCTGTTTTTCACTAAGGGTTTTTTTCTTCTCAGTTTTTCTTCTCAGTTTTATATATATATATATATATATATATATATATATATTGGTGCGTTTATGTTTATACAGCCAGAAGTTAGTCTGCCTGAATGTTCGACCTGTCTCCCAGCAGTTGTGTATTAATTTAGCCAGTGAAGTACAACCGCTACTCTGGGGTCTTTACCGTGTACCATACAGCAGTGATACACGAGCACACGCCGGTACGATGCTCATCCAGATCGACCCGGGCGGGGGTGGGGATTGAACACATGATCCCTGGGTACTGCTGCGCGAGCTTTGGCTCCACGTGCTGCGAGCTGGTGTGCGCTAGACCACTCGACTATCGATTCCCCTGACAAATACAAACACACCAAAATCGGGTTGTGTGTGTGTTTATACAGCCTAGAACTTGGTCTGCCTCACAGGGGCGACGAGTCTCCCAGCTGTAGATGAGCAATTTAGCCAGTGCGGTACAGCCGCTAGCCTGGGGTCTTTAACGTGCATCACGCAGTAGTGACACACGACCGCACGCCGGTACGATGCTCATCCAGATCGAAACGGGCAGGGGTGGGGCTCGAACCCAGGATCTCTGGGTTCTGCAGCGCGAGCTTTCGCTCCACGTGCTTCGAGCTGGTGTGCGCTAGACCACTCGGCCACCGATCCCCCCCAAACACACCACTTTGTTCCGTGACTGTGTAGTCAAAGCCATTGTGCCTTTATGTGCGCTTTGCTTATGGTGGTGGCATCTGGCCATTTGGTTCCTCACGTTTATTTTTTATTTTTAGATGCGGAGCATCTCTTGGTCGGGTCTATGTCCCGCGGCGTCGTAGTCCGTACTCATACTACGCATGCGCAACTCTTTTCCTTCCCTCTCTCCAACAGCTGCGCGTTGCGTGTTGGTTACTCTCTCCGCTCTTTCTCTCTACCAGCTGCGTGCACTTCGCGTGCGTTCGCTTCTACTCACACCGCGCGCGCATGCGCAACTCTCCTCCTCTAGTCTTCTCTCCTTCAAGTGTGAATATAAGCAGCGGTAGCGCGCTGCGCGCGTTCAGTTCACCCGCTGTTGACTCCACTTCACTCCGTTCTTCCGATGAAGTGTGATGGAAGCAACAGTCCCGTCAGTTAGTAGGTTGGCGCAAGCAAGCGTCAGCACCACCCCACAAACTAACAGCAACGCTACGTCCACTGAAGACAAAGCTGCGCAGCGAAGGGCACGCGACGCTGAGCGCAAGCGCTTGAAGCGAGCAGCAGACCCTGAACTACGGCAACGAGAAGCGGCGTCCATTCGTCAACGTCAAGCGGCGGATGCTGAACTACGACAACGTGAAGCAGCGGCGGTTCGAGAACGTCGAGCAGCAGAAACTGAGGTTCGGGACCGTGAAGTTCAACGTAAACTTACGAAGCAAGCGGCGGAACCCGACCTTCGAGAACGGGAAGCCGCGTTGGTTCGTGAACGTCGAGCAGCAGAACCTGAGGTTCGGGGCCGTGAAGTTCAAGAACGTTACTAACACCGTTAATAACGATCCGCGATGCTCCGCATCACCCCATGGTTCCCCTCGGGAAGATGGTGTAATTTTTTGTTCAGAAGCGCGTGAAAGAGCGTTTCCCTGCACGCGTTTGTACCTGTGACTGTGCTATGGCGACATTATGTTTTCGTCGATTTCTTTGTATTTTCTCAGTGAGCTCGTGCTGTCGGCATCGGGTACTACAAGGGGTGGCATAACCCTAAACAGAGGGACCATGAGGCACCCTAGTCAAATCTACTGGCTCAGGTGCAATTGAGCATATTGAGTGCCCATCAGAGTTGTGCACATGTACTCTTCACTTCTGAGATATGTGTTCGAGAGTACTAGCACCGAGATATTTTGGTGGCACCCTCCTATGGCTCTTTCACGTGACGTCATTACCTTGCGAACCACATGTTCGATGGTATTTCTAATTGACATGATGGAAGCTTAAAATTGTTGTCAGCAACACTGACAACATCGTCGAAATTGAAGTTCTTACATTCCTCTTGTGTCCGTCGATGATAAATCCTGGTCTGACTTCATGGTCAGCATTTGGCCAATCGTGGCAGGTCGATCACAGCAACGCTTTTTATTGCGCACGCTGCCAGTAGTGTGGTAAGTTTGTTTGAGGGTAACTTCAATTAAGAATAACTTAACTGCTGCTAAGAGCGCCCGTGCAACAAAAGTATAACTAGTTTAATATAGCGTTGGAGATCCTTTTTTTTTTCTCGCTTTCTTGATTAGTAGCTTTTTCACTCAAGCTGGTTGCAGTTGCTTAGAAAGCGAATTCACTAGCCAGCTTAGAGCACATGGAGCGAAAGCTCGCGCTGCAGAACCCAGTGATTCTGGGTTCTATCCCCACCCTTGCCCGTTTCGATCTGGATGAGCATCGTACCGGCGTGCGGTCGTGTATCACTACTGCGTGGTACAAGTTAAAGACCAAGGCGTAAAGTCACAGTGCAGTGGCTTAATTTCTCATCTACATATCGCAATTTCTGGCAGATTGAACTCCTGTTGTCTAAGCAACTAACGAGTGATTTTATTTTTCGGGTTGCCCTTGGGCCGTCTGGTTCCGTCGTTATGCAGAAAATGTTAAAATCAATCGGAGAGGTTTACTAACAATATTAATGCTTGATTTAGGTTTGACCATTGTTAAATACACGCTTCCAAAACTCACGTGCCGATTGTTAGGAGTTCTCTACCACTGCATTTTGGCGGAGAGACTGCCACCGTGGAAAGTGAAATTATAGTACTACATAAGGTGGATACGAAGGGGAATTAATAAAATTTGCGGAGTTTCAAATATGACGGTGTCTTCTGCATCCTCCATTTTTCAGGCATTCCATCTATTCCAATATAAAGCGCACTTCCGAAAGTGGTTTATAAACCGATATCCTCCCCGTATCCACGGCATCGATAGTACATAATGGTCCCGGTGAAAACTTTTATCACTCACTGAGCAGCAACGCATACAGTTGTGGCCACCATTGAACACTCTCCGGTTATTAAGTAAGACTTCACGCTCAGCTAGAAAGGCAAAATCATAAAAAAAACCTGGACTTGGAGACAGGATTGCGTCAAAGTTTCTGTGCGACGTTATTAAAGCTTGCGTATAGTTTCAGCAGCGCTCTGACTTTGCCAAGGCTCTTTGCACAAGTGCGGTACCTCAATTGATGGCTTCTTAGGGCAACTGTACGTGCGAATAAGAAGCAAGATACGCTCGTGCAGCAGCTCGAGGCTGTAGCACGAGAACGGGTGCTACAGCCTCGAGTTGAGAATGAGACAAAATTCAATGAGATGAACTTGTGTCTGAAAATGAATACAAAAAAGATACCACACAAACTTCGACGGAAACGAAAGCGAGAAATGGTCAGCATCAGCGTGCTACGGCTGTTCACATACTATACACGTCATGTTCAGAAAGGTAATACACCATGACACACGATAACTGCCGCAACTGGATTGGAACTTTCAACACGAGCAACGATTGGTAAAATATACTAGAACATATGCCGGAAAAATGGAAATTCCTTACCCCCCTCCACGTGGCAGACGCATGCACTGCGGGCTGTGCCACGGACGCGGAATGGGAACATTCAATCGGGCCATGGTAAGCCAGGGGCTGCACGCGACTGAGATGTAGCCGGCTCCGCTTATGAGAGAGAGGATGAGGAGGGGGGGGGGGGGGGGGGGGGGGCAGGGACAGTTGTTGTTGCCGTGCCAATTTCGACCGGTCGATTCGGCACAATATGTTGGCTGTCCCCGACGGCTGGTGCCAGGGACAAATAGCATAGGGGGAATCGAGAATGAGTTATGTTTCAGGTTATATTTCGTGCAATCGTACGTAACTTGCAAAAGGGTATGGGTGGGATAGCAGCATAGGCAACGAGCAACCAGCTGTTTCTCATAGTTTTTACGTGAATAAGGCTCCCCAACAACTTACCTCAAAGGGATCAGCGAAACCTTTCTGGGACAGAGTTTGCGTTTAAACCTAGTTGCGTACTTTTATAATAAAAAAAAAAAAAAAATAATGAGTTATAAAAAAATAATAATAATGAGGCTGCAAGTTTTCGAAGTAGCACACAATATGCAACATCACTATTTGCTAAATCAAGTCAAAGTATTCCGCCCCCTTATAAAAAAAATCCTAATTTTGCCTTTCTTATTTCCGCGCTTTTGTGAGTAAAATAAGAAATAAACATGTTCCTCCTTGGCACACTTGCTTCACATTTGCACTCAACAAATTCACCATCTGCTGCTCAAGGAGCCTCACTTAAAATATGTGCGAAATAACTGTTTTAGGGGTACCACTGCAGTGGAGTTGTAAAGTGATTTTGCTTTCGGAACAATGTTCAAAAAGATCTTAGCTTGGCAGAACATCAATGTGTTACCATTTTCTTAAACAACCAAAGTGTACGTGTACGTGGAGAGCTAGAAAAATCGGAAATAGAAGAAAAAGTAACAGAATGGCAGAATGCAAAGTCTGTTTGTTTATCTTTTTCAGTGAGGGACGCCTTCCCCAAATAAAAGTAAAAACAGATTTGTTGGCGCTTTTTTCCCTTTTTTCAGAAAAGAGGAAAGTAAATTCTAAGAAAGCTCAAGGGATTTTCTAAACTTCCGATAAACTGAGTAAAAAGCAAGGGTGAATAAAAACCTTACAACAAACACACAATGAAGATATATACAAGAGCTACTCTTTCATTTTATGCCCGCACATATTCAGACAGCTATGACATTGTACAAGCTTTAGGATGCCGTCTCTAAAGAAGGTTTCCGCCCGAGTTCTTATTCATTCCACAACGAGCTAAACAGGTCTGTCAGTCGCCATATATGTGCTTCCCTGACACTAAAAATAAAAGACGTTCCTTCCTTCTTCCCGCAGCTTTATGCAGTTTTCTCCGCATATATTAACCGTCTGTGCGAGTGCCTGCCGTGTTTACACATAATGGTATCAATGAGATAGTAACCTCCCTATTCATTCAAACGCTTTTTCCACGACTTAGTAACTGCCTAAATATGTGCGGTAATTGCGCGGATAAGTAGATGAAGTATATATCTACGCTCCGTAGATATTCAAATATTTGTAAAAACTATCTTATTTTTAACAAATTCATCGAAAGTTGAATTAAGAGAAAAAAAAACATCCCACGTATAATTTTTTTCTTTGTTCTTCGTACCCTTTTTACTTGAGTGTAATAAAGACATAACCTTTCCCCTTTTACAAATATCTTTTTAAACATTGCAGTGGCGTATGTTCCTCCTTGAGCATTATAGATGAACGAGTACATCATATCACTGTACCTTTCTAAGATACTATTATCGCGCAATCTTCAAATATTGCAATACATTTAAAGGGGATAAATTTATTCGGCATACACAGCAAAACAATAGCAAGTAATATGGGGTTTCTAAAGTAGCTGAAATATACACTGAAATTATAGGGTGTATGTTTACTTATCGAAGAGACCCCGACTGAAAAAAACACCTCGGCCATCGACGCCGATTCGGAATTGCGGCCGTATGTGTAAACAGTGGCGTACCAACCTGTTTTTGAGTGTGGGGAGGGGCGAGAAACCAGAACCCCCCCCCCCCCCCCCCCCAGGGTGACCGTTGCGCTCCGTCGGCCAGTGCCCTGCCCAGTGGCGGCTGTTTCGGAAGAAAGGGGGGGGAGGCAAAACACGTGCCTTGCCCCCCACTCCGAGAACTGGGGGCAAGTGTCCCCCTCCAACCCGTCACCCCCCCCCCCCCCCCCCCCCCGGGTTGGTACGCCCATGTGACTATATGAACAAATAGCTTTGGTCAACATCAAACCTGCAAGTGGGACTTCCTGGGACGACTCGTAGTTCGGTTTGATCCCTCTTCTTTGTTACTATGATAGACGTTGTAGCGGTGTTCCTGATATTGCACTTTTAGGTACTTCGTTATATATATAATTATACATATAAAGTGGGTAATTAGGTACGTTACTATTATCATTTATTGTACTGTTTCAGGTAATCGTCTTCCAATCTAAAATTGCGTTTCTAAGATTGTGTAGCACTTGTTTCTATTAAACTTAACGGCTCCTGTGACTGCCTTTTCAAAGTCTAGGCGTCCTAACCTAACATGAAAAGCCTTCAAAATACGTGAGAATTCTGCATCTAATCTACCATATGGCTCAGAATACATCGTCTGAATCCACGTTACAGGTTTACCGGAACTCTCTCGAGGAAGCGAGTGCATTGCGTCAAATCAACATTCAATCAGGCCGTCCATACGAAAGTGCGCGCGTTGCCGTCCCTCGAATGCCTCCGAGCGGGGATTGCTCCGAGCATCCCATTCCCGAAAAGCGTTTTCTCATTAGCTGTCAGAGAGTGGTCCGATGTAACGGTGCTTCCCCGAGTGTCGAACCCGGTCGGCCTCTGCCTGTTCTCGACCGTATCCGTGAACAAATCTTCAGATTCCGGATGGAGAGAAAAAAAAAAGGTCGATGCCAGAGATCCCGATATTCGTTCCGCGTGGATTCCCCTCATTCCCGGCGTACGAGAATCGCTCCTCCATTTCCCTTCCGTGACCGCAATCCTTGCGGCCATCGGATTGTACCAATCATCGAGCGTGGCACCGAGGCTCGCCCCTGCGATTATACGCCCGACATAATGGCTGTATTCTATATCTCCCAGCATCCTTCACTCCGTCCGTTAGGAAATTAATTTTCGCTGTGTGTGGGAACTGCGTTTCGTTGGTCTCGCACATCTTTTGGCCATTCCCGCTATTTGTCATTTGAACATGCAGAATGGTTGAGCTTCGACCCGGGCAACGGTGGCACCGGAGGGAAGCACGAATAAATTACGCGAAAACTTGAAATATCGGGTCTGTCCTCCAAGTTGTTGGTAAGCCTCACGTGCAGAGCTTATGCGCAGTGACGGTCTCCCAAAAATTGTGTCCGATGTGAAATAGCCTCTTAAATGAGTACATGGATTTCCTCTTTATTAAAGTTCATAGTTTCGTATGAAAACTAAAACCATGTAGGACGACTGCATTGTTCTGTGAAAGGTGTTATGGAAAGTCACTAATAATGTTCTCGGGAATCCGGCCCGTATTTTCTGGGAATTGTTATTTATGTACTAAACCAACAAAGATCCAGAAGAAAAACTAGTATTATAAATAAATAATGCAGAACACTTGATCGAACAGTAAGACTCGCCTCAGAAACAAAAGCACCCTGAAGGTGCCTTTCATTTTTACAGACATCTAGACAAATGCACGCACACAAACAGGCAGTCGCGCATTGTTTTCTCTCGTCTTTCAAAGATTTTAACTACACTACACATTATATTTTCTTCAGAGCGGTAGCCTTGCCCTTGCACATTCCATTTTATTTCCTTTATTTCCCTCAAAGGCGTGCTTTAAGAATGCATCACATGAGATAGGGTGGCGGTAAAGGTGAGCTCATAACAACATGATCAATCTAATTTACAAGGAAAAGTTGCGAAATCAGGTTAATACGTCACACAGAACTAACTTTACGCTGAACGCGAGAAGCAAATAAGGAATATAGGGCATAGGAAATTCATACCTTCTACTCGAGACACAGGGACTTACGCATTTCTTTATATTACACATGATTTGTGTTAGTAACCTACTGGTCTGGCAGGCATTCCATTCTGTAATCAGCAGCATCAGGGTTGAAAAAAAATGTATTAGTGTTAGAGCGGAATTGCTGAACTTTACAGAAATTATCGGTTTGAGGAAAAATGTAATGAACAAAATGGCAATAAGTGTTTCTAAACTATTAGTTGCAGTAGTAGGTCGCATGAAAAAAAAAAAACACATTCGGTTGATTTTGCACCTGTCAGATAATAAAGGAAGAACAAGATTGAATTTTGAACTTTCAGGCGAGAAATTGTTTAATATAAACCGTACAGCCTTGTTTTGATTAGACTCTAATTTGGAAGTTAGGTAATTTTAATGTTCGTGGTATATAATGCTTGCATACCCTAGTTGAGGTTGAATTATTGTTTTATAAGCCAGCACTTTAGTTGCTATGGCAGCCAGATATATTTAAAAAAAAAAAGTGATTTTAGTCAGCTGTTGATTATGCTGTCGATTTGTTGATCCTATGATAATGTTTAAGAAAAAATGAACACCCAGGTATTTGTATAATGGTACCGATTTTAGTTGCTGCGTTACTAACGAATATGGGATGAAGGATTTGTTAGAGATTGTGGCAGTGTTCATTAGCTTACATCTTGCGGAGTTAATGTTCATTTGCCATTGTGAGCACTATGCACTTATAGCTTCGATGTCATTTTAAAGGATTTGGTGATCTATGGGACTACATATTTTGCGATAACTAACACGGTTACCTGCAAATAATCGAATAGTTGACTTAATTGAACATGTAAAATCGTGGATACATATATAATCAAGAAAGAAGGGGACTGAGAACGCTGCCTTGGGGGACATCTGAAGTTACGGGGACTGATAATGATAAAGTACAGTTAACCGAGACCGATTACTCTCTGTTTGTTCAAACAGACAGTAATCGGTGTTAAAACAGACAGTAATCGCTGGTAGAAACGGTGTGGAAAGACTTTGAAAGTCTATAAATATGATGTCTGTGTGTACCGATGATTGACATTTGAATTGAAGGTCTGTGACAAACTCAAATAATTGGCTACTGGACCAAAGAGCGTGATCACTTATGCTCTCTATAATACTAACAGATGTCACGCATTCCGGATTAGTGGTTAGAAATAAATTTAATATACCTTTATTGCCTGTTGCTTTGATGATGATTTGGTGAAGGTCACACACACTCGCTATCTAAAGAAATTCTGGGCAGTGAAGAGAACTTGACCAGTCAGGAAAAGTGATTAACGTCGACCAGTTCATTCCGGGTACTTAAGATCGCCAGCAGAAAAGGATGGGTTAATTTGGAAACTTTTCGTTACGGCTCGAAGAACATTGTAAAGCGACATGTTGACTACGGCCCGATTAACAGGGGGTTTACGATAACACACGCCTACCAAAACACAACGAAACATAAGTTTTACTTTAATTCAAAGCATTTTAAGATTAGATGAACACTCGATTTGGCAGCACGATACAAGTTATTTTAACTGCAATAATTACACCTCCACCCCTAGCGAGTCGTCTATCTTTGCGGAAAATATTATATGATCGATTTAAGATAAGTCCTTCATTTTTGATATCAGAATTTAACCAGGTTTCAGTACCAAGAATGACGTCAGTCTCGCAAGAGGATTGACATTTTTAAGTTCAGCTTGATAAAATACTTCTAAAGTTAGCAACGTGGAACGAAATATCTGCAGTAAAAGCGTGCTTTGTGAAGTTGCGGTTGACATTGCGTCAGTCATTATGTTCATTGTCGCGGCATGTACGACGACAAACAAATGCATTAATTGCCGAGTTACACATGTATGACTGAGTGCCGAAGTGTAAATGTTGTAATTTATTTTATATTTTTGTCCCAGTTTCTCTAAATTGTCTGTCAAATCCTCACAGTTTCAGTCCCACAAACCGTACAGTTTCAGGAGTCTTCGGAGATTATTACTTGAGGCGTTTCATTCTTTAATTTGAAAGCATTGCAAAGTTCTTTACTTTGAGTACGAGGCAATGCTACGATAATTAATTGGTCGATTTGTTCCCGATCGTTTTCGGCCCATCCGATGAGCCCGTTCAATTTAACCTGCTGTAAACGGCTTACATTTCGCGAATTTCGTGAATCGCCAACAATTCGCGAAAAATAGGTCCCACGAACAATTCCTGTAAAATGTAAACACATTGAAATCTATATTGAAATCCTACCGTGTCGCGAAATTTATAACCTAAAAATTATTCCAAAACTTCACCTTTTACCTAAATCTCGAAATATTTATCCTGCGAAAAATAAGTTTTTGCCGTATTCCAGTTCCAAGGAATTCTCGCGCAAAACCAATCACGATGACTTGGTGTCATTCCCCATTTCGTTTTATAACTCTGGCAAGCTTTTAAAACTGAAATTATTTCACCTCATTCTGTTTTCTATGTCATCAACGAAAAGCGCTCATTTCAGTGAGATAATCACAAAAAGATATTGAGGCGCCTTTGATGTTGCTCACAGTGGTTCCAGTCGTGCCCAAATGGTCCTGAATATTTAATATTCCGTGCACTTTGACCTCAAGATTAGAAGCACGGGCTCCGAGGGCAGCAGGGCCGCTGTTGATTTCATCCAACTTTAGGGAATTTTCTAGCTGGTTTTGATTGGGCGCTGCAATCAGTTCTTCGACAGCTTTTTGAAGTTTATTGATTCTTTTTGCGTTCGTAATAGGCCCGGAGTTTACCTCAATGTCTCCAGCGGGGGCCAAAGGCCTGAACATGACAACAGCCACCATTAACAACTTCACAGAACCGAACATACCCCTGACTGGAAGCCGTAAGCACTTTGTTTGCAAGGTCAGGTTTACTTTCATGGTGTGAAGGGGCCGATGCGTGCTTTATATGCAGTTATAGCAACACCCGATCATGATAAACAGGTGCTAAATCCAAGTAACAGTTGGGGGCTTCCCAGCCACTCCTAGTACAATAAAGAATCGCTCACAGAAATCTCTGCGCTCACCTTCAAGGATATCGACACGACTTGAGGGGTACAGTGGCAGGGCCGTGAATCCCGCGGTTAGTCTTGCAGTGCCTGCTGTTGTAGCTCCCAGGGCTCTGTCGCTGTGACATGCGTAGCACATGACGTGGTTGTTCATGGGGTTTGTGGTTTTCATGAGTCGAACCAGCGTAGACGATCTCATCATCGCGAAAGAGGCAGTGGCGATTGTCAAGGCGCAGCTAGCCACTAGCTCGTTTACGGTAGATCCTGGAACAATATCGACACGACGTAAGTAGTACAGTGTCAGGGCCGTAAAACAAAAATTGGGTTGTGTGTACGTTTATACAGCCTAGAACTTAGCCTGCCTCAACGGGCGACTTGTCTCCCAGCTGTGGATGAGAAGTTGAGCCAGTACAGTACAACCGCTAGCCTGGGGTCTTTAACGTGCACTACGCAGTACCGATACACGACCGCAAGCTGGTACGATGCTCATCCAGATGGAAACAGCAAGGCGAACCCGGGGCCGGTTTGCTCATCTTGCGGCCGCGGACGCGGCTGCGGCCAAGTGGGATTTTTCTGTCACGTGACCAGCTCCGCGGGGACAAGGAAGTACCTAGCGTCCCTGCCTAATGGCGGAGAAATCGTATCGCTTCAAGCATAAAAACCTAATTTCGCTCGCAGAAACTGAATGTAGGAACTTTTAACTGGAGTCTAATTGACCGCCCCTTTATACTGTAGAAGCGGCAGGTAAAGTTACGGCCAGGAAGGGTAAATATGAGCCAAAAAATAGAAAAAACCACGCGAAATAAAAGCGGCGGTAGTATATTTATAAACGTCCGCCAGCGGCGGCGGCTCGCCCCTTTTCTTGTGGCCGGGAGGTTAGAGCGCCGACACTTGACGTCACGGCGTGAAAGTCGCGGGTTGAAGTCGCGCCAGAAACTCTTTTTTTTTTCTTGTATTTGACTGCACCTCAACTAAGAACGTAGACAAGGCCCTTTGAGCTCAATAAAATCATTGGGCGGGTAGTTCTGACTCCCCAGTTCGTTGTTCATGACCTCGGAAGAGCACATACATGCCTCTGGTTTTCTTTACCAACTTCCCCCACGCCTACTGCATCTGCCGTACACTACGCGGAAAGTTGACAATATCTTCCCATGCCCGTCTCTTCGATCGCCAGGTAACTGCGCTGCTGAATTTTTTTAGAATTTTTTGTTTCCGTTTTCTAACTCCACTAATTAATCCTATGTGTTCATCCAAAATCATTTTAGGTTTTTGCGTTAGAGGTATGGTTTGCGATGTCGACGCCTGATTCATTTTTACATTCGGTTGTGATCGTCTGCTATTCTAACTAAAATTCAACAACTAATGTGTTAATATTACAAAGCGATTGCCACAGCAAAATGTAAAGAGTAAAAATACACCTTTTATCACATTCTATGCAAGTAAAAGTACGATTTCTTTTATTACTACTTTCTCAGACGTTTGACTTGCTGCCTTGCCTGTAGGATTTCGCTCAATCAATGCATGCACAGCTGCTAGTCTTTATTACTGTTTGCTTATTTTGTGGAAGTTTTTTCTTTTAATTGTCACAACTGCAGTTTATAGTAGTACTAAATGGGCGTCTTCTGTTATTGAAAGGAATCGTAGCAAGAGCGTTGTATATTTCAAAACACAGAAACTTAGAGTTGCTGGGGAAAAGATGCTTGTTTCGGCTCCGTTTGTGTGAAAGCCATAACGATGCGGTTACCTTGGTTTCCTTTTAATGAACATTATGAAACGATTGTATTAGCGCGTTAACTTGCCTGGATTTTTTTTTCCTTCCCGGTGTTTCGATTCAACCGGAGGGACTAACAGTAAAACTGTGTAAGGCGAAGTAGCGCAAGTGGATGATTGGTAAAAAGGATCACAGTAAAAAAAATGAGACACGCGCAAAATACAAAAAAAAAGGACTTCCTAGCGCGATTTGAACCCGGAACTTTCACGCCGTGACGTCAGGTGCCGGCGTTCTAACCTCTCGGCCACAGGAAAAGTTTTTTTTTTTTTTTTTTTTCTTTGTTGCATGGGAATTTTTACAAGGGGCATAACATGTTGATACTTATGGATATATACAGTTACGAGACATTCACTTTCACACCATATTTACATACCAATGTCGCACACACACCTTATATTTGGCATCTTGAACATGTGGCCAGTAGGTGTTGTAAATTTAGACACAGAAATATCATCAACAAGTGTAATACAATGGTTACGAAAATATATATCATCAATAGAGCTTTTCAGAAATCTGGGAGACCAAGACATGCATCGAAGAAGGCAAACCACTCTGGTTGACTGACAAGTGAAGCGTATACGCTCCTCACTTGCGCTACCTGTTCCAGAAAAAGCGATTTCGTTGTACGGGGTTTCTCTGCATGTCTGTCGATCATGCGACATTTCCAGAGACTATGAAGTCCCAACAGGGCGAACATGTCGTACGGGACGGTTTCGTTTTCAGCGAACGGGAGGAAGCGGAGACTGTAGTCATTAAGTATTAGATCTTTTTTTAGCGTGCGTTGCAGAACATCCCAGAATAAAAAGGCATCGGTGCAGTAAATAAAACAGTGCTCTATGGTTTCTGGCTTGTTACAGAGTCTGCAATTAACAGTCCACGGTACAAATATTCCTTTTTCCTGGAGGTAAGTTTTTACTGGTAAGGTTGATGTATGCAATTTGAAGAAGAATGTCTTGGTAGAGGGAGGCACGCCCATTTTTTTTACTCGTTTGAAAACATCATTGATGGGTTCTAACGTGAAACGGGTACGATAAAGTGGTAGAGGAAACAAACTTTCCGTAATGTTCCTCGACAGTGTCTTCCTCGACACACTAAACAAATATTCCAATGAAAACCGTGTTTTCAGAAAATTGAAGGTATCGACGACTTCCTTTAAAAATCCCCAGGGCCTATTTTTCGACGTTTCGCCCGTTGAAACAACGAGATAACCTAAACTCTCGGCAAGGCGTGATTGAAGTATGACCCTAAGGAAATTGTGATTGGCATTTTTAAAGAAAAAGAATCTTGATACCAACTGGCGGACAAAAATATGACATAGGCCTAAACCACCAGATTCGAGAGGAAGGAAAAGGTTGTCCCTTTTTACACGTTCCCACGTTGAGCACCATATCAAAGTGGCAAATATTCGATGAAATTTTTGGATGTCTGTTCGAGCGCATTGGAGCACTTGAAGAACGTACATAAGCTTCGAAGCAAGGAATATATTGCAGACACTTGCTCTAGTAAAAATGGAAATGTCTCTACCTTTCCACGCATCAGCCTTCCTTTTCAGTGTGGTCGCAAGGGAGGTCCAGTACGTCGAGCTACCACGAATTTGTGAGAGCGGTACTCCGAGGTATGTGATCGGACCCTGATTCCACGCTATCCCCGCAAAAAACCGTGGTTTTGTGGCCCAGGAACCGTACCAGAAGCCATTACATTTTGATGGATTCACCGAAGCCCCTGTGATTGCGCAGTAACGCGCTGTTTGATCAAGCGCTTTCTCGACACTCGTCTTGTCAACGCAAAAAGATCCAACATCGTCTGCGTACGCGAGGACTTTTACCTCAACATTTGCCACGGAGTACCCACGAATACATTCTGTTTTCAGGATGCTAAGGCATAAGGGCTCTAAATACAATGCAAAAAGGAGGGGAGAGAGAGGGCAACCCTGCCTTACGGAAGATTTGATCTTAATTTCATCAGAAAGTGTGTTATTGATTTTCAGTCGTGTCGAACTATGCATGTAGCAAAGTCGGATTCCTTCCAGAAGTGTCTCTCCCAAGTTTACGTGCTCAAGAAGGGCAAATAAAAATGAATGACTCACACGGTCAAAGGCTTTTGTGAGGTCTATTTGTACAAGTGCAACCTGGTCATTATTGTCTGACGCAGACTCTAGGACGGAGCGGGCAACATGTACGTTCGTTTGGATAGATCTGCCGCGTATCCCACAAGTTTGGTGCTCCCCTACCAGTTTTTCTATTACGCACTGAAGTCTTTCATTGAGCACTTTAGCGTAAATTTTATAATCTACGTTGCAAAGTGATATTGGTCTGTAGTTTTCCATCTTTTTAAGCATTTCCGGGTCTTTTGTTTTTGGCAGCAATACCGTGTGTCCACAGTAAAATGAAGGGGGAAGAGTTTTCTGTATGTAGGATTCTTCAAATACAGCCAGTAAAACAGGAGATATAATGTCTTGGAACTTTTTGTAAAATTCACCGCTTAGTCCATCCGGTCCTGGTGTTTTCCCATTTGGGAGAGATTTAATTGCGGCCTTAATTTCGTTTAATGTTATAGGGCCTTCAATTAGATTGCGATCTTCCTCGTCAAGTTTTGGCATTTGTGCTAGTAGCTGTTCTATCTCAGTCTTCTCTTTCGTGACTATTACTGTTCCAAAAATATTTGTGTAGAAGTGGTGAAAAGATTTCACTATATCAGTGGCATCGGTGAGTATCAATCCATCTTTGTTGATTTCTACTATTTCCTTTGACAGTGCGTTGCGCCTTTCGTCGTCCAGAGATCTTTTTGTAGGTTGTTCGCCGAGGAGAAAGCGTTTCTTCCGCGAGCGAATTAATGCTCCGCGGTACCTTTCGGTTTCATATTTTTGAAGCTGGGCTCGTACTATGTTAATATCGTCGCTGTACGCGCCTGGATTTAAGCATTCAAGCTCGTGCAGGGTTACTAAATTTTAAAAAGGTCTCGCTGCTGTTGTTTGTTCATATATGATGCAATTGTAGAGCGTTCGATTGCGATGTTTTTTACTTCTTGCTTGAAACTATCCCATTTTGCAAAGATGTGCATGCCAATGTTTTGCAGTGTATTCGACAAAAGTAAGGAGATGTTGGTTGAAAATTGCTCATCACTTAGAAGCCTCAGGTTGAGCTTCCAGTGTTCCCACTGCCGATGAACACCTCGGAGTCTGCGGGGCCCAAAGCAGACTGATACCAGGCAATGATCAGAAAAGAAAACTGGTTTGACTTGATAATTACTCATTGAGTCGATTATATCACCTGAGACATATATTCTGTCTAAACGTGCGTGAGACGTTCCTTGGAAATGGGTGTAGCGTATCGATTCACCTTTTTTGTAAGCTACATCAACAAGGTTATGGTCTTGAAGCGTGCCCCGTAGAGCGGCGGCACTTCCGTCATACCTTGTTTGTGACACCGATCGGTCGTCTGCACTACAAACGCAGTTAAAATCTCCCATTGCAACTGTCGTTCTGTTTGTGTTGAAAAGCGGCGAAACAAGTTCAAAGAATGATGTTCTTTCTCTAGGCGTATTTGGAGCATACAGGCAAATAAAACGCCAATCTATCTGCCTAAAACAAATGTCGCAAGAAATAAGACGCCCTTCCAGGTCATTAAGAATGGAAACTGATGATAGCTCAAGCTGTTTACGGAAAAAAAGAAAACATCCGGCAGAGACTCCTTTGGCTTGGCTAATGCAGATTTCGTAATCCTTAAGAAAAGGTTCTAACGCTTCAGCAATGCCTTCATCTGTAGATAATTTTGTCTCCTGTACTGCCGCAACGTCAACTTTCTCCTTTTCAAAAAGACGCAACAGCTGAAACTGCTTCCTTCTAGACCCTAAACCTCTAACATTTAGCGTTAGAATGTGTAATGGAAGGGCGGGATACATCAGGACATTTTAGTGGTTGTTCTCGGTACCCTGGAGGTTCCCCAGCAGCTTGGAGTACGGCTTGTGCCGTATCCCAGCCGGCTGGCGGTCTTTCTTGGACCTCTTGGAAGGGAGCTCGTCAGCAGAGGAACTTTTGGTCGGGAGGGGCGTTGAGGTTCTTTCTGGTTCATCAGATGGTCTCGACGTCTCAGAGGCCCGTGCGATGAATGTGGGTTCCGCGTCCACCTCGTCATGGTCTTTGTCGCACTCTGTAACGACTTCGCCGACAATCGTTGACTCTGATGATGAGGATGACGTGTCGTCCTCGTCCGGCGGTGGTGGCTCCGGGAGGCCCCCAGGGTCATCCTTGCATTCGTTGATGGCAGGTGCTGCTCTTTGGTGTTCCTGTTCCACGAACTTTTCGATCGTTGATGCCGGTGGTGTGTGCCCCGAGGCGTCGAGGACCTCCGTGACATCCATCAGCAGCTCACTTTGTTCTTCGGCCTCTTGGGTTCTCGGTCCAAGGAGCTTACTTGCATACGTCGTGACGCAAGTATCAGTCGTGTGTCCGTATCTCCCACATTTAAAGCAGCGGGGGGTCTTGCACTGTCGTCGTACATGCCCCACTCTGTTACACCTTAGGCATAGAGGTGGACGTCCTGGCACGAATAGGAGGCACTGACATCCAAAAATCTTCAAGAGATGTGGCACCTTCTCAATCGTGATGTCGTCGTGAAGTGTGATGTTCACTTCTCTGTTTAAAGTGTCCATATGTTCCATGCCGGGGCATCTCCATTTTTCCCGGCTTATGCTCCGCACGGTTCCATAGGCCTGCAAGGCCTCAGCGACGCGTCGGTCTTCGAGATGGTCTGGTAGCCAAATGATTTTTATCTTGATGTCACGAGTGTCTGGGTCTATAACCAGACATTTTCGTCCTTTCACGAGAAGCTCTCTTTGTTGACACAGTTTCGCTTTCGCGAGCGCGTTTGTGCAGGTGACCATCCAAATGTGACTCATTTGGTATTGTCCGGTTGCCTTTACATCTTGGAGATCTATTACGTCTTTGAGGGCGTCGCGAAAGTCTGGCGCTGAGTAAGGCCTAGCGCTTATGTCTGCATGCAGGAATACGGAGTTTAAAATCAGGTTGCCGGTCGGAAAACGGGGAAGGATTACCTTGTAGTCGCTTGTACTGTTGTCGGATGATACGGGATTAACTCGGCCAGTGGCCGATACGGTGTTTCCACCAGACATCATGTTTCTTGCTGCCGTTCCGAACGGCTTCTTCTTCCTCTCCGGCCACAGGAAAAGGCGCGAGACGCCAACGTTGGCGGAGGTATATAAATATACTGCCGCCGCTTTTATCTCGCGTGTTTTTTTCTTTCTTTTGGATTTTATTAACCCTTACCTGGCCGTAACTTTACCTGCCGCTCCTACAGTATAAAGAGGTGGTCAATTGGACTCCAGTTAAAAGTTTCTGCATTCAGTTTCTGCGAGCGAAATTAGGTTTTTGTGCTTGAAGCGATACGGATTTCTCCGCCATTAGGCAGGGACGCGAACAATCCCTCTTGGCCGCAGCCGCGTCCGCGGCCGCAAGATGAGCAAACCGGCCCAGGATTCCTGGGTTCTGCAGCGCGAGCTTTCGCTCCACGTGCTCCGAGCTGGCGTGCGCTAGCTGACTCGGCCACCGATACCCCCTTGTCAGGGCCGTGTTTGATATAATGCAGTGTTTTGAAGTCACGGCACCCAAGCCAACTTTTAGAGCGCAGCTCTTAGGCGCCCGTTTCCGCGTTTAGCGGCATCAGCATCGCCGTCGGCGTAACCGCCCCGCTAAATTTGGAGGGAAATTGAATTGGTGTGGAGTTCACGTGAAGTCAATTTTCCCGCTAGATCTAGCGGAAAAACTGAATTAGTTCATGGGTGACGTGGCACGAAGTCATGTGACATCATTTTACTCGCTAAATTTAGCGGGAAAACTGAATTGGTAATGAGATCACGTGACGTCAATTTCCCCGCTAAATTTAGAGGGTTAAGGTTCCCCGCTAAATCTAGCGGGGAAATTTTCCAGCCAAATTTAGCGGGAAAATCTGGCATGGAAATCAAACGGGAGGAGGAGACGAGGAAAAGGGGAGGAGGAGAGAAGGAGGATGAGGACGTGTTTAAAGTCTGTCCTTTGATGGTGCTGTTGAACACCGTATGTTGAAATGACCAAGCGACAACCGACAGATGTCAATTGCCCCCTTCCATTTAGTCAAGAGCAAAGTACAGGCACTTTCTCGAGCGTACGCTTTCTGTCTTTGATAACACTCTGGATTCCCGACGAAAAGAAGAGAACAAAGATGTAGACACTCGAAGAACAATGAAAGAAGAAGAAGAAAGAAAGGAATCCGAGGCTTCGGGTGCGCTCGGGAGATTTTTGCTTGACTAGAAGGGTCGACCTACCTTCGGCTACGCTCCGAAGCAACACTACTCGCGGCCAGGAACGCTACCACCCGGGAAGACTGCGAACCCCCGGACATCTCCGGCTACACCCCGAAGCAAGGCTACCCGTGGCCAGCGACGCTCACGCCCGGGAAGGCTATGGATCTCCAGGCATCTTCGGCTACGCCCCGAAGCAAGGCTACCCTTGGCCAGCGACGCTCACGCCCGGGAAGGCTATGGATCTCCAGGCATCTTCGGCTACGCCCCGAAGCAAGGCTACCCTTGGCCAGCGACGCTCACGCCCGGGAAGGCTATGGATCTCCAGGCATCTTCGGCTACGCCCCGAAGCAAGGCTACCCTTGGCCAGCGACGCTCACGCCCGGGAAGGCTATGGATCTCCAGGCATCTTCGGCTACGCCCCGAAGCAAGGCTACCCGTGGCCAGCGACGCTCACGCCCGGGAAGGCTATGGATCTCCAGGCATCTTCGGCTACGCCCCGAAGCAAGGCTACCCTTGGCCAGCGACGCTCCCGCCCGAGAAGGCTACGAACCTCCAGGCAACTTCGTCCAAGCATCCAAAAGGATCGAAGACGTCTCGCCAAAGCCTGTGGCCCAAGCGAAGATCGTAAATGACAGCTCAACGTAAACATTTTTTTTAGGGGGGGGGGGGGGGTTGAATAAAACGCCTTATTAGCTCTTCCAGCCTTAATCAAGTTGTCTTACACTATTGTTGTTTCTTTTTGCGCTTTTTTTTTCTTTGTGAATATATCTATATACCTCTTCTCTTTTGCGTTCTCTTGCCTTGCCTACACCGAATTCGCGCGTCGTCCCGCGCGAACATGACAGCACCAAAACCCGGCGTAAGAAAATGAGTGTCTGGCGAGGGACGGACCATCTACTGGGCTCTTAACCGGCTACTGACAATAGATGGGAGACCTGGCGCGAAAATGAGAAAGTGGACGAAAGTGCGGCTCCATTGTATGCCACTCAGCCCTGTACAGCGCAGCCTGTTGCTTTCCCGGAATTCCGTATGCACTTCGATGCACGTCGCGTCCACATTTTTTTTTTTTTTTTTGGGGGGGGGGGGGGGGGGGCTGCCAACTACCCACGCCATGGGACTTGATTAATTCTGTCTGGACACCTAATATCGACACTTGCTATGTGTCTTACAGATGATGGAACTGAGTATGATAGGCTAGTGCGGTGGATCAAACAAGAGTGCTCCTTCGCTTGATTTTTATATTTTTTTCGTCTATTATCATAGGCGAAACAGTCAACCGCAGGGAATGGAACGTGACCTTGCGGTTTTAGTTTGCGCATATGTACTGTCGTGAGCAAAAGTCTGGATAACACGGGAGCGCCGACCGAATTGCATCGCCGCGCTCCCTGACGGCGCGGCGCCTGGTGCCGAGACCCGCGCAATACGCACGCGCGTCCTTTCTTATCTGCTGGCCCACTCGTTTGCTCGCTTCAACGCGATGCGCTCTTGCGCGATTAAATGGGCGCTAGGTGCCGCCCCGGGAACCAAGACTCTAGAGTGCCTTCATACACACGCGCG
Organism: Ixodes scapularis; assembly: GCF_016920785.2. NCBI lineage: Eukaryota > Metazoa > Arthropoda > Arachnida > Ixodida > Ixodidae > Ixodes > Ixodes scapularis. The sequence goes on along the minus strand of NW_024609835.1, from coordinate 151,454,174 downwards.
CTTTTGCTTGAGTGGTGACATCTCAGCCATTTTTCCGCCCAATCGTTTTTTTATGCATTTTGAAGTGCACGCAATACGGTGTCACTCAGCTCGAGCGCGTAGCTTTGGCTAATGCATAGACGCCATTTTACAGCCCAAGTCTAGCACCGAGTGCGCGAGAGCGTCACGCGCTGTCACATTCAGGTCAACAATGGATGTCTTCACCCTGAGACAGAGAGACATGCAGGCACCCTACAAGACTCTGAGAGCCTCCCTCACCGCTCTGGACGAGCTCGCGTGCTCCGTGGCACGCGCCGTTCGCGCATATCTTTCCCGCGACTCGGCGACGCGTTAAAAACTGTCGCTTATGCTGATGCAGCCGCAATGAATTGCAGAACTTGTATTCGCGTACTCGAGGCAGCCTTGGGCTTCCTTCCGAGTGATCATGCACGCGCGGTAAAGTGGTGAATGACGAGCAAAAAGAAAACGCCAAAAAAGAAAGAAATATTTATTTAATCCCCCTCCCAAGAAAATCTAGAAACAAAAGGGAAGGAAAAAGAGGCGCTGGTTCAGTTTGGGTGGCTTGTAATCTTTATATTGTTGATAGCGTCAGAAAGAATCGAAAAAGCATCACCTTCCTGCAAAATGTTGCAATTCTGTTGTGTAATCGCAAATCAGAAATGGAAATATTTCCCCCACTGCAGCCGTGCGCGGCAGCCATGGGAAACGCGCCGTGACGGTGACGCGGGGATCGCTGCAGCTCAACGCCTCACGAAGAGAAGTAGAGAGAGAAAGAGCAAACATCCTTGAGGGAGAGCGCACGGAAACCGGTGCATCCTCACGTCGACGTCACTAAGCACGTCATTTAGAGAGTTGAGGGGTGCCGGAAACTTGAAACTTTGCTATTGTTTAAAATTATAATTAGGGCACACACACTCAATCGCTTTTCTGTTCTTTACTTTAGAAGTGTCGGAGAACAACTCCTATAATTATTTGGCCATTGTCCGGAAATCGTTGCATAGCCGCTTTATTTTATGACTTCCGGTACAAGTCATCACAGCTGATGTCAAACGGAACATTTTAAGGTCAGTTCGTAAACCACCATGCTGAGAATTTGTGGCCAGTACCATGTTTTTTTGTATTTTTTATGTTTTCTTCGCTTCTTGACTCTTTACAACGCGTGCATAAAAAATTGAGCAGCAGCTGTTGGCATTGTAGCCGGGGCAAAGCTTAAAAGTAACGAATGGAGGGAAGCGACAGTCTTTAACGCGTCGCCGAGTCGCGGGAAAGATATGCTTGAACGGCGCGTGCCGCCGAGCACGCGAGGTCGTCCCGAGCGGTGAGCGGGGCTATGGAAATCTTGGTTCCCGGGGCGGCACCTAGCGCCCATTTAATCGCGTCTATTATCATAGGCGAAACAGTCAACCGCAGGGAATGGAACGTGACCTTGCGGTTTTAGTTTGCGCATATGTACTGTCGTGAGCAAAAGTCTGGATAACACGGGAGCGCGGCGATGCAATTCGGTCGGCGCTCCCGTGTTATCCAGACTTTTGCTCACGACAGTACTTGTAGTATAGCCCTTACTACTCTCGGACACATGGTAAAACATGGTACACTGGGTATAGTTCAACACACGGTCTCTGAGTGAAGTCATGATATCACGTGTTCGGCCCTCGATTGATTAGCTTACGGTGTCCACGACTGTTGAGGCCTTTCAGGGTCAAACCTCCTACAGTCCGTATTAAGCCCTGTAATCACCGAGCAGAAGCTAGAGCGCAAATGGTCTAGTACTATTATGATTAAAGAGGCCTACTTGTCGATAACCATTCGCTTACTCAAGCATGTATTTAATATCGCCACTGGCACTTGGTTTTAGCTCTAAGCAGGCTTTTTTGCAAGTTTCCCTTTATATTTAATGTCTTAAGTTTCCTAACATTTATCATTTCTTTGACTTTATTTTTGCAAGCTTCCCATAACATTGTCTGCTTTCTCTTTACCCATGTTCAGAATTTGTGCACAAATTAAAATGCTGAAAGCTGCCCGAGAAGTTGAACAAAAATGTTTTAGTGAGAATATCTCAGTCATGTCCTTTTCCCGTTTCATTCCATTGGCGACCGCGCATACGGTCCACGTAAAAGAAATACAGGTCTGCAAAGCGGAACAGCGAGAACGCGGCGATCCGACGGCGACTGCTGTCCTCAAGACAGCCGTTGCCTACGTCCGGTCCGGGAAACAGCTATGTGGTGGTCGTGGTGCCTTCTGCTCGTTAACGGATTTTCAAGGCGACCGGTGCCGATGGAAGGCGGTCCTGACCGACGTCGTTGTCTTTCGCGATCGATACCGGCATTCCGTACGGCTTTGGCTCAACTCGCCAAGCTCAGGGGACCGATCCCGAGATGTCCCGATCACTCCTCTCTTCCCTCGGGCGCTAGGGGCAGCATCTGCTGACGTTTTCGTGTTTTTAATGACCTAGGTTTTCTCTTCATTGCTTCTTTGTCGTCTCACGAGATCACGATAAAGAAAAAGAGTGGCTGATATCCTCTATCGAGGTAAATTTGGAAGTGAGTCCGTCAGTTCGTCTCGTATGTCCCTTTGTGCCGCAGTGTATTATTCGACTGACTTTTCTGTTGTTATATCGGCTTCTTTATTTTTGTGTGTTCCTCGTGGTAGGCAGTAAAGGGTTCCTTCAGTTTCAATTAAAAATATTTAAGATGTGTTAAGATTTTTCTTTTCTTTACGTAAAATATATATAATACCTATGCGGCGGGTTGATAAAATAGATATAAGTAAATTATTAGACTACATTTGAACATAACTCCTTCGCAGTTAGACGCTTGAAACACAAAGACGAATTCGTCAATTGCTAGTGCACCGCACAAAAGTTACTGTTACTCAGCTGCGTAATTTGGTGTAATCATGACATGTTAAGCACGTCAAAGGAGCTGAGAAACATGATCAAAGATATCACGGGGCTCCGCATATATTCATACAAACATATGTTGATTGAGTTTGTCAAGCCGTCCATAGATCTCTCCTGGACTACAATCCCAAAAATCAATTTACCTCAACGGCAGACCTATTTTAGAAGCCGGTCACTATGCTGCCCTCCACAGCGTATTTCCTGCTATGAATAAAACCCAAATAGCTCCGACCTCTAGAAAATATCTCATCAGCAAGCCACTATTTCCATAAATGTTTACTTAGGATAATATGGCTCGTAGACATTTACCTCTTATTATCCTTTGTATATGGTGCTGTTTCATCCGTTTTTATTTTCTCTATGTAGTTGAATATACAGGGAAGGGGGTTCCTAACAAAAGACAGCCGTGTTTTTAAGCCCGGGTAAGTACAATATACATCACAGAAAGCTCGAACTATGTGAGAGTGTGATGCTAGCGGTTGGGGTAGAAAGCAAAAGGTTGAGAACATGAGGTTTTCTGCATTAAAAGGTGAATGAGAAAAATGAAATTTCCCTCTGAGCCGAGGCCCACAAAAGCCTAATGTAGTGAAAAAAAATGACATTGTGGGCGCCTGTAGCATCTCTTTCAATTAAAAACACGTCAGGAAGAACAATCTCTTTCTTGCTGCCAAGTGTTTTCATTTATATAAACCCCAGAAGCGTTCACAATCATTTTTAGTTTTGACAATTGTAGGCTTAGGTAGACGTCGGCTCATAATGAAATCTCGTTCTTCTCAATTATCTTTTTATCCAAGTAATGTTATGTACTCAAATATTCGCGTCCTATGCCATCCGCTAGTGTCTCGTACTCGCGGAGTTTGAGCTGTCATCGATGCATAGATTATTTATCTGGGCCAAAGAATACGGTTTTCTTTTCTCAGAACCTCTTTATATATAGACCGTATATTTTCCGTTGTTTATTTATGTCAAAGTTCTGCGGACGTTTTTGGGTGTTTATTTATTTTCAAAATACCGGTGCGTTTTGGATAATGGTCTCGGGCAGACGCTTAAGACGGCTTTTATCCACGAAAGAAATCGCGAATAGAAATAGACGATCAAAACGAGAAACGGTTCAACTTTTATTTGCATATGATACAGAATTTTTTTCATACTTCATTATTGTAATACATTCATGCATACATTCCGAAGCTTACATTTGTCATTCCCGCCCTGTCCATCATGTTGACGACGCGCAATTCCGAGAGCGCTGCTCCACTCCATGTGATGCGAAACTTAGAGTTCTCAAGTAATTTCCGCAACAAGAAAGAAACTATTTTCTCTTATTTCCCCTACACCCAACCTATAGACCTTTCCAGCGGCAGTCCCGAATGAAGCGATTTACAGCCCGCGTCCCTGGTTTTGAGAGGTTACGTCAGTGTTGCCCGAGGGCGCTGGGTTGTGGGTTTTCTAGTCAGTGGACTGTGGCAGCTTGCGTAAGCGTACTTACAGACGCTGGTCGAGGCTAAATTGAAGCGTTATATATATATGTACAATTTTTTTTGTGTGTGTGTGTGTGTTCTGTTGTGAATATAATTTCTCGGGGTTTTTAAGAATGCATTGTACTATTTTTGGCAACAACAACAAAAAATAAAAAATGAAAGCTAAACATATAAAAAGCGCAAAAAAGACAAGGACAAAAAGTATACACGACAGGCGCTTTTGTATGCAAGACAAGCGATTTGAGGGCTTTTCCTGTATACTTATCGTCCTTGTCTTTTTCGCGCTTTTTATATGTTTAACTAAGATGAACCAACTTGCCCAACAACGTACCCTACTCAAATGAAATCTGTTTTGGTGAGTCCGTGCGCGACCGAACAAATGCAACAGGAATGTTTGTTTCATATTATGTTGATCTTTTTACGGCACCATATACTTAGCCGTGTCAATCTACAAAGGTTTTAACCGTAGAAAATATTTGACCACACAGGATATCCAAACTGCATAGATATTTCCCGCCCACAATATGAAATTCAAGGAGTCTCATCAATCGAGCAACACATATTGTACCATCGGGGAAAAATGAAATGCGAACAGAGGAGCGCGTGGCTCGTGGTACAGGCTGCGCCATCTGGAAGTGAGCCAGGAGCGAGGGTTCGTGGCCTACTCCGACGTGTTCACGCCCACCCCTCAGCGCTCCCCAAGCTTCAGCAGTGCGCCTCTTAGTGCGCTGAAACCTATCACCGCTATCTTTGCTGGCTCAGCGCGTGCGGTGCAAAGAAGCTCATCGCACTCGCCGAGCAGGCAGAGATAGCGGTGATAGCTTACAGCGCACTCAGAGGCGCACTGCCGAAGCTGGGGGAGCGCCAATCCAGGGGCGTGAACACATTGAAGTAGGCCACGAACCCTCGCTCCTAGGTTCACTTCCAGGCGGCGCAGCCTGTGCCGCGAGCCACCCGCTCCTCTGTTCGCATTTCATTTTTCCCCGATAGTACGTACCCAACGGTGCCGCGTTATTCGAGCAGGATTTGAGAAAGGTCTCAAATAACACAGCATATCCAAATACAGTGTCGACAATAGTCACTTCACAACGATCGGACGGAGTCCGGCGTGTTTTGGGGCACATGTGGAAGAGAGCTGCGTTTTTGCACAGCTTTAAAGCAAATGAACGAACTTGTCTATTCCATGCCTACACCCCGGACCCGACCCTATCAGCTATTTTTCGCGAAGACCCGGAACATAGCCGGGAAGGCTCTTCGGAGACTATCTCAACTGAAATAATATTCTAAGAACGTCGAACTGCCTGCGTCGCGGGCTGCTTGACGTTCGCTCTTTTTGTTCCTTTCCTGCGAAGGGCGAGTAGGCTACGAGCCCTGGTATTCCCTGGTTCTCACAGTGGAAGATAACACACAAAGGGTAAGCATCCTAACTGGCAAATAAAGTAAACACTTCCAAGAAAAGCCGGCGAACTCTGAATGCGCAATGCAGGTGGGGAGTCACGCAGACCGGGTTTCCGTAGCTCAGGCGCGTAATAGAAATTTCTGGCTGATACGGGTCGCTCGATTCGCAAAAAGGCGGCGGCCAGAGAGCTCATTTTGCAAAGGTCCTGCCGTTCTGACTAGAATGGGACAAGGACATTGAAACTATTCTACCCACAAGATAAGGAGGTATTGGCGATTTGCATAATGTTGGGCAAGATAAAGACAACAACCACGACCTTGTGCATGAAGCCCGCAGAAAGAACTCCGGACCGCGCTCTGAAACAAATGTCCAAACGCAGCCGACACCACGAGCTGATGGAACCAATCGGACATCGTCAAAAGCGCACCATCATGGTGTTTGTCATGTTTCTGTACGAGTTTTGTTTGCGCTTTTGGCGTTGCAGCTTGATTGGCCCCATTTCCTCGTAGCGTCAACTACGTCTGGGCTTAAGATAAAAATGAAGTATAAAGAAACAACGATGTCACCCCTCCTCCCCCCAACGGACACGCTTCGACCCAAACAATATGAAAGACACTTAAAACCGCAAAACTAGAGCCCACAAAGTAGGAAGGTAAACTTCAACAAGGCAATCTACTAAAGGGCACAATGAGGCCAAACTTTTGAGGACATACAGTGAAGGACAAAGTAGCCAGCAATGGCAGAAGAAACACATCTCCATTACTAATGGTATTATCGGCTTGTTAATTTCAAGCCTCTTTGAGCAGTCTAAAAAGCCGATGTCCACTCGACTTGTCAATGTCGGCGCTTTAAGTATATTCGCCTTGTTTCTTCCAAGCGCTCTCAGATTTTTGGATCGCACCGTCCTCTGACTCGTAGCGCTGTCAGGCGTTCTGATTTCGAAGTGGGAGCAGTGGGAGCGCGTGCCAGAGGACCGGTCACGTGACTTCAGCCACTTCCGCTGCTGAGTTGGAACAGAAAGAAGCCGATACGGCCGAGAGGCTTAGCGTCGGACGCCACCGCCTTTTGACACCGCACAGATCCCGCTATGCTGTGCGGTGAGTGCAGAAGGTGCTCGACGCTTGACGGGGGACCGCAGAGAAAGTGCGGGCATGTGGTCCTGCGGCGGATGCTCTAGATGAATGAATGATATTGACTAAATCCTTCGTATCGGGCGGTAGCTTGCGCCGTGGCAGTGGAGCGGTTGTGGAAGTTGTCAGCGTTAGGGCTGCTTGGGAAAGTGACCGAGCATTCGGCTGGTGTGCCGTTCCTCTACCTCGGATTTCGATGCGCTCCCATATCTTCCCGATCCGATTCAGAGGATTGGAGCGCTGAAAAACGACCAGCCGAATATACCCAGAAGAGACCTTGGGAAACCATTCTGACAATCAACCAAAACGACGGCCGTAAAAAAAAAAAAGAAAAAAAAAGGTTTGGCGAACGTTTACATAGGGCTTTTTGGATGAAAAAAAGAAAAAACGGCAGTAGGGTTGTTCGTCAAAAGCCCTAAGATGAGGTGAGGACAACGTTTATTTAAACCTGGGACAAACGCCAGTCCCTAAAGCGGGGGCCACACCGGTGAGACACCACACAAAAGACAGTCCTCAGACATATTTGAGCACGAGCCGCAGCAAAATTCGTGCCCCGAATTCCGCGGGGAAACAAGTTCAAAGAGAAATTCGGCACGCGCCACCCGAACCACGAACACCGCGGCGACTCGCGTCCGCAGACCGCCTCCCGCACGATGCACGAGCAGCACGACCCCGGTCCAAGGTACCGACGCGGCGTAGTCGCTCTTAAGCGTGGCGTCTACGCCCCGGTCCTTGGCGGCGTGAAACGATAATGTGTATCATTATAACGAGGGCCCAAGTCCGTTCCGCCACACAAAGTCGAGGAGGGAAGTCAGGCCCCTCGTCCAGCACTCGGAGTCGCCGGCAGGATGCGCCCATTCTTGCATGGTCGTCGGAAGGACTTCTGGAAGACGAGTAGCCCAGGCTGCTTGACACTGGGCAACCACAGCTGCGCACTCCCAAATGAGATGGTGAAGTTTCGGGAGGGCATCTGGGTCTTTGCATCGCTAGCAGCGAGGGTCTGATGGGACATAGTAAGGGTCAAGTTTACGTTGCCGGGTCAGCTCGAAGCGATAGACATGAAGTGGGACCACTCCACCTGTCCTAATGCGTCGAAACATGACCATCTGGTGCCTGCGGAACGTGTTTTAGGGTATCGGGAACTGTTCTGGGGTCCAAAATTCGTCGAGTCGGCGTTTCCAGTCCCGACGGACGAGGCGAACAGGGTCGACTGGGTCGCACACGTAGGCCTCGTCTTCGGGAAACTGGTCATCATTGGGCGACGTGGGCGGCACAGGTAATGTCCGCTGGGAGGAGGGGAAATCTCTATACAGCTCCTCCAATGCAGCCTTGTGGGCCTTCATTGAAAGGCAATTCGTAGCAGGTCAATTGGCAGCAGAGAAATTTGTCACATATGGCACTTCACCATAGGGCAATTTGTCGCGGTGACCGTTCGTCAAACTAATAAAATAACTTTGTTTCTCCGTGCCATTTTTAGTGAGGGTCATAGTTCTCCCAAACGAAAAACCTCGGGTGAGGCGCTATTGACACAAATGTTTGAAGTATCTTATGATAACTGGTTGGATCGCCATTACTTACGCTATAGACACTGTCTGATGTCCCGAGACTCAAACACAATCCTTGTTCGAGTCGTCCCAGTAGCTAATCGGAAGACAGCGGCGATTATGCAAGTTTGTCAGAATGAATTTATTTAGAAATGATTAATCTCTATCCTATAGATACATCTCGATTCATAGCGATATGTTTCGGGCGCACGTCGGTCGTGCATCCACCAATATCTGGATGTTCCTGAAGCCGCTCAAAGAAGAGCAGGCACTGGTCCAAAATAAATTTAGGCCAAGCTGCAAGCGGAGTCATCTCGACGAGGGTGCCGAGGAAGCAATAACCGCAGGACAAGGGCCTTCAAGCGATTCTTCGACGGTAAGACGGAATCGACAACACAGACATCTTCGAGGAGTGCGCCCGAAACATTTCACTGTGAGTAGATGTATCTATAGGGTAGAATGGCCATTTCTATATACATTTGTTTTGGTAAACTCGCATTTTGCCGCTGTCTTCCAATTGGTTACCGGGACGACTCGTACTCCGATTGTGTTGGAGTCCCAGAAAATCAGACAGCGTCGAAAGTGACACCGATTCAACTAACTGTTATACGAGACTCCAAACATTTGTGTCAATACGGCCTCACCTGAGGATTTTTTTTGGGGAGTATTATGATTGGCACCTCAAACATGGCACGGAAAAACAAAGTTGTTTCAATAGTCTGACGAACTGTCACCGCGACGAATCGCCCTATGACGAAATTCCCTATGTGACGAACTGCCTTGCTACGAATTGTCTTTCGACGAACGGCCCGTAGCCCAAAGAAACTGGTACTTATACGAAAATGTCCCAAAACGGTACTTTTCGTTTACGATAAGGAAAGAGGGGCATTTTCGACACCGCCGGATGTTTATCGTCGTTTTTTAGGTTTAAACCGGAAAGTATAGAGCCTGAATATATATTATCGCTATACAGGGTCTTCTTTTTTTTTTTTTTCTCCACCAAATTTTTAAATTAAGGGGGAAGCAGTTTGCTGAATGTGGTTTTCATTCTATGTTGACATGGCTCGGCGGACATAAGATGGAAATATAGCCATCTCTATTATCGGCCGAATTAACTAGAGTTCACTAATTCACTTTTTAATTACTGTAATTAGGATATATATCTATATTACAAACTTTGAGGCGGTCGTTTGACAAGACCGCTTCATAATGTAGGATTCGCGTAACCAGCCCGTGTTCTGTGATATTCGTCTCAGAATTTTGCGCTTTTATTCGGATGATGCAGCGAAGATCAGCTATAGTGCCCACTTTAGCTGGTTTGCCGGATTGAGTGGAAAGGAAGCTGGACTAAGTAAAAAGTTGGGAGGCAGATATCTCGGAACTCGGGCTGGTTACGCGACTTCTACATTATGGAACAGTATTGGCATTCAACCGCCTTAAAGTTTCAATATGAGCATATATTCTAATCACAGTAAATAAAAAGTTAAATAACGAATCCCAGTTAATTAGTGTGACACTAGTGATGGTCATATTTCCATCTAATGTCCGCCGAGCCGTATAAACACACAGTGAAAGCCGGTTGCATATAACTTTCACCCTTTATTTAAAAAACTGATGCAGCTAAAAAACAAAAAAAAAACTGTATATGTATGTACTTTGCGGTACACATCATCCTATTATTTACAACTTGGCCGAAAACGTTCAGGACAGATACCACCAAAACGCGTGGAATTATACTACACTTGAAAGCCGACTGCGCCGCTATACTCTTTTATTTATTTGGAAAATACACGCATTGTTTAGTGAGCACAAAATAGAGAACGAAAAGTTCATTCACTGGGATACATCGACAAAGCATAAACAAATGTAGAACAGAATGATGATACTGTTGAATATCAATGAAGCGGCAAACGCCCGACAAATCTAGCGCGTGTGCTCGGGCTCTAACGATAAGACGAGAAACAAGAAACGGCGGCTTCGGTGACAGCGAAAGCTGACCAAAGAAAATACTCTGTATTGGCTGTCCCAAGAGGATTTTCTGCTGTAACACGAGCCGCAAAGGTCGGCGCCTACGCATAGAAGGCTCAAACTTTCACTGAATGTTCTCCAAGAAAGAAAGTCTTGCCGTGTTAAATTCCAACAGGAAGAGGACTATAGTTCTCTTCCTGTAAAACTCGTAATGTGGCGGTGCATCGATACTGGGTAAAAATGTTTCTCCCTTTACACCAGCTTACTGGCACTACCGGGACCCACGAATACTCGAACGCAAAGCCACTGCCCAAGAAGCGTCTTCGTTGCGGTGGTATTGACCCCTTTGGAAATACTGCCATTTGTTGGTAGCTGGAGAATCCATGTGTTTCATAGGTCATAAAAATCACGGAATAATTTTAAGCTTTATTTACTGAAAGTAGAAAAATTGTTGCATCGCCCCTTTAAAAACGAATGGACAAGCTTTGCCTTTCGTATTATCTGGCTCCTTGAGCCTTTCACACCCCTGTGAGACGATGTGTGTCGTTGTAGCCGAAATACTTAACTTAATATCAGCAACGTCCCGAGAAATGCTCAACCCCGAAAAATAATTCACCCTAAATTTTAACCTGATTTTCTATTTTTTTTTTTTAAATTAGCTGCAGAAAATAATATTCTTTGTTGTCTATGAATTGCAACAGCATTCTTCTGGGGAAAACCTCAAGGACGACGTCGAAAACGACGTCGAGGAGGACGTTCTAGAGGATGACATCAAAGATGACCTCTAGGACGACCTCTAGGACGATCTTAAGAACAACCTCGAGGACGACCTCTAGGCCAACCTCAAGGACGGCGTCTAGGATGATGCCGAGGACGACTTCTAGAAGGACCTCTGGGGGGACCTTAAGGACGACCTTTAGACAGTAAACTTCAAAACACCTATAATGGTGCTCGGAACGTCTTTCATAGCGAATACGACTTTTCAAGGCGTTATATCTCCTTAATAATAGGTGTGATATCTTTGGTACACCTACTGATCGCGTGAAAGAGGTGTTCTTGCACCTTTTGGCGGCTTCGGAAAGGTGTTCAGAAAATATGACACCTTTTATAGAGAAGGTGTTTCCGCCTAAAAGCACCTTTTTTCGAGTTTGCCGGGGTATACCTTTACTAAAATTACAGACAGGTGTCATTCTGGGCTCTGCGTATAACACATGCCTGTGGGAACGTCGGGGGAAGGAGGAGAGGGGTTAATCCAACCAGAAAAAAGAGAGGATTATGCACAAAATTAGAAGTGACTGCCATCTCTCAAAGTTTTTGTTTGGAACTCTAAACCGTATCGCTACCCTATCCACAAGATGACACAGCGGTCGAACGGGCGGATGGAAGTGCGTCGTTTGTCAATCAAAGTAAGTTTTCGATTATGTTTCCAGGCTGTTGAAGCAGCTATACGATTTGGAAAAGCAAATAAGTGATTAATGAAAACTTCCGATTTATATACGACAGTTGTTTTTAATCGGAGCCGTACTAGAATGTTGACCATAAACATATATTTTTCCGAGGCGGGCGAAAATCCGAACGGCCAATCGTACACTCGGAAATAAAAAAAAACAAAATGGACTTCGCTTTGTAAATTAGGTGTTTTTTTTTTCGCCATATTCCAATCAGTGATTCCCCTTCACAACAGTAAAACTCGTTCAACTTTCAGTAACGAAGGTTTTCTGTTTCAGACTAAAATAATGAAATGAGAAAGAACATTGACGTTTAACTACTTTACGTCGAGGTATGCTTTCAAGTAACTGGACATTCGTGCTTGGTATGCCACGTCCCTAGCCACTTGTTGAATTGGTCACCTCGCGAAGTATAAGACGCACGAGTGTGTAGGCCCTGGCCGGCCGCCTCTATACGTAAACCTCCTCTACTACGTTTGGAGACAGTTATACCAGCGCCTCTTCAAACGCTAACGCTTGTAAATTAATGAAAATATATGATTCTACCCTCCTCACAATAATCCCTAATAGGCACTGCGAGGTAATTTGAATAAAAAAATGAATAAATTAATAAATAATGTACGTCACAAAGAAATGCTAAAAAATCGAAGATTTCAAATAAAGGCTCATTCAGCCTCAGCATGCGAATGCAGAGAGATGACTGGTGTTGGCTACAGAAAACGGGTCACATTTTCTTATTGTAAATTTAGAAAAATAGTTTAAACCTTTAGGAACAGATTACGGCAAGCTCTGAAACATTGGTATCTGGTCCAAATCACCAGCGCTGGTTCGGCGGAGACGGGGGGTTTGGAGATGCAAAGTTTTTTTTTATTTTTTTTATTTTTTTTTTTTTTGCGTTGAAGAAATGCACAATTTTTCTCAGAGACACCCGACATATATTTGTTTGCACTTCATTTGTGCCAATGTTATAGTTCTAAATGATGCCACGCCCGTCAAAAACTAGCTCGTTCAGATATAACTACGAAACGTTTTTTTTTTTTATATGATTTAGATAATTACTATTGTATCTGAAGATAGGTAAGTTGTCCATAGTGCACTATGAACGACCGATAAAACTGATCAAAATAGCTAATGTACTCATTAAAGGCTACATTAAAACAATCAAGGTTTTTTCGGACCGGCTGCAAAACCTCAGTAATATTTTTTTTTTTCAGTCTTTGATACGCACATTAGCTATTTAGTACGTTATATCCAACAGCTATCAAGCCGCTTGTAAAAATTGGTATGGCCAGCTCGACGTCAGTGGACAGAACGACGAAATGTAGTTTTGGGGAGTTATATATGGGACAAGGGGAGTACCCGCGTACACCCTCGTTTTCTTAGAGTGTGGGACAACTTCTCGGCAGTTAAAATCCAAAACCACTCATGCATTTTCCAGTTAAATCCACTGAGGCAATTAATTAGTTTATGAATTATGTTTTATTACAAATTTTCCGAATGCCATATTTTGACAAAGTCCCAATTGTAGTGACTCAAATGTTAAAACTGCATTGTATTGCTGACGTACCAGTTCGTGTTCTTGTTACACTATACGACTGCTTCCTGCTCGTACCACAGAGTGGAGACGCACTCGATGCGTCCTGTCTAGTGTTGTGTTCCGTGGGGACTGCCTAGAACTTTCCGGACTCCTCTTTGTCTATGCGGAGCCAACAAGATCCTTCAGAGCGATTATCATCACCGACGGCATAGCAGCTCCGATGGTAGCGTTCTGGATGTTTGATATCAAATATGCTAAATGGTGCCTCAATACAGCACCTGTCATTGATAGGTTGTTTTTCAGAATAAATATTACGGCGCTGAAGCCCCCTGCCCTCATATTCATGAACTAGTAGAATGATTGTGCGCATTAAAAAAGGGTATATTGTTACACCCCTTGTCACATATAATACACCCCAAAACTTCAGCTGGACGCACTTGCATCCCATTGACGCTACCAACTTTCACGCGCGGCTTGATAGCCGAGTTGTACAACTTATAAAATAGCTAATGCAAGTGTGACTGACTGGAGAAAAAGTAAACGTTTTTTTTTTTTTGGCCATACTGCAAAACCTTTGTGTGTGTTTTTTTCTGTTGCCTTTGATACGCAGTTTCGCTGCTTAATATATATCGCACCGTTATCGAGCCTTTCGTAAAAGTTGGGCCCGTCTCTTCGACGTCAGATCGCTGTACGTCGAATTGAAGTTTGGGGTGTCGTATATGAGACAAGGGGTGTAATGGCTACAGCCTTTTTTAGAGTGTATCACAAACGTTGTTGCCAGTGTAGCGCTTATCCCTCTACTTCTAGCTGTGTTGAAAATGGTCTGGCGGGTTTATTTCTTTCTTTGTTGGCGGAAGGTTTTAGGGAAATTGTTTTAGTTAATTTGCATATTTCTGGTGGTATATACTGTTTTTTTTTATTTTCAAATTTTCCCGTCGTGAATGGCTTAATTTCTGTGTAAGTTAGAGCAATAGGGTAAAGTCACTTTTGCTAACTCGTAGCAAAATTAAAAAAAAGACCCCTCTTACCACTGATTCCAGGGGCATTTACATATCTGCCAACGTAATCGCCATGTATTGCAAGAAGTTCTGTTTTAGAATAGCGGCATATTGGTCGTGTGATACTACATATGACTTTCAGTAACCAAGTAAAAAAGTTATGGGTTCTAGAGCCTCTTTTTTTCTGAAGTGGCTATAAAACCCGAAAGGTGGAAACATGAGCAGTGAAGATACAACTGCACTCATACGACCCAGATACCACTACTGCAGAACGGAGCTAAGTGTAAAACATGCGAATAACATTGGGATGGTATGGCACCACATCTAGAATCGGCAGGAACAGATCACTTGGATATGTAATGCTCATACCAAATCGTGATGAAGCAAAAGCGGACATCTTTCTGTGAACAGATATGGTCTAACAAAAAGACAAAGAGCATGTGGTCGAGCTTGTGATAGTTAATCATTCACTGTAATAGCCGATACTGTGGGGTGAAAAAACACAAAAAGTGTCACAAAGGGGAACGTCTCAGTAGAAAAAAAGAAACAGAAGCGGTTATTGGTGACATGGGCGACCCATAGAGTTATTACAATAAACGCTAGAGGTTCAGGTAACGACAGAGTGCTGTTGCATTTTGAAGCAGACAGCAAACAGTCTGAATTTGACTTCCGGTAATGCATTCAATAAGTAAACGCAAATGCGTTTTCTCTTCGCGCTTGATTATAAGAGCAAATTTTGCTTAGTGTTTTGACAGCACACGAAGTTTGGAACATTTTACAATCGGATGTAGAAACATATATGTCAGTTTGAGCGTTTTTCTTTGGAATTCATGGCGTTGAACACTGCGCTAAAATAGCCCAATGCACACGTATAGTACGTGTTGACGTTGCAGACTGCTATAATAGGGCACTAATTTACACATTTAGTTTAGGCCATGAAGCGCACAGAGTGAATTACCTTCAGAAAACACCAAAAGGATTAAATATATGCCAAGTCAAGCAATCAAAACAGACAACAAATTTGAAGCGTGGAGTTATAATCAATCAATCAATCAATCAATCAATCAATCTTTATTATACAGTGCCCAGGAACAACCCTGAGGTCTTGGTGCTGGTACACTGGTGGATAAAAAAAAAAAAAAAAACACACTATACACATCTCCGCAGAAAATAAGATACATTTTTAGCATAATACTAGGCAGTGCACGAGTAATTAGTACAATGAAATAAAAACGAGGCAGTAACAGTAGAGACGGAACACAAGACCGAAGGACAACAAGTGCACCACCAGAAAACACGACATGGAGATGACGACATTCAGACATAACAAAGCAATTCAGCAATGCTCATCCTGCACGGGCAAGTTTTTAATAGAAAGGACAAACGTCCTGTAGCAAGGGTTGAAAATATCAAGTTTTTCAGAGTAATGATTCAAACGCTGAGCCATTCTCACAATTGGGTTTACCGGACTAAACATTCTAGAAACATAAAAAGATGACAGAAGACGAGTAGGCACACGTGGGACCCTAAGGCACAGTTCAGATAACAGGCTCGGAGAATTGATGAGTCCATGCAGCGTTTTAAACAAAAATAGTAAGTCCGCGTTCTCCCGACGCCGGTGCAAGCTAAGCAAACCAACACGCTCTAACGCAGACTCATATGTTAAACAGTGAACATCCTCCTTTATGTAGCGATGTTTAAAGATAGAAACAAACTTTTTTTGCACACGTTCGATCTCCAAGGAGTGACTTTTAGAAATTCCATTCCAAACAACTGAGGCATATTCTAACTGTGACCTGGATAGCGAGCAGTATAACGTGATAAAAGCCGTCGGGTTTTTGAACTCCCTGGTTAAGCGAGAGGCAACACCCAACATTCGCAAAGACGAGTTAACCAGTTTACCAACGTGATCAGAGAAACGCAACCCAGAATCAACCATGACTCCGAGATCTTTCATTACACTTACTCGAGACAAAGTCTCTCCTTGAATATTATATGCAAAAGAGATATTGGGACTTTTCCGAGAGAGCGTCATGACCTTGGTTTTGGACGGGTTCAAGAGAAGGTCATTTTCAGAGCACCATCGGTAGAAAGAACATGCATCTTCCTGGAGCTTAGCACAATCACGTTCAGTAACTATTTCTCGATAAATTTTTATATCGTCAGCATATTGCAGGAATGAAGAATTTAAAACAGCAAAAGAGACGTCATTTACGAAAATTGTGAACAGAAGGGGTCCTAAAACAGATCCCTGAGGAACGCCAGAGCGAGTCCTGTACAACGAAGAGTTCATGTTGTTAACCCGGACATATGCCTCTCTCTCTGACAAGTAGCTTTTTAACCAGTCATGTACTGAGCCACATACTCCATAGGAGGAAAGTTTGGATAAAAGAATAATGTGATTGACTACGTCAAAGGCCTTACTTAAGTCAAAGTAGACAACGTCCAACTGACCTCTGTTACATATTACACGAGATGCAGCAGACATAAAGCTAACGAGATTGGTAGTTGTTGATCTGCCGCTCATAAAACCATGCTGATTGGGAATTGCTAAGTTACGAAATTTGAAAGACAGGAATTGATGAACTACCATTTCAAAGAGCTTAGAAAATGGAGAGAGAAGAGAAATAGGTCTATAGTTACAAATATCACCTTTTTTTCCCGACTTTAAGACTGGAACAACAGCAGCGACTTTCCACATTTCAGGAAAGGTTCCCAACCTTAACGAGTTGTTAAATATAGAGCACAGTACCGGCGTGAATATGTCGTGATACGTTTTGAGAATCGCAGAGGGAATGCCGTCGGGCCCTACTGATAATGTTGCTCTCATTTTCTTAATACAGGATCGTACGGACTCTTCATCAACATTAATGCAACTTAACAAGTCACCAAACCCATCTAAGTGAGGCAGCACAGGTGCAGAACGCTGCGTACTATCCCTGTAGACGGACCTAAAATGCTCAGCAAATAACTCAGGCACGGACTTCAAATCGCTCTCGTGATTATTCAGGACAATCTTCGACTCGATATGCCTCCCAGAACGTGAATTAATGTACTTCCAGAATTTCTTCGGATTATTGACAAGATCTGATTCCACTGAGCAACGATGAGCCTGGCGGTCGCGATCCAGGACCGTCTTACATTGCTTTCTGCAGTTCTTGAATTCCACCTCCCACTTTAAAAGGCCACTTTTCTTAAACTTCCTGTGAAAGAAGTCCTTTCTTTTCAGTAGTGTTTTTAGCTCACTGGAAAACCAGTTAGGAAAGCGAGATTTAGTAACTGTCCTTAACGGAATAAAAGTATCCATGGCCTTCCGAACAGTTTGCGTGAAGAGCATGACCTGGTCATTCACATCAGGCGACTCCAAGATCAATGCCCAATCAAAACTCGTGAGGTAATGATGCATCCCGACATAGTTTCCTGCCGACAGATTATATGAGGTGTGCGGCGGGGAATCACTAGAATGAGCACGAACAGAAGAATTCTCGAAAGAAAGTACTATATCAAGTGCAGGATGATATGTATCCTGAGGAACTAATGGCAGTTCACCCCGTGCTACACGCACACTGTCCATATTTGAGAAGCATAAATCTAGAGCATTAAATTGGTGATTCAAAACATTATTGTGTTGTTTGAGATTTAAGAAAGAAGAAAAATTTAAGAGCTGGGTGCCTTTCTGCCTGCAGTAAAAGTTGTCCGTAAAAACATCAAGCTGCGGCCAGTTGACTCCAGGAGCATTAAAATCCCCCAAGATTAAGACTTCGCATCCCTGTAAGTCATTCACTGTATTCTCTATGCCAACAAGACAACTATGAAATTCATCTGGCGGTGTCTGGGGAGGGAGGTAAAATAAACCGATTAAAACGCGTACTCCCTTTGCAGCCTCAATCTCGACCCATACGCTCTCGGGAAATTTCTCTAAGTCTTCGCGTCTCCTAGAGCGGTAGCGCCTGTCGACTGCGACCAACACTCCACCTCCCGTTCTGCTCCGCGGGGTAGAATCACGATCGCGACGGTGCACCTCAAAACAAGGAGGGAAGTAATCGGAGGAGCCGATGCTAGAACACAACCATGTTTCAGTTAAACAGAATATAGAGCAATTGGATAAGGTAACATTAGAGAAAAAGCAATCGGCTTTTGTACGCAGGCCGCGAACGTTTTGGTAAAATAAATCAATGTGACTCATCCTTGGTCTATCCAACGTTCAAAGGGGAGGCGGCTGCCTCGGATGCATGGAGCAGGTCTTCGCGAAGGGCGCCTCGAAAAGCCTTAAAGAGGCATGATTTGGGCCACACGGTAGGATCGGAAAGCTTTTCGAAGTCTTTTGCAGCCACAGACACATGGAAGGAGGCGTAGGAGTCGTAGCGCGTCTTCAGTTTCCGGCACTCCACTTCCTCAACTCCGATGGAAGAGAGGTGAGAACTGATGTCTACGCAGCTGGTGTCCGGGTTCAGCTTGGTGACGAACAGGGCTCTTCGTCGAGTTGATGGAGGCGCAACGATCAACTTGCAGGTTTCCGACGCCCCGAAAAGCGCCGGGGTAATAATAATAATAATAATAATAATAATAATAATAATAATAATAATAATAATAATAATGCTTTATTTGAATCATGCCCCAGAACGACCACTAGGTCATAGTGTGGTGGTGCATAAAATGGTAGTACATGATATAACACAATGTCTTCCAGTTGTAAAAAAGAACAGACTAACGTGCAATCAGGAATTAAAAAGATAAAAATTTAGCTTCCTTCTAAACACTGATATATCTGAAAAGATATCAACATGAGAGGACAGTTCATTACCACAAATCTGCATCCTTACCATCGGTGGCAATTTCGATTGAATGGAGGGGTAAAATATACTAAATCCTCTAACAACAGGTGCCGGTACGTGAAATTTTAACGATGACACTAATTCACTATCTATTCACCTTGTCAAAGGCTTTAGATAAATCGAAATAAACAATATCAACTTGTCCTCGCGTAACAATTATCGGTACTGTGTAATCCAGTAGAGAACAAAGGTTCGTTTCCACATATCGACCCTTTGCAAATCCATGCTGAACAGTGGCTAATTTCTGACTGAAGTAAAAAGAAACATGGGCATGTATAACAATCTCGAAAACCTTTGAAAACGCACATAACAAAGACACAGGGCGATAGTTTTCTACCTTAGACGTGTCACCGGACTTGTGTATAGGTACTAGAACTGAATTTTACCACAAAGACGGGAAGACCGCAGTTCTCATTGAAAGGTTAAAAACATGCTTTAATAAAGGGGCAAATAATTCAGCGCATCCCTTAACAATAAAACTAGGTATAGAGTCATCCCCTACAGACCGCTTGGGCTTTACCTTTGTATTGCCTCCAGAATTTCTTGTGTGTCAACTTGATTGACAGTCATAGTGTCGTTACATTCAACATTACTCATAGAGGGTGCACTTATAAAAGCGTCCGTAGAATAGCACTCACTAAAATAATTTCTAAAAGTGTTAGCTACTTTCTCAGGGGAAGTTACATAGCCATCATTATGACAGAGAGAAATAACCCGTGTTAGCTCCTTTGTGTGCTGCCTGACAAATCTCCAGAATTTATCAGTTTCACGAAACAGGCTACTTTCTATATTATTTTCATAAGGACGTTTATCATATCTAAACAACTTTTTTACGAGCGCACGATAAATGCTGAATTTTATGTACCAGAGCTCAATCCCAGTTCTCTTAAACAATTTATGGAAGTGCTATTTTTTGTGCATATAATGTATTAATTCTTTCGAGAACCAAAACGGATACTTAGAGGGTCTCGATAACCGCTTAGGAATAAACGAATTAATTGCATGTTTCGTTATATCTGTCAAAGATTGAGTCGCGGAGAATCAATACAATTATCATCAAGAACCGTCGACCAGTTGTAATCTCGAAGATATGTGTACAACACCAAATAATTACCACTGCCAAAACAGTAAGTGATGGGTTTATGTCTGTGAAATGTCCTTTTCACAAAAGAAAAATAGACGACACATGGCGGGTGAAACACATCAGGTCTCACAAGAGGATCAATAACTGGAGTTATGCTGTCCATTGGGCTGTTAGAAAGACAAAAATCCAATACATTTCCAGCGGAGTTTTTTAACTGATTATGCTAGGTTAACCCACTAAAATTAATAAAATCCAATAGGAGGGATACCTCTATTGTAGTTTAAGTGCTTCCGCTAGAAACTAGACGAGATGCCCAGTCTACCCCTGGGAGGTTGAAATCCCCAAATATCACTACCCGATATTTCTTAAAATCGACCTGTTCTTCGAGGGTTTGCAGATGGTTATCAAACATCTGTGTGTCTGATAGTGGCGGAAAATAGTAATTTCCAACAAGGTAGTTGAAGCCATCACTTGACAGTACTTCTACCCACACACACTCTGCGTTGGATTCAAGGTCTGGCCTTCTGAATGAATTAAGAGAATCGCAGACTGCAATTAATACCCCCCCCCTTCCCCCCACACCAAACTTCTGCCCCTTGGCATCGTACTCCCTATCTTTGATATGCTCAGCATTGGACGAAGGAAAATAGCTCGCACTAGATAACTCCTCCCAAAGCCATGTCTCCGTTAAACAAATAATGTCGAAGTTTATAGAAACGACGTTTGCCATACACTCATCTGCTTTAGTCCGCAGACCGCGAGTGTTCTGATAGTTGCACCGAATTCCGTTAGTCATACGTGTTCTTCGTTATGGAACGAAGAACACGTATTGGATTAGTAACAAACTGTACATTAGTGACAAACTGCGTTTTCGTACTCTGAATGCTAGTACAGCTTGAATAAACCCTAAGCATTGTTTAATTGCTCTGTTAGAGCGCAGCTCTTAAGCGCCAGTTTGCGGTTTGAGCGGCGTCGGCGTCGGAGTGGCCGCGCGTTATATTATGGTGACGTCACGAGGGTTACCTTCACAAGGATAACCCTCGTGGGGTTACCATTGTGAGGGTAACCCACGTGGGGGTTACCCTCACAAAGGTTACCCTCACGAGGGTAACCCCCGTGACAGTTACCCTTTTGAGGATAACACTTGTGGGGGTTACCCTCGTAGGGGTAACACCCATGAGGTACCCCTCATGAGGGTTACCCCTGCGAGGGTGACCCCCGTTACGGAACCTCGTGAGGGTTAGCCCCGCGAGGCTAACCCCCTTGAGGGTTACTTTCGTGAGGGCAATCCCAAGAGGGTCACGAGGGTAACGTCATAAGGTTCCCCTCGTGACGCCGCGTGTGACGTTACGTGACGTATGACGTGGCACGTGACGTCACGTGATGTCCACGCACCCAACATTGCCAATATTCCCGCTAAATTTAGCTGGGAAGGAGGAGGCGCATACTCTCCCCTCCTCCTCCTCAAGAGCTGCACTCCATTTCGGCGTCACAGATAATAGTAAACGTATTTCATGTTTTTGGCTTGAATTGATATCCTGTAGTGACATATCACGCTGTACAACATAAAGCGGGGCCTCAGTTTTCGCTAAGGAATTAGCCGAAAAGAACGCCGTGGGACCAATCGGCCCACAAAAACGCATTTAACATAAAAAAAAAAAAACGTGGCGCTTTTGATTTGACGTTTAGAGCCAGGCAGCAGTAGCGCGAGCATGTACGGGTGAACGTGCCTGAGATCCCACCAAATCGCAGAAAAAAAAAAAAAAAACTATATTCATAAAATAAATTACACGTTTATAATGCGAATAAAGCTACATAGTACCCGTTACGAGTAAAGCAACTACGCTGATTTATATTAATCCTTGGCGAAGAGAAAAACATCACGCACGTTTTTCCATAGGAATACACAGGAAGTCCGGAAAAGTAGACCGTTTGCTGTCTGCTTCAATTGGCAACCGGAAGTCCCATAGGCACTAGCGCCCGCTGAGGCTCTAGCGTTTATTGTAATAACTCTATGGGGCGACCAAAAGCGTTGTTTTGGTCGGCATTTAAAGGTTCGCCAAACGCAAGCATGATTTCTTTATTTTGAATAATTCAACTTTCAGGGCGTTATTTTAACCATGCGATGACACCAAGATCCCATCGTGATTTTTACAAGCACCATCAAACTTACACTTCGTTTGAGCTTGCTCAAGCTTGCAGCCGATGCTACAAGCTCGAGCATGTGGCCCTGAACAGTGCTTGCCACTGCACGAGTGCGCGTGCTTGGCAAGGACGCTGAAAGCCCGGAGCTCGCTCTTGTAGCTCCTGCTACGCTTACACTTAAATTTCAACGCAGTATTGTTTGCAACTGATAATAAGTAGCGAGGATAACAACTCCTGGATGTAACAGCGAGGCAAATTCTTGTCGTGACGTCACGAACGGAAGCCATAGTAGGCATGCAAAGAATACATTTCGGCGCTAATCATTCTGACAAAGAAAAGAGAGGTTCCCTTTGAGTTCTATTTTTTATTCTAATGTATATGGACTAATAAATCTATCAAATTCATTACAGTATTATTCGTGCCTCTCCTAAATTTAGCGGTTTTTTACTGTTGAGTTTACAAAGCTGTTAAGAAATGTATTGTTATTGACCAACCAAAGCTTGGCTGTGATGCTTGTGTAGGAAATATTACAAAATGTTTCTTAAATGTGAGTCCCTCCTTAACTTTTCTGTGCAGTCCAACACATCTAATGTGGAAAATTTGCTGGATCAAATGTAACCTTGTGTTCTGCCCATCTATAGGGAATCCTTGACTGACAAAGAAAACACCCGAACGAAACTGGTTTTTTTTCTGTCTTAAAGGAATGTGAAGTATATTTATGGTGCATGCTTTAAATGTTGTTTCTTTTCTTTATCGGGGTGTGCAATTCTCTGTTGTATCAACCTGTTTTTTAGAACGCAAACACAAAAGGCGTTGTAAAGGCAATTCAGCGACACGCGAATCTTTGCATGTTACACCTATCGTTAAAGCGCTCCCTAACAATGTAAAACACTAAGTGTCATGTGTAGCTCAAGTGCTCTCCAAGGCTGTGTGTCTTTCCTTTCTTAAGAAAGCTTGGAACAGAGAATGGTAGGGCCCTTTAAAAAAGGGAG
The DNA here is from genome assembly GCF_016920785.2 of Ixodes scapularis. Taxonomy (NCBI): domain Eukaryota; kingdom Metazoa; phylum Arthropoda; class Arachnida; order Ixodida; family Ixodidae; genus Ixodes; species Ixodes scapularis. The sequence goes on along the minus strand of NW_024609835.1, from coordinate 151,430,717 downwards.
ACAGCATTGCGTCCTTAGCTGCAATGCTTCAATTCTATCAAATGAAAAGGTGTAATGATTTAAAAACACCTATTACAAAGTTGCAATGCAGAAACTGCTAACTTGCTCGAAAAAGGTGTAATGCCGCAACTACACCTAGCAAAATGTGTGTTACCGACATTAGATAAATTGCCGATTACACCTATATAGGTGTTTTGAAGTTCACTATGTAGGTCGATTTTTAGGAGAACCTCAAGGACGACGTCGAGGACGACGTCAAAGACGACGCCTAGGATGACCTCTAGAACGACCTCAAGATCAACCTCAAGTTTGACTTTAGGAGGAGGCAAAGGACGATGTCAAGGTCGTCAGGCTCTTCGAAGAGGGTGCCAATGTGAAAGAGTGTGAGAATGCGAGCTGCAGTGGTCTATGGCGCATACCTACTACGCATTAAAAGGCCAGAAAGTAAAAAAAAACGGGGGGGGGGGGGGGCGATAGCTGTTTAACACATCGCCGGGTTCACAACGCGTACTACACGCGGATTCCACCTGAAGGCCTAATATTGCACTGTCCAAGCAAATACCGCACGAACTGGTTTATATATGACCGCAGAAAAAAACAAGCACTCCTATGTTCCAAGAGTCCGTACACCTCTTACACTTATCTAGGCGGCGGGAGTTGTTGAATATTATCTTAAGGGCCAGAGAGCGGACGACAACTCTAGCGGGGTGCTCGGGCCGCGACAAGAAGACGAGGAAAAAGTGATGGCGGCTCCGGTGACTGCAAACATTACCCAGTGCAAATACCAAATGTAAACCTTTATGTGACGGCTCTGAAGCAGGTCGGACCCATGCTTATCTTTCTTACAGATACTTTAACGGCATTGACCGAATCCTTTATTCTTCCATTGATTGCCTGTTTTCAGAGGCTCTCAGCTTTGGGGTTCAAGAAAGCTGGGTGGCTGGATAGCAGATGCTCACGCGCAGGTGCCCTTGCCTTTCTCCCTAGCCTTGCGAGCCACCCAGTGCACCTTGCTTCGTAAATAAAGTTTTTTTTTTTTTTTTTTCACCCGGTTTTGATGTTTCTCTTCCCGGTGCCTAGTAGGAGGCGGAGTATTGTTCGCGGTCGACAGACCATATTGCTCGCGAAGACGTGAGGATTAGTGAAGACTTTCCGAGTCTCTATGGGGTGGAAATGGAGTGTTCAAGGAAAGAACGTATATTAATAGGTCGGTTTTTACTTCCTTCTCCGATGGCACCTGATGATTTTTACAGATGTCTCACGGACATTAAAAATACATTGAACGACTCACAGGGAAGCAAGATCTTAATCTTAGGGGATTTTAACGCTCCACGTATTAACTGGACAAAGTTCAAAGTTCTTACTGAATACTTTTATTTTAACAAAATGTGCAGCCATCTCCTCAACTTTACTTTTTTTCAGGTCTTAGGCAGCACAATAATATTCTAAACGACGAAAGTAATGCTGTAGAAGTATGCTTTTCAAGCACGAACGGTCTACGAGTGGCTCGAAGTGCACTTTCTATGGTTCCTGGAAATAGATATCACCCTGCGCTTAATGTAGTTATTTCTGTTTTAGAGCCAGCTCTTAGGCGTCCGTTTCCGGGTTGAGCGGCGTGGGCGACGGCGTCGGCGTCGGCGTACGCGCGCGTTGAATTATGGGACGTTGTCCCGTTAAAGTTAGCAGGGAAATTTCCCCACGAAATTGAGCAGAAAAATTTTCTGCTGAGTTTAGAGGGGAAATGTTTTCTGAAAAATTTAGAGGGGAAATTGACGTCACGTGACTTCAACACCACGTCAGTTTCCCCATAAATTTAGAGGGGAAAATGACTCCACGATTTCGTGTCACGTCACCCATGAACGAATTCAGCGGCAGGAGGAGAGGAGGAGGAAAGCAGGAGGAAACGAGAAGGATGAGGGGGAAAGAGGAGGAGGAGGGTAGGACGAGGGGAGGAGGAGGAGGATAAGGTACGGACGAGAAGGAGGAGCATACCCTCCCCTCCGTACCCTTCCGGTCCTCCTCCTCAAGAGCTGCGCTCTGCTTTCGCATTGCAGAGGATTGTAAACGTATTTTACTTTTTTGATACTCCGGTCCTCAGTCCCTCTAATAGTCCTTCCCCCCACACATCGTATAAATATTCAGCGGTGGACTGCACTGGAATGTATAACCATCTGTTGGGTGTTGACTGGGCTTCTATCTTGGAGTCATCTGATGTCAACGGAGGCCGTACCTATATATATCCCTCTCAAAACCTATAATAAATCTCGCTTCCAGAACTGGTTCTCTCATAAACTCAGGAAGCTTTTAAAATGGAAAGATTTTTTGCACAAGAGGTTTAAGAAAAGTGGTCTTTCAAAGTAGGAGTTGAATGTAAAATTTCCAAAAAGCAATGTAAGAAAATTTTAAACCGTGATCGCAAGGCGCACTGTGACTCGGTGGAGTCAGATCTCGTTAAAAATCCCTATAAATTCTTGAGGTACGTTAAATCCTGCTTGGGTAAAACTATTGAGTCCCAAATCGTCTTGAATCAGCATAGCGGGAGTGCGAAGGGCATGTCTGAGTCGTTTGTGGATCACTTGTGTCAGTCTAGAATAATAATTACTGCTCTTCAACCATAATGCCTCGCTGGGATGGGTTTGGTGACCCATTAGGGTCTGTTGTTGTTGATGAGGAATGTGTTATGCCATGTATTAAAAACAAAACGAGGTCGACATCGTCTGCAGGTCGTGACGGGATACCCGCTGGAATTGCTAAGGGTGTTCATGAATTATTTTCTCCTATACTGTGCACAATTTTTAATAACTCCTTGACATCAGGAATATTCCATCACGACTGGAAAGTGGCCGTGGTTATTCCGATCCTGAGATCTGGAAATAGTGGTGACGATCTTAATTACAGACGAATTTCTATTTTTTCTTCTTTTCCGAACTATTTGAAATGGACATCCATCAATTCTTGTCCTTCAAGTTTCTTAGTATAATCATTCCTAATCAACATGCCTTCATGTCCGGCAAATCTACATCTACTAATCTCGTATCTTCTACGTCTGCTACATGCAAAAACGTTTGTAAAAGAGGTCAGCTTGACGTCTTTTTTATTTTTTTTATTTCAACCTGAGTAATAGTTTCGACGTAGTGAACCACAACATCCTCTTATACAAGCTTTCCTCTTACGGAGTATGTGGTGCGGTATACAATTTGATACAAATCTATTTTTTTCAATAGACAAGCGTACGTCCGTGATAAGAATACTACCTCGTCCTCGTACAAGGCAAGCTCTGGGGTGCCTCGGGGATCTGTCTTGCGCCCCCTCCGTTTCAATATTTTTGTAAATGATGTCTCTCAGGATATATCAAACTCTTCATTTCTGCAGTACGCCAATGATATAAACCTAACAAAAAAATATCGACTTTAAAGGATTACGTCATGCTTCAGAATGACGCATATTTTTCGGTCAGTGGTGTTTGACAATGACCTCCGTTTGGATCATTCTAAGACAAAAGTAATAATATATTCGCGCAAGACCCACGATATACTGCTTTCCATATAGTAATCATGGCGAACTGCTGTCACGTGTAAGTGAACTGAGGGACCTTGGTGTTGTTTTTGATTCAACCCTGAGGTTTCACACTCACGTTACCGGAGTGGTTCAATCGGCCTTGCGCACGTTAGGTCTCGCATAACGAAGGAATTAAAAAGTTCATCCGCTTTTTTCACGCTGTACTGTTCCTTAGTTAGAGCCTAGCTAGAGTACGCTTCGGTTGTTTGGAACTGCATTTCCAAAACTAACAATTTATCTGTCGAGCGAGTCCAAATCAAATGTATTTCCATCTTTAAAAATCTTTTACCTTGAGAAACGTGATGCATGTTTAAACGTTGGGTGTAACTCGCAACTCAACAACGTGTTGACCCTGCAGCAGCGTCGGGTGAATACATATCTGTTGTTTCTGTTTAAGATCCTGCATGGCTTGATTCACTCTTCCAGCCTTTTGACAGAAGTGAGCCTTTGAGTTTTACGTGTGCCTCTGCAGCTTCAATCACCTTTTTATAAAGCTTGACATTTTAGCCACTTAAATCCGTTCCAAAGACCGGCTGAGTGTTATAACCAGTACTCTGATACATTTGATATATTTAACTCATGCGGGAGCAGGTTTGGGAACGCTGTTCGAAACTCCCTCTTGCAAGAAAAGGGCTGACAAGTTGAAGGGTTGATGTTTGTCAGTACGATATTCAAGTATTTGCTTTTTGCTCTCACACCTGGTGATCGCTCTGTTTTGCGCTTTTGATTTCCCTTGCTGATTTCAGTTTCTTTCGTACCTGTTATTATTTTAGTCTCAGACTGGTGGACTACGTGCCCCTTCTGCACTCGTGTGTAAGTGTGTTTTGCATGTATGTATTTTTGCTTGTTTCTTTAAGTGCGCCAGCACTAAGACCGATCGGTTGTTCCTTAACTCTATATTAAACACTGATTGATTGTTATTCTTATTATTAAAGTAGACAAGTTTATTACAAAATATTAAAACAGCCACTTCTTTTACTCAAACATCGAATCTAAGAAAATGGTCCGAGAATGCGAAAAGGTCGCTTCACTGAAATGTCTATTTTCTTCTTTCTTTTTTTTTGATTTCCCGTCCTTTGCACCGCCCCGCATTCTTGTGGAGCATCGCTCCACTTGACTTGGTTCTCGTGGGAAGTTTTCTTGTTTCAAACACTTGGGCTATACTCAAAAATGTCTGTTATTAATACTTGTTCAGAGTAGTTCATCCAAACGGTGTGTCTTTCTTTTTTTTTTTTTTTTGGGGGGGGGGGGGAGGGAGGAAATACTTTGCTTTAAAGTGTGCGTCTTTAATACATGCCTTTCCATTTTTTTAAATATTTTCAGTTTCACAATTTAAAAATGTCTGCGAGGTTGTTTTACTTTATTAGTTTTTTGTTTTGTTTTCTACAGAGCATGGTGAGAGACAATCGCGGTGAACAATAGGAGGATGACAGTATATGAAGAAGCTTGGAAGAGGATCATTTCTGAATATGCGATGTGAACAAGGACAATTAACAAGTGAAACATTATGCTTATCTTCCCAGCGCATATCGCATTATTTTGCCTTGTCATTCGTTGTGATATTCCAATAGATTGGTGTTAAAAATCTCTGCTTGCAACACTGTGCGTGAACCCGGTTGGCCATGGATAAGAGTTGAGTGGTCTTGGCTTTGATCGCCCCGTTGACAAATTGCGCGTCTCAGCACTGCATACAAATAAAGTCGACGCTCGCTCGCATTGGACCCAATTATCTTCGGGACAGCTCCCGTTGAAACACGTACCTCCAGCGGCTGTAAGCACCTGCCTTGGCTTAGCGAAGAAAAAGACTATGGCCTGCCGCGACCTATTGGCCTCGAGATCGACCTAGAGGTGGCGCTACGGTCGCGCTATCATCATCATCAAAGCGGGGATAGGAGAACCGCCGCCCCATAGGCTCTCCACGTTCGCGCACGAGGCGACGTATATTCTTGCGTTTATTTTGTCGCATACTATCGGTGGCAAAACAATTCTAGCTGAAAAGGATGCGGCACTGTTCTGTGCTTCAGTGAAGATCGAATCGTGTTGCAGGCGTGCGGCCTAAATTTACATAATCGCTTCTGTGTGTGCGTCGTCTGCTTTAGGCAGACGTTGGAAAGCATGGATCACCACGAATGATGCCTGTTTCCGGGTGAACTGAAATATTTATGTTAAATATTTGTTTTTTTAATGGATGTATTGACTCATCAACGGGGCAATTAAAAAAAATTCCAACCCAGATAACATAATACTGGTACTGTGGGCTGTGAAATCGCAGCTTCTATGATTTTTTTTTAACTTCTAGCTTTTGCAGTAATATAAATATTTAGAATGAAGATAAGTTAGCGCTGTATTGGAAATTACCATGCTGTTGAGTTCCTCTGCCCTATTACTGTGTCATAGTGTGGGTAAGTTTTGTGGAGTCTGAACAATCGACTGCGTTGCGATGAGGAGAGAGTGGCTCTTTTAGTTAAGATCTGCAAACTGCACGGTTGGCAGGACAACTGAATCAAGTGAAACAAACTGTTCTAATATATCTGCCGTGACTGTAATAAACGGGTGTGACCGAGAAACGCAGCAATGTTTCCGTTATTGAATGCTTTTCTCATTAGTGCGGGTTCACCCGCTTCAATTTTCTTGGTGAGGGCCGCGGATGTCAAGAGGCTAATACTATAAATTTCTGGCTAAATAATCTTGTATTAAAAAACATTAGACTCTGCGAACCCAACAAATGACGCGCACCATGACACAGACAGCATCGGCCGCAGTGATACTCTTTTACTGATAAGAGCTAGCGAGGCTTCACGAGACTTTCCGATCACCCTCCTGACTGGGGAGCACATCGATTAAGTTTCAGATTATTTAAGTAATGCTTTAATTGCATTTTTTTCTGCCGTTTAATTGGAGTCTTGTGCTGGAGAAAGTCAACAAGGAGTAAAAAATGCCTGCTTTAATATTTTTGACGGCTTTATTTCTTTTGTGACACTGGCTTGCACGGCAAATCACTTCAGCGTGCTAGTCATATCACCAAGGGTGATTATACTTTTTAAATAATAACTGAAAAATAGTTCATTTTAAAAGGCTTCCCGTGTTCATATTTATGTAGGACTCACAACGTGAAGTTTAGAATGAGAAGGCAATATGCCACTTATGACATAGTAAAACCAGTAAAAAGTATGTAGTTTTAACGTCTTTCACGCAATACGACCGGCGAAAAATCAACATACGGATATATTGATTGATTAGTCTATTAAAGGATAGTGATCAGTCGGGTTAATTTTCTAATCAAACCACAGACCCACTCAACATTCAATGCTTTATGAAAGCCATGGTTTGTGCGAGATAACAAAAATACGTGGGACCAGCGATTGTATACAGACCAACACACTAAGATTATGGAAGCTTCCGAATTAGTAATAATAATCGGTTTGCTGAATTTCTACGGGTAGGAAATAATACAACACATCCTTTAGTAAAAAGAAACGGCAACAAAAACATAAAACATTTAATAAGGAATGTCAAGCTCAGCCTGACACGGGCTTGCCTCGTCGAGATCCATACTTCTCAGCGTGCGTCCGTAGCAGACGACGCACGGCGGTATCCCCGCTTTCGCGCGTTTCCAATTTCGGACGCACGGTGGCGACACGGTTCGATCTCGAGGCGAATACCTGTCTCTCGGCCTGGCTAACACTCAGAGTGAAACGTGACCTTCCTAGCTCGCGGATAATTAAAGAAGCCTGGGGCATTAAAGGGATCATGAAGACGATGCTTAGCGGCGGCGGCGGCAATAGAACCATATACTGGATCCTCGTAAATTTGCAGGCTGAGGCAGCAAAAAAGCGTCGTCGTATTATCTAAGTACAAGGATCGACCCTGACGGCGGGAGCTGTCATTTCTTCAGTGGAATACGTCCCGTCAACGCGTCAGTTCCTGTCTGCTGTGGATTGGTCACCTGCTGCAAGGGACGTGTGCAAACTCGTCTTTAAAAGACAACACGCTTCACCGGGATCTCTCTTGGCGGCGGCGGCGGCATCATAACCACGTACTGAATCCTCGTAAATTTGCGGGTTGGTGTTAACCTCCCTTGTTTACTTGAAATTGTGTTGCTGTTGTTTTGCCCTTGCTGCTTTCAGGTATTCTCGTGTCTTTTTTTCCTGTTGGTTCTTTGCTTTCTTTGTCTACTGCTCTTCGATATGACGAAAGATATAGCCAAGTTGTTAAGTTATTTATAGACGACATTAGACAGGAGCTGAAGGGTTTCAGGCACACTTTTGAAAGAAATCTCAGGACGGAATTATGGGAAATACGTGACGGTTTAAAAGAAATAACTGAAATAAAGGACAGCATGAACTTTATAAATAAGGAATTTCAGACTTTCAAAGTGAAAATAACTACACTTGTGACCCAAAACTCTGTCCTGAAGAAGGAAAACACCGAAATGAGAGCGGAAATGGTTGTGCTCAACCAAGGCATTTAAAGAAGCTGAAAATTGGCGAGCAAACTGCGAGCAGTACTCGCGAAACAACAACATCGAGGTAAAAGGTATTATAAGAGTTGAAACCGTAAATGCAGAACAGTTGATAATGAAACTCGGAGATGTGATCGGTGAACCGATAACCAAAGCAGACGTCGAAGCATGTCACTGGTTGCCGGCTAAAGATAGCGACAAAAGCCACATCATTGTATGTTGCACGCACCGTATTAAGCGAGACAGTGTCCTTGATAAGGCTAAGAAAAAAGCGAATTTCGTGTCGCGACCTAAATCTGCCTTAGGATGCTCCAGTATTTGTGCACGAGCATTTGTGCCCGTGTTGAAAAGTTTTTAAGAGTCTAAAAACGTGAACATCTTTGGCCGTTTGTGTGGGTCCGAAACGGCAAGATACTGACGAAATAATCGTTTGACATTCCTGTTATTTGAGTACCACATGATGATGACTTGAGGCTGATTAGTTAAACATTGCTGTTTATTTTTGTATGTCTTGTTATTGCAGAAAACATTGGTGCTGTAGCGCTTGATAAGTTGAATCTTGTTTTTAAATCAGGGTCGCAGAACTAAATTAAGTGTCTTTCATCTAAACGTGCAATCTCCTAGCAATAAAGGAGACAGCATAATGTTGCGTTTTGATTCAATTCAAATATTATTATGCTAACTGAAACATGGTGTATTGATGAATGTGAATGTGATGGTGATGAATGCTACCTGGATATAATCATTTCTTATTTAAATCGAGATTACGGACAAGGTGGAGGTGTCTCCTTACAAAGTAATTTTTCTGACTTTGAGGCTCTTCCGGATTACACCATCATGACTCGCAATTATGAGATAATCTCCGTCAGAAGACAAGACTGTATTTGCTCGGTTTTCTATCGTCCACCAGGTGGAAATGTTTCATTTTTTTTAACTTTTTAGAACTTTTTTGTTTTGCAAATGAGGAGAGATGTCAGGTTTTTCTCTGTGTAGACCTAAAAATAAACTTACTCGAAGAATTGCGAGTCAGTGACAACTTTCTTATTCTACTCACATCAAATAAATTTTGTAATTTTATAAATTCTCCCATTCGTGTCACATCCTCATCGTCCACATTGCGTGATGTGTTTTTGACATATCAAGAAGTAAGTCGTAGTGGTGCTGGTGTTCTAGGATATAGTTTAAGTGATCATCTACCCATATTCATGTTGATAACTAATAAAACGAGCCAGAAAATTTTGTTTGAGAATGAAAACAGAAGTACTATTAGTATCCAAAGCATAAATTCCGCCACGTTAGAAAAGTTTGGGGAAACTATTTCAAATGCAAATACGGACTCGGCTTTTTCCGCGACATCTGCTGATGAAGCGTATAATAAATTTTTAGATATGTTTAAGAAGATATAGGAAAATTTTATTCCAAATAGGCCATTAATACAAGCTGAAAAGAACTTCAAGCCATGGGTAACTAGAAAATGCTTAAAATTGATTAATAAAAAAAATAAACTGTATAGTACGCTTTTAAAACAAGAACTCCAGAATATCTTGTTCTTCTCAAAAAATGCATAATACAATGAATAAGGTTCTTCGCCAGACTAAACAAACATATTTTTATAATTAATTTAATGAGACATGCATAAAGAGAACAGATCTGGTATGGAAACAGTTAAACAAAGTGTTAAAACATGGTCCCTTTGAGTCAGCTGTACAAGAAATAACTAAAGAAGGTGTAACATTACAAGGAAAAGCTCTCGCAGAAGCTTTTAACATGTATCGAATAAATCTTCTAAGTAGCATACATAGTCCTTTATCAATGGCCTTTATGAAACCTAGAAATCAACACAATGCTTTTTTCTTTTCAACAGATGAACGAGAAGTATTTTCCCCGATGTTACCATTTAAAAACAGTAACTCTCTGATATAGATGATTTCCAGATCATCAGATCATCCAATTAAGTACGTATTAGATGTCTTGGCACCAGTTTTAACACATATTATGAATGACTCATTGTATAGTGGTGTATTTGCTACAAAAATGGAAATTGCAAAAGTTATTGCATTGTTGAAAGGTGGAAACAAAAACGAATATTCAAATTATAGACCTATATCAATATTCCCTGAGTTTTCTAAATGACTTTAAAAAATCATTCATAATATATTAACAAGTTTCACTAAAACATTTGCAATAATTACAGTCTCTCAGTTCGACTTTCGGAAAGGCAGATCAACGGAATCGGCGTTGTTAAAAGAAAAGGAGCTAATTTTGAAGTTTTTCCCCCCCAAAAAAATTAAGTGTTTTTATAGATTATTCTAAAGCGTTTGATCATATCGATCACATTACTCTCATAAAAAAGCTCGCATGTTATGGAGTCCATGGCCGAACACTCAATATTATAAAATCCTATCTTAATTTTCGGCGCCAATGTGTTGTAATGAATGGCCAAAATTCTACCGTTCAACCTATTAGATCTGGAGTACCACTAGGTAGCCATCTCAGGCCCTCTTCTTTTTAACTTGTATATAAATGATATATTTAACATCACTAGGACCTCCTCTTTCATCATTTATGCTGATGATACTAGCTCATTTTTTCAGGCACTGAGATACAGGAACAGGTGTATGAAACCAACACCACATTACAGAAGCCATTTTAATGGAGTGTAGTAAACTCGTTAGAAATTAATAGGAGCAAAAGTACGACGGTCCTTTTCAGACCTAAGAATAGAAATGATAGTTTCAATTTTAATATTGTTCTTGGCCTCTCTAAAATTGAACTTGTTCAAAATGCGAAAACTCTTATATAGCTAAAAAAAAAAAAAAACTTTCAAAAGTGCTGGGCAAATTGTACCAGTTTAAAAATATACTGCCTTGTCGTTTAAAATTGCTTATATATAAAGCTCTTCTTGAACCCCTTTTGAATTACTGTAGCTTCGTGTGGAGCACTACAACCCCGTCCAACCTAAATAAATTGCATGTTCTTCAAGAAAAGGTTGTTCGCCTAATACGAAATGTGTCTTTTGACACACACACTCCTCCTCTATTCAAAGAGCTGCATCTAATATCTATTCTTGATTCATGTGAGTATACTCTCCTCACACGATATCAAAACACCCTTCGTTGTAATGAACCATTTTTAATTGTATTTCAAATTTAACTCCCACTTCTAAACCTCATGATGTTAGGGAAAGGGAGCGCTGGCAAATCCCATTAAATCGCAGGAACTATGGGTTTCAAATGTTAAGCTGTAATCTTCCGTCTGTCCTAAATAAAGTTAAAAATCAAAATCTGTCGAACATTGAAAACCTACATCTAAATGAAATTCGAGAACTTTGTTTCCACAAATGACAAGTAAATTGTCTTTGCGAGCTGTAAATACATCCGTTTTATATATTTTGTTTCCAGCATACATCCAGTCACTAGATGCGGTCGTTCTTTGTGTATAAGACCAAATCCTTCCTCTAGCAGCAAATACGGTATATAAGTGTTTTTTTTTTGTTCCATGTCATTGTTGCTTATTTTTCCCTGGTTGCTGTTGTTTGTTACCGCATGGCAATTGGAAGGATGCAGGGGCCTTGTCAAGGCAAAACTTTTGACTTTTTGCCTCTGCAGCCCACATCACTATCTAATGATGATGTAAATAAAATTGATTGATGAATTGATAGATTTAAAACTTCAGTTTAACGATTGAAATAGACGTCCTGTGTATTGCAGATAATGTAAACGAACTTTTAGCCCAATGTTGCGCATGCACGCCGCACAAATTAGTTTAAGAGATCCGACAAACACCACACCGGGAGCGATGACAGAGACGCCCGAGGCTGAACAAAATCTTGCTTTTGAGTCTCGTGAACCGTAACATTCATTAAGGCTCGTCAGGTGATGGGTCGAAGTGAAGAAAGTCCGCTCGTCTTCTTCTTCAACCATAAGTTCTTTTTTTTTTAGTAACTGCGGGAATTGTATACTTTTTTATTTTCAGAAAGGTTAATTGCAGTAGAATTGAGATACTCTTTTAGCTTGCTTACGTGTTGACTCAAATAGAAAAACGCTTTTCATTCCTCGTGAATATTTTGCAGGATTCGACTTGAAAACCGTTTAGTGTGTCAACAACGTAAGACTTTTTTTTTTATCTTGAGAAAAGCAACTATGGTACATGATCGGGATTTGACTGTTTTGTCGCGCAATTCTTGGTTCCACGCGTAAAAGGATCTGCAGAAACTGTTCCATGCTGACGCGCTGCAGCTTCCAGTACTCTTCAGGGTCCATGTCAAAAAGCTTCTGTGAGACCACGTCGAAGCCTTGGTAAAAAGCAACACACTAAACCTATACTGAGTATACTAAAAATTAATTTTTAGTAGGGCAGCCTATTCAAAGTCCACTTTAACTGTAAAAAGTATGCCTGTTATACAATACTGGAATTACACTTGTAAATACAAAATTCGTACACTTACTTGAGTATATCGAGCTGTATTAAAACTTTCTATCAATGTACTAAAAATAAACTACGGAAGTACACTTATAGTATAATTAGTGCGTGTATCATAAACAGTCATGGGTAAGTTACTTTTAAAAAGTAATTCGTTACAGTTACAGTTACTTTTCAAAAAAGTAGCGAAGTTACCGTTACAGTTACCACAGCAAAAGAGTAACTCGTTACAGTTACAGTTACTTTGAAAAATTAACGACGTTACTTTTCAGTTACTTTTCTATAACACAAAAAAAAATTAGAAAAAATTAGAAAACTCCCCTCACAACGTTTTATTGCATAAAATTAAAAAGGACGCTTTTTACTTCATATTGTAACTTAGCAGCAGTTGCTTCTCGATGTTAGTGTTTGAAAGTTTCCATGCCAGAGTAGTGGCGCAAATCAAAATGTGAAGCATGCGCAGTGCGGAGTAGTGGCGCTAATAAAAATACGAGACATGCACAGTCTCCTTCCCGTGTATTGTTGTTTCACGGTTGATTCACCCGATTAAAAAGCGTTTGCACAGAAAAAAGAAAAACCACAACATCGGTAGTGCTTCAAGACACTAAGATGTAAATGTTCAGTCACAAAGTGCAAGCGCGTGCGTAAAAATAACTAGATATTTTTTCATAAAATCTACACGTGGCTATATTCGCTTCGTGACTCACGAGAAAGAACGTATTCACAACTTTGTGCAAGGCCAACTTGACACTCGAAATGTCGGAATAGACGATTTAGAAAGTGCAAGGAATAGCTAAATTGCACCCTCGTTCAGTGATATGTTATTCATAAAACACTCGAAAGTAACGACAAAAGTAACGTCGTTACTTTCATCGTTACCACAGAAAAAAGTAATAGAACTACAGTTACAAGTTACATTTTTAAAAAGTAACTAGTTACAGTTACAAGTTACCGAAAAAGTAACGAAGTTACAGTAACGCGTTACTAGTAACGCGTTACTACTTAAGACTGATCATAAATGAACTTTAAGGGTGCTGTATTTTCACTTTAAATTAATATAAAGTACGGAATGTTTACTAAAAACTGTAAAGTTTTTAGTAAAAAAATTTAAGTAAAACAAAAGGCGGGAGAAAAAAGGTAGAAAGAGTTTGCAATGTACTAATATCTGAACACATTAGTACAGTACAGCTTAGGGAAAGTATCGAACTGATGTGCACTCCACGGGTACCGAAATATTTATCTCACATATTACTGAAGAAAACAGGCATGACTTTTTTAAGTACTTAATGACATTGGATTTTTTTCCACATTCATTTTTCGTCTTAAAGCTGCAACGATCATCATCATTTCTTATTTAGAAAGGACTCTATGTTGCCACTAAAAAAGAAAAAAACCCAATAGATCTCTCCAGAAATAGTTGATGCCCCCTGCGTCTGCTTTATTCATTGCGATGTTCAGATGTACCGCAAGTGAAATTATCCAAGAATCGAAGACGAAGTTTGCGTTGGTTTAACAGTTCGTGATTTCAGAACGCAGAGGAGGCGAAAGGAAAGCAAAAAAACTGCTTGTGATGACCTTCGTTTTTGCTCCCTTAATTTTTGCGCGTGTTCTGAGCCCCTTAGTATAAAAAAAAAAAGAATCGTACCGCTACCAGAATATGCAAAGCGTACGAGCCGGCACGAGCGTACATCCGAACTACCCCACAATCGTCCTCGTTTCAAGGCCTCCTGGGATATTCCGGAAAGGTCTATTTTCTTTGCCCGTGTACACACAACATGATTTCGATGTTTCATCTAAGTAACCTTGCTTGGGTATTTGTGCCTAGGATATGTACTATTCTTTGGTATATGGTGAATGGGGCTGTCTGATCCTCGGAAGCACCGTGCGGAAACGTCAGATTCATACCAGAGGAAAGCACGCGCAACCGGACACAAATGAGGCCACTACTTAACACCTCAGCACAGTATGAATGTCAGGCCGGCAACAAGATATGCCCAGTTGAAATCGAAAGAGAGCAGGGTCCGCTTGCTCGAACATTTACCGCTTCGAAGCTCGAGCCTGCCTCAACTGCAGCGCCATTTATGCACCTCGAACTAAATTTCGTGCAAAAGCTTTTGTTTCCGTTCGTCTACATGATGGCTTGCGGGCGTCTGTGCCTCTTGAGTTCTCAGTGTTGTATTTTTCCGAACAAGAAGCGTTAGCTCCAGGGGAGACTTGTGCTAACTTGAGTGTGAAAAATACTTATTTATATAGACGGTGGGCCTACACGACCAATCCAGCCCTCTATTTCTCTCCTTTCCTACAAAATTAGTAATATTACAACAGAAAATGATGAGTAAACACGTATCATAAACCGGTGGGAGCGCGAAGCTTTACCGCGCTCTGCCGTCAAAAGCTATTATTGCCAACCCGCTTAAAAATCAAGGAGAAAAGTAGAAAGAGAAGAAGAAAGCGAACCGCGCGACAACGTAGCGCCAAACAACTACGGCGGTGGCGAGCATGCCAAGCAGGCGAGCTTTGCTTTGTTTGCTCATTTCCACACGTAACCTACGTATGGTCTCACGTGACTGTTTACATCCAGGGAAAGAAATAAACATCTTTTAAACCGGTTTTTTTATTGCGAGTTTGTACTGAAGATTTCACGAAAAGAGTTTTGATAATGTGAGGCAGAACCTTATAACGGTGGCTGCTATTTCTAAATAAAGCTAAAAGCAGTTTGAAAGTGAAAAAAAATGAAAGACGTTTACAATTTTCTGTAATGCCGAATTAGAGCACAGCTCTTGAGGAGGAGAGGGTACGGAGGGGAGGATATGCCCCCCTCCCCCTCAGTTCCTTCTCCTCCTTCTCTCCTGCTGCCCTTCAATTTCGCAGAAAGTTTTCGCGAAATTTCCCGCTAGAGCTTGCGGGAAAAATTCTCCGCTAAATTTAGTGGGGAAATTGTTCCGCTAAATTTGGGGGAAACGTTTTTCGCTAAACTTAGAGGTGACATTTCCCCGCTAAACTTAGCGGTAACATTTCCCTGCTAAATTTATTGGGAAAAGTTCCCCGCTAACTTTAGCGGGGAAACGTCCCATAATGCAACGCGCGTGGTTACGCCGACGGTGGCGGCGACGCCACTCAAACCGGAAAAGGGTTTCTGAAGGCTCGTTCACACTGCCCTGTTTTCTTACGTTACGTTACCAAAAGTTACCGGGAAATCTGTGCTTCGTATTAAGCGTGGCTACCAATTCAAGGAGATAGCCTGGCACGCGGCACTCGAGACACGAATGTTTCGGTGACTTAGACGTAACGTAAGAAATCCGTGCTGTGTGAAAAGTTGAACCGAGCTCAACACCTTACGTTACGTTAGGACGAACCTTGTGTCCTTGGTTGCCGTGGCAACTCACCGTCCTAGCTCGTCGTCACCGAAACATTCGTGTCTCGAATGTCACGTGCCAGGCTATCTCCTTGAATTGGTAGCCACGCTTAATACGAAGCACAGATTCCCCGGTGACTTTTCGTAACGTAACGTACGAAAACGGGTCTGTGTGAACCAGCCTTAAGAGCTGCGCTCTAAAACACTTACGCTGCCAGTAAGTTGAAACACTGCGCCAGCGGAGGTGTGACATCCGACCCGCGAACGAGTCATTTCGGAATACTGGGTGTCTTAAGTAGCGGCCAGGCTCTTTAAACCGATCGCAAAATTTCGTTTCTTAACCAATCGCGCTACGATTTTTAGCAGCGTTGCCCACATGTGGTGCATTTTTTAAATAAAATTTGCAAAAAGCGAGCTTACCTGAGGAAAAAAAAAGAGAAAGGCTTAACTCGTATGGAAAAGCAGCGAAGTCACCGGTCTTCAAACAATAGGGCGCCCTATTGATTGAAGACCGTTGGGTTCGCTGGGTTTCCATAGGAGTTAAGCCTTTTTTTTTTCTTTAGTTTTTGCTCATGTAAGTTCGCTATTTGCAAATTTTATAGAAAGAATGCACCACCTGTGGGCAACGCTGCACAAAATCGTAGCGCGATTGGGTGAAGAACCGAATTTTGCGGTCGATTTAAAGAGCCTGGCCGCTAGTTGAGACACCCGATTGATGTACTGAACGCACGGTAAAGGTGCAAGCGCTCACCATAGCGTCCACATAGGCGTTTCGCATTAAACCGAGTAATACTTTTGACGAAACTTTCATAGTGTCTCGGAACCAATGAGGATCTGATACGTAGCGAGCAATTCGTGAACCTGTTAAACAATTGTATTGAACACAAACTAGGACTGTTTTGTGGTAATTGAAGAATACTTCGAAAATCGCGAGCCCAAGTTTCAAATCCAGGGTATACGACGAAACTGCTTGTGTATACATGAACCGTTCACTGTCGTTGATGGGACTGCCTGAACGTCTTCTGCAATATTATTGTACATAAACTAACATCACTTGTGGTCCCTAAGGAACACTTCCAAAATCTCGCACTCAAGTTTCAAGCATGAAGCTCCACCTAATTTCACGCCCGTGGTTTCGCCGGCTTAACACCCACCAAGCTTTATTAGTTTTATCGCCCGAGAACCTTTCTGGGCTGTTATGACCCGTCTCCATCTCCCTGTGTTTGTGAGAATCGACCTTGCATTCTGGTGCGGGCGACGACCAAGTGAACGTCGAGACGGTTGGCGTGCGATTCGAAGCCTTTTTGCACGTTCGACCGAAACCCGAGAAGCAATTCTCTCGGGCCTCGGCTGAAGGACATCAGAGCCGACGTTGCCGTCGGTGTGTTCTGTCTATGGCGTCTGCATTCCATGGGAACGCCAGACAGAATCCCAACCTGAACAGATGGGCAGTCTCTTGTGTCTGCGTCTACCGCATCCAAGACAAGCGCCTACTAGTCGCCCTCAATTCGGAGAAGAACAACGACCGAACGTCGGGGCCGAGAGGAGGAGGCTGACGTAGAGGCCAACTTTGGAATGCGGCGCTAACCAACCAATGGCACGGCAGCTCCAGAACCCCGATTTTTTTACATAAGGACCTGTTCGGCTGCCCATTCGGCGGGCTCCTTTTGCCAATATGCTAAACCCATGTAAATAAACTAGCTTTCTGTCCTGTTACGTTTTCCGGATCTGTTTCCCGACTGTCTGGCTGGGACGTTGTTTGCAAGAAAGGTTGGACGCCAGCGAAATGGCCATGCTACCCGAGAGACCAGGCTGGGCGTCGACTCATAACAGGGCATAATTAGCGAAAACGCTGTGTTTTTTATTGTTTCCATTATCAGCAGTCTCATGTTTTGTACGCGCTGACATGGAGTGACGTGACGGCGCGCGTATTGTTACGCGACGTCACAGTGTCACGTGACGTTATTCAGTAGCATGGCGTCACCGTGCAATGTGACTTGGCAATGTTACGCCATGGTGTCAGTTGACGCCAGGTAACAGGCAACGCTATTAGGTTAGCTCAGTTGCGGAACTGCTCTTAGAAGCTGCTTGCACGAACAGAACCTCCCTCACTCACAACGGCTCACCTCCCGTCGTTCGACGCGCCGGACGGCTGCTATGGTAACTGCAGTGTATTGTATGGAATACGCGCGTTTCGAAGCACAGCGTCTAGATGGAGTTTCATCGCAAGTTGTCGCCTTCACGGGACTTTGAAGATTCTAATATTGTCCAACCTACCCCCAATGATGGAGCGGAAAATTAACTTGTACTATCAAAATACGAGAGGTCTCAGAACCAAAAGTGAGGAATTTTTCGGTAATGCCCTCTCCTGTGACCATGACATCATTTGTATGCCGGAAACGTGGCTAAATGAATCTTGCACTAGCAGCTCTTATTTTCCAATTCCATTCTCAGTGTTTAGAACAGACAGAAACTACACTGAACGTGTTAAATATGGTGGTGGGGTTCTAATAGCGTGCAAGTCTGATTTTTATTCGATTAGGCGTACAGACCTTGAGACGTACAGGGAATGTGTCTGGGTGGAAATACCGGCATCGGATGGCTTAAACTACCTTGTTGGGTGTTATTATTTTCCGCCGAATTCCGACGTTTGTGTTTTCATAGACCATTTTGCAGACCTAGACAATTGAATTGATTTTTCAGAGTACAAAGTACATGTTTACGGTGATTTTAACCTTCCAAAGGTCGACTGGTTAACCGGCTTTGTCCAGAGCGACTGCGCTATAGTACGAGATAAAGTACAGTGCCTGACCAATTTTATCTGTTTTAACGGGTTGCATCAGCACAATACGATAAGAAACTGTGCCGGAAATGTTTGGAGGTTTGATCATATCGAATGTACCCGTTTTCGACGTGAAAAAGACACGCGGGACACTTCTGCAAGTTGATTATTTTCACCCTCCGTTTACACTGTTTCCTTTTATCATTTCAAATACTACGTGAGCAAAACTGCCCACGTTTATCTATACGCGTGGCGATTATCTCGGTCTATACAATCATCCTCGTGGCTATGATTGGTCTTTCCTCTTTCACCTTACGGACGTTGATTCTTGTCTTGAATTGGTGACATCAACTGTCCAGCGGGCTATAGAAGAATTCATACCTAAACAGTGTCCAAGGAAATCCGAATTTCCTAAGTGGTTCTCATCTGTCCTGAAATATTATATGTGTAAAAATCAGCATTACCACAAACTCTATAAAAAGTCAAATTGTGAATACTGGTATCAGAGGTTTTCAGTCTGCAGAGCAATAGTTAAGAAGCTTTATTCTCGAGATGAAGCTCGTTATCATAGCGGTTTGGAAAACAATTTTAAAAAAGAACCAAGTTGCTTTTGGAATTATGCTCGGGCCCAAAGTAAGGATAATGTCAGCACTTCTGTGTTAAAAATTTACGATAAGTATTTATGCAAGCCACAAGAAGTCAGCCAAGCATTTGCTAATCACTTCAGTTCTTGCTTTCCGGAACGTGATAGTGTGCCTAATTATTTTGAATTGAGGGTTTTGCTGACTCCTTAGCATACCACAGTGTAACCGAGGATGAGGTGATGTGCTCTATACGGAAGCTCAAACCAAAACTTTCAACTGGCTGTGATGACATTCCTCACTCTATTATCAAAGGATGTGCTGGAATATTTCTATCTATACTGACACATATATTTAATCTGTCCTTACAGTATGGGGTTTATCCTTCTCGGTGGAAAGTTTCAGTCGTAATACCAGTCTTCAAGTCAAGAAATCCTTGTAATGTCAATAATTTCCGCCCTGTCTCTCTTCTTTGTGGCTTCTCAAAAGTTCTTGAGATGGTGATGTATGAACGCTTGTACTCGTATTTTAAACAAAAAATTTCACCTTTGCAACACGGATTTCTCGGGGGCAGATCAGTGGAGACGAACTTAGCTTCTTTCCTCGGTCATAGTGGTTTTGCAGTATGCAACCGTGGTCAGGTGGACACAGTCTACTTTGACATGACCAAGGCCTTTGATAAGGTTGACCACCAGATACTCTTGTTGAAACTAAAAGAATACGGACTATGCACTTTGTAATGCGCATGTTTTGAAAGTTACCTTTCAAATCTCCAAAATTACGTTAGATTTTTAAATTGTGTGTTGGAGACATTTGCACCTTTATCTGGCTTACCGCAAGGTTCTAACCTTGGACCACTCTTGTTTTTGATATTTGTTAACGATCTACCATCTTCCATCAGAAACCCGAAAGTGCTAATGTTCGCCGATGACTTTAAACTTTTTCGTGTTGTTGACAATGTAAATCACATGTATTCAGATACAAAATGACATCCGCTCCGTTGAACATTGGTGCTTAAAAAATAGGCTTCAACTGAATCCAAAAAAGACAGTAGCAATGTCCCTTACCAGGAAGAAGGAGAGCATAGTCTTCGACTACACTATATTTGAAGAGCAAGTGCTGCGGGTTGTCTATGTACGGGATCTTTGTGTCTTTGTGGACTCGAGATTGGATTTTCGCCTCCACGTGTCTCGCATTGTTGGCCAAGGACTTCGCCAACTCGGTGTAATTTCGCGGATGACAAAAAAATTACGTCGGTTTGAGTGTCTTTTATGTCTGTATTGTGCATTGGTTAGATCACGCCTCGAGTTTGCGTCTGTGGTTTGGAACTCTGTAACGATGTTACATAGTAATCTTATTGAAAACGTTCAGCGTAAGTTTATAAGAATCTTATACGACCGACATATCGGCCGTCGCCTCTTCTACAATTACCATTCCCTGCTCACTGACCTCGGCCTAGTGCCTCTGCACGATAGACGAATTGCAAGACACATGCATTTCCTGCGTCAAATTGTGCATGGTTCTCTTGATTGTGCCCAGCTGCTGATGTCGCTGAGGTTCCGGGTACCGTCAGGGAGAACATCAAAATCCAGAGACACGTTTTACCCTAATGTGCGGGCCACTTGCCCAATGACACGTCTGCAACAGACTCACGATTCCTTTTTTGGTGAAACAGACATTTTCGCCTGATTGTGTTTTTATCTCATACTTTTATGTACCTGTGTACAGGACAGTGCTCTGCTGCTCAGGCCACTTGGCTGTTTGCAGGCACGCAAATAACCCCATCTATCTATCTATCTATCGTACTCCATGGAACATATAGTTATAAAACGGAAATCTAGATGGCGCTTCAAACGACGGGAAGTGGGCTGAACTGAATGGGACGAAGGACCCCTTCCGTGGGAGTTCCACAACTGAGGTAATCGAGTAACATTGGTCACAAATGACTTGATGCGCTGCGTGATGTCAGCGTCGTGTTGAGCGGCTTGACGTCATCGGTGTAACGTCTGTATGAAATCTTTTGGCGGAGTTCCAATATTGACCCGCGCCGATATGAAGCGAGGTCGGCGGCGCCAAGCCCGCAAACTGCTATCGCAGTAAAAAAAAAAGGCATGACGTACTGAAACTTTTTCTGTGTGCCTCATTTGTTCTGATGACGAGGGGCTGAAGGTTGATTTTTCGCGGATCACTTTTGTCGCGCTTATTTGACCCTATTTCTCCTCGTGTGTCATCTCTGTGTGCTGTACTGGATCGTGAATTATACCTTTTGAGTTCGATAACTTTAAATGTGTCTACACATACTTTCTAAGAGGTTTTCAGTGAGAAGATGTGCGTACTTTGGGTCGCTTCTCCCGGTCTCGTTTAGAGAACCTAGAGTTCATTGTCTACGTCAAACTGTAGGCTTGTCAGCTTCCTTTTAATTACAGGTATTATCGCTCGCTACGAATAAAGATAATAGGGAGTTTTCGTAGACCGCGCGTTACCCCGTCCGCTAAGCCCTCCTCAACGAAGAAGTTGCCAATGCGCCTGCGCGCCGATAGCCTTGAGTGTAGAGTTCCGGATATCGTATAGCGGGTAGCGAAGGGCGTTGCGGGACGGTGAAAATGATCTACGAAAACTCACTAATAGCATCCTCGATCATCCGCACCGGTGCGCACCGGGGCACTGAACTGCGCCCCTTCATCTTCGATGAAGTGCACCAGTGCACACCGGACGTCCTCGATCAACGAAGCGCACCCTCCCGGTGCGGCTTTTCGTTGCCCCAACGCGCACCAAGAAAATCGGCGGTGCGCCGGGGGGGCAGTCCCATCAGGCATTGCGGCCAGGAGTGGGAATCGAGAAGATGGCGGGAGTATGGAGTAGCAGACGCGCAGACTATCGAGATGGCGATCTTGCAAAAACGAACACGCCTCGCAGCTGCACTAGATGATTTCCTCGGGTCTTCTGACGGCGAGACGACGAGCTTCTCACCATCGCCGCGATTACTGGCGATTGCTGCGGTGGCAAAGAGCGCCCGAAAAGCACGAACTTCGTGGAAAGCGGCACGAAGCGTTTCGATGACAGCGAGGTACGGCTATTATCTGGTGTTTCGTTTTCTTGTACCAATAATGGATGGCCAACATATACATGTGGAATTGTCACCCGCTTCATGATCCCATCGACAATCACGTCCACGATGTTTATTTCTGTGGGACCGTCAAAGCCGCGAGTAAAAAAATAGAAGACATTGACAGCAGACGGGCACCGTGCGCTGACCTACGCAAGAAAAAACAAACAAAACGCGAAGTGACGCAAGGTGGAGCTCGCCGCGGTGCACCGGCGCGGCGCAGTTTGTCCTCGATGTTGCACCGACATCGCGCTGCACGATGGAGCAGCGCTGTGCACTGTGCTGGTTTCAGGGCGATTCCGGTGCGAGTTGATCGAAGATGCTATAATATAGTTGCCTTTAAGAGTTTCTTTTCGGCTTCACGCAGCGATTTTGTGTTCGTGCCTGTATCGTGTATGAATAAACTTCTAGCTGTGTTTGAATTTATTTTTATTGTGACCTTCTTTGCTTGCTTATTTTCGTTGTATGGGCAAATATAGATTGCACTTCTTGCGTGGTAAGAGTACCTCATATTGAAGCTTTAATGGTCAATAGCGAAATGCGGGAATGCTGTCGCCAGAGTTATGACGTAAGAGAGATTTAACCTGAGTTTTTCGTCATCGTCGGGTTGTCATACTGCTTCTCGCCTTCACGTGGATAAAATTGGAAAGCCTGCTAGCACGAGCTCCTCGCTTTCTAGTACGTGTCTGAAGGCATCGTCGCATCTCTTTTATTTGCTTTTCGGGGATTCTGTTGCACAAGTGCAAAACAGTCGTAGTCGCAGACCATATGCGGCCTGCGTTCTGTGCGCTGCGGCATTTGTTTGGAAGTGAAAAGTACGCGTGCATAGCTTTGATCTGCACTCAAAGTACAATGAATTATATTCTGTTTTACACTTTGTGTACAGCGCAGTCAAGAGTATACTGACGCGAGCACATGCATGTAACCCGCTAAACTAAGATATGGTGGGTGCATGGGCGCCCATGTTGCAACATAAATGTGTCCTCGTGTACAACCTAGGTATCCACGAGCAATCCTTTACAGATTCCACAGAAAACCGAGGCTTTTTCTGCGATCTATATTCAGCGTTCTTGTATATGGCGGACGGTTTTCTCACTTTACGAAACGACGAATACATGTTTGCTGGGCTGTGGAGGAGAAGACACACTGGGTTGTTGATTCATGAACATTTCATATGGGAGAGGCAGACAAGATACGATTTGACTCAGGGGTGACGTGAATGAGTTCTTTCTGTCTTTTATGCCTAGCGCTGAAGAAGGACGCTGCTCTCCGGAGCAGGCAGCGGCTCATCGGAACGCGAGCCATAAAAATTATGAAAAGTATACTTTTCTTTCTTGCGGATGACCGCTGGCGAGCCGCAACTCATTGTCTGTCCTTGGTCAGAACATAAAGTACACTTTTTATGTCAATAAACACTTAAAGCATACTTTTTGTTAAATTTCTTGTTGACTAAAAGTGTGCTTTTAATATACCTTAACCTAATGAATCTCTACTTTTGCTATTTCAGTAAATACACCTCTAGTACGCTCCTAGCATAATATAAGTATATACAAAGCACACATGCTTGATTATGGAAGTGGGGAATATTCATGTTCTTAGTACATGTATTAAGTACACAAAAAGTGTATTTTTAGTGTATTGCGGCCATCGATGAACGCCCCTGCGTGAGCTCACTTACGCCGTGACTCCTCGAGCAGGACTATACTTGTGCCAAACCTTGGGTTAGTCAAGCTGATGGCATCCATCTTAAGCCTGTCACGGTGTTCTTCCTCACTTGCTATGTAACAGCTAAACACTACAAGCGTTGTGCTTCGCAATGCGATACCGCTGCTCGGAACGCGATTGTCGATAAACGAGGCAAAAAGGTCCGTACATACAGGTGTGTTTGAAAATTTGTTTGACTTGGTTGCGTCGGCAGACCACCGCGAGCCATAAACTGGGTCGTCCGTGCTTCACGTAAAGTGTGACAACCAATTCAAGGAGTGCCTTGGCAAGCGGCATACGAAGCACGAATGTACCGCGTTGCTCGCAGTCGCAACGATGTACATACAACGCTCTCAAACCACAAAGCGCAGCTAGAGCTCACCGCATTATCTATTCCAATGACCACTAAATTCTACCGAAACCGACGGTCCACCGTTCACGTCACCTCCTTTCAAGAAAAGTTGTAGGGTGGGAAAGCCGAACGTATGTGCCGGTTTCGTTAATATATTTCTTATTAAATAATAAGCTTCATAGGAGTGTATAAAAACATTGAGCATATTTCCAGGTTCCTAGAGATTCGCAGTGATGGAAGTGCTGCGTCATTTGCGCCAAATCGGAGCGAGATTTATACGTCTCGCTCCGGTAAGAATTGCGCCATTTCCGGTAAGAATTGCGCGAAACCAGCACCGAGATGGACTTACGCAAATAAGAAAATTAAATTATTTTATTATTGGCGAATTTTAACAGTTGCACAAATAGAATGAAAGGAAAATGGTAGAATTATGTATGTCGCAGCGTCTCTACTAACCGTATAGTTTGTTGTATCTTTGCTCCGGAGTACAGTCGAAACTTCGAACACACACCACCACAAGCCCATATACTAGTCGCGCAAGCCACAGGGCATGTTCGTTGCGCTTGGTTGATATAACTGGTTAAAGAGCACGTACAGAAAGATGACGAATGTCATTATATCGCGCTTTTGGCGTTGCTTGATTTATTTCATTGACTCCTAGTGTCGACTGCGCTTTGCCTCAAAATGGAACGATATATAAGGGTTGCTCCTCATCAGTGCTGAGTTTGTCATCGCCTGCATCTCCAGACGATTTCGTCGATGTCAGTAGTTGAAACTTGGAAGAAGAGTTTGTCAAATAGTGGAATAACGGCAACTGTGATAATACAGAACCAGGGCGTTTTACTCCGGACGAGATGACTTGAATATCATGTCTGCCTCATGCTTCCATACCGTGTCTACAGACACTGTGTGCCATGGGACCTGCGCCGCTCGAGTCAACCCTCACTGGCTCACACCAGCGAGCGCGTCGAGCTTCACCACTTTGCACCGAAGTGGTAGGAGCTGCCGCTGCTAACATGGGGCTGCGTCTGGCTTAGCGCGATTGGCTGGAAAATTATGCTGGGTACTAGCCGAAGTCCAACTTATTTTGTCTTGAATGTAGGTTCACCCCTAGCAACAAATGTTTGTGCCGAGGAAGAAAAATAAAACGCGTGTCTACTTATGACGCAATACGTTAGTCGGTGGAGTTCCGTGCGGCAGTCGAGTACGGCGCGCTTTCATTGAACTCTGATTCTAACGCCGCTAAAGTGAAGTGTCAGTCTTAAGGTATGTCCTACGATTTCGAGAATTGTTTTCAATTTTCATCTTAAAATTGTTATTTCATGTCTGCATTCTAGAGGACAGTTTCATAGGCCGTTCAGGCCATACCTATTACATTTACAAAAATCGATAAGTAATATGCGTGAGTATTAAAGAGGAAATTTTAATCAGTATCAAAGCTGAACTCGTTTAACTATAGATGCCATCACCTTTTTTTTTTTCAAGTGATATGGCAACATATGTTGGCATAGTTTCCAAAAAGCGTCAGTGGCTGCTCCAAACCAATCTTTTGCCTGCTACAAATCTCGCTACACAGTGTCATTGTCAAATACCGCATCCATCACTAAAGTCGGAAAGCAACATTTTCTGAACAAGTTAATAATCGTCTTCATGATCCCTTTAAGGAGCCAATAAAGCGGGATGACCGGTCCTATAACTTCTTTTTCCATTCGCCGTTTACGTCATGTGTTTACTTGCGCTCAATCTCCGGCACGTTGGGTGTTTGAGGCCCCCAGCATTCCATCCGTATCGCTAGGCAACGCCTGTTGTGTTACAAAGTTAAAGAAGGCTTCTCATTTGAAATTGTAATCCCTGTATTTGGTCTTGACGTGGAATCGTAAAGTAATGTTGACCAAACAAAATCAAAACTTACTGGCCAATTAGTTCCCAAGACGCTTTGAGCAGCATTAAACCTGGATCGCTTTGATTAGTGTTATGTGGGAAAGTGAACTGAGAAGACATCTTTTGGAGTGTATCATATTACGATTTGCCGCAGAATTTTATGTTTGTGTTTTTTTAGCGCAATACTTTTGAATGCTGTATATATGTCCAACTATCAAACACCGTTTGCCAGAACAAACAAAATGCGGTGGTATAAATACACTAGAAACCACAAACAACTGGCGACATAAACCTTAAAAATATTGCTGCGATTATTGCGAATTAGAAAGCATATCCAATAACGCTTAAGGGTGCGCCTAAGGCGTGACCGGTTTTACGTCCGTCGCGCGCAGGTACAGTCTCGTCGTGTCCTAAACACGACCAAACTGGACTCGCTTTCCCGTTTCTTGGTTCTCTAGCCTGGTATCGGGGTATATAGCTGTCAAAAAACTTGCGCGCTTTTTCTTCTGCGTGTTTGCTGCAGCAAAAAATGAAATTGACCTTAGATTATGTTAAAACTTATAACCGCATCTAGGCTTATAGTAAGTTACAGGTCAAGAAGGTAGCGGCAAATGCACCTCAAAGGGAATCATATATCCCTCCGCCACCTCCGCATCCAATAGCGTCCCATCGTTTCCGTGACGTCGCGGCCAACGCGCGAGGAGGGTCTTGCGTTCCTGCACATATTTGCTTCATCTTTCGACTTTGACTTAGCATTGTGGAAGCCACGAGAGGGAGATTAGAATTTTTTTCTTTCCGCCGATGGTAACAAATACGACTTTCGGGGATTAGGTTCCCCCTCCGATGGATACAAAGGTCGCTTTCTCGAAAAGTCGGATCGGAGACAAGCTGGCATCACTCTGTATCCCATATCTATCCATTGAAGCGGTACAAGGAGCGTTTCCAGTGAACTCTTCTTTTGACTGCGGAGGGACTTGAAACGGGCGCATCACGCTTGTGGGAGGAGCTTCTCCTACCTTCTTGACTTGTAATCGACTATAGTAAAAAGTCCTTCATAACAAAGAAAGCAAATTCAAAATAAATAATGTAATCACGAAAATGCATAACATAAAGGCAGAACCCAGCGGTACTTATTTTTTCTGTGTATTCATTTTCATGTCGCCAAGAAACTTACCCTAGTTATCATTTTGGTTTCTATTTGCCCAGCCCCAAGACAAGCTGGGAAGGAACGTCCCGAAAAGTGGACTCAGTTGTGTTATAAATGCGAGTTTTTCATTTTTTTTTCAACTGAAGAGTGCTAGGGTGCGTCACCTTACGTTGCAAAACAGGAAACTATGAAGACATGTGAGACAAAGGGGGGGCCATTATGTAGAGGCAGGAGCTACTACAGTAGCTAACAGCGCAAGCCTCACATTGCTCTTTTCGTAAAAGGAGCAAAATTTTTCTTTTGTTGAGACCTTAAGACGTCTCGGAGCAAGTGTTCCAATTTAGTTGGGCCCTGTCCTCACTTTAGTATCTTGATAAAAATCCCAAGGACTCTGTATTATGCGGCAGCCAGTGTTAGGCCAGTGGTGAAAGGCCACGAGTGTTTTACTTAGTTTCATTGTAAAGTGCAGCTGACGCTATAGAAGGTAAGGGCACAATCAAGGCAGCTCCGCAAGTGAAATAAAGTGCAACGCCCGTTATCTTCCCCGTAGATTTGTTATCGACAGCTAATTCAATCAAGCGAAAAAATGCGCCCCAACTTCGCTATTCTGCATGGGTAAGCATCAAATCAAAACCAATCAGAAAGTCCCTCAAAACAGAAATAAATTCAGTTGGTCCCCGTCAGAATCAAACTAAAATCAAATAAAAGTAAACAAATATTATATTAAAATCCATATCACCCCAAAATGAAACGAAAATAAATTTGAAATCAGCTGACATAAAACTGTAATAAATATTAATAGGAACAAAATTGAAATTTTCCAAATGAAAATAAAAGAAAAGTTAAATAAGAGCAGGATCATAATCAAATCACAATAACTTATCGACTATCTGCATATTGTGAATATAAATAGAGATTTCGGAGCCTCAGACAAGAGGTCGACGAATGTTTGCATGACTGAGTTCATTTCCTGTGCATTTGGCAAACAACCACTGGGGCTCAAAATAAGGACACAAAAATGAAAGGTATACTGCAATACACGCAGATGATTAGAGCTCGAAGGTTTACAAAAATATAAAACACACACTACACAATATTTACTGCAGAGATTATTCGTCTGCATAGCATAAACGCCAATGTTATTTATACAATAATTATTTAGCATCGAAGGTTCATCAGATGGTATGAATTACAAACTGTAATTCGAGCAATTTCGGTTTTTTTTTTCTTCATTCCTTGAAACAACGGATCAAGTTGGTGCTTACTTTTGTAGTTAACCCTGACGTTAAAAAATATTGGTAGTTTGTGAAAAACGAAAGGTATTCCCACAAGAGATATACGTTGAAAAGCGCGGAACTTATTACATGCGGCGATATTCTATTAACACGTCATTGTGTGGTCGTACTCCAAACAAACTGACAATGCGTTATATGAGATGCCAATAATGCACGACAGTTTCGTAAAGGTCACGGTTTCGCTAACTTTGTCATTTGCTATCCCTGGAAGCTCAAGAAACATGGGGCCGTGGCTTGAAACGATCACGTTCCTTTGCTTCGCGGTTGGGCCAATTTGGCAAAATTTGGCCGTAACCTCATCGGCTGCGGAACGTTAATACGTTGCTCAAGATTCGTCACGCCCTGTGTTTCTCAAACTTTCTTGGACTATAGCGAGACATTCCCGACAATATTTCATAACATAGAGGCAATATACAAAGAGTCTCC
This sequence comes from Ixodes scapularis, assembly GCF_016920785.2. Lineage (NCBI taxonomy): Eukaryota > Metazoa > Arthropoda > Arachnida > Ixodida > Ixodidae > Ixodes > Ixodes scapularis. The sequence goes on along the minus strand of NW_024609835.1, from coordinate 151,401,646 downwards.
CCCCCTCCCTCTCCCCCTCTCAAACATGACAAGGTTTCTTTGTCCGCAAAAATAAACTAAACACATCTTAAAATGCTCACTCTTCGCCCCAACGTAGCGCTATCGGTCTGAACCAGACACCGCAGTTTAAGAATTAAGCGGTATCTTATTTAAAAGTTATGTGATATATATTTTTTTATATATTTTCAATGGGAGAGTGGCGGCCGACGGACCTCTCCAATACATGGAGTTGAACGGAGTCAATTACCGAAAACGGGCGAAATAGGGCCCCATTTACCCATGGAAATTTTTGTACATCAATTATAACTTTAAAGTGATAACAGTTAGTCTTGAAACTTTGCGTCTGGGTTCGGCCGCTAGTGCTGCATTTTGGCTGAAAATCAGCGGTCGACAACCCGTAAATTATTTCTGCGGTAAAAAAAAAAAAAGAAAACTAATTTGTTGTTGGGGTACACAGTACTTCCCTAAACAATAATGTAAGCATACCCCAGCTTCTAAGCAATATACCCCAGTTTCCATCTTCCAGATTTTTCGTGATTGTGAAACACATTTATTATAAAATATATAAGGTTGTACTCAGGTTTTAGATATATAATTCGTAAAAATGTTCTAAAAGCCCGGATTCAGGATTAAAAAGCAGATTCCTCCGACTTACACAACACTATCAACATTTTATAAGTAGGTGTTTCGTCTCCTATGCGGGAGACATCACCAGTGCAGCCTAAGAACAACCCGAATAGCTACTAGCAACCAAACGCTTGCATTGTCCATCTCTTCATCCGTAGCGCTGATTCCAACGACTTCTTCGTCTTTGGCATACGGGAGACGTCATCATTATGGCCCCCGTTTCAACTTTGTTTTCGTCCGTAGTAGATGTGATGTTAAATGAAAAGTTATTTCAGGATGTCGGTTTACGCGTCGGGGAGATGGCCGCGGTTAGAAATACAGGCGGATGGGTAGCTACGAATACACCATGATTCCAGATATCTCCTGAGGCCCTACCGCTGTCCACGTGCCAGGGTCACAGCGTTCGCGAGGTCAAAAGTGTGACCAGTCGTCCAACAATGGTCCACCAGCTCATTTTTTCATCTTGTGGCATGTGCTGCACTCTCCACGTCTCTTCTGTGCTCTTTGAGGCGGGTGCCCCTTTTTAGGCCGGTTTCTCCGATGTAATACTTGTCACAGTCCTGACAGTTCACTTTATATGCATTACCACTATGCGACTCAGGAGGTGCAGGATCCTTTGGCTTAGAAATTATGTCACGTAATTTTATACGAAGTTTGAAAGTTGTTCATATACCTAATGAGACGAGGAACCGGCGAATAGACTCTGAGACGTCTTTTACATAAGGGATGGTCACCACAGCTGATTTGTAATGATTAGTCGTTTTTGTTCTTCCTTGCTGCATCTGTGATATATAATTTACTGCGAAGAATTCAAATGTTTCAAGGGTTCAGTTTATCTTTTCGTGGGACGTAATTTCCATCTCGCCAATTCTGCGTGGACTAACAGATCGAAGTCAGTGGCGTTGCCAAGAATTTTTTCCGCGGGAGAGGGGGGGGGGGGGGGGGGGGGCTGAGGTGGCTGGGATGTCCATGACTTGGTGCGTGGAGAGGCGGAAGAGGGGGAGAGTCAGAATGCATGTGTATATTATAGGGCCAGCTGGATTTCGGGAAGGGGCTGAAGCCCCATAAGACCCCCCCCCCCCCTCCCCCTCCTGGCTACGCCCCTGATCGAAAAGGCAGTCGGAACAGAGGTTTCAATGCCATGAAATTGTATCAAGTTTTTCTCTGCCAGAACGGCACGTTGACTTCGTCAAACACTTTGAAATCGTCAAAAATATTAGCCGGTGTAGATGTTTTAACCGTGGTCTTGTCAATATAGTAATATTGATCTCGAGCCCTATATCTGCGTAAATTGTGTCTGAAAAACAAAGGGAGTGGTGTTACGATAGTGTATCTCCGAAGCACTGTGTTCCTGTGCTACGAACGTTCAAGTGCCTGCGGAAAACCGCCATTCACATTGGAGTTAAGTGCATTTCTTTTTATTAAGTCGTAAATGACGCAAAGGCTAGAGTTTTATATTATTATTAATCTGGTCATAACAGCTGCACTACGCAATTCATCACATGAACGCCCGCAGACAAAAGTGAGTCTTTGTTTGATCAAAAGGGAATAAATGTACGCAGGATAACTTACCATTAACATAAAAACCCAGGAAAAAAACAACTTGGGGTGGACGACACAGTACCTTAGCTTTGGAGTTTTGTGTCGTCTTCCGTCCTGTTTTTTTTATTATTACGTGCTTGGTTGCTATGTCTGTCTCAAACCAACTCGCCTGAGCTCTCGGATTAGTCTTAACTTACCATCTTTACGCGTACTTCGGAATATTAATTTTGAGATAATCGACAGAAGCGGCTTTTGTGGTAAAAATGCGCCTCCGCTCGTGCACAGTCTTGAAGAATGCCCCTGGCCAGCCCTGGTCAAACTAATTCATCTAACTGGAAGTCAAATTAATCTTGCCCACACTTGTTCCCAAAATCGCACTAATATCGATCCTCCTCGCGAGGCTCTCTTTTAATGCCAAAAATAGCAGGAGAGAAAGATCTGCTCCAGTTTGTGATATACAAGGAATCTTTCAGGTGATCCACCTCCCCAAGTGACGTGGTCCAAGGACGGGAACGTGATCGACGACACCTTCACCGTGACGCCGCAAGGGTTCGTGCGTAACGAGCTCCGACTCGGTCCGCTCCGAAGGCCCGACCTGATGGCCCAGCTCGTCTGCACAGCGTCCAACAACAACGCCACCCTTCCGCTCTCCAGCAGGGTCAGCCTGGACATTAACTGTGAGTCGCCCGCATGAGGGGCACCGCAACATAAGATCTCTGTTATTTTAGATTGTACCAGCAAGTGCGGAACGCGGACAATTTATTTGTTTAATTTTTAGAGTGATCACCATTCATCCTTCAAAGGGGTTGTGACATGTATAGGGTAGAAGTTAACATAAGATATACAATACAAGCTCACATATTGAAAAAGAAAACAGAAATGCACCAGTACAATACTGCCCATCAAGCCTAACATTAAGTGTATTAAAACAAAACAAAAATTATAATTGAAACACTCAATACTTTAAGAGTACAAATAGTGAATCCGAACAAACAACACTAGTAATCACTTGCTGTGATCAATGGAAATAATACCTTGAGTTGCTCAAACGGAAGCGTCGATAAATTGCAGTTTTTCTCTGGGTACACTGTTAGCAAAAATAACACGCCCAGACGTGTAAACCGTTGTCCCATAGCGGACACGTCGAAACGTGTTCGTTTTACACGCAGCCCTCTGTGCTTTTCGTCTACACATGAGGTGCTGTGTAAACTTAACACGATACACCGTGTTTTTCTTCCGCTAAGCACGGTTCAGCGTGTTGGCTGAGCGTGCTCATAAAACATGGCGGCCAGCAGCCGAGAACAGGCGAGGGACGAGCCCAGCAAGCCGCGCGCCTTTCGGCTGAATTCAAAGCACACAGGACGGCGTTTGTTCTCCTTCGATGTCTTTTATACACACTAAACAGTCTCCAAGCGGCGGACGTAGCTACGCGCAAAAATACGTACGTGCGTCGTCGGCGGTCGGCGGCGTCGGTAGCTACGGTAGCTACGATCGAGCCGCTAGACAGAAAAGCGAACTTAAATGGACAAATAACTCGAGCAAACTATTTGAAATCGGGCGGTAACTTCCGCCACCTAGCGGGATTTCTAGCAGTCTATAAAAAAAGTTTGTTATATGCTACGAGCCTACGACCGATCACAAGTAGACACAACCCCTACATACATCACGCACAACACCAATACCACGCATTACACATCACCGACATATACACAAACACAACACCCGACACTGCGCCTGACACTTCCTACTTAACATGCTTTTCTCTCCGCGGCGTATATAAGCTTGGCATGTGCGGGTGAGCTATTTAGTCGCTGACCGTTACAGATTTATAGAAGAAGACACAAAACACGGCGCAATGGACAGCCGTATGTAAGAACTCTTTGCATTTAAAAAGTATGGAGGCAAAATCTGTAATGTTAGTCCGTTGCGAAAGATAACGATGTATTGACAATAAATCCTAAACCGGTCATGAAGAAATTCAAATTTTTGTTATTTTTATGCTAGACCAGTGTTATGAGCAGTCCGACTAGCTTGAATCAGATTTTTTTTTTAATTATCAAGATTTTATCATTATATAATTAATAATAAACGGAAATGATGCTTGCGCAAAGCATTTTTTTTTATATATTCTTGTGAAGGACATGTGCTCAACACTTCACTTCCGCTAGTTGCAGTACAGGAGCAGACGCCTTCACTTTTGGGTCGTGTTGATGCAGTTTGTTGTCGTCTGTCGTGTCGGTGTTGAGTGGAGCGGTGGGGCTCGGGAGTTCGTGGCCGGTGTTATTCGTGATCACTGGTGTAATGCGCTAATGCGTCTTTTTTTTTTTTTTTTTTACACTGCCACGCTGTTATCATCCGAACTTTGACTATACACGGGCCCGTAGCTCTGCATTATGCTGAATGGCGAGCTCCTTCTCTGCGGACGTCGCTTTCCTGGTACCACTCGTGGATACTGCAAGCGTTTAAACAGTGTACACCGTCTCGCCTACATCCCCGGTGACGTATTCGACCTGTTGAAACGTTTTGCTTTCGTCATTTTTAAGTACGCAAGGCAGTTATCTCGTTGCTCTGGTTCCGGTTATAAAAGCAAGGCAAAACGCTCGTAGTTCCCGCCCTCAGTACACGTTGGACATCTTCCACACTTTGACACCGGATACCTGAATGAACGAGGATCTACATTCACTTCAGAGGTCACTCTCGCCGCTTCCTCACCGTTTAGCAGCAGGATCAGCTGGCGACAAGCCACGGATGAAAGCATTCGTGGCTTGTGAGCATCAACAGCCCAAGCGCACTCGGTGCCGACGCGGGCGATGCGGGTTTCTGTCAACGGGGAGGCCAGCACAAACCGTGACCGTTCCAGCTGTTCGTCATGGCACGGTGTTGCAGAGAGCAGAGTAAAATACAACTACACGGACCACCGAAGCAAACGCACTGCTATTGTAAATCTTGGCTTGTGGTTGCGCCTTTGTAGATCATCTTATTCGTTTTACTGGAGAGACGCAAACGACAGGCATAACAAAATCGCTTGCATACTCCGCATACCTCGCAAAAGCATTTACCCAGTCACCTTACGAAAAGCGCGAAACACGGAGTCCGCACCGTCCTAAGCTTCTTCTGTTTTTTACCTGCTTTAGAGCAGTTTGTACCCGCTTTTAGATATGCCTACTGAAACTGAAACAGGGCAGTGCCATAGAAAACAGACAAAGTTGGGAAAGCTTGCTCGCTCTCTCCAATTTCTCAACTCTCAAGTGATTGTACCATAGTAAATGCACCAGCGCCTTTCCAAAACAAAGAAAAAGCACTATGTTCACCACGCAAAAAATGGTCTCAGGTCATGCATCTGTGGGCAGGTAGGAAATCTTGCCCCAATTTATTCACACCACATGATGAGCGCAACAAACTCGCACAAGATTGAAAGGAAAATATCAGTGGTGACTTAAGTTTCCATGAAATTCTGTTACCGGTCGTTTGCAGGACCGAGTCATCTACTCGAGCTGTGTGCGTCGCTGTGCAAACGCAGTCCAACACGAAGCATAAAAACGGCAGATCTAGGACAACAATCCGGAGTCCATTGTTCAATTTAAACGACGTAATTTTGTTGAAAACGCCCACAGCTTTTTACTCACGGTATGCGTCGGTATACTTCCACATTTTGAAACAGAACGAGGGAAGATTTACTTTTAAAAACGCTCGCTGCGTCCTCCCGGACCAGCTGGACCGAATCAGCTGATTACGACGGACTAAACCCACAGCAACCAATTCGCGCTCCGTGTTAGTGTGGCTTTCTACCTCCAAGCACCGCACCACACACCACGGACACTTCAGCTCTTTGTCGCATCGCCGCGTTGCGGCGTTGCACCAAACAGAACGAGATCGCCGAAGTAAACGCAGCGCTGTCGTGACCCTTGGCTTGTGGTTGCGCACTCGTGGACCCGGTGACACCCTTCGCTTTCCAAGCACACACGACGATTGCGAATGATGCTTTCCGTCGTCCGGGAACATCACAGGGGCACGTCTCCGGTCACGTCTTCGCTACATGTGCTCGCAAACCGAGCACCTTCCAACCTTCTTGCCCAACCAAAAGAATACCGGCGCCATGTTAAACGTGCGTTGTTGCCAGATTTTCTCCGACCAAATAAAAAACAACGAAAGCAAACCGGTTCTAGCTTCCAGCTTACATCGGCGTTACGCCGTGGCCAAATTTTCTCTGTCAGCTCTAACTTAAAGATGACCTACAGATGCAGCAACACTGGACACCACGGAGCGCCGTAAATTCTGAGGAGGATGCATGGGAAGCGGCGGCACCTTCGCTTGCAGTTGGAAGGGTTGAAGCCAAAACGAAACCAACTGCAATGTCGCGTGTTCAGATCAAGGGCACGCTTTTTATAGCCATTGTAACTGTTTAGAACGAGTAATTATACGCCTAACTTTATTTTTGGTGTGTGAGAAACAATTATCAAGACCCCAAATATAAATACAAACAAGGGCGACATAAGGGAAGCCGCATTGCCATTGTCGACCACAAACAATGGCAGCCAGCACGCACGGTAAGCGCGGGGTTCGCCCCGTCTCGCGACATGGCGTAATTGCTTTTGGTGCTTATCTGTCTCCGAGACATGTTCCTTTCCGCGGAATTTGACTCCACGGTCCTTTCTAGGTGTGTCCCCAAGCGTTCCGGTGCTTCGGTAGCCGGCAATGCTGCGGTCGTCGCCGGCGGTGGTGCGTGTTTTCGAGGTCGGCTACACGGTTATGCGTGTATGACCGAACGAAAACACGTTTTTTACAACCTCGCATGATTTTTGAACGAATTATCCGTTACTCAACGTGTAAATTTATGGTAATTTGTGTAAATAGCGTGTTTTTCACCCCAAATATTCACCAAATACACGGGACTTGCTAACAGTGTAGGCTGGAGGTTTATGCACCACGTCTTTCATTGAGCAATGTGTGTTCTGCAACAGAAAGTCTTTTTTTTTTTGTCTGAGCTGTTTTATTTCTATATATAAAAGATAACAGAACTATACCCACAAAAACCACGATGCCGATTACGAGAATAATGAAAATGACGATAAAAATGGTAATGTTATGGGCTTTGTTTCATGTATAAAATACAAAAAAAAAGCTTTTCTGGACCACGAAAGCACCATTCTGCTAGAAGGGTGAAATGTGGTAAACTTCCACTAATATTATTAGGGCAGTTTAGTTTTAATTTTGAACATATTTATGTTTAGAAACAGCCGTGAAACGTATAATAATGCGATTTGTACAGGCGAGTTACACGTCCAGGAGGACATAAAATGGGGGTTAATCGTATCGATAAGTCCAATAATTAACGAAACATTTATGATTAAACTTTTTGTTTGTTAAAATAAACCCACTGTTCCAATTAGGCACTTGCTAAGCGTCTTGTAAATGCACTAAATCACGTAATTTTGGAAGTATTTAAAGATCGTGGTAAGGGCGGTGGAGCACTAAAGTTTCCAATCGCACAACAGCCACAACGCTGACAGTCTAAAAATGCGGATGAATAGATTACCATCAGCGTTCTTGGATAGCAAGCCTTGCAACTATCGCACCTGTAGAAACCGCGTTATTGTACTTTTAACTTTTTTTATTAATACATTTGTCCAAATAAAAATAAAACGTTATGTATGTTCGTAAAAAGTCAATCTAAAAAAAAACACTTCAGAAATTTATCTCAAGCAACACTGAACAGAAGCGTAATGTGCCGACGCAATCTATAAGGAGATCGTGCTATACTTTGAATCAGGGATGGGCAAGATACATGCAAATACGTATCGAAATACAAATACAAAATACTTCGTCAAAAATGTACTTAATTACACATCTAATTACATTTCCAAAAAAGCATTTAATTAGAACATACTAATAAAACCAAATGTATTTGGTTTCTTCCAAATACTTTTCCAAATACATTCCTCGAAATTTGCGTCAGCGACTTCAGGCCACCTGCAACGGGTTTCTGGGTATCTCATTTTAATTTTGCATCGCACACTCGGGAGTTAGTGAGCGAGGCTCTAGTAACGTAATAGAAATATAATCACAAAAAAAACTGTAATCAGCTTGGACGTAATAGATGAAAAAAGTACAGAGCTTCGAGGAGCTTTTTTTGTCGATTACATTTTGCTACAGACCAACAAGGAACCGAGACGACCAAGACGGGCAGCACTAGCTAGATAATTTTTTACTGTTGCCATTCGCACCAGTTACGAAAATCTGGACGCCCCGCGCATTTGGAATGTTCCAAGCAAAAATATGGATTAAAATCAGGCTAGAAAGCATCAAAGGTTGTCACTGGCACTTATTTAGCCAGTCTTCCTGTAAACGTCGATTTTGTCACTATTCTCGCCCTGGACTTGCACCGTAATCGCAAAGTCACTAAATGCTCGTGCTTGATTTAGAGACACTAAATTCGGTGCAGAACGTTGTTTTTTTTTTTTTTTTTTTGCTCTGGACAGTGCCTTTAAAATAAAGTGGGAGGAGAAAAGGAAAAAAAGCCCTATGGCTGAATAAAGGATGGAGACTATATCTTACAATTACATGCATAAAAACAAGAATTGTAACTTTGGCAATAACATTTATTTAACGTTATAGAGGCAAGAGGTGAGCGAGACGCGAACTGCCTCAGGACTGGTGTATGAAGAGATGAAGAGTTTCTTGGTTTGTTGTTGCCGTTGGCGTTGAGATGAAGAAAGATCAGCTTTGGAGACGTCTTAGGATGCGCAAAATGAGTCGTGACAATAAGTTTGAGGGATGTATTTTCGCCCACAAAATTGTATTTAATTACAATTGTATTTGAAATACCCACATTTTAGTATTTAAATACACGTCAAATGCATTACCCAATTTGTAATTAAATACAAATGCAAAATACACAAAGTAATTGAAATACGTATTTCAAATACTTGTATTTGAAATACTGCCCATCCCTGCTTTGAATGTACGGAAGTAATTCGTCCCCCGTCGTATAATTAGGTTAAAGATGGTACTCTTCTCGCTCTCAACCCATCACATTCCTCTAGGTTCCGAAGCACGTTTACCTCGTGTTCCGGTATATTAAAAAAAAAAAGAAGAGCACGAGCTTCCTTTTTTTTTTTAATGACCGGCATAGCGTAGCTGGCCGCGTATTTCAAAATATTTCTAACTCAACCAAAGCTACCTATTACCGCGTATTTGGGAGTAGCTGAACTCGACCATTTTAATAAATGAAACTCTATTGTTCTAGCCAAGTTCAAAATTGTACTTGTCTGTGGTGCGTACGAAGGTAGGCGTCATTGATAATGAAACCCATGGGTGGCTGAGCACTTTGAAACTTATTAACTTGATCGGACTGTTTCTGTTAGCCTCATGACCTGCTTCTGATTATTAACGCTCTAAAAATAGCGTGTATTTTATATTTACACCAAGGGACAACTCAGTAGTGTCAAACTATGTAATCCGCTACTTTTGAGGACCTTGTGTCGTCAATCACTAGATTACCTCTGCAGTCCAATATTTCTTGGTAACCAACAACAACAAAGTGGCCTAGCATGCTCATATTTTTCGCCCGGATTCACCCAATGAAAGGCCTATCAAGTGACATCGGCAATCAAAGAACAAAAACTAGAAATGAAAGGGCTACACCCCTGCTATGTTATTATTATGATTAAGTAATTAGTAAATAATTGGAGGGGGAAATATGACGGGTGTAATTTCCTAAAATCATATATATATATATACATATGTACCGGGTGTTTTTGCGAAGATTTTCAGAAATCCTAAAAATCAGGGCGTTTGAAAAAAGAAGAAACTGTCTTTGGGAACAAACTACCAGCCACGGCGGACGTCAGGGATTGCGCAAAACATACTAATTAGCCAGCTAATTAATTAAAATTTGTTAATTAACTTTTTAATTAGGGGAAATAGACATATGGTTCCAATTAGAAAGTTGCTGAGCGTTATTGAAAACCACTAAATCAGTCGTTTTCAGAAAGACTTTGAGCGCGTAAGAAGCGTAGTAGTGCACTAAAGTTACCGCTCTTTGAGCAGGTACAAAGCTAGCGGTTGCGATAAGGCGCCCGCGCGATTTTTCCGTCTCTTATCTAGCCCCAGCCTTGTACCTGCTCCACGAGTGGTAACTTTAGTACAATACTACGCTTCTCACGCGCCGAAAGTCTTGTTGAAAATGACTGATTTAGTGGTTTTCGATAACGCTCAGCAACTTTCTAATTAGAAACATATGTCTATTTCCACTAATTAAAAAGTTATTTAACAAATTTTAATTAATTAGTTGGCTAATTACTATGTTTTTGGCAATTCCTGACGTCCGCCGTGGCTGGTAGTTTGTTCCCGAAGAAAGTTTTTTCTTTTTTTGACGCTTTAATTTTTGGGATTTTTGAAAGTCTTCGCAGAAACACCCGGTATATATATATATATATATAGATATATATATATACATATATATGGCTTTAGAGCTATCGCGTGTCGACACAGGACACTCCTAAACTCTGCCGACAGCGGAATGCATGGAGATTCCGGGAACAGGTTGTATGTAGAACTTGAATTACCCATACAGATCGATTTAGCTCCAGCGTCTTTGTCGGCAAATAGGGATGAAGCAAAAGCGGAGGTTTTAACTTCACAATATATATATATATATATATATATATATATTGTGATGTCAAACCCTCCGCTTTCGCTTCATATATATATATATATATATATATATTGTGAAGTTAAAACCTCCGCTTTCGCTTCATTCCTATTTGCTGACAACGACGCTGGAGCTAAATCGATCTGTATGGGTAATTCAAGTTCTACATACAACCTGTTCCCCGAATCTCCATGCATTCCGCTGTCGGCAGAGTTTAGGAGTGTGCTGTGTCGAAGCGCGATAGCTCTAAAGCCTTTAATTTAATTTGAATTTCCAAGGAGTATCCGAATATTCTCGCAGCTCATGCATGCTCCATCTCCTCCCGAGCCCCTGTCGTCTTCAGCACACCCAACATTTTTTTTGTATGTATAGTCACTTTAAAATATTTGAGTGTTGTTCATAGCTTTTTATTGCTTCAGAACACCTGCCGCTTTCCGTCGCTCCATTAGTGTGCCATTTTTTGTGATTGTGGAGGTTTTATTTTTCCAGGGTAAAGAAGACCATCAAAAATGCTCTCCTGGAAATTTGTTTATTTTTTTTGGTGTTTTCTTTAAAGCGCTTTATTTGAGACGATGTATGAGTCGCCTCCATACTAGTTTTTTTTTTCAGTTGATAAGCGCGTACATTAAATTCAGCGAACCAAATTTATCTTCCCCTGAAAGCATCACTTTTCCCGCCCTTCGGTATTCCCGCATTCTCATTTATAAAACGAGCGCACATGGCGAAGAGACGGGTAAGATCTTGTCCACAACTTTTGGAATAACCCAAAACCGAGAATACAAAGAGGGTTTCTTTATGTACTTCAGCAACTATGTGCTTATAATTTCCCACTTGTTTACGAAAATCTTTACATTGAATCATAAATGCCTAAAATGATCGTGCCTGGATAAACCTAGCCATTTTCAGATTTTAACACAGTCCGTCCAATGTGCTACTGCATCTCATATTTTCATACTATTTTTACCTGTACAGTTGGTCTGGGCAACCGGGAGAAACTTACAAATTTATTATTTTGAGTAATTTACGCATACCCTAATTTTCTCAATTCTAAAACGTTGTATGTAAAGACTATTTTTATATCACAACTTTCGTGCAATGCGATGAAAAGCACTGAGGCGAGAGTGCCGCTCATGAAGATGCTTGTTTGTGGGGAGACCCGCGCAGACAAGCAAATCACATAAAGGCGTGCTCGTACACATGGTTCCCACAACATTCATTATGCAGAGCGCTTAGCATGGACTAAAATAGTGATGATCACGCTAGTTTTCGATTCCTCGTCAAAAGTGTTTTGAACACAATTCATAGAAACACATTGGTCAAATGCTGTTCGCGCTTGAGCTAACGTAGTTTGTATCGTGCCAGTTCTTACTTCGACGAGCATTCTGAGGGTGTGACCTTGTATAATCACGTTAAAAACGCCAGGACGGCACCCACACTGCTCTGATATATAGCGCACGTGTCATGCAACTAAAGCAATGTTGAGAGGTTGCTACGTGACAATTGAAGGATTATTATTTTATCACAAACCAGGAGGTCTCAGAAAACCATTTCACCCTTTTTTACTAAATAGGTTCTGCCCGGAAAAAGCAACATCGTTCAAATATATGTCCCGAACAAGAATGAGATGAGGTGCGTGGCCCTCGCCGTCTAACCCGCACCGTAGCACATTACTTTGAAACCCACTGTTAAAAAGGCGGCTGGACACTATACTAGAAACGAAATTCTTTCGCCAGACTACTAAAAAATAAAGAGAAAAAACGTAGCACATGCTGAAAAGTGTCGGATGCTGTTTACATTTCTGGACACGAGTATTGTCGAAAATTCAACCTCAAAGTGACTTTACATAAACTGGATACAAGGCTAATACTACGCAACAAACAATTTTTATTTTTAGTCACTGGCAATTTTGTTTCTGGGGTGAGATGTGTCCCTTTCAGTCTTTCTCTTTGGGAACTGGGCATGGCTGAGTGTTATTTCACATGTACCTTCTCCCAATTGTCATCAACAGTAAACCAGTTTGGCGTTACTACCGCCAAGAAGTTATTCTGGTCACGTAATAAAGGAAGCCAGTAGATTCACTGCGTCGCTCGGAACATTTGCCGAAAGTTTTAGGGGAAAAAAGGGCTCTCCGTCAACAGATGCGAATGGGCTCCGCCGGTCGTATTTGCATACGCCTCACTTTGCCGGTGCGGCTTTGTTGCGCTACTAGAGAGTGACTGCATAGCTCTACCGCCTAAAGCGATATTACAGTCGGAAGGCTTTAACTTCAAAGTATGCCCTCAAGCGTGAGCCGGGAGCCTTACCTGCATCATTTGGAGGCGGACCTCTAATAATATTTGTGAAAATTATTTCTCGCACCTGTGTGGAGTCAGACTTGTTAATTATGTCCTGGACGTGCGTGGGATTAGGCGAATTCGCAACATGATAACGGCATGAATAGTGGTTTTCTTCAATAAATCATCACTATATACGTGAGGTGGTTGCAGTCTTTCTATCCAGAAATCAAACGCAAGTTGAAGCGATGCTAAAACCGCGACTCCTCACCACCGAAGAAGTTTTACCTTACCGTCAGTGCGGAGGAGATGGTGGTGGGCATTCTGGGATAGTAAAGACGTCATCATTATTTATTGCGTCCTCGATAGAAGAATGATGACGGGTTCTTCATACAAAGATATAATTTAGAAAACATTACTTCCCGCATTCTGAGGAAAAAAACTAGAAAAGGTTGCAGCCGTGATCTTTCCTCACGACATGTGGTTCTGCTCATCCAGCAATGCGTCATCAAAAACGTCTTTCATTGAAATAACTTCGATCTGACTCATCAGTCTCCTTACCCACATCACCTTGCGCCCAGGGCTTCTTGGCTGTGATAGACAGTGGAAACCCCTCAATAGTGGCGCGTTTTTTAACGCGCTCCGCTGTTTCCTCGGCCGTATTCCATGTGTCCTCGCCATTCCCTCAAAGAAGTATTCGCAGCAGCCACGCCGTCGTAGCGTCGATGTTCCAGAACTTGTATACGCTTTTTCTACTTGGGCGCCGCTATCTTCAATTCTGAAACTTCCGGTATGCGTCAAAACTTTGCTTTCTTCTCGCCTCGACAGTAGAACGTGTTAACATTTTAATGGCAATTGTCAGTCGTTCTTGTTATGACCCTTCTATAACTGTTTACTTGTTCGGGATTGTTATCTCTTGCTTTTTGTTCAGAACGCATACGGATATAGGGACAACGTGGCTGCGTGACAGGCTAAAAAAAAAAAAAGTGTATAGAATTATTCGGTGATCATGTAGTGAAGTTTTTCCTGCTTTTTGTTGCAAGCACTTCTTTATTATTAAAGTATGATACCTTAGAGCTTGAATACACTCAGGAATTCTTATTGAACCAAGTCAGGGGAGAATTTATCCTGAATTTTGAACCATTTTACCACGTTCATGTATTAGGGGTAAATGAGATCGACGCAGTTCTTAAGAACATTTTTATGGGGAAGCAGGTGCCTGGTTTGCTCAAAACGTTGACGTCAATAAACGCTCTATGACAAGAAAGCTTCAAAACGTAAACAAGTATGTAATTCATGCCTTGTATGTTTTAAATAACTATTTATTCGGTAATTTCTGTTCACCAGAGAACTTAACCTAAAAATATATTTTAGACGCCTAAGTTTTTTTTTTTAGATTACTAGATGTTGAATTATATAGATGACATAAAAAAGGCTGGATAATGGTTGCACACAAGCTGCTTTGTTCACTGCAGTGGTGTCCTTAACTGACGTCTGATTTATTTACGGCACTTAAAAATAAAGTTTTGCAACAAAATTTTGTCTCCATATTTCTTTAATCAATCAGCTTCTAATTTTATATCTGCCACAGCGCATTTTTGTTGTCGCCTTATGCTCAGTGTACAGTAAGGAGTCCAAAAATAAGATGAAATAATTTTATTTTAAAATGAAAACGAAAAAAAACTGTTTGAAAGCATCCGTAAAACACTAATTAGAGGAGTCGGAATCCTAAACAAGACCTCCTCATCACTGTTCAATCAAACATGGCCATCTGATCGGTACAGAAGCAGATCTGATGTTTGTTTGCAAATTGAATTGACCGGCATGTTATGAAGACCAAATCTCAACAGCGAGGCTATGCCAGCTTATCCTGTATGCGAAACTTTTTATTTAGGTACTCACTGCTTTAGGCGAGATTCGATCTGAGTATAAGGGTGCATCTAAATTAAAGTAAACAATTTCGATCGCTCTATTCTGCATGATTATTCGCCTGCATCAGGGTGCCTATTGTAAAAAGTGTTATTAAAAAAAAAGGATTTCTGATTACCGCTCAGTATCTCTATAAAAGGTAGTCTGAAACAGCTTGTCCTAAACTTTCGTGACATTTTGAGAATATTTTTTTCTTTTAGCTCAGCTGCGTCGTCCTCATATATATTGTGAAACGTATTTCGTAAACTGTATTTCACGATATATATGGCGATAAGGTGCTCATTTCGTTATTTTATACACTGAGGTTCCTTAGTTCAAGAGCACAAAAACGGTTCAACTTGTAATACAGCAACGCAAAGTTGTACCAATCACGGGTATTTTAGGCAACCTGCCACACCTTTCAATTCAGGTAAAATATATGTGAGCGAGATAAACAAACGGACGGTGAGTGGTATAAATACGTGGTTTTGTTAGTCAATCTAAACTTTCCTTCACTGTTACGTCGGAATTAAATAACGCAACTTCTTTGTTGTGGTACCTAAAAATAAAAATGGATAAACGATTAAAAAAATCTATAAAGTTTTACGGCGGAAATAGTGCCGGCAAAACAACGCGGGAAATATATTTTTACTCTGGCAGTTCAAACCTATTCAAACCGGTTTGAACCGTTAAAAGGAATTTTCGCTCCCTGGAGCTTAGCCGGAACTCAACCGAAATATGGAAACCCAAACCAAAACCGAACCAAAAACAATTTGGTTCAACACCGATATTTATATGAAAACAAACCAAATATACCAACTGTTTGAAAAGAAAAAAATATATATTTTTAGTTATTGGTGAAATCTTAGTTATTATGCCAACCCAATAGATCCGGGGAATTATTCTCCCGTGACGTCACATCTTTTTGTGACGTCAGGTCTATGTACAAACTCACCCACCCCAACAAGCTCATTAATCCGCCCCCAGGCAGGTAATTACAAAATTTGGTCGACAATGAAGTCTACTCCAATTATTGTTTTGCGGCAGCTTTCAAATTGTTGTTCTTATTTGATCAGTACTTTGCATTCATCCGCCTATTTGTACTTCTTTCATATCGGCCCCTACCAAGCAAGATGCGACTTTTTTTTTTCTACGGATTTTTAAGCTCTTAATGTCTGAAGAAAATTATTCACACGACTATGTTGACGAGCTCCTCAATTGTTGTATGTTATAATATAGTGACGTAATCACTAAGGTGGCAGAAGAGTTTGACGCGCGCTGCCCTGGGAATTCGGGCGGCTGCATTTGCTCGAGCATTAAAAGGTTCTGACACCTCCCTCCCGTCGGATAATCAGACGCTCGCTGCTTTTGTCGTCGCGATTTGAATAGCCATTCTCCATGAAAGGTTCAGGTAAAATGCAAGTTCTCTGCCGTAAAGGATAGGAAGCAAACTGGAAGCCATTTCAAGTGCGCAGTAGATATGGCGTAAGCATGTTCGAAGCACTTTTTGTTTTTTTGAAGCAGATTGAGTCGAACGATTATTCTGGAGCTTGGGTCTAACGATGATCCGTGTTTCGCAAAGTTCTGTTGGCATAAATTGGCGCTTATTTGCTGCGTTTTGTCATTTGCTTGAATTCGTTTTACACTTAGGATTCACCCAACACTGCAGAAACGTGGACGCGCAGGCAGCATTTTGTCATCTATTTATTATTATTTCCTCCTTTCCGGAGACGCGAAAGAAGTAGTTACCAAATATTTTACGTCACCAACATAAATCATGGTACAACGCAATTAAATCGTGTTCAGTAATTTAAAAAAAAAATATTTTCAGACATATATTTTTTAAATATAGTGTTTAATTTTAATTTGAACAGATTAAAAGAGGGAGTGACCATTGCAAGAATGTCGTCTTTATCTAGTTCTTATGGGGATCAGTGAATATTTAAAGGAGTGGTAACCGCTACAATAAATTATGTTGTAAACTCAACTTTCACCGTTCACTTTTAATCAATAATGAAACGGGTTATTCTGAAAATGCACTTTTAAAGGAGTCAATATTGAAGGCTAATAAAGATGTAAAATTAGCGCATAGACAGTATGATATCAGACATTCTACAAGCACATTTTGCGTTTTTCTCTGATGATTTCAGGACTATACGCAGGAGGATCATCAGACCCCTTGTTTATAGTGGTGAATGAAAAATTGATGTAACCGTTTCGGGAGCATCAACTTTATCTCGGGAGCGCGATATTAGCGTATCCGCTATGAACACGCTTCCCAGATAATGGGAAAATAGGAAGTTTTCGTAGATCGTTTTCGCCGTCCCGCAAGGCCCTCCGCAACCCGCTACGACAGCGGGAACTCCACAGTCGAGGCTATCGGCGCGCAGGCGCAGTAGCAACATCTTCGTTGCGGAACGCTTAGCGGAGGGGGCAGCGCGGTCTACGAAAACTCCCTATTAAGCGAATCGAGTGCGCAGGCCACTGTGCAAAATTGTAAACAAAAGTTCCGACGTGTTTTTTTTTAAGTTTTTATTTTGCGTTTAGTTTCAAAATTGGTCTTCGAAAACGCAAAAAAAAAACTGAGTGATATTTAAATTGGTTTCACGTCTCGTAATGACCGCATTTAAAGCTTGAGTTCCTACATAACCCGTAAAACCAGCAATGAAGAAGTTATTCAACAGATATTAGTTAATTAGCCCTCTTAATACGATGGTTATTCTTTTATATAAGGTCCACGGAGTCTGATCAATATTCCATAGAGAACACGCACAAATCTCACTCGATAATAAGTTATGTTTAAATTACAGGAATTATAGGAAACACAAGCTTAATTATTAAACGTAACGTTATATTTAAAAAAAATCTCGTGGGTTCAAAAATGAATAAACACGAAAAAGATCTCCAACTGTGCAGGTAAGTCATGACTGTCGGATTTGGCGTAGAGTTATAAAACTGATTACAGTGTTTCGGCTTCCAACGGTCCTTCGTGAAACATCAATTCTTAAGTGGACTAATCCGACAGCTGATTTCTTTCAGGAAGTTACAACGACCACTTCGCAAGGGATAATTATGGGAGTCCGGAAGAAAAACACGAACAGATATAAACACTCTAATCTTAAAGATGTATAATGAATCGTTGAATGAGTTGAAGTGAATACTTACTTATTGATTAACTTTTTTACCCTAAAAACCTTTATGGGCATGACATAGGGGGAGGTGGGGATGGGGAATAAGAGACAAAGGTAGTGCACTTTGTGACAAAAATATTCTGACGTTTGCGTAACACATAGTAACAGCAAAAAAAAATGCTTACAGAAAACAAGGTAAGCAAAAGCTACATACACCATTATACATTGGTTAGGGCGTTGGTAAACATTTGGGTTGGTCTGATCGACACAATATCGATTGGTAGACTGTATCAGTTGGAGACAGCGAGGAGGAGATGGAAGTTTTTGAATATGTTGGTGCGAACAAACATGGGGCGCATTTTGAAGGGGCGATCTAGGGGCATGAAACATGATGAGGAGGCTGGATGTATGAATCTCTGAAAGCAGATGAACCATGGTATAGCTTGTGAAAGAAAGACCTGCGGGCAATATGTCTTTGAAAATGAAAAATTGCGAAAGGTTGAGGGAATGTTTTATGTTTGTCACACTTGGATATCGGGAATAATCCTTAGGTATGAACGTGGCAGCTTTAGTTTGAAGTGCCTCAACAATATTGTTTAGGTACATGTGACAAGGGTGCACAATAATGGACGCGTACTCCAATTGCAGATCTTACGAGAGAGGTATACGCAAGAAGTTTAGTTGCTTTATTAGCCTGGCACAACGAACGTTTAAGAAATCCTAGAGTTTTAGACGCTTTGCTAATGATATGCTCAGTTTGAAGGTTCCATGATAGGTTAGCTGAAGGTGGCCGCCAAGATATTTGATTGATGTGACATTTTCAATCTGGTTCTCTCCAATTGCGTGCGCGTGGTGATCAACATTTAATTAGATGGTGAAAGTTAGAGACTTGTTTTTCTAATGTTGATTTGCATCGACCGAGTGATACACCATTGGCTGATTTTTTCAAGGTCGCGCTGGAGTATCCCCACATCTAGAGGAGCACATATGGGGCGACAAATGACGCAATCATCCGCGAAAGGCGTATGTATGGTGGGCGGAATGTTGGAAGGTAATTTATATACAGAAGGAACAATACCGGACTAAGAACCGAACCTTGCGGGACTCCAGACTTAACCGGTGTGGGAGAGGAGACATGTATTATTAATCACGACAGAATGAGAGCGATTTGGTAAAAAGCTCGCTATCCAATCAATAACTAATTTGTTCATATTAATAGCTCTCAAGTTATATGTCTAATCTCTTGTAGGGGACATGGTCAAAAGCTTTCGCGGAATCAATAAACGCAGCATCAACGGGACGTGAGGAATGAACGGAAACATGGAGATCATGAATTAGGTCAAACAGCTGAGTTTCACAAGAGTGCTCGCGTTGGAAGTCGTGCTGGTTCGGAAAGATAAGGTTGATACTGGATTGATGAGTCATAATCGGGGATGAACGTATATGTTCCATGAGTTTGCATGCCACGCAGGTTAGCGAATAGGCCTGTAGTTGTTGAAATAATTCTTATCACCAGGGCTTGAAAATAGGGATGACGGAATAGAGGGATTGTTGAAACAGCCTTCCCAGTAGCATCCTAGATACGTGTTTGGTTAATTTAAAGAGTTTGATTGATATTCCATCAGGGCCCGTGATGGAGTTAGCGTTCAAAGGATCAATCGCACAATCGACCCCGTGACTGGTGATAACAATGTCCTGCATAATACATTCAGCATGAGATGGCAAAGCGACTGGCTGAGGGATGTCATCTTTTCCAGTGAAGACACTACTTAAAAAGGTGTCAAACCCAGCGGCCGATTGGCGTGGGCCCAAAAAAGACCAGTCATCACAAGAAACGCTTGGCAATGCTGGTGAAGGTTTAGGCTTAATTACTTTCCAAAATTTCTTCCGTCAGTTCTAAGCATGTTCCAGACGTCCGCGGCCCAAAATGCTTGTTTGGCGGTTTCTATTTCTTTTTACATACCACTGAGTAAGCATGATAAACGGTCCAAGCCCGTTCCGAGTCTGTTTGAAGGGTACACCTGTACAGACGTTTATTTTGTTTCATTATATATTTTAATAGTAGCTGTAAATTAGGGCTTGTGCAAATTTGGAGCGATTTGTAAAAAATTGCCCTTCAATCGTTTTTTTTTTTTCGAAAAAGGACCCAATTTTCATTCACAGACCGTTCATCAAATCCACTAAGTAATGTACTGAAAAATTCGCGTAACATGGACTCTAAAGTTGTGGAATCAACTCTTTTGCAATCAAATGTTTCTTTCCCTACTGAATGCTTATTAGCAATGTTCAAGTTTTTCTTATCAACAATTCAAAAGTTTCAAATACCGTTTAAATGTTTAAATGACCTTCCGTGCCAGAATATCTTCTCTGACTATGAGGAACTTCTCTAACTTTTATGGTTCCAATAAATAAAAAGAAAAACGGCTATTTCTCGATATCGAAGGATGAAAAGAAATCAGTGACCGAGTGCGTTAGCCCACCACAGCTCGGAGCGCATGAAGTGAAAGCTCGCGCTACAGAACCCAGAGATCCCCGGGCACTATCCCCATCCCTGCGGCCTTGTATCACAACAGCGTGATGTACGCTAAAGACCCTAGTCCAGCAAACGTACTGCACTGGCTAAATTTCTCGTCTACAGCAAGAACCAATGTCGACGAACTTGAAAGCCAGGACCGACATTACAATATGTTTACGCAAACGACATTTATTTTCTTTTTTGCTTTCTTGAACCTTAGAATTGCGATTGTGGTCTAGTTTCGTTGGAAAGAGAAAGAGAAAAAAGCCCATTTCCAAGACGTGAAACGGTTTCGACGTCCAAGTTTATGAGATGTATCTTATAGGCGTTGCAACACAACGCTCAAAGGCGCGGCATTTTGCTACGGAAGGGTGCGTTTTTTTTCTCGAGCAAGCTCATAAAAACGAGTGGGTTATTTCCGCCGCGTGTGGCCGTTACGAAAAGACCGGTGAGGTGGCGAGGCCGTTCCGATTGATGGGGTACGTGGTACGAAGGCTCCCGCTTTGACTTCGCGCACTGGCTTTGTCGTAAGACGAACATAAAGCGTACCTGGCATCTCCTTTAAAGCGCCCAACGTCACCGTCCGTCCTCGAGCAGACACGAATGCGTAACACAATCGGATTTGTGTTCTGCAGTCTGTTTCGATTTCGTCACGCCAGACTGATGCTTGATAAACCAGTAACATGACGCAAAGAGGTTCCTGGATCGAGACATCCAAAGCCTTTCCCTAATGGCACGTGCCTACAGATGCTTTAGTTGCATTGATGAGCTTGCAATTCTGTCAGTCGGAACAAATCTCGTTCACGTGATGTTTCACTCGAAGCGAATTCTAAACTTAGTATAGCGAGTACTCACATCGCGGCCATACGCCTATAGCAACACGAAGTAAGGGACCGGCCAACCTAAGGCACCACGACGTGTGTTCATTGGGATTAAAATGTTCGTCTTCTTTTTCCTGAAAGTGATTAGTCGCCTGTCAACTCTGGCAAAACGTGTGCCGCTAACAATAACAAGGTAGAGTTTGGTACTATTCGCTTCCTTTCGCACATCTCGATGCACATCAAGGATGCTTTTGATAAGTCCGGGCAAAC
Organism: Ixodes scapularis; assembly: GCF_016920785.2. NCBI lineage: Eukaryota > Metazoa > Arthropoda > Arachnida > Ixodida > Ixodidae > Ixodes > Ixodes scapularis. The sequence continues at coordinate 151,379,906 of NW_024609835.1, read as the reverse complement.
AATATGTGCGTTCATAAAATAATAATGCTACAGTCACCAGCAAAATGAAAATGGAAGGGAAGAGCCTCAATCGTCCCGCCTCCAGCTCCCTACCTCGTGCTCCTCGAGCGCGCCCGCATAGCCAAAGTACAGCGTGTAATGCGTGAATTGAGTGCAGGACACATTAAGTTCGCAAGACACGCCCAGCCGTTCTCCCTCTGTCAGTAAATACATTGTTGATCGACGCTACGTTCTGAGAGCAAATATATGCAACCACGTTACAGTTAATTGTGTTGCGAAGTGTACATATTAGTCCGCCGAACCTTTCAAACTACCCTGATGTACTACGCCCCCTTAGTGTGCCCGCGCCTGCAAGCATTCACGCCTCGAGCGTCTAAATAAATGTTCGCGTTTTGTTTCAGTGAAGCCCACGGAGGTGAAGATTGCAGTCCCCAGGCAACCTGCGGCTGCCGGCGACCGGGTCGAGTTGCGTTGCTTGGCCACCGGCGCCCGGCCTTTCTCCCAGGTGACGTGGTTCAAGGGCGGTCAGCGGCTGACGCAGGTCGAAGACTTTGTGTCCACGGCCACGAACTCAACCGTGAGCAGCGTCAGCTTCATCGTAGCTGCAGAGGACAACGGCCGCAACGTCACTTGCCGAGCAGACAACCCGCACCTGCCCAAAAGCGAAGTCAGCGACACCGTGGTGCTCAACGTGCACTGTGAGTTTGAGAAGTGTAGCGTCTGTCACTCTAAAGAAAGCTCTACGAGTTCACTTTTTTGTAGAAGAGGAAACAACGATTCACGACAAAGAATAGATGTAATGTGCACAAGCAGAAAGAGCATGACCATTCGATTACCGGTTGATCCTGCACTCATCACATAATTAAGACCTAATCGTCTCATGGGCTTTGTTATTTGCTGATATTTTTTATCCTTCGCCTTGATTGGCCGTCTTTGTTTCCTGCCGGAGTAAACTCGTACACTTTTTCTGCGTAGTTCTTAAAATAGGAAGTGGCATGTCTATGGAATTATACCTGCTGACCACTCGGTGGGAGACCCCTTAATGAAAAAAGCGACTTCTTTGCCTCGCACTTTCAGTGAATACGCAAAATATAGTCCGAGAGCAGAAACAAAACATGAAATGAAATTAATCTCTGCTTCATAATGAACAGTCACATGCTAGATACTATAGCCTGCAAACCCCTCTCGTCCCTCTCCATCTAACTCCGCTTGCATTCACTCTCCCTTCATGCTGGCCCTGCTCCACTCCGTACTTCCGAGCACAAGGTTTCTTCCATCGCGAATATTCGATCGGCGGTCCTTTGCTCTTCGCTATCAGGAACTACGTGCGTTGAATAGAACATGGTGCTCGGCGGTAATCTCCACAAAAAGAAAGAAGAAAAAAAGAAAGGCGGTTAAACAGTAATCGACTATTCAGTTCATTGTGCTAGCTCGAGCTCGAGGGTAATTGATCATACTCAATGCTTGACGCTGGCGTGCCACACGGAGCGACCAGAAACTCACGCGCTAATGTTTTACATCGACCGAAAACAATACAGGATCACAATCTAAACATTATCTGAGCATTTTGTTTAAGAAAAAAAGATATTGAGGATAACGACGGCAGTGGTTAGGTCTAGCAAATAGAGTGTGCTTTTGAATATCAACATGACATATATATATATATATATATATATATATATATATATATATCGTTTAGCTCAAGTTATATACGTATCTTACGTTGATGATGAAAGTGTCCATCGTAGCCAGGGTTCATAGCTTGGCCAGGTGGCTTTGTCAGCGCGTGATCCCTGTGTTAGTATAGAAGTTACGTGTAGCACTGCTAAGACAGAAGCGGGACCCAGCAGCTCTATAGTGTCCTGTTTACGCAGTCAGTCGAGCGCGAAAAACGCCTTTAAAAAACACTCGTTCGTGCCCTTTCAGCCCTCTTGAACCTCCGCTCCAAACGTTAACGAACTCAGAGTAATGCAGTGCGGTAATCGATTCTGAGCGGGCATCGCGTGCGTCGTAAGCATCAAGTTGCTTGGATAAATACATCGATAGTTTATTGTAGAAAAAAAATATGTTCCGCGTTAGTATGGGCGACACTCTCGGCGGCCAGAATTTGTTGAGAAGTCAGAAAGATTGTTCAAAACTCGGCCCACTGATAGGGCATGAGCCCGTTTTCAGATATCAACTGTACGCCGATGTGAAGTTGATGAGGATGGGGAATCACCGCCATATTCACTCTTCATGTCTGGTTTCCTGTACATGTTTCACAAAGCATGACTTTTATTAAAGTGGGTGCGGAGGTGGCCCTAGGAAGCGGGTGCGGGTGTGAAAGATCACACGTTTTTCAGCGTCGTCACTGTCAATGGCGTCGGAAGTGTAAAGGAGAAGAAGGATTTTCCTTCTCTAATATAGCAGTTTACTGAAATAGCTGACACTTCTACGTTTACTGAAATACCTGACGCGCCCAGGCTGATACAAGCTTTGTTTCACGATAAATAAAAATTTAGTGATATTAACCTTCACCATAAAGTTCCAACTGTTTAACTCACAAGTGACTGTAATTCCTCAGATAATATTGCAAATGTAATCATTTGTTTATTTAAATATAAAAAAAGCAGTCGCAGCTAGAACAAAAAATGAGGTATATATTCAGTCGTTTCTTAACAGACATCATTAGCTTCAACCCTTGTGAATTTCGCTCATCCTATCACAATCAGAGTTAACTCAAATTTACCACACCTACCGTACGATAAGCAAATAGTTTTACATATGAAGCCTCTACCGAAGTTTGTGTCATCACGGTAGTTTCTATTCACATTTCATTTCTAAGGGCCTTCACTACCAGTCCCATGAGATCTTCCATTCTTTCATTTTTTGACGTAGAACTACGTACTCCTCCGCGCTTAGAAGGGGGTGCAAAGTTAGGAGATAGATGTCACGAAAACTTGGTCACGGAAGTGGCGTCACACTCATCGCCGCCCGCTGCCTAGAACCGTGCACTGCGCTCGCGCGTCCTTTCCTATCTGCTATAGTCGGATGCAACCTGAGAACAATCTTTTAGCTCCACCCACAAGCGCATTGCGCCCATCTGAAGTGCCTCCGCCGTCGAGAAAGTAGTTCGCTAGCAACGTTGCTTTTTCTTCCTCCAGGAAACGTGTCTTAAACTACTACAATATTTATTTAATTCATTCAGGACATTTAAATAAGTTAGAATACGTTTTTGTCAACGAAATAGCTGTTTAGTAAAGAAAGAAAGTCATGTCCAATGTACCGTCTTCCCAATTCATTTTCTGTCCAAGATACTGTCTAACATACCGTCTAACATACCTCTCAGCAGTGCTAAGCCTCGCGCCCGCTTCGAAATTTTCGTTGGCGATAGCGTCGCTGGATTCTCACGTTGTCGCGCAAAAACTGCTGCAAACGCAAGCCGATACCATTAAGATTTCGTGGCGTAACCTCGGGCACGTAAAACACGGTGCAAAAAAGCAGAATAATTGTCACGAGAAACTAGCGTCGCGTTGCTAAGGCCAGCAGCCATGTCGAGCTTTTTTTTTTTTTCAAAAGGATCGCGATTGGTCTACGGATACGTGACGTCATGAAAACGATTGGCTGGCGTTTCTCGGCGTAGGATTACATTTTCCTCTGAGAGGCATTTCCGGTTTTTTCTTAGCTTGCAACCGACTATAGCTTCTTCGTCTGCTCGCTTCAACGAGACGCGCCCCTGTCTGATTGTAACGGCGAAGGACGCCGCTTCGACAGCCGTGATTCCACAACTTTAGCTCATCGCTCTGTACAGTGGCCGAGCTCGCGTGCTCTGCGGCACGGGCAGTTCACACGACTCGGCGAAGCGTTAAAAGCAGTCGCACGCAATTTCGCGTATATGCGCCTCGTAGATTTCGGCGCGGGGGGCTGCACATTTAATAATAATAATATGAATAATGATATTTTATTTGCACATAAAAAGAACTACCTTGGGGGACGTGTTAGGCTAAGCGGATAGGTACGCGACGCGCCTGCTAGCCAGTCACCTAAAAGAATTGGCCTCAACCGTACTCCGAGCCGCAGGCATTCGCTTCTTTCGCACCCGACATCGCCACGCAGCAAGAGCCCGTGGACGTTTCTTCAGCTGTGGCCGTTGTTCTACGGAAATTTATCCAGTACATTAAACATATGCACCAACCAATTTTTTCAGGAAAAGTGTGTCTGTGTGTGTGGGGGGGGAGGGGGGGAGGGGGGGAAGCCTTGCCTTATTGGTCTTGGACGAGTAACTGCATACGACGGAGACCTCGGGAGTTTCATAACATCAACTGCAGAAGTAACGATTCATCATCAACTACAGCATTCAACATGTTATCGCAGTATCTATGTAATTATGGCTTGGAAACAATATCCGGGTCCCGTCGGCAGCTGAATCTCTAGATGGCCATTACTTGAATACCTCTTTTTCGATAACTCCCTGGGGAAGCTCGACGGCTTGAAGGGGGTGCGATTAAATTACAATAATCTCCACAGTGGGTAGAAACTTTTCTTCCGCTGAAAAGAGCGCTAATCATTCAGATAGGGACACGCAGCACTGCAGACACCAGAATCGGCGGAGGGGAGCGAAAAGCTGAAGCGGACTTAATGGCCCTTGGTTCCGGCTCAGTGACCCTGCATCCGACGCTCCGACGCAGCGGACCCCAGACGCACGCGGGACTCTCCGGTTAGGATCAATACCACGTTTGCGTCAGCGTCGCCGCCAACGCGCTTTGCAGAGGCTCACAACGAGCGTGCGCTAACACGCTGCCTCCCCAAACCGACGCGTCTGCGGCTTCGCGGCAACTCTCATTCAGCTTCGGCGTTCTTTGAGCTTGGGGTGGGTCGGGGCGGGTCGGGGCGAGTCGGGGGTCCACTAACGATTACATCATGCGCAGGCCTCGTCTTCAAGGTTGTATTATGGTGCCAGGAACGCCTCTCAGTCTGGTGTGTTTACCATGTCCTAAAAAGTGGTCTTTCGGCTTCCGCCTGGTGACGTCATATACGTGTCATAGTTGCCGCCGGTCGTAATTCTGGTCGTGGCAACAGGGGCAAGAAAGGGGGGGCATGGGGGGGCTTATCCTGCGGGAAGTCGATTTCCAGCTTTAGAGTCCACTGAAACTTCATCAGCCAAAAGCTGGGACTCCGTGAAGACAGCAACACTGGTGTTTGCTCGTACTTTTTGCCGAGGCCTCTAATGCCAACCGCCAGGATCGTAACATCCGCCAACGTTACATGCCAGCTTCCGCTGCGTCCTGTGTTGTCGCTTCGCGATCACTTTGGATACATGAGCGGGATAGGGCGGTAAACACATCAGCCGAAGGCGCGTTCCAGGTGTCCTAGTGGGCAGTTTCCTGGCGCTCTTATGGGGGATCGATTCCTCCGGTCCCTATCCCTCGGTGAAACGCGAAGCGCGGGACCCTGGGTGACGGGTGAGGGATATGAAAGAAGAAGTTGTATGACAGCAGCGGCAAACACCACTGTGTTAATAAGGCATTAAGGTAAACGTGGCCCAAATAAAGGACTCGCTGGTGAGAGAGAAAAGCTGATCGAATGAAGGAAACCGAGGGAAGCCAAAGAGCTGAGTTCGCTTATCAGACGGTGACGACAGGAGCAAATAAGTAAAACAATAGGAGGAAATAACGCAAGACGAAGGGGAAGATGTCATCCGCGAGAGAGGTGCGAGAAATTATGGTTTATCGCCGCTGAGCGCGGCACTCAGGTCTCGCGGGGGAATTCGATTACCGTCTTTTTGTGTTTTTGGCGTTCTCCCGGTCGTGTGTATGTACAGACATGTTTCGCTGTGTCTTCGCCGCTAATGTGTGGAAGAGGGATTGCGGGGGAGCCTAGTTAAGTTATGTGGAACACATACACACAACGCTAAACTGTGCGACACGTAATTTGCAGCAATAATGCGGACCGACACACTTGTGTAAAGAAGGAACATTTCACTTACGAGTTAGACCGACTCTGTTCAGCTGACTTGCGTTATTCATGGTTCAAGAAACAACAAAAAGTCTGGGTTTTAATGCTGTAAAGGTTTTCCATCGAAATTAACAGACCAATCAAACTTGTCCCTCCGTACAAAAGAAACGCCATAGCATATACGAATGCACACATAATTTGAAGATGTTCGAGCCTTCTTGGCTGCCACCTGGAAAATAAATACCGTACTGGAGCCCACGAAGAACAGCTATTCTCAAATATTTAGGACGACTATATGTGTTAAAGTGGCAATAGGGGCGAGTTGGTTCACAACTCACGAAAAGAAAAGCGCACAAAAACGATGAGCGGAAAAAAGGTGCAGTACATAGCAGTGTTGCGGAGCTGCCACTCCGGAGTTGGAATGATTCCGGAATCACTCCGAATTTTCGCGAAACCCAGAATGGAATGGGAATGGAATGGCAGCAGCATTGAGGGGAATGGAATGGGAATGGAATGGGGCCCGAATATTATATATATATATTTTTTTTAGTGTTTACGGTCAGCGAATTTGAGCCAGTCAGCGAGCCAGTTGCTCAGAAAGAAAATAAGCCGGCTGGAAACAGCTAACCCGCGTGGAGCTCTAGCAGAGTTATACGCAAAAAATGCAATACAAACAAGAAGCGTCAAAGCAAAGAGCAGAGGGGAAAGGGAGGGGGGGGGGGGGGTGACGGTGGCGCCTTTCGCGCAGGCGACGGGCTTTCCTTGCGTTACACGAGAGCGAGCGAAACAAGAAACCAAACACTAAGCAAAAGAAACGAAGGCATGGAGAATACACGCGCGCAGAGTCTGAGATCTGAGAGCGGGGGACGACTCATAACTCGCAGAGCTGTGATAACTCGTTGGCTCGAGCGCCGTCGAAAGATGATCAGTTATTGCTTTCGTATAGTTCGAGGAGCGTTGCAGGCGGCCAAACGTGCTGCCTTCCACGTTCATTCGCGCGCACTCCTTTGAAGTGCGAACTGTGGGTTTGGTTCGGCAATAAAACAAAGCGAAATTCACATCTCTCTTCTCCTCTTGCGCTTTGCTCCGACACTTGTTTTATTATTCTGCATTTTTACGTGTAAGCCCGCCTTTTACTTGGTCTTCGTTCCGATGCTTGTTTTCTGTGTTATATGTTTTACATTCAAGTGGGTTAGGGTTACAGGCAAGCTAGCGGATCCCCGCTCACTTACTTCGACTTTAGACTCTGCCTACTTTGTTTCACCTTGTGATGGACCGCTGCGGACGCAACGAGTCACCCCAGGCAATCCGGCACCGTGAGCGGGACTACACGCACGGTGCGTTGCTGCGCCCCAGGGTCACGCGACACTCAGAAAGCACTGCATTGGTTTTGATGGCTCTCATGCTGTCTGTTGCCGTCTATCGTAAGGTGAAGTAGACTGTCGTCACCGCTCTTGTCAAGTGACCGAACTGACTAGACCTGCAGAAAGACTGTTTCGCGACATGGTGTCTCGTGCTGCGCCGTAGAGGTTGCACTTTGTCAGAGGATCTGTTTCTGCCACTGTGCACGTGTGGAGTCGCTTCCAGCAGCGTAGCCGTATTGATGTGCAGGTATTTGAAGAATACAGTACTTAATATAGCTTATTTCTGCGCCACGTACGAACTGGATATTTTTATGGTCTTATCAAATAAACACGCTGGCCGCGAATGTCCTAGAAGACAAATGCAAAACGTTTGCCAAAAAGAAGTAGTGGATTTACATTTTGCTGTTTGTTGCGAGCCACGTGGTCGAAGGACCGACGTTTTAAACAAGCATCGACATATCAAGGGGCTTTCTCGATGTGTGCAGTGCAATGTAAACAAACACTTTGTGCCACCAGCGCTCCGCTTAGTGCTTTTTTCAGTGCTTTTTTTTAGGCATTTTGCATTTTGTTGCAATTGTGTATGCGTTTGATAATGTCAGCTTTATGGTGCTTATGCCGGCAACACAATGTAGCTGTCAAGAGCCAATTTTTACGTTTAGGAATTAGAGGAATGGAATGGGAACGATTCAGCCATTCCAGGAGTGGGAAAGGTCCCAGTGTCCCCATTCCTGGGAGTTGAAAGGAATTGAATTATCGCAAACTCTAATTCCCCGGAATGGAATTGGAATGGAATGGGGGTGCCCATTCCGCAACACTGGTACACAGGACCAGTTAACCGTTCTTTCTGCTGGACCTTGTTTTACAATAAAAATGTCAGTTGTCAGTCAGCGCTGCTCATGTATATTATCCTTCTTATCTGTATTAACTCTTTTGTGCACTAGTTTCTTTTCAACGACTACATATATGAGCAAGAAATTAGTCATCGTTAGGAACCTGGACGTGTCTAAAGTATCCTCCTTCAGGTAAACCGGAGAGATGATCACTGGGGAGTCGGTCTATCCAGAGATTTATGGAAACGAAAATATTTGTTTTTAGGTCGCCAATTTTACTTATCATGTCATTGAAACGATGAAAAAAGTAAAAAAAAAAATACTTACGTTTATGAAAATCGAGAAGAAGCACATATGTATAACGCAGTACATTTTATTTGTAGAAAACGCGAGTGGCAAAAATATCAAGGTCGGAGGAGAAGACAAAAAATAACATGCTTACACCGATATTAAACTATGTGCTAAATTTACAGCTTTATTTTGAAGCGAGCTGAGAACTACGTCTGCCATCTTGGTAGCGGCAATAAAATGAAACTAGTGAATGGACCGGCAAAGAACTTGAAAGAAAAAGTAATGTACACAGCGGCCATGTAATCAACTTGAAAGATGGCATGTAAACGAGCGATGAATCCTCGATTCCCGCGGAAACAAGAAGCCTACGTGAACGGGATTCAAGTTTTATTTTTATTTTTATTTGTTTTTCTACGCACAGGTTTTGGCAATAGCAAGTGATGTCAGCCCAAAGAAACTTGACGGCCTCGCGACATTGCGGCCCTATTTACAAACTATTGAAGTGAATCCAAATATTTTTACAATGTTTCTCCGGATTTGTTTCTGAATTCATATCTTTTAGACGGAGTGCTTTTTCTTGGTGCAGAAGTAGCTCAGTGTATGTGGAGGAGTTCAAGTCAGCAAAGGCAAAGCAAAAGGCTGGTACAGCTTTACACATTTATACCACCACCCAGTGCCCACAGTTCAAGACTCATATATTTATCACTGAAAAAAATCTGAAAACGCCCCAAAACCTCTGATTTCAGTGTTAGATGGGGGACACAACCCCGAACTAGCGGCTTTTTTGAAAAAAAAAAAAATTCATTGTCTCTCATGTTATCCCTGAGACGACTTCAAGGCGAAAGCCCGACCGCCAATGCATTAAAGATAGACACGTGATTTACGGGCGTAGTGGTGCCCCTTTGCCGTGGCGGTGTACCGCGTCGGACTACTGAACGACAAGTCGCTGGTTCGACGCCAGCCGAGGGACAAGAGCAAAACTATTTCTTTTGGAATATTAAAATGCGCAGATGTCACGTAAAAAAAGAGCGTATTGTAAATAGATACGAATATTTAAAAGGATAAAACATTGAGGACTTGGACGGAAACAGGACTTCCTTCCGTTTTATACTTTCAGGTATTCGCGTCTCATAAACGTTTTGGAACCTTTCGTGTCACCGGTTTTCGTACCTTTTGTTTCGGCGACGTTTTTTTCGCTCAAGGACTGAACGATGGAACATATAAGACTTTCGCCTTACAATCATTATTTACTCGCCGGTAAAGCGGGCGAGGAGTGCAGCGCTTGGCTGAGCATGACGAGAACAATGATAAGCATCAGTTTCGAAACACGATCGCTCCGCGGCTACTGTGCCTAGCGTGGTGCGGGTAGTCTCGTTCAAAGCGTCATTTCGCGGGATATCGATTTTATTTTTATGGCTAAGCTGTCATACGCTGCGATCTGGGAAAAAATGCGTCAGCGGAAGTTGACAGAAAACTCCCCATTGGTCGTTGCAAGTATGAATACATAAAAATAAAAAAGAGGGGCCTACCAGCGTGAGTCAGCCTTCTTTGGCATTATTAGATAGTGAGGTCCCGATCATTGCGACCGTCTGTCACAGCCAAACGTCACAGTAATACTTTAGAGATCCAACGGTGGATTCTTTGGGAATGCGTTAGCATGACCCCTGGAAACGACACACACGTTTCTCTTTGGGATGCGCTAACGCTGACCCCTTCACTTTTCTCTTTTGCTTCCTCTATTCTTTTTTTCTGCCTCTTTTTGGCCTCGTGACGGGGTCAGTGTTAGCATTTTGCGAATGAAGACGTATGTGGCGTTTCCCCAAGGGTCATGATAACGTTTTCTCTAAAAAGACACCGATGGGTCTTTGTGTAATTCTTTTTACCCCTTTTGTGTACTCCGCTCGTCAGAGTGCGTCGACGCCCTTGCATACGGTCATCCATATCACTCGAGAAGAGAACCACACCCATACCACTCCTGAGATACACCTCATTCATATCACTCATGGAGGGAACCGCATCCATCGTTTTACCTACACGGACACCACAGCCCACACACCGCTACTACGAAAATCCAGAGCGAAAAACAACATGCGACAGCAAAGCGACAACCGAGCACGCCCGCATTCCACCGAGCCGCGCCGCAAAACCTCCCGGATAACGAGGCCGCAGTGCTGAATGAGACGGCGTCATCGGAGAAGACCAAAGCTGGGCACAGATTGGACACGACGATTGCGTCAGCTTTCGGCTCAAACTTGACTCAAAGCCGAGCGCAGACGCAGCACTCGTTTCCAGTGTCCAGCGTTGGCCTTCTCTGGTTAAGCCATCTCATTCAGCCCTAGCGCTTTGTTATCTAGGAGGTGTTGCGCGTCGCCTCTTTCCTCACTGGCTCCGCGCTGTGCGCGTAACTTTGCCGAATACGAAAGGGCTCGTTTTGACGAGAACCCGAAGGTGCCTGTCAGTTTGTCAGTACTGGGAGAGAGGAAGATGTTAAAGCGTGCTGACGTCAGCGCTTCGGACCAATGGGATACTGCCGAGTTTTCGTCTAAACGAGCGTTCTATTACTAACAAATTTAAAAAAAGTTGATCTCACGCTTGACAGACTATACTGTTAAGACAGTGGTTTACTCCCCGCGCAAGAAGAAATGAACACGAAATATTTTTCTCTCGGTAGCCGGTTTACAACGCATGAGAGAACATCAACGGAGTAAATATTGAATTGCAAATATAAGCCAATGGAAACAATCCGAAATATTAAATCGAAACCGATACATAAATGGACGAAGGACGACATATTCGAGAGCATGCATAAAACAAATCGTACATTTGCACAGAAAATCCGACCGCCGTTTGTCAACAAGGAACCAATACCAAATTCTGTTCGCTTTGTGTTTTTTATGCGTTTTGTTTTTTGCATCTTCGTCTTGGGATGTTTTACTTGATTTTACTTCCCCCCTTCTTTGCGATCCCCCGAAACGCAAAGCAAGATAGTTTCGGGTTTCTCAAGTATACGTCCGTGAACAATTTATACAGGTTTGTTTGGGAGGCAGGTGCCATACTACACCTCATGTCAAAACAAGAGATGAGATGCAGGAGCCGGCTGCTTTACAGTAAAACTATTCAAATAGTGGACACTCTAAACGCCGGGAAGACTCTCTGAGAAATGCTTTGACACTACTAGGGTATAGTTTTCGCGTTTGAACACCCCTCCCCCTTTTTGTGCTTGCCCCTTTCTAAGGTTTTGTTTTTTTTTTTTTGTACAGGAAGCGTTGTTTTTTGTACAATCCTTAAAAAAGAGGACACAGAGGTTACATCGGGGCCCTATTGTAGTGCTGACGTTCGTAGGAGGGCAGAGACAAAGTATCAAGAAGTTGTAGATGCTTTATTTTTTGCTCGAGATGTTTACTTGTTCCTTCTTTCCGTATATACATATGAGTATTCAACCAATTTGTCAATATCAAGCCTTTAACTCTAAAGCCCTAACCTTAACTTAAAAATGTAGTGCTCCTGTGATAAGTTAGCGCTGTCAAGTGAAAGCCACATCTGGCAAAGAAGCGTAAAGCAAATTAGGTGTTTTATGTTCCATCATGAGGTCGATCTGCCGTAGTATTTCGACGCTGATTCATGCTATAAATTAGAAAGCCGCTGATAAGAGCCCCGCTTCGGGAAAATTGCGTGCCCTAGACTTTATGAACCATATTCAAGGTGGCTGTGCGCCTTCCACTAAATTTAGGTATTTCTCGGTGCTTACTTTGTTCCCCGGAGTTCAGCACACGCCGTGCAAAGCTGGGGCCCTAGAAATATCGAACACAAAGTTTGGGGCTGAATTTTACGGTTCGCACCGACTGGACTCCCGTGACAATAACGAATCCCGGACAAAAGCTCACCGGACAAAAGCTCACCGGACAGAAGCTCACCGGACAAAAGCTCACCGGACAAAAGCTCACCCATTTTTTCCCAGACTAGGACAAAAGCTCACCCATATTTTCACAGACCCGGACAAAAGCTCACCACGAGAAAATTTCATGTTGGTCTTAACACGAGTGCGGACCACTTAAGTGCATGCGTGCGACACAAAAAGGCAACGATAAATTAAATCTGACAGGCGCATGGTTTGTTGATTTTAGTAGAAACAAGTTTATTTATCGATTGGTTAGAGGCGAATGCAGTCCCCCACTAGCTCCAGCAGTCTTCGTAGGTCTCGATGTACATGCAAGGCCTCGCAAATATTTCTAAGACGATTCTGCAGGTGCAGAGTAATTTTTCGCACCCGCTTTACGGTGGGCTCAGCTCTCCGGGCTGTTGCCATTGCCGTGGCAACGAGCGCCTGATTTTGCTGTAGGCATTCAATCAGCCTCAAGACGCTTGGATGGGCGTGGCCGACGAGCTTCTGGAACCCGGTACTCTATCTTTCGCAGGTGTTGCTCATCCGGTCTTTATCTTGAAGAGTGGTGTCGCACATAATCCACCGTACCGGGGGAAACTCCGGTCGTCGTCGGCGCAGAGTCAGGCGAAGGGAAAAATTCGCTCTGGGTGCCGCCGCAGATGGAACAGAAGCATAACGGAAGCGGCCGTTGAAATACGTGCAATCAAAATAATCCAGCAGGTAGCGATGTCACCGGTAGACTTTTCCCTGGTGGTTAGTTCCTGTGGAACAAGCTGTGGTGGAAGGAACCCGAGCATATTTAATATCCCGCACAATTTTTTTTTTAATTGGTCATCTGTCTTGTACTTTTCCAAAAGGCCGAACTCCCGTTCTTTCAAAGTATATTTAAAAAATTCGCAACTCAATGGTGGATGAGGTACAAGTTCTCCTAAAAATGGTCCAATGTCCATTGCGTTCGCACTTTATTTCAGCCCGTGTTTCGCCCGGGTAGAAAAAAAAAAAAAGAAATCGAGGTGAGTTTTTGCCCGGGTCTGTCAAAAAACGGGTGAGGTTTCGTCGGGGTCTGTCAAAAAATGGGTGAGCTTTTGTCCGGTGAGCTTTTGTCCTGTGAGCGTCTGTCCGGTGAGCTTTTGTCCGGTGAGCTTTTGTCCGGTTACCGACAATAACGCCGCTCTTTTGTCACCCATGTCCAATCCGCGCACTCCGCAAACTTTCGGCCCTACTTTGTTTTGTTAGGAGTTAAAAACACCGGACACTATTTCCGTAAAATACGAACATATTATATGACCTTCGACCGGTTTGGTGACTGATTCCCACCTGCATTAAGTTTTTCAACTTTATTTAGTGTACTTTAGACGGTGTTTGGCCCGATTTAATATAAACGCTCGCCTTAAGTAGGCAAGGAAACTACGTGCAGTCGGACACAAAGTGTGTGTCCAATACGCCCACCTTTCTATACTTCGCTGTGCCATTGGTCCGAGCGAAGTGAGGTACTCACTGACATTTTAAGCGACGCAGGGCATAGCGGATCACGTCAAGGTTTTGCTTCCTACTATGATTCTTCGCCTTTCGTATCGTCTGATGCCGCAGGTTTGGTGTCTGGGCAGCGATAATACGATTCTTGGAACTCGCCATGCTGTTGAGATCAATTTTCATTTTCGTGCGGACGTCGACCAAGCGAACGCCTACGCGGTTGGCGTGCGAAAGGAACCCTTCGCGGGCGTTCTCCCTGCCTGATTTTGGACCGAAGAAGTGTTTCTCTCAGTCATCGGTACAACTGTATTGGAAGAGAGGTTACCGTCGTGTGTTTTGTCCACGGCGTCTACGGCGTCTGCATTTCACGGAGTCGTCTGCATTTCACAAGAACACCAGACGATATCTGATCCTGAACGTATGCGCCTTCAGTTGTATCTGAATCTTCTGTGAGTCAGACAATTTACGCCTATACGTCTTCAATTCTGAGAAGAACAACGACCGAGCAGAAACGTTGAGCAGAGGTTGCCGACGTCAAGGCCAGCTTCGGAATGAGGGGCTAACCGACCAGTGTCACGGCAGCTCCAGAATCCTGCCTTATTATTACATAAGGACCTTTCCGCTGTTCATGTGTGTGCTCCATTCGCCATTTTGCCATCAGCTCGTAGCTTCGGCTGCGGGCTGACTTGTGCTGAAACGGAGCATAGTCCCATGCGCCAAGAAACTGAGGGAGAAGAAGAAACGAGAGCGCACAGGGACGTCTGAACGCCAAGCTCTGGTTGGTACGATTAGTGGGTGGACTTAATGCCACAGCTGCCTCTGTCTCCACTCTACTCGTTGAACACGTTAGAACGCGGAACGCCGGCGTCCGGCGTTTGGCTTTCGGATTCGAACGTGTTTGACGAGTAAAATGCGCCTTCCGTTTTTTTTTTTTTTTTTTTTTTTTTTACGCAATCTCTTACAATTCAAAAGGTTTAGCAGCGCGGTTTGATTTGGAGAAGTTTTTAAGAACGATTTTCGTCCGAGTCGATTCGCTCTCTTCTTGGGAGTACATGAAGAGTCTGGCAAAAGGCACAGAAATCCAGCCATAGCGTGCAGAAAATATATCGTCTCTAATATTCCTATGACGTGTGGCCTTTCTTACGCTGAGCAGACTGGGTTTGTGTTAATGAAAGGGCAGTGCTATCTGAGTTGCCCAACTCTGAAATAGTGGAGCATTTGGATGAGTGCAACTATTGTGTTCCCGAGGGGAAATTGACACAGATGGCATGCAAATAATTGGATCCGTTGAAACGTGTTTTGAAGGAAACAATTAGGATTACATCAGCGCAAAATTGTGTCATAATTTTTTCGGTTGTTCTTGAAAAACAGGTGCGGACATTTGTGCTGTTGTAGTTCTTGGATTTTGCTTCGTAGGTTGTAATTGATTAGATATCGCCGATGAATGGTCCTTTTTTTGCTGATACTAGCCTTGCCTTTTTTTCCACACTTTGGCGCCGTCTAAGGGTTGTTTACTATAAAGTGAGTGTTGTTAATACAACTTTTTAGCTGTGAATGAGACGGTGTTGTGTGTGTCCTTCTTGTTCCGTGTCTCTTGTTTTATTGCTTAATATTCACCAGCTCGCCTAAGCCGTAACTCTTTTTTTAGAGCTCAGAACTAGTCATAGCCCGTGTGCTTTAAGCCTTCAGTGACCATACCAACACTGGGGTTATACACGTCGTCCGATCGGTCATGAATGTATGTTAGAATGCGCGGAAACGCATTCGGCTCGTAGCTTTCCTTCAACTTCCTTGCTGAATCACTTCGTCCGTACCAATGAATGGCCTAGCTCGTGGGTCTGGGCTGGCGGTAGAGGGCCTCCCTATATGTAAAAGACTAGAAGTGATTTGTACATGTTCTAGAGCAAAAACTAAGCCGCTAATACACAGATGCGAAAGTTGCGCTTCGAATCGACCTCTTTTCAAAAGTCCATCAGGCAACATTGGGGGCCGTCCTTTCTTCGAGGAGGAAGCGTGTGATTGGATCCGAGTCCTCGCCGAATGCTGACGCAGCACTCGTTTTCGATACGCGCTGAGGCGAGTTCACACCGAGCGCTGAAGCAGCCCCCCTGTCCAACCGCGTGCTCCGAGTACGTGCCCAGGTAGATTCAGATTGTTGGCGCAGAACCTACTAGATGGCGCGACCTTTTGTAGAGGGTTTATTTCACACGCGTTTAGTCCCTCTGCTTCTTTCCCTTCTACACTGCCACTGTCGCCATATTTTGATTCGATGCCCTATAGTTGCGCCCATATGTACCTGCGGCGGTGAGAAATTAACGTGCGTTCGTTCGATATATATTTAATGCGGTACATGACTTTAGGAAGGTCGAGGCCCAGGGTAAAAAGGCATATTTAAATACGGCATGTTTCTTAGTGAACTTTTGAAACGTCGCTCACGAATTAGCAGCTTAAAACATTCGCGTTCACATGTCCATTCTAAAGATGACGATATAAAAGCAATGACATAGCTATCCCACGCAGATCATTCTTTGTGCAAACAATCTAAAAAGCAAAATTGGTCTGTGTGTTGTTTTATATTAGTAGCGTCTTTGGTACTCGCTAAATATTCTTGTTTCCCCCTGATCGAAAAATTCCCAAACTCTCAGCTTGGATTCAGCACCTCAAAACAGCTGCATTATCTTGCTTCTTTCCCGGATTCTCACAGACGCTCCACAGCTGACGCTGACCACGGCGAACCGAAGACCGCTGGAAGGAGACAACGTGACGCTCGTCTGCGCGGTCAACGCCAACCCCGCCGCGTCGGCTGTATCCTGGCGCCACGGCGGGCGAGTGCTGGACGTTCGGAACGACTCTCTGCTTCTCTCCCGAGTCGGAAGGAGGCAGGCGGGCTCGTACGAATGCATCGCTTCCAACGTCATCGGAGAAGGCTTCAGCAGCAAGCTTCATCTGTCCGTTCTATGTGAGTTGCAGTAACGCTTTTTTTTCTATTTTTGATTCCCATCGGGACCTTCTCCCGTGACAGCCGAGATACTTCGGTGTTTTGTGCACTCGGTGAAAGCACACGAATTGCATCCAAACATAGATTGAACTTTCTATCTTGCGTGCTGCCACTTGTCACGTAAAACCGCAGTTATTTTTTTCTTTTTTTATTGCGAGCCTTTTAGAAAAATTCAGCGCATTCATTTTTCCGCATAGCTTTTACGAGCACCAATCACTGCGACCTGCGAAGGGCGCTCGTCGAATGACGAGGCTTCAAATATCTTGAGGACAAAAAGTAACAATCTGACAGCTGACACCGAGCGCGACGTTAGCACGTAAAACGTCACGGTCGGTGTTACAGAGGAGACCGTTTTCCCAGGTCTAAGCATAATTTCAGCCCCGTCATTCGCCGCGCTCTCTCCTTGGATTGTAGAAAATGAACCTCCCGATTCCATTGCTGGAAACTAGACGCACCAGATTTTATTAATTTCATTTTTATTTATTAATAGTGTTAGCCCAAACAGGGCCCTTACAGGATGAAATAAAAATACATAACGAACACGTACAGCTCGCTGGTACAAGATAAGAATTATCCCGCAACAACCAATACAATATATTATAACGCGGACAAGAAACATAAACAAGTATACATAAATTACACTCTAAATGTACATCACTCAAAGATCAAGAAGGATCAAAGGAAGTCATCTCCAAAAGCTGATATGAAACTAAATGTTGGTAAATATATTAAATGTAATAAGTAGCACATCAAACAGTCGTTTAATTATTTTTAAGAAATTAACTTAGTGACGCTGATGAAACAGTGGCATACGGTAGCATGTTTCATTCGTTTATGACTCTAGAGAAAAAAAACTGAATTTAAAACAATCATTTCGTACATACGGACTTGGAATGCACATGGTGTGGTGGTTCCTTGATGATTTATTGAAGCGCATTTCGAAGTATTCTGAACAATTTATTTTACTTGATTTTGAATAATCTGGTAAAACAAACTCGCGCGGTCATATTTTGTTCTCGATTGAAAAGTTGCGAGCTTTGCGCGTTCACATAGTTCAGTGGGAAAATGAGCACGTCTAAATTTGTTAAATATGAATCTGGAGGCTAGTCGCTGAATCTCGTCCAATTTCGCACAATTTGTCAAGGTATGTGGGTCCCACACGATTTTTGCACACTTGATAATAGGTCTTATGAGAGTCTTGTATGAAAGAGCTTTTATCTCGTGTATAGCAGTAGAGAGGTTTCGTCTGTGGCTTTATAGTGCTTTATTAGCTTTGACGCACACTTTGTCAGTGTGTCTGTTCCATCGTAGGCCAGAAATAAATGTCAAACCTAGATACCTATATTCCATGACTTTAGAAAGTTTTCGATTATCTATGCTATATTCATAATTTAAAACATTATTCTTTCTAATTATTGTCATAAAAACAGAATTTTTTTCAGGTTTAACACCCTCTGCCACGTTTCACATCAGTTATTAATTTCTTTGTAGGTTATTGTTTAACTCCACCTCATCTTCCGCTGTGTTCATCTTACTGTATATCACGCAGTCGTCTGCGAAGAGTCTTATAACTACTGTAATGTCATTGGGCAAATTGTTTATAAAAATTAAAAATAAAAGAGGACCCAAAACACTTCCGTGTGGCACTCCTGATGAAACCGGTGAGAGGCGAGATCCTATCTCCACGTATTGCCCTCTAAAGGAAAAATAAGAAGAAAACCACGTCGTCATAATTGGATTTCGAAAGATGATTTCTTACAGTGTGTATACTTCCTTGTTGCAAAAAAAATTCAGGCGCCATATAATCGCTGACAGCGTAAGAAACACGGCGCGCAGCGAGTCTTGAGTATCTTAAAGGGGGTGTGCAACGATTTCTGGACTTTGGTCAAAAATTTGTGGAAGTTACCTTCTGACATTTCTGAAGTGAAGAACGGAAAACCGATTTCGCTTGCGTGTCCTAGTTGTTTCTTAAAAAAAAAAAAAAAAGACGAATATTGACATTTCGGGCATCCCTCAACTCACTCCCAGTCCTCAGGGTCACACATGGTCGCACTTCTAGTGACGTCACTCGGAGTGCTGTGTAGGTTCCCGTGTGCTATCTCGGAGCACGCGTCTTCTCCCTCTCTCTGCTGACATTAGCGGGCGTTACGCTGCAGCTTAGAGCCGAGCGAGGTCACCTAATCTTCTCGCCGTAGTCCCTTCGGTTGCTACTTGCGGCTGCAGGTGGGGAAAAAAGCTCGACTTTTGCTTTACGATTATGCAGCGAAATCGCGACATTTTTAATGAAGGTGGTGTTTTCTCTATCCTCCGGGACACGATGAACAACGTAAAAATGACGAGATGCAAATTGTTTTAATCATAAAATCGTTGCCCGAGACGGTAAGAAGGCCGAAGTGCGAAATACGAAGCATAAAGTTCGGGCCCCGTTACAGGCAACGCCACAACTTTCTTAAAGGCCTACCAGGAAGCAGAAAGGACGAAACTCTCCACCAATTCCTCCCTTTCATTCGAGAAAGAGAAGACAATCCTCTTTTCTGCGGGGAGTAGCTCACAGACGTGCTCCTGTGGGGAGAAGAGGAGAGAAGAGTGTAAGAGGTAATGGAGAGAGCGAAACTGCGTACCGGTTTTCTGCCCGGCAGAAGACGATTTTGTAGGTCGACCTTTAAGGGGACCATGAAATTACCTTTTTACTTTTGCCAAATAACTTTTAGATTAAGCCTTCAATGTTCACTGAACGTCGAACAGGCACCCCTTTTCGTTTCGGTTGATTAACTTCTGCACGACAAATAATGAAATATCGAGTTTTTTTTTATTTTTTCCTCTCCATCTCACCGCAAATCAATCCGCGGCGCAATTTTGACGCTGGGGACGTACTCTGGCACCGGAACCGGAAGTTCCCTCAGGGGTACGGGAATGAGGGAGCTAGCGGCGAGCTGGCGTTGTGCTGGTAGGTTTTACCACAGGGTATTACTGCGCTGATGGCGCCGATGCCACAGACAGGTTTTCTGAATCGGCGCCTCTCCTCACCGCGATAGCCGTGGTCATAACGCAGCTGAGCCAAGTTCAATAAATATGTTGGAATACAGCGACATTGGGGAATTGTAGTAGACCGTTCCCGCAGCCCGCTAAGCACCCGGATAGCGCTCCGTAATCCGCCACAAGACCTTACACTCTGCAGTTAAGGCTGGCGGCGCGCAGGCGCAGCTGTGGTGTTTTCTTCAGGGATACCGTAGCGGAGGAGAAAAACGGTCTACTACAATTCCATATTATGGGACTGGTCCCATACGCCGGTACGCCTGTTGGAAAGTGCGGCGAGTCTTCTGATGAAGACTCCAGTTCCTCGTCGGAATCGGGCGATTAGGAGTGGCGACTCCGATCTACGGAATGTTCCGAACATGTTGACCTTAGCACCGGGGTCTGTCAAACCGATGAGCCTGCACCAAGTGCTTCAACGTGGTTCCTCGACTGGAAAGCGGTGAAACTGCAGCCGTTTCTTTTTAAGATACAGACTGCACAAACTGCAATTCTGGCGCTTGTAACGAGCGCGTTAGCTACGACTTCGTCCGTTGTGAATGGAGTGACAGAATCAAACGCCCTGCGCCGCGCGTACGCACTCCTGCGACCACTGCACCTAGCACAGCAGGTCGTCAACACGGCGACCGCTTCTCCGCCGCCGTCGGCCGTTTATTCGTGGTCACTAACTGACATACCAGATAATGTACAGTTTTCTATCTGCTGAAAGTTTATTAACTTTTATTTTGTCAGGGTAGGCTCGCAGGGCAGAGTGAATGAGAAGACAAACGAAAAAGTTGCAGTACACCCTCCCCCCCCCCCCCCCCCCGCCTTGGACGATCACGACTATAACACACTATAACACAATATAGTAAAAATCTCGCCCCACGCCTTCTCTACGATTGCAAAAGACAATGTAATCTTGGCAGTGATATAGCAAGGTAGAAATTGATTTTGTGATCACAGACGTTGCGAGAGTTCAGGAATTCTAACAATAATAACTTTTCTCGGGTAATGAAAACGCGTCAAAATTGGCATCCTTCATAAAAACGTTTAAATACCAGTACGCACCAGTAATACCTTGAACTGGAGCACACGCATGGAACGCGCAAAATAAGAAAACAAGGAAATATTCGAGGACATAAATGCTAAGAAGCACCACTGTAGTCGAAATAAAGAAACACGACGGCACGAGCGTTTCTGTTGTTTTGTATTGCGTGTCCCGCCACAAACATCGCCGCACTAGTAGATGGATCTTCCCTTCTAGGACGTGCAGGGTTACCATCGTGACACACGACGGGAATTCAGTCAAGGATAGACGTTCTACGCGAAGCGATGAGCTTCCACCACGCCAACCACGTTGACGATCATCAACAACGCTTTGCTTTTCAGCACATAACAGGAAGCCAAGAACCACTACGGGCGAAGGCGCAGTCTGATCTTTTTCATGCATTGTTTACCACACGATAGATGGCGCATTGCTCCGAGCAATAAAAAAATTCGGCGAATTCTCCCTCATCGCTAATTATTCTACAAAATGTGGATAAGAATATTCTTTAACAAAATGTTTAAGCTCTTACCAATAGGCGACGTGGATTTGGCCGACGTGCTTTGGCACCACGGATGTATCGCAATTAAAAAGGCAGAGAACTTTTGAAGGAAAGAAGGTATAAAAAGAGTTCGCTTTTCGTTTAAGAGCTTTATAGCAAAAAATAGTGATTGGCTCTCTATTTTTTTTGTGTGTATTTGGGTTTTCTTTTCACACCTTTTACGATGTGCTGTGAATGAAATTTGATTTCAAAATCGTTTTATGGTCGTTTTAATTTTAAGGTGGTCGTTGTCTATATACTCTTTTCGAAATACTGCCCTCTGTTCCCAGATATGGAATCTCTGCACAATTGCGGACCGAAATCTCAACCTCACGACACGTTGGGAAAAACACACCCACCGAAAAAGGTGATGAGGGCAGTGACGTTGAACTTTCAATGCTGTTTGATTGGCTCGGTGGCTCGCAGAGTTTGCCGCGTTCCGACGTTTGCAGTCTTATCGAATGACCTGCGCGTTCTTCGATGCAGTTCTTTGGCCGTTGTGCAGTGGTTCTGACCTTCTGATAATCGGCACGTGACTCTCTATAAACAAATCCTGCGCATCTGCTTTCCCATGTAGCTCGCGGATAACTAGTCATCGAGATCGACAGAAGGAATTCCGAACGAGTTACGGGACCGAGATATTTCTCGTCTTCACGCGAAAATGCCATCTGCGCAAGTAGCCTTTTTGGTTAGGGTCCTTTTCGCGACATTGTAATTCGTCTCTTTTCTTATGCGGGACACGATGATTGGTTGTATAGGTGCTCTTGGGGGAATTAGGCACGCGGGCCATTGTTTATAAACACTGCGTATATTATTCGAGCAGACACGGTATTCATAAGAAAACTACCGTCACTCGTTCGTCTTGAAACAAATATGATCAGTGTTACTACTCTCGAAACAGATTTGACTTTAATTAGAAGTTTTACGTTTTGAGCCCAATTTATGACTGTTTAAAAGCAGTCAATCCCCCCCCCCCTTTCAACACCCACAAACACACGAAAAAAATGCGTGAAAACTTTAGTTTTTATCAGAGACTACGATACTACGGAATGCGGGAAGCAGCCGACGCTACGGAGTAATGCAACAAATGAAGCAGCATCGCAGCGCAAGTCTCTAAGCCTTTTGTATTTCGTATTACTTCAGCGATAATAGAACACGTACACAAATATGACAAACGCCATGATGGTGCGCTTTTGACGCTGTCTTATAGCTCCCATAAGCTCGCAGCGAGGACTTTATCTGGGCTTAAAAAAGCGATGCCACGATTTTCGTAGTTTGAGTAAATAGCGCTTAGAACGAACACATGACGTCTATGACCTATGAAGCATGTGTTCGTTTTTCCTCACACGCAAAAGAAGTCGGACAAAAAATTAACAAAATACAAGCCGCGTTCACCCCCCCCCCCCCCCCCCCAACTCGCATTCAGAACAAGCGGCCATGTATCTGGAGCCGATTATATTCCGCAAATGGCTTCGTTTACATGGATGCGACCGTAGCGTATCGAACCATCGAATCGGGATTTGATTGTTTCGATTGGCAGTATATGGGTAGGAGAGGAAAATGTAGGGAGGCAGGGTACATGGGATTGGTACCTGTTTCATTCGATGAGCTATGGTCGCATTCATGTAAATCCATCCAATGTTGATCACAGCAACGCGCACGGGTTCGTAAAGCACAGGAGGCACGCTGACTTTCAGACATTGTTATGGTTCGCCTATCCTCGTCATTGCAGCGACTGGACAGGGGCTACAACCCGAATCTTTGTCGAGTTATTGATTATCTCGAGCTAAATCGAGTGCTCACGCAATGCTCGGCTCCAGTCAAAGCAAAGAGGTATAGGGGCTTAGAGCAATAAACTGGCAGCTGAACGTGACCCCCAACCGGCCGCCGCCATGTTGCACATTTTTGACCACTAGACAGCGTAACCTTATAGTTTTACGTCTAGAGTGTAAGAAATTATCTCGCACAGATAATTTACTATTGATTTTTAATTACATTTTCGACAATTCAAGTTATGTTTTGTTTGTTTTAAGTCCGAAGAGTGTTTTTATGATCAAAATATCGGGCAGCTTCGCAATGCCTCCGCTAGATGCCGTCAGCCGGGGTGCAGTATTTTGGGTTTTTATCGAAGCTAGACACCGATTTCTGGGGCTAACAGTGTTGAAAAATGGTTTATCATGTTATTTTTTATAGCGATTGCAATACAAATCTCGGTTCAGTTTTGCGTGAAAACCTCGGGATTTGGCAAGGTCACGTGTCTAGTGGTCAAAATTGTGCGACATGGCGGCAGCCAAGTGGGGATCACATTTGCCTGGTGAACGAGATACCAGTTTATCGCTCTAAGCTCCTCTCCGTCGATGAGTCTATGAGCCGCCTTCAAATCTCGTCAGTGATGGGTATTGCGACCCCCCTAGCAACGTCATCAAGTTTTGCGAGGGAGAGTTTGAAAGAAAACGCTCGCTTTTGTCCTTGAAATTACACCGCAACAAAGAAGTCGGTCAGTGCCGTTGTGCGCGAGTATACTTGGGTCCCACTAGTGCTAGTAAGCTCTCGTAAAGTGAAAACAATCCCAAGCGAATTTCGTTGCACGGCCCGTTTAAGGTGAAACGAAGTATAGAATAAAACTCAAGATTATTTCCCGCTCCCACCGTACTGCACTTTTCAGCTGTTATGCTCGCTGACAGCTTAAGAGCCATGTAGAGGCTTCGTCTCCAGCACGCACCTGTTGCCTTCCTCGGGGCTTTGACAGCGCTTGAGACGTTGTGTTGACAAGGGAAGAAGCCTCGCGCTCGAGGCGCACTATGCACTGAAATCTTGCCCCGTCACGAACTAAGCAGGAGTGGCCAGACTGACCCGGCCTAAAAGCCGCAAACAAAACCACAAAAATGCCAAGGGCCGCGCGGAGGGGAGGGGGGGGGGGGGGGACTTTTGTTCTGAGCTATAAACGAAACTTGAACAACTTTAGATGTATCCGAGTCAAAAGCAGTCAACTGTACCTAAGGTAGCGGTAGCACAAGACGACTAAACCGCATCCTGCCTTTCGATTTCAAACGCGTTCCATTTCTCGAGAGAGAGAGAGAGAGTGTGTGTGTGTGTGTGTGTGTGTGTGTGTGCACGCGCGTGTGCGTGTGCGTGTGTGTGTGTGTGTGTGTGCGTGCGTGTGCGTGTGCGTGTGCGCGTGCGCGTGCGCGTGTGCGTGTGCGCGTGTGTGTGTGTGCGTGTGCGTGTGCGTGTGCGTGTGTGTGTGCGTGTGTGTGTGTGTGTGTGTGTGTGTGTATGTGTGTGTGTGTGTGTGTGTGTGTGTGTGTGTGTGTGTGGAAGGAGGGGAGAAGGAGGAGAGCTGCGAGCCGCATTTTAACACGCGAAGAGCCGCATGAGGCTCGCGAGCCGCAGCTTGGTCACTCCTGAACTATAGTCATATCGGGCACGACAATTATCCTACTTTGAAGGTCACCCTTCGCTTTGAGAGGAGAGTTCTCCTGCTAACGACTCGATGAGGATAGTTTAATAAGCCATCTTAGTAGAGCTAATCTACAGAACAGCAGTTGAGATATAGTACGCGGGACTCAAGGGACCCGTGAAAACACTGAAACGTCCATGCAGTCAACGGTCTAAGGCCCACGAAGCATGTTTCAATGTTTCAACTGCATCATGTTTGTGGCGCTACAATTACCTGCTGCAAGCAACTTTCGAGGAGGGAAGGATCATCGGCTGTAGTTTGTTGAAGGAGACAAACTGAAACAAATAGTGTTTGGATAGTTATTTAACCACACCCATCTGACCTTGCCGTGGCCTGCAATAAATGTGTAACGGGTCGTGCGTTCCGATATATACGAACCACTTATTTACATTATTTACACGTTGATACTACGGTCTGTCCATGCGAAGGATGATGGGACCGCGACCTGCTCTATTAGCCCCGAGAAGTTCGCGTGGCGCCCCCTTACGGCGAACCGGGGTGACGTCACGGCGAGGAGAGAATTTTTCCCCGACTCGCCCCGCTCTGCCTGTGGAGGCTGTGACGACGCTAGCTGTCGGCGCGCTCGTTTCTATTTCATTTCTTTGGCGTGTTTTTTGTAGGAAGTGTAAATTTTTATATGTGCCTTTATTAAGGTATGGCCTGTATCCACAGGTAAAACTTCAACCAACATTTTAAGCATGCTTGACAGGGCAGGCAACGCATGAATCGCAGCTGGTATATGAAAATAAAGAAATATGGCCACAATTGCAGGGCCATCATTATAGATTTACATCTCGCACAATAAATGCTGTTGATGGTCTGAATGAATTGGCAGGTTATGTATACTATTTTTTTGTATCTCTGCTTTTAAATAAGATCGCTGAAGCAGAAAAGCTGCATGCTCCTCGAGCAACATGCTAAATACAGTCTGGGCCATGGGGAGAGAATCACAAGTAAGACAGCCCAAGTGCAGGAGCAAAGTAAAAAAACAAGGAACATTTATTATATACATTGCTCGCATTTAACCTTTGCTGGATTCGGATTGTATTTCAAAGGACTACACGGGTGGTATTTGTGGACTTGTTTAGCGAAGATGTCTAGCTCGTTATTAGTCCCTTAAGCCCTAACATTGAGACTTAAATCGAACTGCCCTGAAGCTAAAATACCAGAAGCTTTTCTCAGGCAGACTGTCGCCCTTCACAGGTTCCACATTTTCTGCTACTAGTGCTGCATCTACCGCTGGATAGACGTTCGAATGCTTGTTTATACTCCTGTTTTCCTTTGTTATCAGAGAGTCCAGCTGTAGGGAGTTTGGAGGCTGAGGAAGCTTTTGGGGACCTTCAGCAGTCTCTTTTAATTGGAAATGACAATTCAGACTAAACGGTGTATTTTTTTTTAATACCCAAGGCTGGAATAAAGAATGTCAGGGAAAAGTATAAACATTCCAAATTACGGCACCATCGCTGTGCATATTTTGGGCAGTTCAATACATATCATACAGGCAACTGGGGGCAATTCGGCCGTTTTTGCTGCTACCATAAAAAAACTAATTTTCATTAATGTTGCATCTTTAAGAAATATGCCTGCATACGTGTATAAACTATATAATTATATCACGAAGAAGCTACATTTACGTAAAACAGCCCTGTTCCACGAGCACTTCAAAGATCATCAGATGCAGGGTCTTTAAAACATCTGCGAACCAGCGCATGCAGAGTGGAAGCGCAGAGTCGGGGTCACGAGCTAATTTGCCGACCACCCAAAGGCCCTTGATATAAATGCCACTTCAAATGCCTTGAAAAGGGATGTAATATCGTCCTAAATCATGAACAGGCAAGGAACAAAATTGCAGCATCTGAAACACTTGCGCCACCGCTTCACCGACCCTTCGCAAGATTGCCTTGTGTCGTGTGGACGGACGGGGAGGTTCATCGGCGGAATTGCCTCCTCCGATACTTTCGGGATTTGTAACCCATTTTTAAAGGTAAAAAGGGCAAGCAGGCTTATAAAATGTACGGAAGCACGTCAATATCGGCCTAACTCAACGTCTTGTACACCGGGTACACTAAGTCCAGCTCCTCGAAGAGCTTCCGGGACACAACGCCAAACCGGGAAACCGGTGCTGGGAAGCGAGCCGATGCGAGGTCGCGGAGCGGAGTCCTCCCCCTGACGTCACGGTACACCTCACCCAATCAGGGCGCGGCGACCGCAGCGACGCTTGTGTTCGCTCTCGGGGCTAATAGTTACTACCACGTCACACGCGAGTACCACACCGTCCGCCTAGAGACCGTGGTGGCTTGCATTCTTGCCGAGGGATGGCGCTGCATCTCAGCTGTTCTGCTAGAGAGCCTGTATTACAGAGGGTTGCCAACTGCTGGATCGGGGTCACGTGGTTTGCATTTGTAATATGAGCTGCGAGGAGGGGACGAAAGCGTTGATCGTCTGCAAACGTCGCCGCCTTTCCTCCTCGCCACGCGAAAACACAGCGCATGCGCACTTGCGACCGATCGCCGTAGAGTGTTTTAGCCATTACTTTGCAAACGCTCCCTATGGTATGAGATTAACCCTCTCTTCAATCTCGGCGTTTCATGTTCTGCTCCTGGTTCAGTGCGAGCTGCGTTCCCGTGGAAAAGAAAGAAAAAAAGGTGACGGGAGGACTAAACCTCAAACTTAGCTAAAAGCGTTAAATAATGCCGCCGCGCTGTGCCCGTACGCGCCCATTACCCAAAGAATTTCGCCTTAAACCACCTTGAACTGGTGAGTTATTGCGCCATCGAGTCGAACGGCGCGAAACTATATAGGCAGGATCAGGGGACAGCGTTCCCCGTATACGTGCGCATTCGGCAACGTTGACTTTGGGTGACGTGGTCGTAAGTATACAGAAAGCCTTTGACATCTCTGCCCTGGCTGACAACACAAGAAGTCCTCAAGCCTTTTGGCGTTTTCTTTTCCCTCCGCTGCCGTGGCTTCGATGTTACAAATGATGTAAGCGCGAGCTCTTTGACTTCAGCTGCATGACCTCTCGTGAAGCTGCCTTAGCTACCCACTCGAACTTGTGACATCTACTGCAGACCACGTCGAAGACGGATTATAACTAATGAGTCACAAACTAGACATTATTATTTCATTCATCGAATTAAAGGGGTCAGTACTAACCCCATTCAATTCGGTGAATGAAATAATAATATTCATTTACGTATACGTACATGCCAAAAATAAGATATGGGAAAGTTGTACTACCAGGACCAAATGTATCTTCCTATAATCCTGCTAAATTAGTTTTGAAAATAGCGCGATAGTTTCGAGGATAAATCAATTTATGTGCCCTTGGATCCGCCCCCTTCGAAACGGCTGCCGTGGCTGGCGGGTTGGTGACGTCACCAGCCAACCGCGGGATGTCCCTTTGCACGCCCTCACAAACTTGGTTCTCTTGGCGTCTCGAACTACAGCTTCCTCGTTTACCTTCCGCGTTTTGAGCATGCGGTCCGTGACGATTACGTCTACGGCATCGCTCGCTTCGCGGAAGTCTTCGACAATGATCGCAGTAGCGATAAGGGTAATTTTTTGCAAGAGATGTTGGAGGCTGTTAATTTTGACAGTGACCCTCTGCCGAGCTCCAGCGACGGCAAGTCACGGACGAGCTCGCGGTGGTCGCCGTCCTCCGGGACAATCTCGCAGGCGTTTGCAGGGTAAACGGTCAAAAGGCCAGTGTCGAGATCAAGAAGAGATCAAGAGATCAGGTTGGAGTGCCCTGGTTGCGTGAGCGTTTTCGATAGTACCGTGGCGAAGCGAGCTTGGGCGATCATGTTTGCACCTAGAATGAGAGAGCGTTTATGATCGCGTTGTTTATCGGCACCATGGTGGGACTAGCTTGGGTATGCTGTCCCACCATGTTGGTTGCCAGATGAAAATTATCAAAATTCGTAAATTAATAATTGCAATTACTAGAGCTCTGGAAATCGCGAAGTTTGGTGTATGTACTAAGTAGCCTATGAGCATTCCATTTCAAAAATAATCCATGCGTTTAATTTTCGTGCCCTAGCCTTTTTAATGAGTTTGATGTTTTATACTCAAATATACTTGCTTCGAGGACATCAGAGCGCGGGTACGTCAAAACACTGAGCTTTGGTTGGAATGATTAGTGGGTAGACCTAAAGCTAGCTGTCTGTCTCTACACACAGTTCTAAAGCTAACGCCGAATGCCGGACGCCGGGGATCGGCGTTTGCTTTCAAAGGTTTCGTCAGTTTGATTATTATTATTATTTCTGCATTTTCATTCACCCGACAGCACAGGTCGAAATAGGAAGTTTTAACATTCAATAAACGCAGCAATCTGAGCAAAATTCGAGGTGGTCTGATTTTGCATTTTATGGGTGGTAATAGCTTTCTCGGTAGCGGTTACGTTTTCCCAGAACAACGTTCAACCGCAATTACATTGCAAAAAAAGAAACAACATAAAAAGCAGGTTACGCTGAAACTTTTACACTATTTTAATTGATGAATATAATAACCTCGCTTCTTGGTTGTTCTTTTTCAGAGAGTACGTACATTATTTCTGTCCTTTAAGCTTCATACACATTCTGGCACTTCTTGCACGCATTACGAATATTAAGTCTTTTTTTTTCACCCGTGAAACAGGAAGTACGGATGTAGAGAGTTTATTCGCTTATCGACCATTCAGTCTATTCTGTTTCACGTCCATCGCTCTTCTTCCCAAAATTGACTGCGATTCTGAAAAAGATTGAGAGCTCGTGTCCGTTGTAAACTCCGGAAAATCTTGAAAAGGCCAAATCCTTTCACTTCAATCCCACTCTATCACGGGCTGGAATTTTACATAAATTTGCTCCGATACGCATGTACATTTTATTTTATGTTATTTTATTTTAATACTTTTCGCTTTGTTTCGCGGAAGACAGTTGAGATTGACCTAGCCCTGAAGGCATGCAGGTTCGAACAACACGAGTCGGGAGAAGTGAACTCAAGCAAGGCATCTGGAGAGGGATGGAAAAACCAAAATCGAAAACACTATCGGGAACTCGAAACCTGGAGTGGAAAACGAGGGGATAGAAGAAAAGTAAAACGTGAACATCTTTCAAGCTTCTCTTTAAGATGTCGGATCTGCTCAACACCCTTTGAACGGCCTGAAGGTAGGCATGTCAACCCATAGTTCTGCTTGGGGGAAGAGTTGTCTGCTGGAGGTTTATCGAAGTTATTTTTATAAACACAATGTCCACGATAAAACAAAACAAACCAGACATCGCGGAGAGCTCAAACTCCGTCAGAACGTAGCGCCAGCCATTCGAGCAAAATGCCAAAGTTTCAACACTTACCATTACCGGAACAAAAATTTAGAAGTGAAAAATTGTCTTCGTCTATGAGAGGACGCCGTTCGTGAGAAGCAGCAGGTGTAATGCCGCTGTTTGTGACCACTTCTCAAAGATGGCGCCCCTATCAGCCAAGTGTAAGGGCAACAGAAATGCAGCTGTAATGAAAAATAGAGCACTTTGGAATTACAACAGGTATGAGGTGGTGAGAGAGATTTAGAAAGGGTTCATGGTTCCTGGCTTGACTTTTGTAAACGCAGTGCTATGCATGAAATCCGAAGTGCATGCAAGACTAGAAATAAAACAGCGCGGAGTAGGTAGGCTGGCATTGGGGGCACATTGCAAAACGCCAAACCAGGGAGTACAGGGAGACATGGGATGGGCGTCTTTTGAAAGCAGGGGAGCGGTGAGCAAGATAGAACTTGAGGATCGGTTGAGGCAAATGGATGGGGATCAATGGGCACGAAAGGTTTTCAGCTATTTTTACATGAGGAGCATAGACACAAAGTGGAGACAGCGCACTAGAAAATCAAGAGGAAAGTTTTTAGGGTATAGTGGAGATACGGAAGAGCAGGTCTCAGTTAAGAAGAAAGTTAAGGTCACAGAAAGAGATCGGTGGCTAGACGGAATGCAGACAAAGACGGCTCTGGAAGGCTACAGATTAAACAAAACAGTTTTTGCCAAAGAAAACATTTATGACAATTCTAGGGGAAGCTCATTGTTGTTTGAGGCGAGGACGGGTGTTCTGCGAACCAGAACATACAGAGCGAGGTACCAGGAAATGGATACAGTGTGCACTGCTTGTGGAGAGGAGGACGAGACGGCTGAGCACTTGATAATCTACTGTAAAGGGTTTCACCCTATGCCTACCGAAGACAACATGGATTTAATAAAGTCATTGGGTTTTAGAGACCGTGAAGGGAGAGTGGCTTTCAAGACTGTAGAGATTACCAAGCAAAGATTAAGTGAATGGTGGCAGAAAGCGAGGGAAAACTAGGTATTTTCTTATTAACTGATGGCAAGGGGGTTTTATAGCCCCACTTTCTTTGCAGTGAGGAGTGAATATCGATTTCACATTTAAATATTCTAAGCTTAAATGGTAAAACAAAATGGCTAGGTGGCATAAGCTACCGCCTGATCCAAAGGGCTCAGCCGCATTCATCCATCCATCCATCCATCCATCCATCCATGTTTTTGGTTAGTTTCGGTTTCGGTCTAGCGGCTTCCGGCACTATTGCATCGTTTCTCACGTCTCGGTTTAGGTACAATTTCAGGGTGTCGTTGGACTTTTCTTAACCCAAGTTAAGCTCGTTAAATTGTTTATGTGTATAATGTCTTTGTTTATCTTAATAAAGATGTATTTTTGCTTTATCAGCTCGCTCGGCATTTTTGTTCATTGTGACGCGAGCCGTTCACTTATTTACAGGTTGAATATAATGTGCGACTCCGGACTGCATAAGATGAAGGTCAAAAAAGGGGAAATTCTGAGGAGGAAAGAAGGCGCATATAGAACATCTTCTTTGCATAGGGATTCAAAAACACGGGAGCGCAACCGCGAGAAAAGTGGCCAGGCTCCGTGACGACAGCATTTGGCAGCCTTGAAAAGGGCCTTTCTGAGGATATTAAAATAGCTAAACCGTTCACATGACAGGAAGGTGTAACTTCTTTCTGTAGACTGTTGCCAGATAAGTTCTAGGCAGGGCCCTACGGCACTCCTTCATGCGGAACCAGGCCTTCGACGTGGCCTCCTACGCGCCAAGCGCAGAGGCCAAGCCTGGTCTCGCACTTTCCGAATGCCGCAGCTTCCATCTCGTCCTTGACGAGAGTGAATGCTGCCTCGATGCGCTGCTTTAAGGCGCCGATTGTGGGGATGTGGCCCTTGCCTACTTGGGACTTCACAAACCCTTATACGAAAGGGTCACGTATTGTGAGATCCGGCGACCGGGACGACCACGGCATGTTCCGCGATCTCCGGCCCGTCTAGCGTCCTGGGAGGATAGTATCCAGCCAGTGCCTTACACTTTTCAACCAGTTGGGTGGCGCACCATCTTGCATAAAAATGCATACGTCCCGCTGCATGTGCACGGCTTCCAACTCGGAAGGAAACTCATCCCGCATCATCTGCAGGTAGGCGTCTCCAGACACGTTGCCGTCGATGCAGAACGAACCAACGACGTTCTTTCTCCAGATTCCGCACCAGACTGTACTTTTGGTGACTGCAAAGACCTCTCGAGCGTCCAGTGCGGATTCGTCGAACTTCAATAGCGTAAATTATGGGTGTTGATCTGCCCGTCCAGGTGAAATGCCGCATCATCACTAAACAGCAAAAACTGCCGATTTGATGGATTTTGTGCAATCCTGAGTAGTTCGTCCCGGCAAAAGTCAAGTCGCTTCTCGTAGTCACCGGCTTGTACGGGCGCATCTCGCGGATAGCTCTGCGCACGGTGTGCTTGGATACACCGAACAAACGTGCGACTCTTCGCAAAGACGAATAGGGATCTGCCTCCAGGGCGCCGACGACGGCGAAGCGGACGTCGGCGCTACTAAGAAGACGTGCGTTTTGTACTTGACGCTACTTTCTTCTGCAACGGGCCGGGCCCACGTCCAGATCACCTACTCGAAAGGTGGCCGTAAGCCGAACTGCAAGAAGAACTTGCGTTGACCCTTTCAAAACTCCCCAGTTTGACGCACCACCGATACCCGACTCCGTTGTTTGCGCGCTAACTGCCGCATAAGTCTACACCAATTGGTAATAAAATAAATCTGAACATAAACAATCAATGCAGTTAAGCGTAGATGATTGTTGGCGCTTGTGAAGACAGGACCAGACAACGTCTGTTTTAGTGTTTATAAAGATCCATTTCCATTAAAAAAATAATAACCCGAGTCACTACAATTTCAAATATAATATTTAGTGTTTTTTTTTCTTCATTAACAACCGACAAAGTTGGGGACAAGGATACGATACTTTTGTGAGGTATTGTAACTTTGCCGCCAGTGGTTCGGTTTAGAAAAGCGAGGGAGCGTGGAAAGCCTCGAGGGCATGTGGGGCCATCTGTGAGACGTGGTCACAAACAGCGGCCTTCTGTCCGCTGCTTCTTACGGACAGCGTCCTCTGATAGACGAAAATAGTTTTTCGCTTCCATCTTGTTAATGCGAAAGCATTAACTGTCCCATGGAGCGAGCTGACGTCATCAATTTGAAGCGCGAAAACTGCACCTATGCGGAGGGCAAGTTCATCTGCTTCTTGCGCAGGGGGTGGCGGTGACGTCAGAACGCCGAGCCCTGATTGGCTGATCGCGACCCCTTATCTGAGCGTCGTCTGCTCCTTTGCAACGTCGTCTGCGCGCAACGTCGTCTGCGTCTGTCTTACCTTTCCTGCGACTTTCGGAAGCGCAGAGGCCAGATTCAAGAAACGATCTTACGCCAAAAATGTGCGTAAGACAAAACTTAAGAACAAATTCGTATGCACGAAACGAAATTTTCGTAAGTTTTGCGCAGGTTACGACGAAATCCTACGGCAGCTCCGAAGCTGTCTTACGCACTTCTTACGATCAAATCAGCATGGCCGACAGCGTCGCGGTCGCGACGACCCTCGGACGTTTTTTTTTTTCTACCTGCGCTTCTGACGCGTCCCGACTTCAAGCAGCAAGAAAACATTAAGAAGTACTTGAAACAGACCACGACGAACAAGGACGCTGGATCCACAAACACCCGGGAAAAGCTCCAACGGCCTCGATTCCACCGAACGCGACCAAACGAGCTGGGCAGTTAGGCCTAGCAGGCGCTCCGCGACTCGGCGACCGTCTGCCCACGACCGGCTGGCGTGCTGAATGGAGTATACCCGCGCGACCCTTGTGAACCCTTCCCGTATTATACTTTGATCGCTGACCTCAATTTTAAATTAAGAGGTCAATTTCTTCCTCTTGTTATCTCCTTGCTTCCCGAGGCAACCGTGACTCTCGCCGGTGAAAAAGCGGTGAATCTCCGACAGACGCAGGAAAGGTAAAGCAGCCATCGCTTTGACTAGCAGACGTAAAGCAGACGACGTTAACTGCGCCAACCCGCCGACGCCGTTAAAGAGTGAGGGGTCTCGCCGCACACGAAAGGAGGGAAAAAGTATTTGGGAGGGAACTTGCGGACACTAACACGTTCACTCTCGGTTCTAAGCAAACAAACCTCGGCGCCCCGGGACACTTCGCCAGTGAGTCCTTTGACTTCCCTCCTTGATGCGCGTCTGCTAGTTTTAGACAAAAACAACGTACCGCTCGAGTTATTTCGTCTGCCCTCTCTTAAAGGCGAAGTCGAGTTCGCTCCGAAAGTCGCAGGAAAGGTAAGACATGCGCAGACGACGTTGCGAGCAGACGACGCTGAGAAAGGGGGTCGCGATCAGCCAATCAGGGCTCGGCGTTCTGACGTCACCGCTACTTCCTTTCTCATGCGCAGAAGACGAAAATGAGCCCACTTGCGAGGCGTATAGTCTCCCCGATCGCAAAGGAGCAAAGTATAGTTGATGGATTTCGTGTTCGGTTCCATTGGCTGTCGCGCGTCGAAGGGGCTCCCATTGGCCGCTGCGCTCGTCAGTCTCCATAACCACTCACCGCACGGCGCTATGTGTCCATCAACGCACCGTTAACATGGAGCGTCCAAGGTCAGCGTGCCCAGGGGAGCACACGCGCTGACCGACGGCGAAAGGTAGGCAGCAGGCGAAAAAGGAAGCGGGCCAGCGGCTTGCATGCTTTCACATTCAAAACTCATAAGAAGTGCTTAGGTGTACCTCGAGCATTAATTCCGGTAATGTAAGTGTTGAAACTTTGGCATCTTGCTCGAACGGCTGGGGCTACATTCTGACGGAGCTTGAGCTTTTTGTGATGTCTAGCTTACCTTTCCAAAGCGAAAGAAAGGGTTCGGTTTTCTCGCAGACACCCTGTACAGGTGGCTTGCACGTTGATGTGTACTGTTCAAGACGGCATACTTCTATCTGTGTCCAGGTTAACGAATTTATAGCACGTGACCGTACTTTACACCGACAACCCATAATGAACCTTCTTAGGTGCTGTAGCGGCCTTATACATACATCGGGAAATAATGAACTGCAAAACAGAACTTCTTATAACAAAAATCAGAAACGCTCTATGCCACAAAAAAACAAACAAAAAAAAGCTTGCGCTTTTTTTTTCCCAATATTTATTTCCTTTAAGGCAAATATTCTTCGAGTGTATTTCTTAGTAATATACGCGAGGTACTAACGCTAACATGTTGTTTAATAAGGTAGTAAATGGCTCGCACCACTACTTACGATAAGGTTAAATTTACAAAAGTACAACGCGAGCATGGGCACTGAGCGCAGGAAGTTACTTCGTTCCTCATATCGTTCATTTTGCGTACACAGTGCTCACTGTCACACAGCTTGTTTATAAAATTTTTCTCGCGTATGTCGGCACAAATGCCCCTCTAGTTTTAACTGGTTCCCTTCACGGACCGCCGCGTATGTATACCCGCCGGCGATATGAAGGTGAACACTTTACCTGGCTTCTTGCCTGTTTTACGGCTCCCTAAAGCTATATTAACTCTCAACGTCTCAAGTGGTACGTGGCTTGGGTCTTAACTTTGCGTTCTAGCCCTCTTCTGTAACAGAGTTTGTTCCAAAACTTGCAGGAGCGTAAAAAACAAGAAGATGGCTGTTCACT
The DNA here is from genome assembly GCF_016920785.2 of Ixodes scapularis. NCBI lineage: Eukaryota > Metazoa > Arthropoda > Arachnida > Ixodida > Ixodidae > Ixodes > Ixodes scapularis. The sequence continues at coordinate 151,344,058 of NW_024609835.1, read as the reverse complement.
TTCATATCGCTCACGGGTGTACACTGAAACTCATCGCTGACTGACAGTTGACTACAACACTTCTTATGAAACGTGCACTGCACGACACCGGCTAAGTTCAAGCACGACAACGGCGTATGACGATAATAATTCCTGGAGAAGGGGAACAAGAGGGACGAAGGACAAACTGAAATATCCAAACACAGCTTGTTGACTGGTGCGCCACCAAAAAAATCCACTTTGTCCTGGTATTGAACCACGGTCCTCTCCACTTTTATTAGAGCGCTCTACCTGCTTTTATTCGTAGAGTGTTTCAATTCTTGTCCAGCTCGCTTGCACATTTCCAGTAATTGCATTATCTTCATAACAGCGTAACCTTTTCTTTTTTTTTTTTTTTTTATACAAGGCACTGACGGGCATCAATCTTTACAGCTCGTGAGCAGTTTCCAACCAGCAAGTAGATTGCCTCGAAGCTCATTCATTCGAAATCAGAAAGACAAAAATTCGGCGATCGCTTGATTGGTGCTAACAGTGTCGTGCTATATAACCAAAACATAATCGAGAGTTTTTATTTTTGCACACATTATATAGTATTTATACTTATAAGCTAATTCTTAGTATACGGAGAACAAGAGGCATCAGTGTTGTCCTCAAAACAAGCGAATGAAAGTTAACCTGAAATGATCCTTCAAGGTGCGACCTGAAACAAATGACAACTGGACTAACATTAAAGACACATCTGTCGTTGTCACGTGCAGTTTTATACGGAACGGCGCTTCAGTTGAATGACGTTCCCGGAGCTCGTTCTTTTTGGGAAGAACGAAGAAACGCCGCATGTCCCTCTTGCGTCGGTGGGACTGGAACTGGAACTCGTGACGTTTGTGAGGAAGCGGTAGCACCGACGGCGCTGTTTTGTGTATTTATCGGCAAATTCATCCATATTTGGCTGGCATTTAGAGTATTTATTATCGTCTGCGTCAGCCTCCAATTTCAAACGATTATGAGATGTCCGAGAGATAATTAAGGACAAAAAACGGGAATCAGTGGCGTCACTAGGGTCAGCGGGCCCGCCGCGGCCCCACCTCTCCATCCCCCCCCCCCCCCCCCCCCCCCGCTTTCGTGGCCCGCCGCGACAACACCCTTCCCCCCCCCCCCCCCCCTTCCGCTCTTGTGTTCTGCCGCGACCTCCCTCCATCCCTCTCACTGCCCAGATGCACCCCTCTGAACATTGCATCCGAGCCAGTCCGCCCCCTACACCCCCCCCCCCCCCCCCCGGCCCGCCCAGCCCTTGTGGTGCCACTGACGGGACCAAGTCTGATCGTGGCGACTCGACACATAGTTTGATGTGTCTTTCACTTGCTCGCTTTTTCATGCGGAAGCATTGCTTACCCTATGGAGCGAACCGGCGTTAGCAGCTTTTGAATTCTCACCAAACGGAACCTAAATTCCCCTGTCCCAATGGAGCGAAACCTGTCGTCTGTAGCAGCGATTTGATGAATAGGTTCCCATTGGCTGGCGCGTGTCATAGTTTCAAGGGACGAGGCTGCTATTGGCTGGCGCGCGTCATAGTTTCAAGGGACGCCACCCCATGGCGCAGCGGGCCCCGCGCCGGTAAAAGGAACACGGTGGCGCGCGCTCGGCTGCTTCAGCTCCTCTCGACGCCGACGAACATGGCGGCGCCTCAAGCATCTCCATCGTCGGTGGCCGCACCGTCGGCAGTAGCTAAACCTGACCGTCCACGCAAGTACACCGCAGACGAACTAAGGGAGCGGAATAACACAGCACAACAGGCGAAGAGGCAGGCAGCGAAATCCACCATCGTTGTCAAGTCTCCGACTTCACAGCGGGCAGAACGAGCAGCGGCGTAACGCGCTAGGAGACAGAAGAAAGCATATCGAAAGCGTGAGGCGCAAGTGGATCGCGATTCAGGGCGTCTCAGGAGGCAAGAGGACGAGGCCCTTCGACAACGCGAGGTGGAAGCAACACGTCGCATGCGGCATGCTTTCACATTCATAACTTATAAGAAATGCTTAGGTGTCCTCAGAATTTTTTATCTCGCGATTATCCAGCGCAAAATTTCCCTAAAATACGATAGATTAACGGTAATGCAACGACACTTTCAATCTTAGAAAACTAAGAGGACCGTGTCCCTTTCCAACCACTAGAACTTGTAACGTGAACTCATTCGAAGGTTCAGAAGGAACGAGGAACGTGCTTTCGATTCTGATCTGATGGAACGTGACCAACACTGGTCTGATGGGACGATACCTTCCCGGTCTGAAGCTCTAAATGAAATTCAAACTCATTTTTTGGAAACTCATTCTTTTGGGGACACGGAGGATGGGCTTTTAACAGGAAGGTTTTCTGTGCTCCACAAAACGAACCTTTGAAACTTGTCACAGTTAGCAGCAAAAAATATGAACCCGAACCCTGAATTTTTTAGCGCAGATAAATATAATGTATATTAAATGCTGGACGAGTGCACTTGAAATCGCGATTAATCATTGGAGCCAGCATTTTCAGACTCTAATTCTCTTCATGTGCCAATACGTAACCGTTCACTTTCCGAGCTGTTTAAAAGGGTGATGCAAACATATTTATGTTTTCAATAAATACAAATTAGAATTATTCATTGGCATTTATGACCTATGAAACACGCCTAGCTTTTTTTTATGTATACAATGGCAGTCGCAGAAAAAATTGGAGAAAAACTATGACCGCTTACTCCCTCAACTCGCAGTATGCCACCGATGCTTTTAAGACAGCCACGCTTGGGGTTGGCAGAGCACAGAGTGCGAGTTGAGTTCCACGGACTGTTAAGGTTCAGCTATTCGCGTCATTCCAGCGATTCGATTCGAGCCACTTCCCGAATGCATGTCGGGGCATTGATTGCCACGAGCCAAAATTGAATGCATACGCATTCTTCGTGTCCATTGCATGAGCAGAATCTAGATATCGTCACAGCGCGTACCGCAGAACTTGATGACGCACTCCTCGGGATCGTATTGTTCGCGTTTTCCCGACAGCTGCGTCATCAAATTTTGCGAAGGAGAAAATGAAATAAAAGGTATCTCTTATCATTGGAATTGCACCGCGACAAAGACGTTTTTTGGTCAGTGGCGTTCTGTTCGGGTATGTTTGGGTCCAACTAGTGCAAGTAAGCTGGTGTAAAGTGAGAAACGTTCCTACTCAATATAGGTTTCGCAGCCACTTTAAGTACCAGCATACGCACTACCACGCATCGCTCCGCCAAGGATAACCTGTTGAAATACGTTTTTCATGGGAAATTGCCAAGTGAGAAAATATACGAATTTTCTTTTGCAGACGCTCCTGTCTGCGTCGAGGGCCTGACTCGGGAATACGCCGCCTCCGCGGACATACGGGTCCTGGTGGCGTGTGAAGTGAACGCCTCCCCCGGCGACGTTCATTTCGAGTGGGTTGCCAACACGACGTTGCGCACGGGCAGGATCAGCAGCTTCACGGCGAACGGCACGAAATCCTACGCCAGTACCGTGACCGGCACCGAACTCGAGTACGGCATTCTCCTGTGCTTCGCCTCCAACAACGTCGGGAAGCAAATCGAACCATGCACCTTCCGCATTGTACCTCCGGGTGAGTTACCGGCAGGGGACCTCATGCGCAATGGCGAACGAGGGAAGCCGACTTCAGTCGCAGTTTCAGTTATGGGTATCTGGGCTTGAAAGTGAATAGCGCAGGAAACAGAAGAATACTGAGAAAATAAGCTAGACAGTGCACGGAATGTCACTGCATTCTCGATTAGAAATGCATGTTATAAAAACATTGCCATTCTTGTGTTGGGCTGTAATTGTTAAGTGAATTGTGACAGCGATCTATTACGATTCTCTTAATTCTGCTTCAATGTGGTGCCCAAAATATCCAGAATTGCCTGCAATTTTGTTGCTACGTCAAATGTTCTTGGTTTAGCGCTATTAACCTCCAGGCATTTCTTCTCGAGCTGTGGCTCCAGGCCTCTCCAGTACCCTCCACACCATTGACTCCACCCACTCCTCTCCACCTCATTGACTCATTGACTTTCCCCGTCGGGTCGTCCTGTGTCCACAGAGTATGGGGAACGGCTGGTAGCGGGTAAGCGGAATTTATCTGAAGGTCACGTGACGTCAATTTTCCCGCTATATCTAGGGGGGAACTGAATTCCGTATAGGTCACGTGACATCATGTTACGTGAAGTCAAATCTTCCGCCGCCAAATTTCGCGGAGAAATTGAATTTGTGCATAGGTCACGTGACATGAAGTCATGTGAGCTCATTTTTCAGGCCAAAAATTATTCAGCTTTAAAACCGCATTCGTGTTAAGGTTACGTGACGTCAAATGTCCCGCTAAATCTAGCGAGAAAACCGAATTTGTGCAAAGGTCACGTGACACAAACTCATGTTCGTTATTTTTTACCCGATAAATTTAGCGAGGAAACTGAATTAGTGTTGAGGTCACGAGACCTCAATTTTCCCACTAAGTATAAAGGGTTAAACTGAATTTTCGTGTAGGTCATGTGACCATTTCATGTAACGCTAATTTTTCCGCTAAATGTAGCCGGAAAACTGGTGTTGTGTATTGGTCACCACGACATGAAGCCGTGTGACGTCAATTTTCCTGCTAAATTTAGCGGGGAAATTTTCGGTTGCGCTTTTTGAGGCTTCACTTCCTCTGAAAACCTAGCTTATAAACGTTTCAAGCTAAAAAGTGACACTGATCTTAAAGACACCGGCCCTCTGGCTCCGCCAAAGCTGAATAATAATAGGACTGGTTGTAATAGCTCCGGGTTACAATAAGAATTAGTTACTTTTCTTTCATTCGCACTGCATACCGAAAACATTGGCCGACATGTTTCACAAGATTAAACTGCTTTGAATTTTAAAAGTTTCAGATATCTCGTAGACATCAATGGAGGAACAATTTTTGAAGTGGCTACTCCGTAAACTGACTTCGTCTTGACCATTTTCGAGCACAGGTCCACCGGGAAGCCCCGAAAATTGCACCGTGGTCAACCTGAGTCCTGACAGCGTCCTACTGAAATGCTCAGCGGGTTCCAGTGGTGGCTTGCAGCCGGTCTTTCAAGCCGAGGTGTTCAGCGTTCATGCTGACCTTCTTCACAACAACATTAGCTCCTCTCGGCAGCCACACTTCAAGTTAAGTGGCCTCCACAAGGACACGTCCTTTGTGGCCCTCGTCTACGCGGCCAATGCCAAGGGCCGCAGCTCTCCCGTCACCGTTCGCTTCGCAACGGGTGTACTGAACAGCTTCCCTTCGGCAACAGGTGAGCACTGGGAGACGAGTTGTTTCGTTATACTGATAAACATGAACATGGTAGCTCAAACATACGTTAGGAGTGTTTGTAAGGGAGATCATGTAATGAGAAAAGGTGAAGTGGCAAGCTTCTGAACTGTTGTTTAACTTCCCGACGCTCCGCGTGCCTTACAATTAAGCGCTCCCTGCACTGAATGCACACGCACACGTGACGTAGGCAACCTTCAGTATAACATCTCGCTAACACTTTGAACGCAATTACCTAATTGGAGAGACGAAGCCCCAAGGCATCTGTATCGCTACTAATAAAGTGCCGTTTGTAAGAACTTGTGGAGTCACGAGATAACATGGTGGCATCCGGGTCAATATACGGATTGCGGAGCACTGTCGAAAATTCTCTCTGGGAATGGCAACACAGAGGCTCAACAAATGAATGTGGTCCTACCTCTTTTTTAATAATTCGCTTTTCTATGTATATATTATAAACGGGAAAACCCAACAAACCCAAGACAAATATTCCAAAATCCGCTCTTCGTACGCTTTCACTACTTCCTCCATGATATGTAGGTCTCATATTCCTTATCCGCTGTAGATTTCGTAGCACAAAAGTTACTGCTTGAATACCGCATGCAGTTCCCAAACCGACTTTACCGGCTCAATGCTCTGCATCACGGTCGGTACAGTGCGGAAGCATGCCTTACCCTCAAAACTAATTAGTACGTGATAATCAGTGCGGTCTATACAGGTTTTTTTTTTTTTCTTTAGCTGCACCAAATTTTCAAAAAAAAAGGGAACGTGAGATAGAGTAATTTGAGCCCTGGGGAAGTGTTGGTGGCCATGGCGGCCTCTAGAAATCAGGTAATTAGTTCTCTAATTAACTAAAATCTTTTAACTAACTTTTAAAATTTTCACTTGAGGACTCACAATGTATTCAGAGGATTGAAGATCGACCACAGTATGGTTTCGCCGTGTCGTCAAATTTAGATAAAAAAATTCCTAGTAGGCGTTGCGGGGTCGAGAAATGTCACTTTGGTAAATGGCGTCAAACCGAAACTAATCACAGGAAAAAGCGCAGGAAAAGTTATCGCTCCGCCCTTCCGGGCATGCGATTCCTCATTATCACGACCGGCTCACCTAAGCAAGGGGAGCCGGCCGCGATAATGAGTTGGCTCATTCCCTCGTTTCGTAGCTGAATCGGTTAGACTGAAGTCCCCCATAAAGTGATGTTTGTCTGCCGTTGTTTTTTTCTTTTTAATTAAACTCTGTTCACGAAATTATTAAAACATATCGTTGCATCAACTGTATCTTTTTATAATCAGAACCTGGAATCAAATGTGTAAGGTCTCAATTATGATTTTCTGAAGCCACTATGTCTGGACGGCTTTAAAGCCGAATCTTGTATATGCGTGGGAGAATTAGGTAGACATGACCACTTCTTGGAACGCGCTGCATCTTTATGAAGATGTGTGTTTCCAAGTCATCTCGGAGTGTGACACAAAAAACGTTTACTATTAGGTAAAATAATTGGTACGATTGCGTCGATATCTCGTTTTCATTCCTAAGTGTTCGAAACCCTGGTTTAGCTTTCTTTTTCACAAAGATTGATCTTTCTGAGACTAAGGGAGACAAAGAATAAGTGAGAACGTGGAAAGTGATAGCTGTCTTTAACTCTGTGTTACGTTTACCAAATTCCAGAAGGCCAAGAACACACGATATAATCGATGGTTGCTGGCTGTTACAACCAGAATAAAATTTACATATTGTGGCTCTTGTCGCATCAAATGCGTCGTCTAGAATCGGGAACAGGGTGACACTTCTTTCTCCCTAGCGTATTTTCTATTTAAAAGTGCACTAGACTAACCGCAAAAATTGTTTTAAGTGTCAGAATAGGACATCTGTGTCACAAAATAAACTTCATAAAAAAAAAAAATTACCGCAATACACACCTCGAAAGACATTTTTTATTTTTTATTTAGGAGCAATTCCGAAGCATTCTTTAGTTCGCATACGTCTACGATAAATATAAGCAGGGTTCGCAATGGCTTCTAAGATGCTAAACTACTTAAAAAAAATCATTTTTAAGTGCCGGTTCATTTTACGTGTGTCGTAAATTAACATTTTTCAAACGAAAAAGTTTAGCTCAACATTGGCGTCACGGGACCCATTTTTTGCGGGTGTAAGTCTGAAAAGTGCTACAGTTTCAAGATTTACGCCGATATAGAAGCATGTTTCGGTACGGCTCAAATGTATCTTGCGACCAGACTTGTACGGCACTCAGTAGAAGTAATAAAATTACTTGCAATTAATTACTCTTCGAATAATTTTGTAATCACTTGGCTACATTTATTGGGAAGCAATCACCAGAGTAACTTGGTTACTTTCGGAAGTACTGAAATTACTTTAAACCTTTCCGATTATCCCCTCCCATCTCTAACAGCGCCCTTTGTTCCTACAAGATTTCTACCAAGGAAATCTCGAACCAAGTTTCCGCGACAAAAAGTAATTGTCTACTCAACTTGACGAGGATTCTAACCCAATAATTTGTTTGGTTCTTTAAGACGTATTTTAATGATTTTTCCACCACCTTGAATTTACGTCATTTGTGGGGAAGATGAGGGGTGAGAGATAGGGAATACGATGAGGATGAAATCTTTAAAAATAGTGCCAAATACCGGCTTCTCGAATGAGCTTAAGCAGAGAGTCCAGCACGATCTTTCTGTGCTGCATGTCTCCCGCTGGTCGCGTGAACTCTACGAAAGTTTTGGTTCGATGGCAATTTCCAATAATGGAAATTCCAAAAGCCCCGTTTTTAAACCGGCAGAAAACCACCGTTTTTAAAATCTCAAGTAATCGGAGAAGTAACGGTCAATTTCTTTTCTTTTCGAATAATCAAGCAATCTAGCGAGATGTTTTTTTAAACAATAGTAATTGTAATTGTAATCAATTACTTCTTTCGAACAAGCATGGCAAATTTGATGGCGAGGTATTCACTCCGTAAATATTGCGTAAATTTGGGCGAAAGCCGATTTTATGGCACAAGTGATTCATACATGCACTAAAAATGTTTATTTCCTACAGTTAAGTGTTCCGTTAAAACGGCCACTGTTCCCCTTTAGGTCAGTGCACAGTGCGGCCATTGTTGGTATTGATTGTTCGTTTTAGAGCGCAGCTCTTAGGGGTCCGTTTCCAGCCTGAGCGGCGTCGGCGTAACCGGGGGGGGGGTCACGTGACCCCCGAGGTCACGTGACCCCCCCCCCCTCCCCCCGAGGTCACGTGACCCCCCAGGTCACGCGATTCCCCCCCCCCCCCCCCCCCGAGGTCACGCGACCCCCCTCAGTACCCTTCCCTACTCCTCCTCAAGAGCTGCGCTCCAATTCGGCGTTACAGGGATTTGTAAACGGCTTTAATTTTTTGTTTTACTTTGTTTCTATTTTAAGGCTTTGGTTTCGTTTTCTAGCGATGAATTAATCCATTCAATTTAGCCCCTGTTTACACGTTTACGTATAATTTACTGGTAAGTCCATGCGGCTGATGCGTAAGTTCGAGACAGAATTTTGTCAATTATATATATATTTATAATATAACACGTATATTATGTATCTCAAACTTTCACCAAGTCACAAAAAATAATGTTTACACAGGCTGCACATGCAGATACTTCTGCTCCGTTCTCTGCCTAAAATCTATACAGTTCTAATTATACAATTACTGAGTATATTGCAGACTTTCGTTTGATCAAAATAAAATCAACGCCCGCGAGATGGAATATGGGTTTATTTCAACAACAAAATAAAGAGCCTCGTAAGCATCTCTCGAGAGTCGAAGCTCCTAAGCATTCCATAATATCAGTTCCACCCTTCATTAAAACGCAGGATATAATTTTACATAAGTTAGCCATTCCCCCTCCCCCCCAAGGAAAAAGAAAAAAAAAGAAACAAAAAGAAAAAAGAATATACACCTACATAAATATGCATAAATTCTTCGTGTCACCTTCATTATCTCCTTTAGGCAATCGTTCGATATGTTTAATATCAGGACTAATAATTTTAATGAAATTCGCACAGCCTGTGTGCACACACGCATCACGAACAGGTCTGATTAGATATACAAGGGGCTTTTCCCTTGTTTTTGCTTCGGCTTTTCGTGTGCTTCTGTTTCTTTTTAATTGTTTGTTACCGGTTTAAAGATGGCTTCGAACATAAAGTGTGGCATTTTTTAGGGACTAGCTATTCCTAAATGTATATGGCTGTGCAGCATTCAGTTCCTGAAGTTTCGATAAAGTTCACGGCATTTTCAGCAACAGATGATTTCAACACCAACTGCAGTGCTTTTAGAGCTCGAGAACACAGCTCAAATTATAATATTTGCTAACTGCAGTATTCAAAACCAGTATAATTACAGTTACGCTTGCACGAAAAAATCATCAGTGTATTTAAATTTTAAAAAAAGCGGGCGTGTTCGCGGTTATGATAACCTGGAAGCGACGTCCGCCATTAAATGTTCGCTACCCAGGCTTACGAGTTTTAATAATAATATTATAATGCACTCAGAAAATATTTGCTGTATCCTAAAACATCCAAAAAGACCTCCGTCTTTTTTCCCATAAAGCACAAAACAAAGTTCAACGTAAGGAAAAAAAATATGAGAAGTAATGGGTAATGCAACCTTTCTGAAAAAAAGGGAGACGTGACATTCGCAGGATACTCTAAACCTGCTGTTCCCTACAAACTACATTTTATCCTGAAAACATTGCAAAAAAAAATAATAAATAAATAAATAAGTAGAGCGAAAGAATTCCTGATGTTGCAATATCATATTCCATTTAACCTCGCAGTTTATTTGTTGTTCTGTTCTGGAAGGGACAACACCAAAATACTAAGCCAGAGCTCGACGCGACCACACGAAATTATTTTTCTTTCGTTCTGCGTCCTTTTTGAAAATGTTATTTTTCTACACAGTCTCGTATCATTATTTTTGTTTTACGAACCGACTTATGGAAAGTATCTTGTTTTGAAAATGGTCCTAATCAGTGCAACGCTCATGCGAAGCAACGAAGTGAAATGCGTAAATCTTCGGATAATAGGTTTGTGTAGAAAGCAGTATAAAAGCTTGAGCTTGTGTTGAAATTGAAATATGCTTTTTATGGTCTTAACCTGGATTAATGCTTAAGCTTGCCGGCCTTTGGAAAACATTTCAGAACTGTTTAAATTGTCCAAGTGATAGTATCCCAAACCCGTGTACACAGCTAACAGTTAATTTATTTTGCGAAACCTTGGGTCAGGCTTAGTTCTTAATATCGTTGGTCTCTTCTTCTGCGTGTTTAACATTCTGCTAAGATGTATCGGAATCTTTAGGAGGATCGCTTTCTTTAGAAGTGTTGAGTTCATTCAGATACTATGTAGCCGTGCAGACGAAGTATCATTTCATGCTTTTAAGATATTATGCTACATAAAGATCCAAGGGTGTTTTTTGCTATGCTCTGCTAAACCTACGACAAAACAACTTTAACCTTATTTTTATCATACCAGACGCGTGCGTGTGAGTTTTTTGGAGATTCTGGCAGACTTTGTGAGAACAAAAAATTGTGAAGTACGGTAACAGACACATGATTTGGTTAAAAAACTTTTAAAAGTGGTGTTGTTAAAACCTTGTACATTTCGGAACAGTTCTTTGGAGCTCTACATCAACCTCTGTATAAGTCCAGTAAAGCAGCTATTGCGTCCTAAAATAAACTAGGTAAAAAATAAACTTGACTTAATTTTTCGGAGAAATCAAAAACAGTTGATTTTATTATATGAAGGCTTTGTGTAGAAGATGGGTCATGGACGTCAGACTTGCATTTTATATGCTTCTAGGAAAAATGGTGACGTCAACATTTGGCGGTCTGTTGGCTTATAATATAACCGGTATATATTTCAGTGATTCTTACTATTTATCGCAATATCAGCATTCGCTTGATCAGTTCATTTATCAATTTAAACAACCCCACATTTTGATAGGTCCTATATTTCTATTTATTCAAGTGCTTAAAAGGGTTCATGCAACAATTTTGTGTAGAAAGGTTTCTCACTTTACACAAGCTTATTGGTACTAGTAAGGCCCAAGTATACACATACGCAACGCCACTGAAAAGGAAGCGTTTCTGTTCCAGTGTAATTTCAATGAAAAAAGCGGACGAACGCATGCTTTCAGTCTCTCCTTCGTCAAAATTGATGACGATGTTCCGGGAATCACATTGTTGTGGGAATCGTATCCCGCAGTGAAGATGTTTAAATGCTGCTTATACAGTGGACTCGAACATTGCGTGGGCATTCGATTTTCGCTTGTAACAATCAATGACTCGACATTCATTCGGGTAGTGGCTCGTGTTCAATCACTTAGATGACGGGAATAGCTGAACCTGTCAGTGTGTGGAACACATCACGCGTTCTGTGCTTTGCCAAGTCCGGCTCGTGGCAATCATAAACACTGCCAGACTACGTCGTTGCGGCGGTACGCTGAGCCTGGGTCTCTTTTGGGTAGCATGACAAGACCGCTGGCGTACGGCAGACATTAGGAACGGCTTTTGGAGAGTTAGCCGACAAGCCGAGCATCCAACTTAAGCGCGATCCAAACCAACGCTTCTTTTTGCGCCTGTAGGTCGTGCGGCTGCGGATGTGACGCATTTCGTGGCGTTTTTGCTGTTTCCGGGCGCGCTTTCTGAGTCAGAACCGTGCGCTTTGGTTTGGACGGGCGAAACTTCGGGCGAGCGCGCACGCGCGCACGCAGGCACGAGCGCACAAGCAAAGTGCAACTGCGACAGACTGGCCGGCCAGACGGCGAGAGAAAGAGAGAGAGAGAGATCGCGTTGTCATGTTGGAAGAGAATAAAAGGGGGGGGGGAGGAGAGGGCAGCCAGACGGCGAGAAACGCGGAGCCACAACTAGCTTGCCCTCCACCGATTGGCCGGGACACAGGAGCGTCCTACTACGTCACCGCGCGTTTTTGTGCGCGTTGAGAAAGAAGTTGAAATCAACCAACTTTCTTGTGCGCGCCCGGAAGGAGCGAAGAAGCGGCGCGACGTCACGAAAATACGTCACATCCGCAGCCGCACGACCTACAGGCGCAAAAAGAAGCGTTGGTTTGGATCGCGCTTTAACGACAGGTTATTTTATAGTGAAATGTTCGGATGGAAGCTGACCGCCTCTCGAAAGGTCGGGTTTTTTGTTGAAACCTGAGGGTAAGGAGGAGTCTGTGGGCGGCTCTTCTCCTGGAGGGACCGACGGCAGCCAGACGAGCCATGCCCAAGGTTCAGCTAACTAAGCCTGGGCTAAGCCGTTACCCAAAGTGTTCTTAACCACTGTGAAGGACGGTTTGACAAGCTTTCCACGCCGTCACAAACACAGTGAGATAGGACGAGGACGGTTCCAGGTACCGCAGATTTGCCGTGTCTAGGTTCTTGGATGATTTGGTCGCAGACAGTCGGCGCCGTCTGATTCCCTTCCTCTCACTGTGACTGACAGGTAGCCGAAAGAAAGAGACGCACATTCTCCCACTCCGCCCGTTCGGTACGCAGCGCCGTAGAAGCCAGGCGATTTGACGGGTCATAACAACGTGGACACTTGTTCACGCTGCGAGTTGAGGAGATAAACGATTCTCGTTTTTCCAGAATTTTTATACGACATAACATTTAAAAGCGCCAACAAAGACGAGGACAAAAAGGAAGGCGAACAGGACGAGCGCTTAATCTCAACTGAACATTTATTTAAAAACAGCTAAAGCAAACAACCTCCGACAAAAATACACTGAATCACTCAGTGGCGTCAGTCATCACCACGTGTCAATAAAATCACTCTCTTTTTGGTGCAGAAAAATTGACGGCTGGCTGACGCAGCCTTCAGTGCCCTCGTTCTTTATAGCATGCGCTTCAAGCACTTCCCTCGCAGCTTTTTTACGAGCCCTCCCCACGATCGCGGTGTTTTGAAAGTTGGGCTGGCACAGACAGTCTCTGCAATGAAGAGGCAAGTGTCCTCCAGGTGTTGAGCGCAAAGCCAGGTCATGCTCGCGCATCCTCTCATTTACGCACCGTCCTGTTTGCGAGGGAAGTGCTTGAAGCGCATGCTATAAAGAAGGAGGGCACTGAAGGCTGCGTCAGCCAGCCGTCAATTTTTCTGCACCAAAAAGAGAGTGATTTTAATTGACACGTGGTTATGACTGACGCCACTGAGTGATTCAGCGTATTTTTGTCGGAGGTTGTTTGCTTTAGCTGTTTTTAAATAAATGTTCAGTTGTGAGTAAGCGCTCGTCCTGTTCGCCTTCCTTTTTGTGCGCGTCTTTGTTGGCGCTTTTAAATCTTATATAATGAACCAACTCGCCCGCTTCGCCACTTTAGTTTTATACGACTACTGGTGCGTGGAGAAAAGAAGTAACGCATGCTTCATAGGTCGCGAATATCAAATAAATATTTTAAGCGGTTTTTGCTGAAAATCTTAAAATTGATGCATCGCCCCTTGAAAGACGTTTTACAGTAGTCAATTTATTTCATTTAATTTAATAATGCGGTAGCATCATTAAGCTACTACTCAAGCATTAAAGCTCTGTATATTGGTCTCCTAATGCGTAGTAGATCTGCGCAGTAGACCATTTCAGCTCATTCTGCCTGCACCCCATTGGCCGAGCGTATGCGGTGCGACAGTACGCACTCCTTCACATTCGCACCCTCTTCGAAGGACCTGACGACTTTGACATGATTTAGACGTCGACCTAGAGATCGTCCCAGACGTCGTCTTTGATGTCGCACGCTAGGACGTCGTCCTTAAGGTTTTCGTAGAGGTCTTCCAAGGGGTCGTCCTTGAGATCACCCTAGAGGTCTTCCTAGAGGTTGTCCTAGACGTCGTCCTTGGCATCGTCCTCAAGGTCTTTCTAGAGGTCGTCCGAGAGGTCGCCCCTAAGGTCGCCCCTAAGGTCGCTCTAGAGGTCGTCTTAGAGGCCGTTCTATATATCGTCTTTGACGTCGTCCTCTAGCGCATTGTCCTAGAAGACGTCAAAGACGACGGGAAGACCGACGTCTAGGACGACCTTAAGGGCCACCCTTAGGGTGATCTCAAGGAAGACAAGAATTTAGCGTCGTTTTAGGAGGACGCTAAATTTAACGGGGAGTTTCCCCAATAAATATAGCGAAAAAATTGACATCCCGAAGTATGCACCAATTTAGTTTCCCCGTCAAATGTGGCGGCGTGTGAGAATAAATGCTATCCCACGCATAGATCCAATAGCTTCTACGCATTCGATAGAATTTTAGAAGCCCCTGTGGTTTCTACAAATTTTCCTCCATCGTAAATTTGCTGCCCTGTAGTTGTTCATTACAAAAGTCAATATATTTATTTCAAAAGAAGTAATCGTGGTTAACGTGCTTCTGTTGCACGCTAACATTGAGTCCTGCTGTTTAGTACAGTATAGATGCACTTACTTTTTTTTTGTGTTTAAACACAGTACCAAGAGAGCTTAACGAGCAATCTATTTTCTGGAAAACGTTTACAATTTGCCGGGATCTCCTATATAAAGCTGCTGAAAAGGAACCTTCCGTAAACTTAATACCATTCCGATGAAAGTCTTCTTTGGGAGCCAAGTCCTTCGTCAGCATTTTACCCCATTCTAAGCCTTCCGGAGATTTTTTTTATTTTACTTTTCTGTGACACACGACAATTACCGATTCTTTTGACACGACGGCATACAACGTACCTCGATGTTATTTAAATTATGTGCTCTAAACAGCGTTGAGTTTATCTGGCCTACTGCTTGATTCTGCATAACGGGCTCAAAGACGATGTCATGTTTTTGAGAGGGCCATTTTTGAAATGGTGGTCAGACCAAGACGCTTGGGCCGCTTTGATGACATTCGGAATATGTTCGCGAGGCCTGCAGGCTCGCTTGTTTTCTTTTCCCGCTGTCAGAAAGAAGACGACGCCCGTTTTGTCACCGAGGACGCAGTCACGCGGACTGTCGTTGCTCGGCGCGAATTTGCTTTGTACGGCGGCAGAGCACAATGCGCAGTCACGCGCGTCAAACTGTGTGCACTGTCTGTATGCACATTCATCGACCGCCGCCGCATACAAGTCCGCGTGGCTTCCGCATAAATTTAGACGGAATTCAGAGAACGGAAGAACAGAAGAACATAACATTGGACCAGGAAATTGAATTCATGCAAGCTGAGAATCCACCCTAAAATTCAAAGCAAGAGCATTTTATTGTAATGTAGATATATCTGCTTGCTGTTGCTCGGCTGTGACTGTTGAACAAACTGCTGTTCCTTTCTTTTCTCCTTTGTCTATGGGCGCGCGTGCATGTGTGCGCGCATTCGTATGTTTTGTGTGCGTGTGTGTGTATCTGGTGATGTACACGAGGGTACCGTGTTTTCTGGTTCGTAAGTCGTATCCTTCTATGTACGTAAGTTATTATAAGTTAAGTTATTATACAGGGTGTGGTTTTTAAGATTTACATATTTGTTTTTAAAAAATAGAGCCATAAAGCTATTCTAATGCGGAGTAAGTCGGCTCATTAACTGGCATGTTTTATTCAAATTTGTGCAAAAAACAATCTTATCCTTCCAATTAGAAACGTTTTGAGCGTCAGCGAAAACCGTTAAATCAGGATTTTAGAAATACTTGGAGCACGTGGGAGGGACGGAGGTCCCCTAAAGTTATCACTCGTGCAGCACGAGCAAGGCTACCGGTGTGATCACGCGCCCGCATGAGTATTCCGTCTCTTATCATTCGCGTTTTTTCACTCCCAGTCTTGTGCCCGTCGCACGAGTGGAACTTTTAAACCGAGGTCACACTACTTATACATCACACAAAGCACAGCCTGCGCACAGATTCGAACACGAGTCACCGCGTGATCCGTGTTTCGAATAACGCGTGGCAATGTGTTCAAGGAAAAACTTGGCACGAGGCCTTCGAACCACGGATATATGGAGTATTTATTCACTGGCGGCCATAGCTGTGTGCGCGGCTGCTGAGCGCCTGCTGATAGTGAGCTTCGGCAGTGCTTTTGCAACCTGCGTTCCCTACCATCACCACTGCCGGTCCCAGCAGGCTATAAATGTGTGGTCGTTTTGAGCATGCGCTCTAAACATCGACCTCAAATATGGCGTCCAGTGAACCTATTGCGGTGAGTCGTGTTTGACGACAGTCTTCTGGTATGATGTATGAGCAGTGGGACACCGGCTTCACTGCACAATTGCGCTTTTCACGCGCTCACAGTCTGTTAAAATGACCGATTTCGTAGTTTTCTTTGGCGATCACCAAGTTTCTGTTTCGAACCTTATGTTTCTTTTCTCTGATTGGCAAGATAATGAACACATCTTTTTTTACTTATATGACTTATCGTGACGGTTAGCCCCCTATATTAGAGAGTTTTAGGGAACCGTTTTTGCACATCCGATACGGTACGATGGGCTCTCCGGTACGAACTGCGCATGCGCCTGTCTTCTGCGACCTTACCGTAATGCGCTGTTGGAACCGTAAGGCACGACCGGCACGACCAATGGCCGACATGGACGGTCTCGCTTCGTTAGCAAAACGGCTATTTCGCTGGCGGAGAGAGCGTGCCGTGGCTCCAAACATGAATAAAATAACTCGTGGCAGTGCCTAGCAGGAGCGCCATGTGTGACAGCAAGTCCATAAAGTTTGAGTCAGCAAAAAAGAAAAAGAATAAAAAACAGAACGCAATAGGACTTTTTTAATCGCAATAAATTGGTGTTTAGCGCAGCCAAAAATCGTCTGCTCGGTAGCTCAGTCGATTGGAGCGCCAATTTCTTGAGCTGTAGAGGACCGGTAGTGGAGAGTTCGAATCCCGCTGGCCCAAAACAATTTTTTTTTTTTTTTACATATATGTTTTTTTTTTATACAAACATTGGATGTGAACTTTGAGCACTTATCACCCGTTTTTTACAGCTGCTGTTATGACAGGATTATCTGTAGTGGCAACAGAGTGTGCAACAGCCTTCTGCATCAAGGCTCTGGATACTTTTTAGTTTAAAAATGTTGCATGAATTAAAAATTTCTGTACAAATGCTAATCACATATATCCTATAAAACGAGCCCTTTGAATATTTGGTGATAGTTTTAATAAGTGTACAGCAGTAAAGTTACAGGTTTTCCTTTATATTTTCTTCGTGGTCGTACCGTACACGGCGCAACGATCGGTACGCGTGCGTACGACCGTGATCGTCTGCTACCTGTACCGTAAGAGAGCAACATGAGCGCCGCATCTACCTCCGTCCCTCCGCCTCCTCCTCGCAAGAGATTTACAGTAGTAGACAACATCTTCCTACTTCAGGAGCTGCTAGGCGCTACTCCTTTTTCGCTCCAGCACTTTGGAATGACGCCGCGTTGAAAAAGAACTTATCGTTGCGAGGAGCGAAGGAACGGATTGACCTCCTCGTAAATAAAATAGAGATTTAAGACGTACTGAAAGATACGTCATTTCAAAAATATACACACTGTATGGAAAGTAACGAATTCCCAGAGTCCCTTATGAATATAGAATCCACTAGGGTACTAAAAAGGAAACTAAGGAATTGGTGTCAAGCATTTGAGCTGTAGATATCGTAGCCTAACCGTTGGAGATATTTCGTACTTTTATTTCATGGTTGCGTGAGTAGACTTGGCTATAAACACCTATATTTCATGCTCTAAAGTGTTCCTTTTTGTATTTATTTGTGCTGCTAATTTTGTGTTCCTTTCATTTTTTTTTTTGTGCTGCTGAGTGTTTTCTTTTTTTTGTAACATGTATTGTAGTTGGTCGCCTGATCCCACATGCAAGCAGAATGCTGCTTTTGTGGGCCAGCTCTTTATTTTGTATGACTTGATCTTAAAATAAAAATTGAATTAAATTGAAAATTGAATTGAAAATTGAATTGAATTAGCTTTGTACAAGAAAAATGACCGCATCAACTTGAGAAAGTGAGTATATTTTGGTTATTTTTGTATTTTCTTCGAGATTTAATATTTCTAGTTTTATTTCTCCATAGCTTTCTTAATACTCGATCCTGCATTGGGCCTCGAGGGAAAAAGACAGGATCGCTAGCAGACGACTTCGAATGTTGATGATAAGCGCGCGCGAGCGTGTTCTTGTGCCAAATCGAGTTTGCTTTCGGCAACGTTTCAGCATATCAGGACGTGGTTGGTGTAAACATCATATTTGTTGATGTAAAACACCGAAGTTTGCCCGCTGAGAACGCATGATGTATTTGAAAACAAGTTACCATGTACGGTCGAGGCATTATTTTATTCCCCAAGTATATAAATCTGGTAAACTGAAAGAAAAAAAAAACCAAAATACGCTGGCACATCATTCGTGGTATCCGCACATCATTCCAGGTATCAAACTTTTTTCTTTACTCAAAAGCTACGCCAAGTTGAACGTTCTATGCCTTGCCGCTAACAAGCGCCTTCTCTTAGTGTATCGGTGCTCGGTGGCACCCGAAAGAAATGCGACTGACTCCGTGTCACGGCAAACCAAAAAGAATGTTTATTCACTCGTGCCCCTGCACAAGTCACGGGCCCCACGGCACGCGCGTGCGTGCCTCGCTTATAGAAAGCGGGAAGTTCAAAAGAGACTCACGCCACACTTAGTGCGCAGACAGTCGTACAAAATCACTTTTTCTAAATTGCTTTCGCTGAATAGAGCCAACTCCAAGCCATGGTCAAAAAGATCGAGCGCCATTGTTGTCGGAAAGCTCGTCTGCTTCTTTAGCAGACGAACATTTTAGAACTTCGCCGTGCTAGGGGCGACACGCCGCGGTGCGCCAGTTTTTGTATTACGGAAGCGCATTCATTCCAGTAAAAAAACGAGACGAACTATAAGTAGGTATACTATTTTTTTGGTTCTCTATATATTTAGGGTGCGATCTTTATTTACTTGAGTTTCTGCGAGTTGTACAAACAAACGCAAATTTGTCTTTTCTCGATGAGGCGGATGCAGGTTTCCGTTGCCAGGGGGCGCGACCTGTACCGATCGTCTGCTATCGTCTGCAAATACGGTTCCCCCAAAGCCGTTTCAGGGCACACGATCGGTCCACACGCCCGATCCAAGGTATCGATCGTTTTTGTTTATCGATCGTATTTTGTTCCGGTTCCCTAAAACTCTCTATTATGTCCCCTTGACCGTACGTATCACCTGCACAAACTGCACTAGTAGAGCTTTCGTTAATTTTTTTTTTTAACGAATTTGTAAAACCTATAGGAATGGCAGTCTGTATGATCAGCACCTTTCTATAAGTAGCACCTTTGCGCTGTTGCTACGGTGAAACTGAATTGATACAAAGCAGGCATCGATCAAGCAAAGCATCGATCGTAAAATATAGCCTCCTTAACCTATAAGTTTTTTGTTTGTTTTTTAATCACATATAAGTCGCATTTTTTTATAGAACGCACACGAAGTAATTTGCGAAAGATGCGTGACTTGTACATTCGAAAATGCGGAGGTTGAGTCCTTGTCTTTTACTATTTTATTATTTTTGTGGATACCTGGCTCTAAAGGTAAGAATAGAAACGAAACACATATATATATATATATATATATATATATATATATATATATATATATATATATATATATATATATATATATATATATATATATATATATATATATATATACAACACGGGCACTTCACACCATCGTACGTGGTCTCCGAGGAGGATATGGACAAATATGTGCAGATGAATGAACCGTACTTAATCCAATGAATCAAAGAATCAAAGTTTCCAGGAACTCGCCGAAAGCCAAAAATTCATTGGATTAAGTACGGTTCATTCATCTGCACATATTTGTTCATATATATATATATACATATTTAATGGGAATCAGTGAAGATTCAGAAGTACAGCCTTATTAATATTGGAAACGAAGAGGGGAGAAAGCGATTGTTGATATAACAGATAAATTAAATTTTACAGATAGATGAAAGAAGTTATAAAAAAATAAAAGGATGGCTGTACAATTTCATGTCCCAGAATCTTAGGGTATTGGCGAAATGGTGAGTAGCTTTTAGTTGTAAACGATTTCGCAAATTTTAAGAAGAATTTAGGTCTAAAAATTTCCAATTGAAGCAACCACCTTCAGCATGGACGACATAACCATCGTTCATAAAATAAAAGAAGAAACTAAAATATTGTCGAAATATGAAACCATTTTTAAAAAAAGTGAGATTACCTTGTTCTCTAAAGAATGAGATAAAAAGAAGCAATCGCCGCACAAGAACTTAAGCACTAAAAATGGTACAATCTCGCTTAATAAAACGAAGCTTAAGTGCCAGTGGCGTCAGAAGGGGGGTGCGGGGGGGGGGGGGGGGCGGACCGATCATGGTGCAGCACTCAGGGGGGTGTCGCGGCGGGCGACGAGAGGAGGGGGGGGGGGGGTCGCTGCGGGCCCCGGGGGGGGGGGGGGGGGGGAGTCGAAACGGAGCACGCGAGAGAGGGGTGGGGGTGTCTTGGCAGGCCACCGCTTTGGGTGCCGCTGACCCTAGTGACGCCACTCTTAAGTGCTGAAAAGAAAGTTGAAAAATTGGTTTTATATAAAATGTAGTTTATGTTTTTCTTTCTTTTGTATATAATTAAACCTAAACAGCGTGTTTGCAAATAAAAAGAAAAAGCATTTTGACTTGACTTGGCATTGAACGTTCAATTTTATGTATCTTGTGCTTGTGTTTCTGGCGCTTATTGTGTCAGCCTGATGCACGAACTAGCCCATACACAATTTTGTTATCTAAATTGTACCGGGTGATTTGTCCTCCCCTGCTTTTGTGGGGAACAAGCTTTCAGGAATGCTTAGGGTGCAACAGTTCAGCCAGGAACAAAGCGCCCAAGTATAATAATTGCTTCAACCAGACGTTGAAAATCAAGGTTCTGATATAATTCATGCCAAACTAAAAATTCCTACAGGGACACGACTGAGGGAGTTATGAAATGAACAAAACAAATGTTTCCCCTCTTCAGAATCTCAAACATAAAAAGAAGCATAAAAAGGACACACGCAAGCAGGCTATCATGCATTGTTGCATAATTTATTTTGGAAGGCGACGCAAATCGCGCTCTAGGAGCTGAGACCGCAATAAAAAGAGTGCCCACGCCATCTCAGCAAAGTCTGCATCAACAACAACGTCGTCTGACTTGACACGTTAAAAAAGGAGAAGACGCGTCGCTCCAATGAGAGACCCTTCAAAATGCTAGGAATAGACAAAAACAACAACAAAAAACATAGATATGGAAATGGTAGGTTATTGCTTTCAGGAGCAGCCCGTGTATGTCTTCGTCCACATGTGGAAATCTCGCGTGCCGCAATAACTTCGAAACCGTGTTACGCAATCAAATGCTGAGTTTGAGTGCACCGTGCCTGTGTGCTCAATAGTTGAACGCCTTCTTATTTCAGGTAAAAAAAAAAACAGTCACGCATCAACGCCAGAAAAGCTGCCACTGGTCAAAACATTAGGACAAGGTCTTTAATGTGCCAGCACTTTTCCGTCCTATGTGAATCTGTAATGGCTGGGAAATGTGCAATTACTTGAGCCAAACCAAATGTTTTCGTCAAATCCAGCTTTTTATTGGGAAGTACAAAACTTTTGTGTGACTTTTATATAATATGTAACGCATTTATTTTCAAACATAGGAGCACGTTTGGTCTACGGAGCACGTTCTTTCTAGTTTTATTTGAGTACCGCATACGTTTCGCTCAGAAAAAATCTGGAACGGCTGTGTCATAAGTAACCAAAATTAGATGTCATGAATGTGTACTCAGCGAGAGGCCTATATGCCATTTAAATATGGCAACAATAGTTCTATATGTGTGCGTCTCACCTTGGCTATGCCCGCGCCGAGTTAGCACAGAGGTGGGCTCGGCGGAGGTGACGCGTGGGCATACCCAACTTGGTCTGCCCGGGCGTTGCCCTCGTGAAACCCACCACGGTTATGCGGGGTCAGAGTTTGCACAGAGATCGACTCAATGAGGACAGCGCGTGGGCATGATCAACTTGAGCTGTCCATGCAATGCCCTCGTGGGTCGCTCCTCGGTTTTACGAAGGATGAATAAGCAGAGAGGTGGTTTCCAAGGGGCATGCCCAACTTGGACTGCCCATGTAATGCCCCCGTCGGTCCCTCCTCAGCTACACGAGGGAAGAGTTAGCAGAGAGGCGGGCTCCACGGGGCAGGCCCCCCAACTTTTCACCTGGGCTACACCAGAGCAGAGTTAGCAGAAATTTCAGCTCCATGGTGTACCGCGTGGGCCCTTCCCCCTCCCCTGTGGGCCCTTCCCCCTCCTCCCCCTAAGAGGGCAGAGTTAGCAGAAAGGTCGTCTCCACGGGGCATGCCCAACTTGGGCTGCCCATGCAATGCCGCCATGGGTCCCTCCTCGGTTATATGAGGGCAGAGATAACAAAGAGGTAATCTCCACGGGGCTTACCAGCTTGAGCTGCTTATGCAATGAACTCATGGGCCCCCCTTTGCTAAACGTGGGCAGAGTTAGCAGTAAGGTGGGCTCCACGGGGCATACTCAGCTTGGGCTACCCATGCAATGCCCCAATGGGTCCCTCCTCAGTTATATGAAGGCAGAGATAACAAAGAGGTGGCCTCCACGGGGCTGTCCAACTTGAGCTGCTTATACAATAAACCAATGGGTTCCCCTCTGCTAAACGTGGGCAGAGTTAGCAGAAAGGTGGGCTCCACGGGGCATACCCAATTTGGGCAGCCGATGCAATGCCCCCATTGGTCGCTCCCCGGTTATATGAGGGCAGAGCTAACAAAGAGGTGGTCTCCACGGGGCTGTCCAACTTGAGCTGCTTATCCAATGAATCCATGAGTCCCCCTCCGCTAAACGTGGGCAGAGTAAGCAGAAAGGTGGGCTCCACGGGGCATACCGAACTTGGGCTGCCCATGCAATGCCTCCATGGGTCCCTCCTCGGTTATATGAGGACAGACATAACAAAGAGGTGGTCTCCAAGGGGCTGTCCAACTTGAGCATCTTATGCAATGAACCCTTGGGTCCCCCTCTGCTAAACGTGGGCAGAGTTAGCAGAAAGGTGGGCTCCACGGGGCATACCCAACTTGGGCTGCCCATGCAATGCACCTGTGGGTTCCACCTCGGCTATACGGAAGCAGAGTTAGCACAAAGTTGAGCTCCACGATGTACCGCTAAGCATATGTAACAGGGAGTACCCTTGCTATGTCCCTGTGTGTTCCTCCTCGGCTATACGATGGCAGAGTTAGCACAGAGATGGGGTTTACAGGGCATGCCAAGATTGAACTGCCCATGCACTGCCCCCGTGGGATCCTCATCTGCTATGGGAGGGTAGAGTTAGCAGACAGGTGGACTCCACGGGATATGCCCAACTTCCCTATTGAAAATATTTCTAAAGGGCCCGTCAGCCTTGAAGGATTATGGGACCTCACAGGCCTTCAAAACCCTTCAAAAATACCCTACAGAAAAACCCTTCAAAGATACCCCATAAAAAAAACCTTTAGCCCCACAGCCCTTCAACCCGTCAGACCCTTTAGCCCATCAACCCTTTAGACCCCCAAATGACTGTGAACCATAGACAAAAATGCAGGTCAAAACACTGAAAATTTATTGCCGACATTTAGTTTTATATGCATATTAAAACTCAAAAAGCAACGCTTGTTCAAACCCGGCGCAAGGAGCTGTAGACGAAAGGGATCACATCAAACAGGGACAACTGACATCCTTATCACAAAGAAAAATACCTTTCAAAGTACTCAGAATGCCGCTGGGTATATTCCTGATGTACGGTAGTTCAGCTAATAAAACCGAGCGGGTGCACCTTACGGACACATACACAGTCTCAGTAAGCACGTTTAGCGAAAACCACCAACTCGTAAGCAGCACCCGCCGCCGTTGAGAAATCCCGAGCACAGTCACGGTTTCGTCCATGATGACATCGCGCCGGAGTCTTCGGCGTATTTTTCGCTCGCTGGTCTGAAGTCGGACGGACGAAGAGGCGCAAGGAACAAGTCCGGACAGCGGCCGTCATCCACTGTCTCAACACCCACAGTGCCATAATCCCGGTGCGCTGGCACAACATGCGGTGGGACGCTGACCCCGACTGCCAGGCTTTGCAGCGAGTAAGCCGACACCGGCCACCATCTCCTTGAATGCGCTGAACACAATGGCGCTCGAGCGGTGCTGAAGGCGGCCTGCGCCGAACTATGGTTCACCTGCGGTACCAAGAAAGAAACTGCACGGATTAAAACAGACCAAGGGGCGAGCCCTCAAAACCATGCATGCTCACCTTCCTGGAGGAAATTGGTCCGCTCCAAACATCCCGGCTCGTGGGATAACCGGAACCGCACACGAGCAGAGAGAAAATGGCTATGGCCTCCCCCGCTTGCACACACCACCCTCCTCCCCCCGACCGCTGGCCTGGCAGCCATGCACCCTCTCCCCATCACCGGGCGGAGAGAGGCGATTGCTTTTTGGGGACAGTCCCCCGTGGGGGGACCGGTTCCCGGAACGAGTCGCTCCCGCGTGCGTCCCTGTTCCTGGAAAGCGCGCACCGCTCTCGGCTTGTTTTTTTTTTTCTTTTCTTTTTTTCTTGCTTTCTTTTTTTTTTTTATGCATGGTTGCACGTATTTCGCCTCGAGCGGACAGGATTGCGTTCGCCTCAGACTCGTCGCCCCTGTGAGGCAGACCAAGTTCTAGGCTGTATAAACACACACACAACCCAATTTTTTTCAAAACACCGCTCGGCCAACACCACTCGGCCCGCGGCTCGTCAATTCTCCACATGGGCGGTCGCCCTCAGTAGCCTCTTTCGCGACCGAACACCCGGACAGTGACAGACGGGTCCAGGAGCCCACTCGTATTTGATAGAAGAGCAGTAATAAAAATCTGACCGTACTCACACACGATCGGCATTCTCCAAATACCTATTTTTTCCCCCGTAGCGTACAATAAGCAGCTATGTTCATTAATTCTGCGAAATGTGTTTTTTCCACCTGGGCCGTTGCCCACAGACATATCAAGAGGCCTGAAGGTTTTCCCAACCCCATTAGAAAAGTTCTTGACAGGCTTTCAGACATTTCAAGGCATCGTAAAGGGGACTTTAGACATTTCAGGAGAGCCTCTGACGGGGCCAGTGAACCCACCAGGAAATATCGGTGTCCCCGTCAAACATCTCAGAAATTCCTGAAGTCCCCTTCACACCCTTTAAAAAAATCCTGAAGTCCCATCAGAGCGATTTTCAATAGGGTTGTTCTGCTCATGCAATTTAACCGTGGGTCCCTCCTCGGCTGTACAACGGCAGAGTTAGTGGTCTCGCCCCAGCACTCGATCGTGCTGTTTCGCCGACATCGATGCTAGCCTTCTTCTATTTCGTTTTGGCAACAAGTTCATCCCATTAAGCGTTTAATTTCCTTTAGTCATTCGTCGCCTCGTCATTTGACAGTCCTGACAATACCATTTGACGATTCAAAAACAATTTTATCCTCGATACGTAGCCCAGGCCCGTGAATTAGGCCTCAGTCTTTAATGCAATTGCTTGGAAACACTCCTTTGAATGTTGTAATTATGTGTTCGTTTATTCGTTCATATATTTATTTATTTATTGGTTCCCACCAATAGCAATATGCCTTCCTGGTGGCGCGTCACTTCATAAACGAAAAAGGAGATACACGCAAGCATCAAAAGCTAACATTACTCAAACAAAAATACTGAAGTTAAGAAATACCGATAGTCGCAGATATCGTGGTGTAGCCATAAAAATATTTCATACCTTTCTGAAGCCCCACGATAATATATGTCTTTATTTACTACACGCGTTTCTCCAATATACTTCAAGCCATCCGTGAACACCTATTTTATTTTGTCAGGGATACCCGAAATGAACAAAAAGCTTCCACAACGCCAGATGTGCCAGAAGCGTTAAAACTCAATATAATAGCAATGCATATTGTTTTTTTCGTTATGTGAGTGGTGACGATCAAAAACTACGCGTGAAATCGAGCCAACTCCGTACAGTAGACACCACTCTTCATGGCGTCAGGGGAGAGTTTTTTTAACAATACTTACGGCCGAAGAGCTGACAGCAAGAAAGAAGAAGCACAAGACAGATGCACTTCACCGTAATAAACCCGATAGCGGACATTCCTTGTCGCATGATATTTCGCGTGAGAGCTCAATACAACCGACTTGTTTTCTCTTTCTTAGAGCGCAGCTCCTAGGCGGACCGTTTCCGGCATGAGCGCCGTCGCCGTCTTCGTTGTCGCAGTCGGCGTAACCGCGCGTTCCATTATGGGACGTCTCCTATAATGACGTCACACGCGACGTCAGGTGTGGCCATTCGTTGCATTATGGAACGTTCCCATATTGACGTCACACGTGGCGTCAAGTGTGGCCTGCGCGTTGCATTATGGGACGTTTCCCATAATGATGTCACACGTGACGTCACGTGTGACGTCACGGGAAGGAGGAGGGCATAAGGAGGGGGAAAAGTAGGAGAGGAGGGAGGAGGAGGAAGGGGGAGGAGGAGGAGAGATGCCAGTTACCCGGTGTGCGGGCAAGTGATATCACCATTCATAAATCACAGAGGGGCAAGTATGAAAGTGTGGTGTACTCGTTATCCAAGTGGTCATCTACATTGGGTATCTCTTTGGCACCTCAGACGAAGTTGGCAAATTTTGTGCAGCCAAGGTAGACAACGGCTTGCTCGTGGTAGCACTGTATCTCTCGCCTACAGCACTCACCAAATATTTCGTGCAAGACAGAAAAAAAACAAAAAACTTCATACGATTCATGCAGGAAGATATCCCATTGGCTCTGAGGGACGTGCACTCACTGTTCTGCTGTGCCATCTCGGGGCTAATGTTAAGGAAATCAAAAACGCCGAGCAGTCTTTGACAGAGCCCACAGCAAGTAGGATGTCATCGAGAGTATAACGTGCCTCGTTCAAGTGTTAACTCTAACGCTGTTTCGTTCTCCAGCCTTGATCCTGCTTTTGTTTCCTGGCACCTACATAGGAGCTTAGACAGTGTGGATCTTCCAGATGTGAGAACTATATTTCCTTTCTCCGGAGAAGCGGTGAGCGAGAGTACCACAATATATATTTATCTTTCTCAGATTGTTTAGCACGGTATATCGCAAAATCAAAATACCTCAAGAGAGGAGCAGGAGGAGAAGGAAAGGAGGGGAGGAGGAGGAGCAGAGGACGAGGGGAGGGGCACGGGAGGAGGAGAGGGTATGCATAAGGAGGAGGGGCCTACCCTCCCCTCAAAACCCTCTCCTCCTCTTCCTCAAGAGCTGCGCTGTAATTCGGCATTACAGGGAGTTGTAAAAGTCTTTCATCATTTTTTAAATTTCCTTTTACATTGTTTGTAAATTTAAAACGTAACGGGTGATGTGCAGCCGTCACTCTCGATCTTTCTGAACGATAAAACTATGCATGTTCTTCTTTACAAGACACTGAACCCAAAAATAATTGTGCACTATGTGGGTTCAAGATTATGTTCCCTCTAGTAACCCGCAAAGTTTCTTACTAGATGGGAGCGTATTTGCTGACAACCACGTAGTTAGTGACACAAAAACAATACTCGCCAGGGCACATGACTGTGACGTCAGAGACGCTGGGTGTCCAACACAAGACTCGAGTTTGTGGAATCTCCTTCGCGCCTACGCGATAAATGGCAAAAGGTATGGGTGTTTAAAAACAATTTCAGTGACATCCGAGACATTGTTAGACAAAGATCTTTCGCTAAGATATTTTATAAAGTGAAATTTCTTTGCGAAACGCTTGTGGTTGACAAATCTTTCTTGCTATAGAAATTCTGCTCAAGTCGTATACGCCTTCAAAGTTTCTTTCTAAATTGGCGCGTGTTCGGCGTTCCAGGTGTAATTAAAAACTAGGCTTCATTAATTGTATTATATTTTCTTCCATTGTTTTTCCCTATATTTTGCATGTAGAGTCGGTGTTATTTATTTCGTTTTGACAAAAAAAAAAAGACGAAATAAAATCTTTAGCGACCTTTTGCTAGCATAAAGTGTTCTTAGCAGTATTTCAAGTAACACAAATATTTCTTAATTGTTGGGATTTGTATATTTTATTTTCGCAAACCTTCAGGAATACATAAATGTCTCATTATAATGGAACATCTGAGACTGTAGCGCGGAAAAATCGAGAAACTTCCATGTGGAAGTAAAAGACAAGAGAAAAGAACGTCTGAAATTCAGCAAAAATCATTTATTTCTCTCGCTCCTTATAGACACCTAATGCTGTCATTACCGACTTCTTTACGGATACACTCTTTTTAAACAAAATTGAATGACCTCTTAACATCAAGGCCTTGTTACCGGTAGACAGTCTTCTAAACTGTACAAACCCTTCTCACGATGGCTATGACCTTGTGACACTTTCTTTCAAAATGAATAACAAACCCACAAAAAAGACGAATTTAGAGGGCAGACTACAATGCATAAGTGACTTTCATTAAGTCATGTGATCAGTTTAATGGCAACACTTCGCGGTAATCTGCTGAAATTTCGTCGAGCGTTAGAGGGTTAGATATATTTTCGTAGGGTGACATGGGAAATTTTATTTTTATGTTGTATGTTTTTATGTTGTGTGCATGTTGTTTTTATGTTATGGCATGACTGTGGTTCTAGTGCAGTGTGTCGCATATCCTGTCGCACAATCATGATGTGTCAGCGCGTTTTATGGTAACACTTTTTTTTGCGTGAGTCATCGTTAATGATAATCGCTGTTTTGTTTGGGAATTAAAAGGACAACGGGTTTGGTCTAACAATACCGAGGAAAACACAAGATTCATGATCGGTCGTATTCCAAATAGTAATAATGTGAGTATTTATTTCGGCTCAGGACAACCGAAGCGCCGTAAGAATGCCAGTGGCCCATGCCGAAGAACCCTAGGGTGGCGCGTAATGGCGAAGATGTGGTGAATATAGACTGGTGAACAAACGGTGCTGACGAAGATCAACATTGAAGCTTGCGATTGGACGTTAAAGGGCAATGTTGAAGCGATACTCAAGGCTCTAGGAAAGGTATAAAAACGGGAGACAGGGTAGTTTTGCTCAAAGCTTCGAAAGAGACGGCAGCGCCTCGTACGAATAGAAATGCAGCCTACTTATAGCAACAGACCCTTATCATATTGTGAGAGTTTTGGTAAGAAAACAAGTGATATATGGCAAAAAAGGTGTCCTAATTTTTTTTTAACAACACTCGCGTCACTAATGGTTTATTTCACCATTTTTGACTCCAGACGTCAAAGCTATGGGCGCCAATAATTGTTTGTTTCATCTCGGTCATCGAATAATTTTGAACAAAATTTGTCGCTGCCGCTAAATCATATTCGAAACAAGAAATGTATTTTTTTCCCTTTGAATATAATAAAATTTAAACAACTGAATAAACGCTGAATACGGCTTAATATAATACTGCATACTCAAAGCGCATTCAGCTCTATTTCTGCCCACACCCTATCACAACATTTATGTTTTAGTAATTTAGGTTAGTTTTTACCTGGAGCACAGAGAGGAATCAACTATAAGTGTGTATGTGTGTGTGTGTGTGTGTGTGTGTGTGTGTGTGTGTGTGTGTGTGTGTGTGTGTGTGTGCGTGCGTGCGTGCGTGCGTGTGGGCGTATGCATGTGTGCGCGTGCGTGCGTGCGTGCGTGCGTGTGTGTATGTGCGTATGTGCGTGTGCGCGTGTGTGTGCGTGTGTGTGTGTTGTTTGTATCTCATTCGTAGTAAAACCGCTGGAAATATTTTCGCAGTGCTCATTTCTGTTCAGCTCTAGAAGGCACCATACGACGAACATTTTCACTTTTACAGTCACTCACAATTTAAGAAACGAAGGGCCTGGCGAGTTCTGAGCATTTCCTTACCGCTCAGCAGCCTGTTCCGTTGTCACGCATGAGCGCAGCAGGAACGCGCGATTGTTGATAGCCGCCGCGCCAAAAGCGATATCTTCGGCATCGCACTTTTTCTTCATTTGTTCATGGCAGCAGCCGATAAAAGTTGGTCGCGCCGCCGCCGGTATTGCTCTTCGGTTTTCGTCTGTCGGCAAGCTTGCCTGGATTAAAAAGTCCGTCTGCCCTGCTCCCGGTGTCGTCTTCTCGCCGTGGCCTGGAGTCCTGCTCGGCCCAACGCAACAAGCCAATCAGATTACGACGCTAGCCGATTAGAACGTCGAAGAACCAATTACGCAGCGAGAAGCGTGAACAGAGTGGGCCACGGCCTGCGCTCGAACTCTCAGTAATCATATTGGAGATACCAGTCGTGACGTTTCTAGCTTGCAAGACACGCATTCAATCTTTGCTCCACACATTATAATTAAAAAAAAAAAACTCCCGAAATACTGCTATTGATCAACTCCTACCTCCCCCCCCCCCCCCCACCCCCTCCCTCGTTCCATTCAGCTCGCAACCAGAACCAGTGGCAACGTGATCTGGTGCAGATTGTGTTGCGACCAACGCCAATGGTATCGAAAAAAAGCCAATCACGCGCACCAATCACCTTTTCTTTTACCCTTCTTTAAGAATTGGACGATACGAGATTTCACAGTTCTGAAAGGGAAAAAAAAGGAATAATGAGGTAGGCTGGGGCTCGCGTGATTGGTCCCCCCCCCCCCCCCCCCCCCCCCCCCAGTTTGACGGGGTATACGGTTCGATTGATGTACACCCACTCAATATTCATCCTAGCCACGCCCTAAGCTTGGCAAACTGCAAGATACTGCTGAACTTCGCACATTGTTATATTTAGGCTAATCCCGTCATTGCAGTGATTAAATTCGAGACAGTACTCGAGTGCGCGCCGCGGGATTGGCTCGAGAGACAACAGTTTAGTGATCACGACATGTCCGGGTCTGTCATGAGCAGCATTTCGCCACCGTCACCGAAGTGTAATCAGAGCGCCGACTGCGTCAACATCGCGATTCACGCAATTACGTCATGAAGCTTACCAGGGAAAAGACTGAAAGTAAATATTTTTAGTCTAATTTATATAGCACTGCACACCACGTGCCTGAAAGCAAGCAAAATCAAATTTGGGGGTTTTACGTGCCAAACCAACAACGAGCATCTGTCACGCCCCAGTGGAGGACTGAGTATTAATTTTGACCACCTGGGGATCTTTTGACGCGCGGTTAAACGGCGCCTTCTCCTCAAGAAGCCTCCGTGAGATTGCGGGCACCTCGGCCGGGACTGAATGTAAACATTATGATTGGAATCGCAGTAAAGTAAGGAAGGTAGAAACAAGGCTTGGGCCTCAATAAACGGACTTACCAATAAAGTCAATTACCTGCTTCGGCTTGTCGTAGCTGTTTTGTACCAAACAGAAGATAAAAAAGTGGACCTTGTGAATATTTGTTGACTGAGAGCTGAGTCCGCCCTTCAGATTTGACGGAACTTGCGTAAGGCTGTAGAGGGGCCGTTCGGCGACTGCAGCACTATACCTTTTAACGCTTGATCACAAGTATAACGAGTTTGAGCGCAGGGCATGTAAACTTTATCCGCGAAAACCTCGAGATATCCTCTAATGAAACGGCTTCTCAGAAGACTTATTTCGTCTGCCCGAACTGCCTATTGCGCAAAGGACAGAATTTCACGCGATGAAATTAGGAAAAACTAGTACCTCGGACACTGTTTCGACTTACGCTCGGAGCGTTCAGAGAGCCCACTGGGTGCTCACTTCCGGGAGAAGCCACTTACATCCGGTGACTTCACGCTGTCGTGCTTGACGCGACATCCATCCCTCTAGTATAGAACAGTGGATTACACTAAAGTATGCGCGTTCATACCAAAGCCGGTCAGGAACCGTGGAGAGGTATCTTCGGTATCAACAACGTCTGTACTTCTTATTCACGGACATGGGTTTTACGTCCCAAAGCTGATTCCAACCACATTTCTTGTGTTTTGCGTTTGTTGTATACCTATTGTGGCGGAACAGCGATCGAGTAAAACAAAAATAAATTCGGCAGCTCGTGTCCGCAATGCAGAAGGAGGAACCAAGTCTGCGCGGAAACACTCGACAGATAACTCTCGGCCCGAGGTCTGAGTCTTTCGACAAGTGTACTTATGTTGTTTTTTTTTCCAAATGTTGTCTTTTGGCCCGGATTTTCGCTTTACCTTTTTTGCAAATCTTCGAGCTGTACACAAAAGGAGAGCAGCACGCAAAAGAAAAACGTTCAGCAGCCCACTTCTTTCAGGTAGTGTTTACTTAAGGCAAGAGCGAACTCCAAAGAGGAGCAAACGCGAGCGAGAGAAAGACTCGAGTCATGATACAGAATTCCGGAAACCTAGCTTTTGGGCCTCTTTCTTTACTTTACTCAAAACCCGAAAGGCAGATTGTAGAAGGCCCAAACTGGCTGAGTCAATAGGGTACAAGAAGTTTTTTGTTGTGTGTGTGTGGGGGTGTGTGTGTGTCACGTACAATAGCAAACAAAGACGCTTTCTAGAATTAGGCCAATATCCCATCACTTCATGTTATTGTCGACCACCAAGGTTTATCTAAAAAATAACGCCACAGAAGGCAAGACAAATTACAAAATAATTACAAGGTAACATCCCAGCCACACCACACAATCTTTTAATTCCGCTGTCGTCACTAACTATTCATCACTGGGATATTACGTTAGCTCTAAGATGAGTATTGTGAACAATAGATAGTGCGGGACTATGGCAACAAACTGGTTGGTTTTAATTTAAATGTATGAAAATACTTTGAACTTAAAGTTTACAGTCGAATAGAAATTGTCTCGAGAAACGAGTTTTCCCCTTGATGTACCAACCCAAATAAGAATAGGCGATGGAAGTTTGAGCGGAAAGGCTCTTGCTAACGAGTTTAATCGACATTTTTTTTACGTTTGGAGCCTCCGATCAAACGACCACTGAAAAATTTGAAAAGTACATAAAGCACAATTTCACGCATACTATGTTCTTCACCCTACTACCCCCACAGAAATTGTCAGTATAATCAGTGATCTTAAAACTAGTTGTTCCAGCGGTTATGATGAAATAAAAGCGGTGCCAATTAAAGCTGTTTCAGTTTTAATATCTGACGTAGTCTGCCACATAACCAACTTGGTCTTATCTACTGGAATCTTTCCCGAAAACATGAAAATAGCTAGAATTTCCGTTTTGCACGATGGTGGTGATGCTTATAGTATCAGTAATTACAGGCCAATATCAATACTCCCACTTTTTGTTAAAATAGTAGAGAAAGTAATAAATTCCAGAATAATTAATCATCTTCATGAATACCAACTCATTTCTGCAAACCAATATGGATTTCAGAGAGGTAAATCGACTGAGTCAGCTTTACTTAACACCGGAGAAAAACCTATCAGCAGTATAGAAAATCAATCCTACACTATAGGCATCTTCGTAGATTTCAATAAAGCTTTTGACTCTATCAAGCATAATATTATATTTCTTAAACTGCCACAATACCGAATTGGAGGCCTTTCGCTTAAACTGTTGCGCAGTTATCTGTCAAATCGTATCCAGTTTTTGGTAGCTAATAGTATAGCATCAGACACTGAATATATAAAATTTGGTGTTCCGCAAGGATCATTATTAGGACTTATACTATTTCTTCTTTATATCAATGACATTGTTGCTATCCCCCATACGCTAGACATAGTACTTTACGCCAATGACACGAGTGTTTTTTTTTTTCATCCAGAGACCTATCATCTCTTATTCCTGTCACAAACGCATGACTCAAAAACATATCGAACTGGCTTGATGCGAATCAACTGCTTCTAAATGTTAACAAAACAAAATATATTGTTTTTTCTTCAATTAGTAAACCAGCAAACCTTACTGCCGAAACAGTATTTCAGTCACGGTCACTAGAAAGGGTTAACGTGTACAAATTCTTAGGCATACATTTTCATGAAATTCATCTCTGGACATGTCACGTAAATTTTGTGAAGTGTAACATTGCACAGTCTATTGGTGTGCTGAATAGGTTTCGTGCCTTACTACCGATATGGCTAGAACGTCAGCTCTACTTCACTACTGTTCATTTGTAACTGCACTAGTGTTTACCTGTCTGAGGGTTTCATCTAAATGTAATATTACTAGTTCGTACTTCATGCAGAAAAAAAGTGTACGGTTTATTCAAAACCCATCAAGCCGCGATCATACATCCCAATACTTTGACAACATCGTATACTGAATATTGAGGCACTGTGTAATCAACGATTGTCTGACGTTTTACTCTCCCAAGTTAAAACTGACCGTGAATTAAATTAAACTGACCGTTAAATTAAACTGAATTAAACTGACCGTGAATATAAACTTTATACAAATCAGAACTAGAACAAATTACGGTACGCAATTACTATCTTGGCAGATTCCCAATCTTCTAAACCTCCATCCTGGTTTGATCGATATAATCGATCATAATTCAAACCTCTTGACTTTCAGAAAACAATCGAAAACATATTTTTTACTTCCGCTTAATATTGTGGTCTTCTAAATTATCTGTACAGATGTAATTGTAGTAATCTAGTTCATATATTTTTGTTGTATATTGTTGGTTGTTTATTTTTCGTTGCAAGAGCATATGTAGTGTAGTGATCTAGTTACTATCCGTTTATTTTTTTTTGTTTATGGTTAACTGTAATCACAGTACTGCTAGCCTGCCTGCTGCATCTGCTGCATCTGTTGCAAGTGTAGTCTGGTGCTAGCGGCCTGGTCAGGTGACTTACTGTCACCTTTTGCCTCAGCACCATGACAATCCTGTATTGTCAAAAGTTCTAATAGACAAAATGTTAACCTTGCGCTTTCTCGTATCAAACATTCAAATTCTTAATATAGAAACATTACCAAGGTCACCATCTCGCAACTAGCTTTCTTTGATAATTTGGGTATTTTTATCAATCGCAGTTTCGCCTCTCTCTTTAGAGGTGCTCTTTTCATTTGCCCTCAGAAGAATTTTTTTTCGAGGCATCTATCGAGAATAACTCAAGTCCTTTATTAGTTAACCTTGCAAAGAAAGCCTAAATTTTATTGCCGTACGCAACTTCCAGATTAACTTCTTTCAAATCACTTCTAGCCTCATCTAAATCTAAACTCCCCACTTCTCTTTAGAAAAGGTTACGTTCCGTGATTATTAAAACAAACTCAAATCTCTTATTGTTTGAAGCAAGCGAGGGAAATAAGGATACTGTCAACATTTTAGGCAAAGTTTGAAAACAATAACGTTGTTTTTCTGCTTGCTGTTATGCAGAT
This sequence comes from Ixodes scapularis, assembly GCF_016920785.2. Taxonomy (NCBI): domain Eukaryota; kingdom Metazoa; phylum Arthropoda; class Arachnida; order Ixodida; family Ixodidae; genus Ixodes; species Ixodes scapularis. Next base: position 151,308,557 of record NW_024609835.1, on the reverse strand, counting down.
GAAACTGCCGGCCAACTGCTGAATCCTCTTCTAGCGTTCCTAATCTTCGCTCTTCTCCTGCTGGCCTGCGCAGTCATTTTTCTTTCCATCGCGAAGCACAAGAGGCACCGGCCCCAGAGGAAAGGTGAGTAGTGGGCCTGCGAAGTGTCAGGCTTCATATTACGCTCAGGAAGAAGTGCGATTTGTCACTATACCAAGCGTTCATCGCCTTCACTCGTGTACAGTTTTTTTTTTTTCATTCGTGTCTTACGTTTAAGTTATCCGACTTATCCTTTTATTCTTGGAGTAACATTACAGAAAAAAAAATAAGATGAGGTGCCATTACACTGTGTTGATATCAAGTGTTTTTTCTTGATTTTAGTATACCATATCTTCCAGTTTGCGTCATCCAGCTCGTTTTATACACGACTCTACGCTCCGGAGTTCTAATGGGTTACTCATTCGTCAATGATTTAATATTGATTCGTCATTGTTTGTCACATGTGCTTACTGAGGACGTTGATTAATATTGAACTCAATGCACGTTTTAATAACTCGTGTCAAAGGTGGATCTGTTTAAAAAGCTGAAACGCGATGCGTATTTCTTTTGCCAGGCTCAACGGAAGCGGGTACAGTGGAAAAGTAAGTGAAAATTCTAATAATTCTAACGCATATATATCTCATTTAAGCAATATGCTTCGGTGCATTAGAGATCTTCATTGCCCCACACAGGAGCGATGCCCTATTTTAAAAAAAATACCATCAGTAAAAGGATGATCTAGCCGAGGAACAAACAAAAAAAAAAGAAAAAGAATAAAGATGGAAGGGCCATATTAATTTTTGCTCTAAGTCCTACCGCAGCCAGCGCTACGATAATAGGGAGTTTTAGGGAACCGCTTTCGCACATCCGATGCGCATGCGCAGTTCGTACCGGACGGCCCATCGTACCGTATCGGATGGGGAAAAAAGGTTCCCTAAAACTCCCCAATACCGGCTGGTGTAGCCGGTATCGGCAAACGGACGAAAAAGAAACGAGCGCCGCAACGGTGCACTCTCGGCGCCGCTTTGATCGATCGCATCGAATCGTAGTTTCGGTGGCGATCGGACTTAGTCTGAAACGGAGTATAGTTATACATAGAAGTAAACACTTTACCTCGTTTGGTTCACCGGGTAATCACATTGTCCATATTCCATATATGCACTCCCAGAGAGCGTGGCGACTCCTGAGCATGTCACTCGTTGCTCCGCCACCAATCCGATATCTGCGTTATCCGTAGGATTCTGGGTTTTCGGAGTTCATTTTTTCTCCAAATTAAAAAAAAACAGCATGTCTTTTGGATTTTTTTTTTGTTAAATTCGAAGATTTTCGTAGTTGATTGTTTTATCGATTCCCAATTTTTCAAAATTCGGAGATGACTTTTGCTATGTAAATTTATTAGAAAAATTTCCGGGTGTGAACGTGTGTTAGATTCGAAAGAACGCGCTCGTGTCAGTTAATATTTATTCAGCCGGATATGGCACTTGCGCCGTTTGCCATTTGCCACTGGTAATACTAATTTGTTCCACGACAAAAGTAGCAAACAAGTCCTGCTTGGATAAAGGTCGAAAACTGAAAATCAATCAACTCCCCAAGGTAGGGAGCTGGGAAGCTCGAGTTCTCCCCGTCTTATCCTTCAACTTACTCGACGGCTGCGCGGCGTGCTAAAGTGTGTAACAGAGAAGCTTCGACTGCCCTTCCCCTCTTCCCTCTTCTGTGAAATCTCGATGGATTCACAGCTTTCACTCTAAGAAAAACATTCCCATCCCCCTCCCTTTTTTCTCTAAGAAGAACAAATAGTATGGCCCAAACTTGAAACCGGATTAGTGGCTTTTGTCGTGACCCGAAACACCCGCTGTCCTGATGAACCTTGACGAGATAAGCGGTAATATTTCTTTTGTAAATAAAACAAAATTAAAGAAAAAAAAAAACGGGGCGGATATTTTCTTAAGATTATTGACCTTGTGCGCTGACCAAACTTTATTGTAAGATTCTTATTTTGATTTCTTTAATTCGGTTTGTCGAAAATGTTATCAACGGGTGTTTTTCAAGTTTTTTTTAAAATTTATTTATATTAAAACACGGAACTCTGGTTATCCGACAAGAATGGTTAAACGACCAATCACGAAGTGAGAAAGGTTAAGATAATAAAGGCCACGACCTGCGTTTCTCAAGCCATCAGTGATTATTCGCATTGATAATACATCGTGTCGCCACCATGCGGCCGAAATTGTAAACACACCCGAGTGTGGATACTGCAGCGTCGTCTGTTGCGGGCGCAAGTTGAGATGCACGGATCTGGACGACGAAAACCTCCTTCCGGCTAACTGGCTAAACTATCCTCTCCTTCGTTCTTTCCTTTTTTTTACGTTTTTTTTTTTTGCTAAATGTTTTGTCGTGTTCTGTTATATCCGTTGGAAATTGAGTAAAGCGAGAAATATCGAGTCGAATGCTGCCATAATCTTAATACAGTGATTTGTCAAACCGCGGGTTTTACACATTCTTGTTATCTCGTAGGAGCCGTAGTTTTTGCAAAATAATAAACTTTATTTTGAGGTGGGGTCAGTTAACAAAACTAACCAATTAACCTGCCTGATCACCGCTCTTTCATTGACTAATTCACCGATTAATTCGATAGTCGGTTGATCTCTAGGAATAATATATAATAAACGAAAGTATACATATTATTTTAAAGTTTTGTTATGTCATAAATGGCATATTGCAGTCCCAATTAAAGCTTGACGTTGCAACGCCTACATACATATAAACACGTGAAGCCACTTCAGAAGTAACTTCACCTTTGATTTATTATTTAAAATCACTCTCATGACAATCCTATTAATACTGAAGTGCTTTACCGTGGCAGAGTGGGTTCTAAAAGAAATAAAGACGTCATAAGTTAAAAGCACGAACTTTTTTATTTTTATTGGCCTGACTTTTCCTATCTCAAGATTCATTAAACAACTAAAGTAGTTAAATCTCAATTAATGAATTACACAACTAATCTGCAAGTAAATAGATCGATTGCCCAGTCCTAATAAGCACTAAGCGAGGTTAGGGCGAAGAATTATCGGGAAGTCTGATGACAGTTTCTCGCTCTCATTTGTAAAAGAGAGCAGCCGATACTGCTTATTGTGTCCTGCTGCAGGCTGTTTGTTCGAGTCGCTTAGAGTCCACTGTGTTTCAGACGAAAAGTATTTAGCTGTTGCACTCACACTACTGGCGGGTACACTAGCGAGAAGAGCGTCTAATAACACGCATGCCACTGGGTTGCTTGATTGCACTCGTTTAATACACTTGCGACAGATTTACTAGAAAAGTTTGTTTTACATGCCTTGGTTGTCGTGCGAAGGAACTGTTTGCGTATCATAACTATAAAATATACGATTTTTTTCATCGCAACAAAGTAGAAGTGTTGTGACTTCGTCAAACTCGCCCACACCACGACCCAGTAAAAGGAAACATCGGTTGCAGCGGCAATGACTTTGTCACTCCTAGGGGCTTGGGACAGTACGGGAATACCTTACTACCATCAGCAGTAACTTCTCTCAAAGCCAAATGTTATTATTACCGCGGAAGCTAAACGTTACGAGGAAACAAATATGTGGAATCTGTGATTCGACAACTTAAAGTAGCAATATTATGTAAGTCTCCGTCTTGGGGCTCCTCGCTGTGTTGCATTTCCACGCAATGGAAACGGAACAACTTTTTGATACGTATCAAGTATTTAAAACAAATAGTGCAGTAGACCCGGAGAGAGGTATCTTTCGTGGGTTTTCATGCTTTCCAACGTGGATCTAGAGCAGACGACGCATCAACACAAGCGATTGCTTAAATTTCAGCTGTGTCCTCTTCACGCTATTCGATTTTCAGTGAAGCACCAAAGAGGATCGCACCATTTTCCCCTAAAATTGTCTTCCCATAGATATCCGTCGACAAAATTAATTCAAAACACTTGAACTACAACGTCCGGCGCGCGAACGCTGATATGCTATGGGGCAACCTTAAAGGGATGCTGAACCGAAATCTGGATTCCACAAAACACGCGTCAAAAGCGTGCAACGGGATGCTACAAACACCAAAACATCACCCATACAGCAATATATCGAACGGATGACCGTATTTTTCAAGAAAAGGAGGCGCATTTGACAGAAATGTTCACGTCATGTTTCTCCGAGAAGGAGAGGGAACGGCCTCGCGTAGCCTCCGCCTCGCGGCCTTGAGGGAGCGAAGCCGAAGAGAGGAGGATACTAGGTTTCTTCACGTGACGCGCCTCGTCAGCCTGGTTCAATCTCGACCTCTTTTTCCAAAAATACGGCCGTTCATTCCAGATATCGCCTTGCGAATAGTGTTGTAGGGATTGTAGCGTCCCACCTATATCACCGGCATTGCTTCTTCTTAAATCCCAATTTCGTTTCACCATCCCTTTAAAAGACACTGACACCCGCCCCCCCCCCCTAAAAAAAAAAAGAAAAAAGTTTTTTTTCTTGCAAGCTGATTTATTATAGTGTCGGAAGACTGCCAAATTTATATTTTGCTACAGAGTCACGTATATTTTTTCTAAAGGCTAAGAAAACGCAACTGCTGATAACCCAAACCGAAACCTGCGCATGGAGAGTGGGTGCCGAAAGTCCCGTGGCTACACCCGACCATGCGCTTTTTAATTTTGTTTTTTTCCTCTGATTCTTTTTTTTTTTTTTGGGGGGGGGGGGGGGGGGGGTTGGGCGCAGCAGATGACACGTGCTGCGGGAACCGTTTGCCGTGCGATTTCTTTGCAGTTATGTTTGTTCCGCTCGCTGTTCTGCCCTTTATAGTGCGTTGTTTTGTACATTGAAAAGTTGGAAATGAGTAGTGAGTGCCAGTGGTCAATTCCCGTGATACGCTCCGAAAAGAATATCCCCAAGATGTTGCGTGAAGAGCTGCCTCACATGTCCTGCATCCAAAAGTGGCATTGTGCGGCAGAGTCTGCACAAGTTTTTGAAAGATCAACGGGATCGAGAAAAATGGCTGGCTGCAATGCCTGCAGAACAGTGGTTCTCAAATGGGGGTCCGCGGACCCTTTGAGGTCCGCGACGGCATCCTAGGGGTCCGGGAACCCCTGTCTCATCCGTCAAGCCCGGCAATATAAGTTGTCTTTTTTCACAATGAGAAGAAACGTTTCAATTTCCGGGTGAGTTCCCTCATGTGTATGCCATTGAGATAAGTCTACTTCACACTAGAAAATAGTTATATGAATTTATAAAATCATTATCATGAGTGATTTATACCTTTCTATTCCCCTCACCCCAAACGGAATCCTCCATCGTCTCCGCCTATCTACAAGGGGTCCGCGAAACATCAATGGTTGAAACCGCTGCTGTAGAACATTTACGGGCACCTCGGAAATCGGACGCTACCCGATTTATGTGCTACTTGCATTTTGTGGAAAGTGACTACATTGAGTTCGCAGGTATCAAAAAGGGAATCCGCTGAACACCTCGTAGCAATGCTGCCGGTCGACTGTAGGGCAGCCAGGCAGCACCACGCATTGGCCACATTCGGACCTAGTAAAGAAATCGTACGCGGGCATATTCAACTCAAAGTACGCACTTCGTGCTTGACGCTTGCGTGAGCGATGTCTTCAGCCACGGGAAGGGGGCGACGGCTCGGCGACGTCTTCGTGCAAATCGGCTTGGTGGTCGGGCGTGTCGTACGGGATCAATCCTAATTCTTTTGATCGGTCCAAAATTTCTCGTTTAAAAGAAGACAGAATTCGCCGGTACGGCGACAGACAGTTTTGAAGTAAAGGTCCCATGCCCGTCATCCGCTGCCATCGCCGTGCAGCCCGCGAGTCCCACGATACGCGAGACGACGCCATGTTGAGAATTACGCAGTGAACGTACAAAATGCTTCCGTTCCTCCGTGCAACTTTTGTTTTCAATCAACGTAATTTTAGCTTTTTAAAAACCACAAAAAAACGGGTTTCATTTTTTTTTTAACACTGAGCGTGCAATCAGTGATTCACGACTTGGATTAAATTGGGTGGTTGTGTCCACACTTTCTAATACGGTCCGTGACCACGGAGAAGAGCGTGAGCGCGACTCAAACCGGCCAGTTCTCGATCGGCGGTTTTCGGGCGGAAAGAAACCGAAATTCGAGCCGGAAATTTTGCTTTGTGTAGTTGGGCTCTAATATGTCACGTACAACTAAAACCCTCGGCGAGTATAAGTACCCTGTCAGTTTCTCTTTAACCCTCTAAACACTACAATGCTAATAATAGCGTGCACGACAGTAGCGCCACATCTAGGCCGATATCGAGGCCAATAGCTTTGCTTACATTTTCTAGGTACTCTCCCCAAAAGGCGTTTCAAGAGTATGCTCCAGGAGAAAACTACCAGTCTCCAGACCTAATTACGACCAAGTTTGGTGTTCCAGGCAAGCAACATTACAGCCTTGCGCTTATCAAGTGCTCATGAAGTTATTCGAACAAAAACAACTCGAATGTTATATTTCCTTCCAGATAAGCCGGATATTGCCAACACAAAGCAGATTCTCCAAGCTGCGGTTCCCCGGGAGACAGCGCTGGATCCATGTTTCAGGAGCAATTCGGCACTCGAGCCGTACGCATCGATAGAAAAGGTGAGCGTAGTATAGCGAGATAATAAAACGGCCCTCAACACTTCACCTCAGCTGAGCTGAGATTTATTGTCTCTGCTTCTAACACGCAGAAAACGTCGGTTATCTCGTTTTCCTGGTAATTACTAAGCAAAGACTCGAAAAAGCAACACAAGTCCGCCAGCCAACTTCACAAAGATTTATGAATTTCGATTAATAAAGCTTCAGATAGCCGGAAGGTGGTTTGCCCTATGGTTTGAAGACCGGTGGCTTCTCTGCGATTTCATAGGAGTTAAGCCTTTCTCTTTTTACTTTTTTGTCTAATGTAAGTTGCTCTTTGCGAATTTAATAGAAAAAATTCACCACCTGTGGCCAACGCTGTACAAAGTATTAACGCGATAGGTTAGGAAACCGATCTTTGCGATCGGTTTAAAGAACCTGGCCGCTATTGGGGACACGCGGTAGATATAAACAGGCCGTGGCTGTGTACTGGCCCAGTAATCCTTCATATGTTTGTGTTTTTCAGTCCGAAGTTTCGGTCCAAGTTTCCCGAGTTGCAATACGTTAACAATCTGACACCACTACTATTCGAAGTTGATGCCGTAACGAAAGTCAGATTGCTGTAATGAAGAAGATATATCTTTATTATGAACTTCTTTTCCAATTTTTAAAATTCCGGGACGTATGTATTTGAGGCCAATAATATAAAATTCATCAGAAGGCTGCCAATTTTTTTCGCATTTCAGTTGGAGAATGGTTCGCCACGTGCACTAAAAAGGTATTAACTGAACATTATTGTTGCTTCTCTACGGTAGCGAAATACAAGTTATTTCTCCTTAAAGCGGCGCATTTATTTTCATGCTGAAACACTGAACCTGCAAAGCTGAACTTTAAAACGACTCAGGAGACTAGGACAGAGCAATTTTGTTATCAATTTTACAGCTTGATGTAGAGCTTTATGGTTACAGCAATACATATTCGTAATGAGTTACAACTAACTGATTACTTTCTTGTAGTTTCTTAAGGCGTCAATTACTGATTTTTGCAGCAACGTGCTCTGTAATTCGTTTACTACTTCTCTGTAACCAACTGCAAGTAATCAATTTTATGTTTCCGAGAGCTAAAATTATTGAGTTGAGTTGTTTTATGAAAAAATATCGATCTGTCTGCCTGTGTGTTACTCGTCTATGTTACACCAACTTTGGACACATTCTTTTACCCATAAAGAACTAAACAAAGAGTGCCTTGTTTCCAGTGTACGGGTTGTTAAGATCCGGGTTTGCCGCGGCATAGATGTCTGTTCTGCACTGACCTCATCTACCAATACAAAGGGGCGGCGGACAAAAGCTCACCCGTTAGACCGGACAAAAGCTCACCGGAGAAAAAGTCAACTCAAAACTGCCTGATGCGGAAAAAGACCCACCGGTCTATTAACGGATGCAAAGGAAAGCTCACCTACGTCGAGCATTCACCATGTGAAATACGTTCACTCAACTGAAGTATGGAATCCCTATGCTCATGCGATCCATTCCGCACTTCACTAGCCTAATTTATTTTTTAAATACAAAAATATCCCGTAACACGCCAGGCGTTGCCCGAAAAAAAAAATAGAATAAATAATTTCGATTAAACCCTAATTGCAACTATACTCGGCGACAACTTTTCCTGGCAATGCAGCGGAAGGTACAGGCACGCGTCCCTCTTTTATTTAGAGCGCTGAATAAGGTTGTGCGCGGGCTCTCCTCCTCTTCCCGGAAATGCCGAGAAAAGTTGTCGCCGAGTGTAGTCCAGCATGTGGCTGTTTATGTATCCTTCTCTCCGTCTGTCTCTCCATCTCACTTTTTCTCTCTCTCTCTCTTTTTTTACACACACACATATATATATATAAAACTGAGAAGAAAAAAACCCTTAGTGAAAACAGCAACAACGGACGATCTAATCTTCGACGTTTCGGCCGGAGTTCGGCCTTCGTCAGGAAAGCCGGAGTCCGGCCTTCCTGACGAAGGCCGGACTCCGGCCGAAACGTCGAAGATTAAATCGTCCGTTGTTGCTGTTTTCACTAAGGGTCTTTTTCTTCTCAGTTTTATACCCACGCCTTCGGCCTCCCCCCACCATGCTCGTTGTTATATATATATATATATATATATATATATATATATATATATATATATATATAATATATATATATATATATATATATATATAGGGTGTTTTTTTTATTGTTACACATTTGTTTAAAAAGAAACCGTGAAAGCTACACTAAGGCGGTTTGTGCAGGTGGATTATACGGCCAGGCGGACATTGTGTGGGTAGCTAATCTTTGGGACAAGTCGGCTAAATAATTAAATTCGTTAATTAACTTTTTAATTAGTGGAAATAGACGTATGATTTCAATTACAAACTTGCTGAGTGTAATCCAAAACGCCCAAATCATCATTTTCAGAAAAACTTTCAGCGCGTGAGAAGCGTAGTAGCGCACCAAAGTTACCACTCGAGGAGCAGGTACAAATCTAGCGGTTGCGGTAAGGCGCCCGCGCAATAACACAGCGCTTGCGGTATGGCGCCCGCGCAGTAACAAAAAAAAACGTAACGTGAAAAGCAATCATTTTTTTTTAATTTTCTGGTAATTTTTTAGATACTTTTGTCATGCAGTGATTGAATAATGTAATCAGTTACATTTTAATAAAGTAATTGTAATTGTAATCGGTTACCTTTCTTAGTAAACCACAGAAGACTGGTTACAGCTAGCATTACCTTCCCGTGTTACATAAAGAATGGGACATTCCTTCAACACATGTGTTACTTGTTTATAGTTTTCTTTTTTAATAAAATAACCAACCGAATAGCCAAGTTATTACGTTGCAAGTGCACTACAAGAGGTTCTCGAATATTTTGTTTTCTGACGTTGCAATTGTTTTACAAAAGAACAAACCACATGGACGAGCTTCGTGTGCAACATTTGTTGTTCTTTTTTTAATGTTTGTGTGACACAATTTCATATAAAACAATCAAACGCTAACATAGCTACTCGTATATCCAATCTGCCGACCTTCTGCGTCCACTGCCTCGATCGTCAAAAAATAAAAATAAACGAACAGGACTTCACAAATAAAAAAGCGTTCCACTCACGAAGGTAAAAATTATATTGATTTGGTTTCAGACAAAGAATCTTCCCGTTATTCTTTTCGGTCCTAAGAAAACTGACGCTTGCAAACCCGTTCCCTTACTTTATTAGAAGAGTCAAACTTCGAAATTATGTATCGAGTTCGTTGCCTACTTTTGCCATCTTTAACTGACGATGAGCGTGTCAGGCAAACAAATTCGCCGGCCCTGTTTCTTCCAATGTCGGAATGGAGCTCTAAGAGCCGCTCTTGAATGTTTAGGTTACACTGCCTTGGTTTATTTTAGCAGATCTCAAAGTGGAGCGATGGTGGCGGTCAAGACAAACATCTGTAAGGCACAACTTAACGCTCCCTTCATGGCCAACATTACTCAAAGACATTTGTGCAGTGATAAAATAAACACAAAAAAAGAAAGCAAAATAAGTGTGATCCTTCGCTATAACTACTTTTGAGACAGACATTTCAGAGGGTATTTTGATTACATTGACACCTGAAACAAGACAGTCACGTGCAATAGGTAAGTACTAAATACAAGTAGTGGAAAAAATGTACTGAAACTCCTGGTAATCTGTGATGATAAGGTATCGAATTCTCTTCACAATAATTTCCTCCAATCCAAATTTCTAACAACATCTATGTTAAATACTTTTGGGACTACCCGTTAAGAGTTTCTGAAGCGCGCGTTGTGGTTCTAGAAACCAACTCCAAACGTAACGATCGCAGGACGGAAATGATTGAACTTGTGGTAGGGTGGCCTTGCAGCATGCACATCCGGGAGGAACAACAAGAAGCCATAACGAGAAACTACATTTATTAGAGTAACAGGAATGGGTTGTTAGTATCAACGTAAAACATTGCCGGAGCGTTCGAACTGCACGTCTCCGTGACCACGGTCCGTCTCCCTTCTGTGGGCGTGTGCCCTCTTTTGCAGGGTTCTGCGCCTGTCCTACCTGCGCTGTTGCGCGCCTCAGATGTTGTCCAGTTTGGGCGGCCGGCAGCGGCCTCTGGCCGTGGTGGCAGACTCTCGCTCCCACAAACTTCATATAAAATGATCTGCAGTATTGTATCATAGTTCCACCCTTCGTGGCTTTACTCTCCTAATTCAGGGGAGCTTGGCTTTTGATGCTCCTCTTCGGAGCCGTAATGGTGACTACGAGACCTATTGATATATAGCTCAAGCATTAGCGAGAATGCTGGGAATGTACGTCTACGCTACGCATGTGCTGGCGTCTGAAGCAGTAACTGTTCTAATACAAAGCTTAAAACAAACGGCATCTTGCGCGCGCGTTCGTGAAGGCCTCATTTTTGTTACTTAGTTCAAATCTTCTATAGACCATTCCATTGAGGGGCTCCTGGACGGTGCTATTAGCGGCGAGATGTTTCGGTAGCGCCCTCGTTCGGTTACCTTTCGTGACGTCATTACCTTGTAAACAACAAGTTCGATGGTGTTTGTAATGGGCATGGTGGAAGCCTGAAATCATAGCGCTCTCAAGGCAACGCTGCAAACACCGTCAAAATTGAAGTTCTTATAATCCTCTTATTTCCGCCGATGAGACATCCTTTGCTGACGTCATAGTCAGCATTGGCCAATTGGGGTAGGCCGACCACAGCGACGCTTTCGTTCGCTCATGTCGCCAATATTCAGAGCTCATGCGTATGGCGCGTGTTTCGCTCGCGTTCTGAAGCGATGACCACGCGCGTGCTGGAGTGTGATGTTCTCACGCTATACTGTGATTTTGTACACATTGGAACGATATATACGGGATTGGCGAGCACGTGCGGCGCGTATACCTACATTCCCAGTATTCCCTTGATGCTGGGTAACTTAGCAATAGGTTTGTTGCTTTATACAAAGTTAAACTGACCTGCTTGATACACGCCTCTTCAAGGTGAGGTGCCTGACCGCCCCCCCCCCCCCCCCCCCTGTAGATCAGGCTCATTAAAAGATCCGTGTATGTCAGTGGTCGCAAACTCGTTTGAGTGTAGGGGTGACTTAGCCCACACCGAAAAGTTTGAGGGCCAACGTGAGAGGGATTCAAAAGATCTTAAAGTGAAGAGACCTCGTACTGTATGCTTTTTGTAAACACAGTTTTGCCAGTGACATCTTTAGATTTGACTAGTCTATATGACTAATTTCGAACCCTGGCCTGATGTAGTAGTAACAAGAATTAAAATGACACCGTCCGTGCCAACGCAGTGACATATTTAATAAAACAAGAGAACTAAGTACACTGTCGTTCCCGTTGCTCAATTCGCTCAGAAGTTAATCATGCTCGACATATCTCGAAAGAAAAAAACAATCAGTTAATTCGACGGTACTTGCTTTCATGACAATATTTATTACAATACTCTCAACAAATACTTGTCTTTTAATGATTTCTTTGTCTTTTTTTTTTAAGGCGAGAGTTTTGAATTTGAAGCTTTCTTTAGCTTTGGAAGTTGATCCTGGTGATCGAAAGTTCGCGCAGCCGAGATGCATCCTCCAACGCATAGCTTGCGCTTGCAGCCTAGGAGCGGAATTGTTGGACAATATAAAAATCCAGGAAGCAAACAAAAAAAAAATTAAACAAAGGGCGATTGAACAGAGATAAGTGTAAACTATGCGAATACGTTAAAAGATCAGAGCTACTTTTCAAGCGAAACTAAATCGGCGAGATGAGATCCTTATGGCACATGACATTTGTTGCGCTTGAGACATGGGAACTGGGACTCGTAGCTGGTCGGGCCTGCAGGCCGTGTCCCAGCGAGTCGCGGTCCACATGCGGCCCGCGTGTATAAGACCCCTGGTAAATGCTATAGTGACTGACAAGTTAAAAAACGCATGGTGTGGCTTACTACGTTCATGCTTTGGGATTCGTTCATGTGCATTCTTATCGCCTAACACCACAATCTCACTCGCTGTAGCGCGATAATAAGATCGTCGGGACTCGCCACGCACTGCGTTCTTTTTAAGCTGTCAGTGGTTTCGATCACCTGTAGTCATGAATCTTGCGTCACCCACGCGTGTGAGCTTGGGTTATAGCTCTAAATGCTGCCCCCTGCATTGGCCGAGCGTGTCCTCGGCTCCGTTATGTTCACTTGTATCGTCCTACTTGTACTGCAGCTGCCAAGCCCAAAGAACGTCTGCTGCGAGAGCCTAGACCCCAGAACGGCAGCGCCGTCAATGTGCACGAGCTTAGCGGACCAGGGGGGCTACCCTGCGAGGTGCGAGCTGCAGTACGTGGTCGCCGCGAGCGAGACTCCGCTCATTCGAGATCTCCTTCACCAGGGAGTACGGGTACGTCCCGCCAGAACAAACCGAAACATTACTATTCCTTGCTGGGTCCCGAAAATGAATGACTGCGACAACCGAGACGCTGCAGAACGCTGCACACGTGCATAGCAGCTAAGAGCCCATGGAGCGAAAACTCGAGCTGTCAGAACCTAAGAATCCTGGGTTCAATCTCTCCCCCCCCCCCCCTTCGATCTGGACGAGCATCGTACCGTCGTGCGGTCGTGTATCACTACTGCGTGGTGCACGTTAAAGACTTCATACTAGCGGTTCCACCGCACTGGCTAAATTTTTCATCTACAGCTGATAGACAAGGCCCCCATTGAGGCTGACTAACTTCCTGCTGTATATAAACATACATACAACACAACTAGAGTTGTTCATTGTCGCGTTTAAATTTAGTGGACTCGAGTACCGCTCAATTTAGCGAACGGCGTTTACGTGACACTGTGACGTCACGCAGCACCATGACGTTACGTGACACTGAATCCGCTCTAAGTTTCGCGCCGAAAATTTTCCCGCTAAATTTATCAAACCCAATGTCTAGTGGAAAACATTCTCTGGCATATTTAGTGTGAAAACTTTGACGTCACCTTTACGTCGTGTCAACCTGCCACGTCACATTGTCACGACGCTCTGCATCCCCGCTGAATTTAGTTAAGAAATTCTCCAGCTGAATTTTGCGCACCAATACGTACACGAAGCGCACACTGTAGATACGCTGCGAAACCTTTTACGACAACGGCCATCGTTGTAGAAACAATGTCGTCTTCGCCGAACCAGCGTACGTGCAGTTCTGTTGACTCTGTCCTCGTCTGCGCGGAGGTATAACTACGACCAGCTGGGAACGACGAGTGCTTTCTCACGCGAGCGAAGACACGGCAGAGGCCGACGCCCGGCTTAGAGTTGTGTAATGTACCATCCAGCAAGTTTGCGCAGATAGTAACGAACAGCACTTTCGTCGAGCTTTCGTTCGGGCTAACCACTTATTTATTTTTTTGCGCGAGAATTTGGTTGTCCAAGGAAGGGACTTTTCGATTCACGACTGCGCTCTGGCGCGCTCCACCACACAGCACGATAGTTTGGAGGAGTATTGGCGACGCGCGCGACCTAACGCGTTGCTGTGATCGGACGTCCACAATGGGTGAAGTGACGTCATGAGTTGGATTATTTGTGCTGTCATCGACATAAATCAGGGCAAAGTCAGACTCTTAACACAGACGGTGTTGAGTTCGGAACGCTACGAGTAGGCTTCCACCGCGCTCTTTACGCACCATCGAACTTGTCGCTCGCTTCCAATAATATTGGTCGCGACGTCAGGAACAGGAATCATAGCCTTTCTGAAAGTGTTGTTGTGCTGCCATCATTTTCTTTATTTGAATTCCTTCTAAATTAGTTTTGTCCCTCTGTAAAATATTTGTTCTTTTGTTTCTGCAACTTCTTCGCTATTTTGTATGCCTGCCTGTCTTGTTCATCAAATCTATCCGCCTGCTAAAATCCCATTCAGAAATTGCAGTATCAATAAATAAATACCTAAATAAATAAATAAATAATATCAGGGCGCCATCAAAATATTTAGTCGCCAATAAGGAGCATTCACTGGCGGCCATATCTGTGTGTGCGCCTGCTGAGCGCATGCGCACTGGGAGCTTCCCAAGTTCTTTTGCAGCGTGCGTTCCGCAACATCAAGATTGCCGGTCTTTCGGCCTGTTAATTTGAGCTCGTTCTGAGCATGCGCTCTAGACATCGCCCTCGAATATGCCCCAGTGAGTACCCTCTATAGACTTTGAAATTGTATTTAAAACATAAACGAAAAAACTACCAGCCCAGCGCGAGATAAACATATTCCTGCCGCGCGAGGCCGTTATTTAGGCAAGCTAGGATAACACGTGCGAAACCGACAAACGTATAAAATTGCAGGTGCCCGGAGCCCTTTTAACACAGAATGTCTTTATGAACTGAATTTCACGCGAAAAAATATCACGCTCGTGTGTGCGACGAAAAAGCGTTACACACTGGGAAAGTACCCATAAATCATGCACAGCCAACGAGTCAATGCATAAGCATCAGAAACAAAGGCATTCTTAGTCGTAATTGATAATACTTACTTATAACTTGAAACACAAAAGAACAAAACGCATAGGAACGGAAACAAACAGACATGGCAGTTCTTTCATGAAAGAACTGTCCTGTCTGTGCACGGTCGCCCCTATGTGTTTTATTCTTTCGTGCTTCAAATCATCTGTGCCAACCTGCTCTGTGTTCATGTTCACTTACTTATAAGTTTTAGTATAATTATACTTATAATTTTGCGAAAGAATGAAACACATAGGAACGGACACAGACAGGCAAGACAGTTGTTTTATGAAATAACTGTCCTTTCTATGTGTGTCCATCTCTATGTGTTTTATTCTTTCGTGTTTCAAGTCATCTGTGCCAACCTACTTTGTGTTCATGTTCGCCTATTTATAATTTTGCGTAGTTAATGGTAACGAGCGAAATTTGCCACAGCGGCTTAGAGGGAATCGAATCCCCAGCCTGACACCTTTGCTCGGTGCTACGAATGGAAGAGAGCAAGCAGCACAACCAAGTACGGCTCACGAGGTCCTGAGTGAACATGCGACGATCGCCACGCGCAGCTGGCTCCCGAGTGACAAAGCATAGCTTCAATATGATCTCACAACTTCGCGGGGCACATTATAACCAACGTTAAGGCTGGTTCAAACATCTGCGTCGGTTACGTTCGCATGCAACCGAAACGACCGTACCGACAAAGTCACCGAATTAAGTGTTCGCCGTACAGAGCGTGGCAGGCGATGCAAGGGGTAGCTTCGCGAAGCAATCCCGGTTTTTGCAGTGTTTTGGTCGTTACAGTCACTTCAATTTCATGCGAATGCAACCATTGCAACGGACAACTTTCCGTGCCTATGCAATCAATCAAGGTTATGGGTGCACGGGCGCTCGCTTATATTAAGCGTCGATCATAGCTGTGCAGACGCACTCGTCACACCTGAAATGCCACAGAAATTTGCCCGCGAGTATAGATTGGCTCAGGTGTGCACCTTCCACGAAAAGGGGTATCTCCCCTCCATCTCACCCCTTTCAGTTCACCTCCAGTCGTTCAAAGCGTCATATAGATTTTCGTTTTCGTTTTAAAAGTGTGTGTTCGATAAAGTGCGGTGAAACGCCATCTAGATCCTGTGCTTCAAAACACATGTATTGCATAGAACACATTGTAGTTACCATAACACCCGTCCTCAAAACGGTGGCGCATCAAACGACGAGAGGCGGGCCATGGGGGAGGTGGGGGTACTGCTCGTGGAAGCGGCGTCTATGGGCATTTCCGTAACTGAGCTAATCTTGTAACGCTTATCATAACACACCAACAAATAGCGTAGTGTGCATTTGACTTGACGGCTTAGAACAGCAGCCTACAGATAGATTAGCCGATGCGATAACTCCCCGCCCCCTCGCCCGTTTACTTCAATCACCACAGGGGCTCCTCGCAAACCAAGAGCACAGCGGAGTCAAGGTGCTACACGCACCCACGTAAAAGCAGAGCCAGTATACTTTTAACTAGGAGAATACATTCCACTTCGCTCATTTGCATTAGAGAGCGCGCCTTCAGCGCCAAATCCTCCCCGAACTGTTGGAAACACCCGTCCGTGAGAACGCATGCGCGTCGCACTGTCGACGCTTTCGCTTTGCGTGGACGGAAAGGGTTGCCGCCGTCGCACCAATATCCCGGATCCGCCAAGGCAGCAGAGACGACTCTCTTCACTGTCTCGGCAGATCTACACGATAACAGATGGCGGCAGCTACCCATCCCATTTTGAAGGGTGAAAACCCCGAGGTGCTCCGCGTCCTGCCGTTTTAGCTACGCAGAAGCTGTCGGTGCCAAGGTCCTTGGATTTTCAAGTAGCAAAATTTATTTCCTACAGCATTTCGGGAACTCATGGAAACTTATAAATATGCTCCTCAAGCACACCACTCATGAATAAACCTAATCTTGTTTCCTTCATTCGGATAAACTCGGTAAGCATATTAATATGTCGTGCGTGCAACGTAACCCCACCCAAAGCTCCCCGTAATGAAGTACCACTAACCATAACGCACGTATTATACTGCACGACCGATTATGTGCTCCCCTGGTTTCTCAAAATGATCGAGACAAGGTTAAAGTTTTCAAAACTGTGCATTGGAGAGCGATTATTCAAGCATCTCTGAAGTCGAAATTAGGATGTTTGTGGATGACTAGGGAAGAAACACGAGGGTAAAAAAAAAAATCATTACATCAAGTTGACGTTTCACTCGCCTTTCGTATCCTTGCCTGACCCACTTGACCCTTTTCAGTATTTGTAGATTCGCGCTTTCTGTGATGTAATAATTCTTATTTCACATTGCTTTGGGCTCATGTTTATTTGGTTTTCGTCTCGCGCACTCCAAAACCCATTGAGGTTGATCTCCGCTACTCCGGGCCGAGCTGCACCGCCTCCGAATTCAGACGGAACTTCGTGTCACCTTTCGCCGAACATCTGAGCGAACCCGGGCCGTCGCGAAAATGAAACAGGCGGGAGTAAATTCGCTCCCAAGCAGCGTCGTTACGATGGGGCTTGTTCCTTTTAAGTCTAGCCCGCAACGTGTGAAAGACGGCGCCACGGCTAGTCCTCGCCTCGCGACGACGTTGTTCATTTCGATTTTCTCGGAGCGCGCGTTTCTTTTGCGGGGGAACGTGTATTTTGCGACAATCAATCGTGCCGACGATGGCGAATCGGAGAAGCAATTTCCCCAAAGTCCCGGTCGTTGTGGAAGTCGTCTGACGGGTCTTTGAGACCGGGTTTCGCTCGTGGTGGCACCAGATTGTCCGTCCACGAGGAAGCCCTCGTGTATTGATCAGAATTTCATTTGCGGAATGCTTCGCTCGCATGACCCCGTTCACTGTATAGCACGTATTTCCGCAGTCCCCATGCAAACATTAGTTTTTCTTGTGTGTGAGTGGGTCGATGATACCATTAGTGCTCCAGTTAAGCCATTGCGAAGATGTTTCGTCTCTCAGGAACCTAGTTTTGAATATGAGTAATGAACTCTATCGTTATCTTTTCCAGGTCTGTGAGAGTAAATACTTCAGATGCGCAAAGAGTTTTCAGCTCAAGTGTTCTAAACTTAGGAATCATAACGCGGCACAACCTTTTTTCGATCCAGGTTTTTCCGATTACTGGCTCCGCCCAATTGTGTTTTCACAAGAAACCGAGCCTAGAACATAAAATCCTAAGATGATTAGGTGGCTTCATTTGAAATCGAGCTCGCGTATCGGGGTGGTTATTTATATTTTTCAACATTTTAAAATTTTCTTTAAAACCATTTTCTAGGTGAGGTGGCGCTCGGTGAAACGCCTCACTTAGGTTGATTGATTTTTGTACCCAGTTCTGTCGCTTGTTATAAAGAGGTGGAAACACGAACACTCCATGTACTTTTGTTGTGTTTTGTATTTGCAAAATTATCACGCATGACCTAGTTTTTTTTTTTTAAGTAAACCGTTTTTCCGTATTTGGTGTCAAACATAAAAAAATGCTAAACATTGCATTTTTCGCGTTTTCGTGACATAATTGAGCCATGTATCCTAGGATTCATCACACATTTAGCTTGTTAAATATTATACGCCTGTGGGACTATACATGTGTTATCCACTGGTACAAGTTTAGCATACATTTGTATTGACAGAATAGTTTATATATAATATTAAATTCAGTCAGAAAATTAATTTAGCTACATTTTTTACCTTCTTTATTAAGAAAATAAGTTTTTTCTTTATTGTTCCCAATATTGTCACCTTTTTGTGGACATAATCAAAATGTTCAATTTCATTTTCTAGTATCTCCTGTAGAAGTGCTTAAAAGTAGTTAAATTACCCCGGATCGGCAAAAGGCTACTTTTGAAGGTTTGTTATACTGCAAGTAATTTAGCCCTAAAATGATAAGGGGAGGGAGATAGGAAGTGTTTCGGAGTTGACGGTGCAACGGAAAGTGACGGTGAAGATGGACACGAGAAGAGGGCTGTGTGGACGTGCGGCCATTAGGAAAAAATGTCTGCCACCACTCCGCTGTTCCAACGCCACTGACTACGGAAGTTCTTTTTTTTCGTTTTTTCATGAAGGGTAAAATGCCACTTAACTGGGGAGAGAAACGGGGAGGGGCGAAGAGTTTTATTAAGAACCTTGAGTCTGGCTGCATATTTTTGTTTTTCTTATTTGAGGTAATATATTTGCGTTTCCCTTATCTCTCATTTCGTCTGTATTTCCTTGGTGTTAAAAAAGAGGGGGATCGGCGGCCGAGTAGACTAGCGCACACCAAACTTTAGGAGCACACCAGCTCGGAGCACGTGTAGCGAAAGCTCGCGCTACAGAACCCGGAGATCCTGGGTTCAATCAATACCATAGAGTTATTATAATGTACGCTAGAGGTTCAACTGGCGCTAGTGTGCTGCTGCAAATTGAAGCAGACAGCAACCAGTCCGAAATTGACTTCCGGTAATGCATTTCTACGGGAAAAAGTGAGTGCATTTTCTCTCTGCGCTCGATTATAAGGCAAATATCACGAATAATTCGTACGTACTAGGCACATTAAAACATTTCTCAGTCACGCAGACAAAATAATTGGTCACTTACGGCGTTTTTATTTTAAATTCGTGGCCTGAAAAACGGTGCTAAAACCGCTTCGTACGTGTATTTATGTGCGCTGTCGGACACTGTTAGCGCGAACACGGCGTCGGCGCTTTCTAGCATCGGGGATATACGTGCCAAACGAACGAAGGACATCGGGAAAACCACGAGACGGCAAGAACTTCGCAGTAACACTGGATAAGTAACTCCTTGTGCATGCAGACGATCAAAATAAATTGAAAGCTACGTAATGTAGTCCGATTTCCATTAAATAAGTACTGCTTTATTCTTTCTACTCGTGTGCGAAGATGCTTGTTCTGGGTTCAAAGCGTCACCCGCACGCTCCAAATCTTTCCAAATAGGGAGAAGCCAGAGAACAGGTGCCCGATAAAAGCTGCCCGACATAGGAAATAATAAAAAGACACACCTTTTGTGGCCAACGTACTTTATTTTTTATGTTCAAATGTTTTTTAACCGATCGTAAAGATGCGCACGACGGAGTCATTTTCATATAATGACAGGGCGGGCATATTAGCAATATATAAGCGCCACCGGAATGCTAGCGAAGCTCGAACACACTCTGCATTCTTTTCAATCGTTATTTTGCTTAGAATCGTCGCTCGTCTTTACATACCTGCCGTAACAGAGGTTTGGGGCTGAAATATAGCGAAGTTTAACATCGTTCAGCGGTAAAGAAAAATGCTGTAACGAAAGCAATTACACTTTCACAATACCAATAAAGGTACATACTATTCGTTACGACAGAAATAACAAAAGTTATTCTTGTTGTTTTCCGGCGAATAGACAAAATGCGCGTGCGTTTTCCCATTGGAATGCACAGGAGCACCCCAAAAGTAGACTGTTTGCTGTCTGCTTCGATTTGCCTCCCGGACGTCGCATAGACACTAGCGCCAGTTGAACCTCTAACGTACATTATAATAACTCTATGATTATTGGTTCAATCCCCGCCCTGCCCGTTTCTCTATGGATGAGCATCATACTGGCGTGCTTTCGTGCATCGCTACTGCGTGGTGCACGTTAAAGACCCCAGGCTAGCGGTTGTACTGTACTGGTTAAATTGCTCATCTACTGCTGAGACACGAGACGTACATTGAGGCTGACAAACGTTCCTGTGTATAATCATACACACAACTTTTTTTTTTTAAATTACTGTTTATTTACTAAGGCGAGATAGTATTTGTGTTGCAGCTATCATTCCAGTCCTCTGCTCGAGCGTTTTACACTCGAAGTTGCTTGTGTCCAGTTGTATCAATGTATGTCGTTCACAGACTTTATCAAGTTTCCTTACGATGATAGACATAAAAAAAGATATATCGAAATTAAGGTGTTTCGCTTTGTGAAAAAGTACCTCTAAGTGGATCTTCTGAGGTCAGTCTTGCACCCTCACGGCGCTGCTGCAATGAGATATGCTAACGTGCTTTGACCAGAATTGCTTCGCACGTCTGGCTGAAAATTTTGCGAGCTGTGTCATTAAGTTCAGCTCTATAGTCGGTGACAGGTTAAAAGCGAAGTGGAAGCTCCTCCCACATCTTTCCAATATAGCAGAGTGAACGCTAAGAGGAAGCGATTTCTTCTCAAGTGTTTGCTCTGCTAAAGTGGAACGATGCGAGAAGAGTTTCCATCATTCTCTTAAGGCGCGTTCACACAGTTGCGATTTCTTAGAGCCGTGTTCCTTGAAACTCCTTAAAATCTCTTACGACAAGAAAACACACTGGCCCCACCTATCGGGGAGCCGTGGAACACTTGGCGGTCCCATATATTTTATATTGTTTCGCGTATCATTCTTTCTTTTTTTTTTTTTGGCTTGAAACCCTTTTGTCCACTATAGAAACGACAGGTACTCATAGGTAGTACATACATTTGATATCGCAAATACAGCAAAAGATGCTTTCCAGTAAAATGTAGTTCTAAAGTCAACGCGTAGATGGCGCCAGCGTGGCGATGTTATCTCTCGCCATAAGGGATACTAAGAGGTTTTAAAGCTCTCGATTTTAATAAGTCGCAAGTGTGTGAACGGGCCTTTAATGTCACCGACTATAGTTTGTGCACAAATTCCTATTCAAGTATGATATGCTGAGGAACGTTAAGGAAGAAATTTCTGGGGACGGACTAAACACGACTCCACGAAGATAGCCAATCGGCGTATACAAAAAAAAAAAAAAAAAATTACGGGTTAGAGTTGAAACCAAAGTAAAACGAACTAAAAGTTGCATCCAGTTGAAATTATTTTAGGAAACTAGCTACTGCCCATTATAAAAAAAATCAAATAGCTGAGAATTCCCAACTTACAGCTTCTGCTTCGCATGTGATGAGTTCGTACAAGAAGTGCGTCAATGTTTTGTCACACCTTTGCTCAGTCGGGAGAGATGCCAGCATTCAGATACTCAGTTCCGCCAGCGTAAAGGAAATTCCCGATTAATCCCTAAGCATTGAAATACCTGCTGTGAAAATGGACACCACTGCAGACGCACTGATGTGCGTGAAAATTGTGACATTTTTACCGTACGGGGACTGTTAGTGTGTAGCTATTACACTTGGTCACTGAGAAATAACGTACAAGCTACACCAAAGCTTGCATATTCTAAATAAGGACAAGTAAAGGATGTCGTATCGACACACAAGAACTTAAATACCATTTTCAAGCATTAACTGCTTGCAAACAGAAAGATCAAAATTTCTGCAGCACGAACCAAGAATATCGGGTGCATGTTGTAGAATTCAGCCGATCTAAGTATAAGGTCTAATCGATTAAAGTGCCGAGAGGTATAAAACGTTGATTGAAGCCGTGTAGGCACACATGCAACTTTAAAGCTCATTTCTTACAAGAGGTTGTGAGAGTTCATGAAACCATGAAGAACTTTAAATGAAAACAACAATCAGTCTTAGACCAAAGCTGATGCCGGCTAAGCAAGTTCACAAGTTCGAAATCAGTCTCATAATTGAAGCAATGTGCACCACTCTTAACGTTGCGCAGATTAAATATGGAAATAAACTTATTTTGCACTCTGTTCAGTGCTAAACAATTAGTCTTAGAAATGATGTTCCACACAACTGTGGCGTACTCAAGTTGGGATCTCACTAACGAACGGAAGAGTGTAAAAAACGTAAGCGGACTTTTAAATTCCTATGTTGTGCGACATGTGGCGTTTAAGTGCTGAGAGACGAGCCTATAACCCTTGTTATGTGATCATCGAACCTAATGCTTGAATGTAACGTAACCCCCAGGTCCTTCATCTCAGACAGACGCGGTAACAACTCACTGCGGATGCTATAAGCGTAAATGGTATTCGATGTTTTCAGCGCAAATCTCATAAGTTTGGTTTTCGATCGGTTAAGACAAAGATCATTAACCGAGCACCAGATGCAGAAGGAACATGCTACCTCTTGACACCTAATGCAGTCGTCATTGCTAACTATTACTTTGCAGAGTTTTATGTCATCTGCATACTGCAGAAATACAGACAAAAAAAAACCTGAGAAGACGTCGTTTGCAAAAATATAGAACAGGAGGGGACTTAAATATATCCCTGAGGAACGCTAGAGGAAGCCCCGTAGAATGTAGAGGCTGCATTGTTTACCCGGACGTGTGCGATTCTATTTGTTAGACAGTTTTTAATCCAGTCAATAAACTGAGCCACGCACTCCATAGGCGGAAACCTTCACTAAACAAATAGTGGGGTTAACAACGTCGAGAGCGTTGCTCAAGTCAAAGTAGGTAACATCCGGCTGAACTTTATTACAGACGACCTGAGAAACGGGGGACATAATAGTCACCAGATTTCTAGCAGTAGACCTGCCAGACAAAAAGCCGTGTTTGTTAGGGATGACATCGTTACGAAACTTAAGATATTCCAATTGTTGTATGACAATTTTAAAGAGCTTAGAAAACATATAAAGAAAAGAGATAGGTCTATAGTCAAGAACATCAGCCCCATTTCTTGTCCTTATTATTATAACCACAACGGCTACTTTCCACGTTTCTGGAAGTATCCCTGACTTCAAGGAGTTATCAAATGCAGCGCACAAAATGGCCGTGAATATTTCATGACAAAATCTAAGTATTGCTGAGGGTATTCTGTCCTTGCCCGCGTATAATGTGGCTGTCATTTTTTAATAGGTAGTCCCACACATTCTCATCGACATGTATGATACTGAGTAGGTCGCTGAGCCCAGCCAAGTGAGGCAGCGTAGGAGACGCACAGACGTAACCGTTTTAATGGACTGAACTAAAGTGAGCTGAAAACAACTCAGGTACACTCCCAGCATCGCCTCTATGAAAATTCATAGCTATCTTTGATCTTACGTCCTTCCCTATGCGATATCTAGCGTATCTCCAGAATTCCTTCGGATCTTTCACAAGATCTGATTCTACAGGCTCGCGGTGAAGTTTGCGATCACGGTTAATTAAATGCCTGCATTGCTTTCTACAGCTCTTGAGTTCTACTTCCCACTTTGGGGGAGCGTGATTTTTTTTTGTTTTTTTGTTTTCTGCGCAAGAAGTATTTTTAGAGCGCAGCTCTTAGGGGCCCGTTCCCGGCTTGAGCGGCGTCGGCGTCGGCGTAACCAGGGTCACCCCAAGGTCACCCCAAGGTCACGTGACCCCCAGAGGTCACGTGACCCCTCGTGACCCTTCCCACAGGGTCACATGACCCCCAAGGTCACGTGACACCCAAAGTCACGTGACCCCCCGAGGTCACGTGACCCCCCCAGAAGTCACGTGACACCTCCCCCCCGAGGCCACGTGCCCACTCCCAGGGTCACGTGACCCCCCGCCGAGGTCACGTGACCTCCCCGATGACGTCACCGGCACTGATGACGTCACCGGCATCTGCATCGTCATCATCATCATCACTGATGACGTCATCAGTGACGTCACTGATGACTTCACCGGCATCCGCAACATCGTCATCATCACTGATGACGTCATCATCACTGATGACATCATCAGTGACGTCAATGATGACGTCACCGGCATCCGCATCGTCATCGTCATCATCACGGATGACGTCATCAGTGACGTCACTGATGACGCCAGCGACATCCGCATCGTCATCGTCATCATCGCTGATGATGTCATCGGAATCCGCATCGTCATCGTCACTGATGACGTCATCAGTGACGTCACTGATGACATCATCGGCATCGTCACGTGACCCCCCAAGGTCACGTGACCCCCCCAAGTCACTTCACCCCCCCCCTCCAGTACCCGTCCCTCCTCCTCCTCAAGAGCTGCGCTCTAATTCGGTGTTACAGGTAGTTGTAAACGGCTTTCACTTTTTTTTTATTAAAAGTGTTTTGAGTTTTGAGGAAAACCAGCTAGGAAAGCGAGAATTGTTTGACATTTTAATGGGATGTATATGGCCATAGCCCCCAGAGCAATGCTCGTGAGACGAGTGACTTGCTCGTTTACATTGATGGGCTCCGGAACCGATGCCCAGTTGACACCCGTAAAATAATGGTACATTTCAATGTAGTCACCTGCCGAGGAAATTATACGAAGTGCGTGGAAGGCATCTTTTTAGAAGGAGGGCGCCAAGTGGTGAAATATGGGAGACGACTACATCAAGTGGAGGGTGATATATCTTCGGTGACCAGTAGGATTGAATCCGAACGACGGAAACGCGTTCCGTATTAGAAAACTCAAAAACCTAATGACGTTTCCTGGTTGTTAAGAACATATTTGTGCTGACTCAGATCTAAAAACAAAGCAAAGTTCAGTAGATGGCTGCATTTCTGCTTGCAATAAACGTTGTCAGTGTGAACGTTTAAGTTTGTTCAGTTAATAATAATAATAATATTAATAATTTTATTTCCAGAAACATTTGAAACACAATACAAGATACTGGTGTGCCCAAGCTAAGTGAGGCTTGTCGTTCAAGGCCTGGGAAGTCGCGCGGTGCAAAGGAAAAAAAAAAACGAAAGAAAAGGTCAAAGAGGTAACAGAACAACCAATACTAGTATAAACATCAAATAAATCGATACTGCGATAGTACAGTCATATATTTGTCAACATATTTTTTTTTTATTTTCTCCTCGTGTATTCATTGAAGATATCATCGGGAAACTTGCTGAAATTAAAGGCACATAATTTGAGCGCACTCTTTTTCCATAGCGCGCAAAACATTGTGAGGTCACAAATCGCGCGGCGTGACGAAGGTTTCTACAAGGAATGAAAGGGAGCTTAAATTTGTTGGACCGAAAATGGTAGAGTACAACACTTTACACAAAAAGGGAAGATAAATTTGGCAATCGTAAAGATGTGAAGATATCCCCTTCAGATATGCTCACCGAGCTGTACACAGTCGACGCTTTTTAATAAACCTTTAAAATGCGATCAAAGAATAAAAATAATTAAAATAATAATAATAGTAATAATATTATTAAATGTACAGCCTGTATTCCCAGTAACATCCAAACAAGAAAGGGTTTGGGGCTCAGTTTTTTTGTTTTTTTTTTCTAATGGGAGCCCGTCCATAAAACGTTGTTCCCTCACCCTTTCCACCACCATTTTCAAGAAGATGACAGGCCGAGGACGCTAGACGAGTAGGCCCGACCCAAGGGCTCATAAGCCTCACAAAAAAGCCATCCTCAATTTACTGCTGGATTACATAAGAGGATCTGGTACCTATCACCTCATATACATGTTTATAAACAAACTGGAGCGCCTCTAGCGGCACATCACTGGCGCCGCGCATGCGCGATGGGCTGTGGGCAAGAAGCACCACGCCCAGCATCACAAACCATTCGAATGTGATGTTGTCGGTGTCGGTTTCAGCCCCGTGCTCTTTTTTGCTTTGGAATTATTTATTCTTCGCATTCCTAGAAATTTCTCAGAGCATTAGTGGCTTGAGTGAAATTAACGAGGCTCGTTACATTGCAAAACTAAGTGTAAATATTGTGAAGATCGGCGATTCATTCTGTGTGAACGCCGTAGAATGGAAGGAAAAGCCTGAGTCACCCTGACGAGATTCTGCTCTCTATTCTCAGGCGCGACGACGCTCGAGCTGCAAAAGCTATGATGCTAGACATCGATAATGAAAATCGCAATCAGAATCGTATTGAGTGAATCCGGCATAAGAACTCGGTGATGGGCACAGGAAACATTTATTAACATATTCTTGTATATGCTGTTTAGGCTGAGCATAGACATCCCTAACAACTTTCATAACTTAACAGTCTTTTGAGGCTAGCCCTTACTTCTTATGACAAAGTTCGGTCTACTGGCC
This sequence comes from Ixodes scapularis, assembly GCF_016920785.2. NCBI lineage: Eukaryota > Metazoa > Arthropoda > Arachnida > Ixodida > Ixodidae > Ixodes > Ixodes scapularis. The sequence continues at coordinate 151,281,649 of NW_024609835.1, read as the reverse complement.
GCTGTCCTTTGAACGAGCAGAAGACAGTTTAAACGAGTTCGAAAGAGCCGACGACAGTTTAAACAAGTTCGAAAGAGCAGACGGCAGTTTGAACGATCAGACGACCGTTTGAACGTGAAGACGCACCGAACGTGGTCCGGTAATGGTCCGGGAAACTTGACGGTTCTCCCGCGTTTATGTTGGAACAAAATAAATAAATCCGGTTACCACAGGTATCCATGAATTCAATCCAAAGTTCTTCCCGCACAAGCAATCGTAGTCCGAAAATGTCTGCTTTTTCCTTGTCACGGCACCTATCCACGTTCTCGGATGACTCGAGCAGGCAGATAACACGTGAAAACTGATCTTCACAGATTTCTCGGCTCTTCTGGTTCAGCCCCAGTCGCGGCGTTTTGACAGGAGGGCAGGTTTTAATCCGGTTTCCTCTAAAAGAACACAGGAATGCCCCTCCCGCGTGGCGACTTCCGCCCACAACCCAAACCGGAGTGCGCTAGAAGAGCAACCACTGCGGCGTGACGTAACAAAGTTAAGCTGTGTGTATAGCGTTGGCGTAACCACCTACCCTAACCCCTGTAGTCCCTTGAACCTATCTTGCCTCAGGACGACTTAGCCAAGGCAGGCCAGTTTTTTTATAAAAATAAATACATGTTTCAGCGCACTGATACGACGTTTCCAAACTTCACCTTCCAAACACTTCCTACCCTCCTGTCCTTATGATTTTAAGGCTAAAAATTCTTGAAGTAAAGCCACCTTTCGAAAGTACCCTTTTGCCGATTCGGGTGAATGTAACGGTGTTTGAGCACTTCAAAAGAAAATACAACAAAAAGATGGAACTCTTATCATGCCCACTAAAAGTTAACATTATTGGGAAAAAAAAAAAAAAAGTAGAGGAGAAGTTTTTTTTTAATAAAGTAGGTTCAAATTATGGCTAATTTGTTTCTTTTTCTAAAATGTTTATATAAATTATTTTATGTTTACAAATTAAATTAAAGTTGTACCAGTCGATAGCATATGTAGAGGCGGCCTTCGTGTATATACCATATAATAAACAGAATGTTTGATAAATGCTAAGATACAATGGTTCAAATATGTCACGAAAACATCGAATATGCGATGTTTGACTTCTTTTTTATTTATTTTTGACATCAAATATACCAAAGTAGGGTATTTTTAAGGCTAAAATGGGCGTCATACATTCATAACCAATGTTACTGTGAGTTTTTTTTTTTTTTTATCATCTTAACTGTTTATAACAACCCGCGGAACTGGGTACAAAAATCGAGCAGCATAAACTCAGCATTTCAGGTTGCTCCACTTAAAAAAAAAAGTCGTTGAGAAAAAGATTTTTTCTATCAACAATAAACAAGTGGTTTCGCTTATTGTGGAATGGTGGCTAGAATATAAAATTTTTAAGCCAAATCGAAATCGTGACACGGGTGTGCGATTTCACATGAAATCACCCGATTCTGAATTCATCATTCCTTGAACTTCGAGCCCGGTTCGCGGTGATTCTCATCTGTGCACTGAGATGACGCTAGGTCAGCGCTGCATCAGCGCTAGTCTCAGCACTTACTCAGCTCTGAGTTGGCGCTGCATCCTGTGAGAAGGCGAGGAAAGTAAGGTCCACATGGAGCGGAGCTCCGATGTATTGCGCCGATAAAGCGTAAAGTATGCGCTGAGTTAGTGCACGTGTGAACCGGCCATAACGCGCTCGGAAGTGGGCCCCGACCACCGCGTCTCTGGCGTCCTTTCTCGTCCCCGAGTTTCCGCATGGCGTCTCAAAGGACGCGCGCTGCAGCAGGCGACCGGACTTCAAGCGGCACAGGTCCGTTCGACTGTAGCCAGCAGTGCCGCCTGTCGGGTCTGCTAAAGCCTGTTGGATAAGGGCGTTTTACGATACCGCGACGCCAGCAACGCTTGCACCGGTTCGTCTGCTTCGCCGTTGCCGCTTTATACTCCGTTTCGCGTCATATTCCCGGCAGCGGCCGACTCGACGACCCGATAGAGCCGATCAAACAGCGACAAAAGTGCATCGTCACGATGCTCGTCGCTTTTGTGCCTTTGGTATACCACCGATTAAGCCAATCTCGCGCGGTAAATGTGTCACGATCCCGCGCTTTTTCCATTGCGAGGTCTGTTTAGCCGGTGAAAGGGGGGGGGGCGGGGGGTGGGGGGGGGGGGGGAGGGCAACGCCGTTTTCGCCGGGGCGACGATATTAAGGCCCGACCACACTAGCGTGAACGGCACCGCCGTCCGGCGTCCCAACGCGAGGAGTCCACATTGGCCTCCGTTTTGCAGGCGTCACGTGACAGCACTGGATCCCGCGATCGCGCCTCCCGTCGGTTTTCCCGGTTTTCCCGCTCTTTCGTCGTCTGCTCTTCGTTAGATTCTTCCGTTCCGCACTCGCTGTCTAGACGGTAGGAGTTCATAATGACCTGGTGATCAGCGTGAATGTGATTAACCTAGCCTGCTCGTTGATCTTGCGACATCGCCGCGCTCTGAAGGGAAGGAGGCGCAGGTTTTGGGTCCGGCCGAGTTGGTTCTACCGAAACACCGAAGGACAGGACAGGTCTGGCGCGCCGCCGGGGCTGCCCCGGCGGCGCGCCAGAGATGAAGGCTACTCTCGAAAGTGTCACCAACTCAACACGACATCCGTCACAACAGAGACGACATGCAACAAGTGCCACGGAGAAACTCACTTGTAATTCCGAATTCCTCTCCTATAATTTCCCAGCGGTTAGTTCAAGGAACCGCTCCGTCGGGGAAGGCATCGGGGGGAAATAGGGGGAGCAGACGACACGAAACACGTCCTTCGCTTCGAGACGCGCCGAGGACCGGCTTGAGCGTTGCCATGGCATCGCGACGTCACTATCTACGCCACCTCCCGTTGGCTCCTCTCTTCTGCGGCGTGCGGCGCTGAGCTCAGAACCGCGCACGGAGCGGTTGGGTGTGCGGCGCCGCACGTCGTGACGTTGAAGCCGAAAACTGGTTTCCGCCGGCAACCGGCAGCGACGACCGTCGTGCCGCAGGCCTCCGAAACGCCAATGTGGTCGTGCCTTTAGGCGCCGCCACGATATCGACAGCACGTAGCTTGCCTTAACGGTTCCTGCTAGGGATGCCGCGAACTTTTTTCGAATCGAAGTTTCGATGATCGAATCAAGCGGTCGAAAGGTTCGAAAGATTTCGATTTTTCGAATTTTCTACATCGTAAAATTCGACGGAAGTCGAATTTTCGACCTTGTTGAGCTAAGAAGGTCGACGCTTTTCGAACCGTCGAACTTATTACGCTAAGAAAATCGATCTTTTTTGAACTTTCGAACTTATTGCGCTGCAAAGTTCGATGCTTGTCGAACTTCCGACCTTGACTGACTAAAAAATTCGATGAATTTCGAACTTTCGAACTTATTTATCAAGAAAATTCGAAAAGTTTGGAACATTCAAATCTTGAAAAGTCAGAATTTCGACGAACTTCGAACTTCTAAAATAAAAGTTCGACAGTCGTCGAACTTCGAAAGACCAGCGGACGGTTTCATTTGAATTCAAGTAGTGAGGCACATTCGTAGTTTTTTTTTTTTTTTCTTGAACTTTTACACGCGGTGCTGCGTTCCTTACGAAAGACAATGGCGTTTGTTTCAATGTTCTGACCATGCTTAGTTTTAAAGAAATAAATTTCGGAAGGGGCGAGGAAGGACGACGGGTTTTTGATGATTATCGTTTGTGCCAGATTTGAAGCGCGCTGTAGCCGAAGCTATTTGTGGTAGAGATGTTATACATTTTTAAGGATGATCTATGTATAGCCTAGGTAAGTGCCGTCTTAAGATGTGATTATTGTTATTCAACGTGAGTTTCGAAGAAATGTCCAAACATGTATCTACATGCAATTATGCCCTAAACTTGATATTTATTTTCATCTAAGTTGTTTGAGGTATCGCATTTAAATTAACACCACAGACAGTACATATCATTTCCATCTGCAGAATACAAAATAATGTATTTATTGTTTTTTCACGTTAAGGAATAAATTAACTCATAGGAGAAGATTTCTAATAGTGTTCAAGTTCAGCACGTCATTAAAAGAAAACTTTTTTTTTTTTGCGAATTCTTGATAGTTTTTTTTTTCTCCAGCTTTTTATCCCCGCATTTATTCTTTTTTTTTCTTCTTTTTTTTTTTACTATTGGCACAGGTATTTAGGTCGAAAAGACATAGCTTTGAACTTCCGAACCACTAAGCATGTGACGAGTAGTGCCTTCTGACAACGAGTTTCTAACATTGACCATCTACGCAACCTTTTATGCAGTGAAGAGCGACAGTAGCTATACATATGCATAAATTATTTCAGATTAAAATAAGCTCGACCACGCCCTCTTTCCCCGTATTGTTTTCTTTAACAGTCCGAAATATCTGGAAGGGGGAAAGGGAACTGAACCCTCCCCTCCGCTACCCTTTTACCCCCCGTTTTTCCTCTTCCGACGCCACTTGTATGGTAGAACGCTCCTCGACCTCGAGTTGGGTCGGCTTTCTGCGAGGCGATTCCTCCGTCCCAGAAAATAAACCTCCAGGACAATTACAAACTTAACTTACTATATGCCAGCGTCACTCGGGCGGCGTTCGATCGGAATACTATCAGCGTGCAAGGGGTGGCGAGGTAGTTTGCCAGGTCGCTTCAAGGTTTTTCTGAGCCTCAACCTCTTGCTCGTCCCTGGCCATTTCGAACTGGATGAGTCTCGTCAAACAGTGTGTTCGTGTGATCACTACTGCGTGACGCAGGTTAAAGACCCCCACCCCGGGCTGGCGGTCACAATTACTGATCCATGGTCGCACGTCACTGTGCACTGGCAAATATTCCAGCACATCCGGGACACTCTTCGTCTCATTTAATTGCCTGACCAACTTCGCAGAATCTAGATATCACACCCTAACTTTTCTGAACTTGATTTTGTGAAAACCAGTGAGTCGTGAAAACGTTATTTGAAACAAACTGTAGAGGAACTTGAAAACCGGACTTCGAACTTTGAAAACTTGGACTAAAAAGGAATTCAAAATCTTCGAAGGTTTTTTTTTTTTCGAATTTAGCGTTAAAAGAGAATCGAAACCTTCGAACTTTTCGACCTTTATGCAGAAAGAAATTCGAAATCTTCGAATTGTTCGAACTTCGTGTCTATAAAAATTCGAAGCGTTCAAAGTTGTCGAATTTTGTTTCCAAAGAATTTCGAAATCTTCGTATTTATCGAACCTGAAGTAAAAAATATTCAAAATATTCGAATCCGAAATTTTAGAAACCACGAAAGCTTCGAACTTTTCGAATTCGAAACTGCACTGTGATCGAAAGTTGCGAATTTTTCGAATTCGAACCTCGGTCGGTACGAAATTATCGAAATTTTTCGATTTCGAACCTCAGTTCGCTTCGCAAATATCGAAACCTTTCGAAATCGAACTTGGGGTGGTTCGCGACATGCCTAGTTCCTGCGAGGTATTTTGCTGAAAGTTCGGGAACGCTTTCATACGTGGGAGATATAGGACTCTAAACGCATCTGTCGGATAGGTGTTTACATGCACGGTAAGGTGATTGCGAGGTAAGAAGTTACAAAATGCCAAGAACGATTCTCGCTGTTGTTGTATTGAGGTACTGTCAGCCTCTCACTCTGGTTATAATACGAGGTTGTAACTAGGCCATTATTATAATCGTACTGCCAATTTCAAGATGCAATACTTATTTTACATTGGTTAACTGATTTACTCGAAGAATGTATTTCAAAGCGCACTCTGATTAATGTTATTACAGCATGATTCCTTTCCATGTGGCGTATACATTTTCTCAACGGAGGAGATATGAGGCTAACCCCGTTCCAAAAGGATCCAGCAATTTTGCTTAGCTTTCTTCTTATTAGTTTATGTATCTTAAAGGAAACCTGCAAAGCGTATCAGCGCATTTTTTTTTTTTTTAATTTGCATTGCGGTCGCGGCGGCGGCCCCACGGCCCCAACCATAATACCGGTGGCAGCTGTGCTAACGCTCCTGTTTGCGGCGCAAATGTAGCGTCTGTGCGCGTGCCACGTATTTCGTTCTTTTTGAAAATAAATTGCCAATTTATCATCACTCTTTTACTGTAGAATGTGATATGCCTTTTTTTTTAAATTAACGTACAATAAGAAAACAAAAAGTGCAAGTTTGTAGTTTGTAATGCATCCAAGACGCGTTCTTATTTTTTTATTGAATAGAATAAGGAATGGTCTACTTTCTTAAATCCGTGTTTTTGCTAATTAGCGCACTCACATTTTTTAATTGTTTTTTCAAAATGTGCTTTTTTTATGCTATTTTGAAGTATCGTAACTCAGTTTGACGTCGTAAGGCAACCATGGCATATAAAGGAATGCTTTTGGTAAACATAGGGACTCATCATAAAAAATATTAGAAGTACAACTCCAGTAGTTTTTTTTTGTAAGCACCACTTGATTGTGATAAAATTTCAAAGAATTCCCTTAATGCGTTCTTGGATTTCTCAGATATCGTTCTTGCATCTGATCTCATTATTTTTAATTGTATGCTAGAGAAACTGGACTGGCTCACTTTAAGGCTGGTGTTGTTGTATTTATATTCAGATTTGTTTAAAAAAAATTTAAATCGTGGGACTATTTTCAAACTGGACTCAGTATATAAGAAACCGGTTTCAGAGAAGAGGACAGCTATTGAAGCGACGATTCTTTAATTAGAGCTTTTCTCTTTGTAATTAAAATCACTCTTTTATGATTGTAATTCTTTTACAGCATACTAATTGTCTTAAATATTGAAAGGACTTATGTTGTAGCATACGGCGCGCACTTGCGCCATCTTCTGAAAGGTGGCTGAAATTCGATGTTGAGAAGTTCAGGAAAAGTGGCGCTGATTTTGTCCCTGATGCAGAGGGTTCTCGTCTCAAATATTTCCTCACGCCTCTTCCTCGTTTTTGCAGTGTTTTCCGAGAAAACAAAAATGAGAAGCGCATCACGAGGGTCATGAGCAAGTTCTCGAAAACATCTAGTGTCTATAAATAAGCTTTTCAATGCTGCCCGCCATGTTCCGATACCCCAAAAGGTGCGAATATTGAACTACATATGATAGCGACGACGTAGGGGAATTTTGTTTCCTTCACTTTAAGATAAATGAACATACATATTTTTAAGGTTCGAGCTTTACCAACAGCGACGGTTCTATTTTGTTCGCCATCGTGCAGAGATTTGAGATTTTCAGTTTTAACGTTGCACTGATCGTAGACAACTTAGGAAGAGTGTTATGTCCAAACCGCAGTGATTGAGCCTCACGGTAAGGCAACAAATAGCTGGCCATCGTGGCTCAAATCTGAGGCTCAGGAAAATGGTCTAATGAACCCCATTCCAATGAGGGGCTCTATCAAAAGCGTTGCACATGGGCGAAACCCTCCCTAGGTTATCTTTCTGTGGATTACTTTTTATTTCATTTATTAAAATAAGAATTATGTCAGACGATCAACTTTCATGGTGTTGGTTCAATAATGCAACGACTCCAAGCTTCCACTTTGCGCTTTACACGAACCATGACTTTTGCCCTTTGCAGCTAATGATAAGCAGCCCGGGCCGACTTGCTTAGAACAGTGCGTCTCAGCTGAGACTGGGGGAAAGAAAGCATGGCAAAGCCAGCGCACGATATGAGCGGGGCACGAGCCGCGTTTCAAGACACCCCCCCCCCCCCCCCCCTTTTCCAGTGCTTTCTGTCATTATCAGCTGATACGCTGTTCAAGCAAGCCGGTCCACGATCACAACTCGTGAAGTTTCCTCGCGCTCCCCTTTAGTTTTTCGGAGTCCCCGCAATTAGTTTTGCAAAATAAAATCAAGCGAGATGCTCAGTGCTGCCCTGCCATGTTCTTCTCTGACCGGGCTAAAGAGCGGTTTTTCCTATGGCCTTCACTCTCGCCTAGGGGCAATGGGACGTCTTTAGCCGCGGGGGGGTGCGACCGTATAGCATGCCCTTACCATGCCCCACACCGCCTGAGCCATCCTGAACAACTGCTCCCCGACCAATGCGATTGCAGATGTGTTGAATTATACTTGCTTGAAATAACTGTAGTGAGCCGATTGAAATAAGTTTCGGCTTACGATAATTAAATACTCGTCAATACAAACTTGTTTCTTGAAAAAACGAGAGAAAGAGATGTTCTGCATAAGTCCCTGCAGGCAGAGGGCCTCATAAGCTGTGGGTCTAATTACTCTAGAATCTTTTCCAACTCAACACCGGAGCAAAGAGGACAACACTGTGAGGAGGAGTTGCCTCCCAGAAGGAATTAAAGCGCTGTAGGAGCGGTAGGGTTACAGCGACCCCTTCGAACTCCCGTCGCATGCAGGGAGCAACTACTCCCCTTGCAAAGACCGTAAGGGATCGCGCCTGTTTACTCCAGCTTGGCTATTGTTCTTCCAGCTTCTGAACGAGGCAAGCGCATGTTTATTAGCGCATTCGGCTTCAAACCTAAACAACGCCAGGAAATTATTCGAAGTGAAAACTTGTGGGTGAGCATCAGACTTGCGGCATCAAAAGTCGTTCAAGTGTATTAGAGGTATGTGACGAAAAACTAGATCAAGTTGCCATGATTCAGATCGCCCTGGAGAAGGCCTTCGATCGTGTACAGCATAATGTATTGTATAAAAAATTAGAACATCTTAAGGAAGGTTTCGAATAACGCGCAAATATTCGTCTCTTAGCCTGTTCCTTTCACCAAAAAAAAGTAGGAAAGAAAGAAAGTTCCAAAGGCTCAAGTTGCGAACAAAATTGAGCGAAGAGAAGCGGATCAGGAGGGGGAGAAAGCTAAAAAACACTCTCTGCACGCACGCACAGCAAAAAAAAAAAAATCCATCCCAAAATTATTGCCCACGAAAAGAAGCGATTCAAAAGGGGAGATAAGCTAAAGACACAAACTCTGCACGTATAAAAAAAATACCAAAAAACTTTACAGCGCGTTGTTACAAGGCGGAAGCGAAGAGATGAGAAAGAAACAGGAGTTCTCGCCTTACAACGAACGCATCGTGGAAGTTCATTATAAATAGTTTTTGCTATATCGAATTACTTGCTATATCGAACTGATCGTGGCGTTTCCTGCTGTTCGTTATAAACGGGTTTGATTGTATATCTCCCCCCCCCCCCCCCCTCGAGCCCTTTTGTAGAAACATAATTGAAAATAGGCTTATAAATATATCTTCTCTCCACGATATAAAAGTAAAACTTTTGGCTTACGCCGATGATGTTGCTGCGCGTGAAGTAAAATCCTATTGCGAGCTGGCAGGCGCTGCCGTTAATTGGCAAAAATGCTGCAGCCTCAAGCATGGGACATGGGCCGTGAAGCCTGAGGTCTTTGAAGATATCTGTTTTATGTCAACTCCAACTGAGTATCTCGGTGTTCGACTGCAATATTATAAAATATCAAATGAATGCTGGTCGACAGTTATTGAAGAGACGCGTGAAAAGCGGGTAAATCGGGTGGGTGGGGTATGCTAATTTTCCCGCGTGCCACTGTCTGTAAAATATTTTTAATTGCAAAATTTTGGTATGTAAGTTTTGACTTGCGCTAGAGTAAATGCACAATAATTACACCGTGCTTTTGCTTTATTCATTTTGCGGTCTGGGTGGGAAAGAGGAAGTAGTAATAATCTGTAAGGCTGCGTCAAGAAAGGCGGGCTGTCCCTATCACATCTATTTGTCAAGCAAGTTGTACTACAATTTTTTTTTTTATTTTTTATTTTTTTTTAGAGCAAACTAATCCTTTTCTTTGCGCTGTCCTTCAGACTAGACTTGCGGAGGAAATTCCTTCGTTCGTTGTTTCTAAGTGTTACAAAAAGCAAAAAGCAAATTGGTAGTTTTCTTCGAAAGGTGATTGATGCTTCCCGGTTTTTGACTGTACGTTTCTCTCTAGAATACTTGCCAGGTGGCACCCGGAAACGTCTTACGCGAGATATTACTAGGGAGTTGTAGTAGATCGGTTTTTCTTCTCCGCTACGGTGTCTCCGAAGAAAACGTCGCAGCTGCGCATGCGCGCCGCCAGCCTTGTCTGCATAGTTCAAGGTCTTGTGGCGGATTACGGAGCATTATCCGGGTGCTTAGCAGGTTGCGGAAATGGCCTACTACAATTCCCTATTGACGCTGTCTTTCCTGTACCTCTTTATCGTTCTAAGTTTCATGCTGGCCCAGGGCAGGACGCGTTATCTAGAGCTAAGAAAATGCCAATCCCACCTTCTTTTTAAAACTTTATTCTTTAAGTTACACAGAAACACTCTCCTAGTAAAAACTTGGCTCCATCAGAAAAAAAACTGTTTAACCCTTGGAGCGTTGGCAGTCTTTTGTGCAAAAAGCCCGAAACTACGGAACATGTATTTTTAGACTGCTGGGACGCCTTTCTTTTCTGGGACGTTCTTCAGAGAACTATTAAAAACAATTTTATCTTAACGCCGCTTGGTATCAGGTTCCTTCCTGTTTACAAAGACAGCGAAATTCCGGTTGAGCTTTTTATGCTTCTGGGCCTGTATGCAATATGGTGCAGTAGAATGGCTGTAAGGCATGCTGCCGTGGATGCGCGGCCTGTTTGATTGTAGTTTACGGAATCTGTTCGGGCCGGCTGAAATTTATGTACGCCACGTGAAAGTGTCCGCCTGACTGGATGCCAATATTGGACGCTCTAGAGAACCTGAGAGAATTTTAACATTCACGCTCGAGCCCTATGTGTTGTGCACGAGGTTTTATCACTGTAATTATCATTACTTGTTCAGTTCGTAAAAAAAAAAAAAAAGAGAGAGGGAGAGCCGCTGTGGCTTTGGTTGCGAGACGTGCCCGTCTGGCACCCCGGAGGGCCGGGTTCGATTCCCACCCTGACCAAAATGTACCACAGTTTCTTTTCAAAGCCATTAATTTATTTTGTTTACAGGAGCCTCCCTGACAAATTTTACCTCAATCCGAACATTTTTTTACGCATTTTTCTCTTTGCGCCGTCGGCCATCTTGGTACCATCGCTCGGTCACGCCGTTGACGACGCCGGACTTTGGCCTAATGGCAAAAAGAATATTTTCACACTAAAAGTCTTGACGAGGCGATCAGCCCCTTTTTACAGCCGTCATCGGTGTGTAGGATCAGTGTAATTATAAAAAACAATTATACAAAAAAATGCAATATTCAAATTTACATTAGGTGAACATCGTAATCACAATAATTAATATCAACGTCATCAACAGTTTTAAATAGTAGAAATCATTCACATTGACATTACTGAGATCACATTCATTACCAAACAAGGTCAGCGTTAATCTAAAATTCTTCATTTCTATTGCATTCAAACAAAGATATACATAAAGATACACGAAAGACATTGATACATTTTTTTGAACATCAGATTATCGATACAATTAATTTTTAAACAAAAAGGATCATAAGCAATTTAAAAAAAAAAAAAAACAACTTCGAAATCTGCTACCCACTTGCGGGAGAATTTTGAAGTTTAGGTCACTGGGGCTAAAAAATATGCTTTTATTCTTTTCTTGAACATGCGGATTCTTCCAACTTTGGCGTACTATTTCAACAATATTGGGGTAGTTATTTATAAGGTCAGATAATTGGCAATCAAGTTTATTCAAACTATCGCCACAATCATGAGTTGTATAGAGCGCCTCTGTGAACACCCGTCTTGAAAAAAATATTCTCCTGTTGTTTGTTTTATCATAAATCAAAATGCAGTCAAAGACTAGAAGATACACAAGCACAAACACGCCTACTAAAAGCTCATGGCCACGGTGCATGGTTGGCGCTCGATTGATTTTATCGGTGACAATAAACGCTCTAAAAGAGGTTCAGCTCTGTGACGTAGTGTTTTTGGCTCTGCTTGATTGGCCTCATTGACCTGTTATGTCGGCTGCGCTCTGACTTACAGCGAAAATTATTTTAAAAGTTTACGTCGTGCAAAAGCTCATTCGTTCACAAAAAGCTGACAAGACATATCTTATTATGTGCTTTATCGTTTGATAACATTCTTCACTGATTGATTGAATATGTTTTTAATTCTTGACTAGTTATAAAGCTACCTACTGGCTCGTGAGCCTCTAATGCCCGTGTCCCACTAGAGCGACAGACAGAGACAAACGACAACGACAAGCCTCAAACCAGTCTTTCGCGATTTGAGAGGCTTTGTAGAATAAAGGAGGCTATGCTCAAACAGGACCATCATACACGCGGGGGTATCTTTGGCAGGCTTGCAATCGCTCGTGCTTACTTCACGAGCACCGAACGACTAAACGCCTGCCAAAGGTACCATCGCGAGCAAGCTGCATGGGTTTGAGGCTTGTCGCTGTCTTTTGTTTCTGTCTGTCGCTCTAGTGGGACACGGGCATAACGAAATCGGTTTGCCAGCCCTGCAGCGCGGAACAAAGCTAGTATTAAAGAACAACATTTGCTAGTTGGGCTCCGCTTCTCGGCGAACTGGGTACTGCTAGCATCCTTGGCACATTTGCTGTGAGATGTGTCAGCGAGAGCGCGCGCTGAGCGCTGAACGTGCATGGGCAAGCAGCAGAAATGAAGAATTTAAGAGCAGAGGAGGAACATCAGTGGCACGAGCCAGTTTTCTCGCCACACGGATGAGTGCCGCCATCTAGTGGTTGAACTAACGGCTTGTTCAAGATGGCCACCGTGGCACCGCCGCCTTAACTCTTCAAAAACAAAGTTGGGGAGTTCGTAGAGCGTGCTGACTGGACAGTCGCGACAATGGCGTGACGCGGGACGAGATGGCAATCATCCACACTCTCTTGGTGCTCAAATTCCAACGACATTCTGAAACACAAAGTCGTCGCCAGGTTCACCAGAGCGCGCGCGAGCAACACCGTAATCAGTGCAACACGGCTGCACTGATTACGTCGCGCCCGGCTGTCCCTATAGGGGGTATTCACTGGACGCCATATTTGTGGGTGCTGTTTAGAGCGCATGCTCAGAACGAACTCACATCAATAGGCTGCTAATACCGACACTCTTGATGGTGCGGAATGCACGTTGCAAAATATCTGTGGAAGCTCGCCGTCAGCACGAGCTTAGCCTTCGCGCACACGGCTATGGCCGCCAGTCAATACTCCCTATATCCCTTTGCGCCGTTAGAGTCAGTGCTGTTTCGATTCTCCCTAGGCAGGCTGTGAATACTCTCGACTTTCTCTTCGCAAGACCGTCGTTTATGAAAGTTATTGGTGACAACACAGTGACGTTTCACAACTTTGGGAAGGAGTTATTTGATACCAAAATCTTCGCTTCGGAATCAAGGCGAAGATTAAACTTTCTGATTTTGTGGAGCCATGCGCGGTGTCCGCGGCTTTAGAGCTCATCTTCCGCCACTGTCAAGAAAGCTACCGGGGTCACCCAGAGGCAATTTATGTAGTGACGTCAGTAGTGTGTGAGAGATGGAAGGCGACGGGGGATGGCGAGGGAAAACGGAGAGAAGGGAAATCAAAAGGGGTACGTCAAACCCACACACACACACAAACACAAAGAGGGGTCAGGAGGTTCTGTAGACAATGTTCGGGAGTGAGGAGTGAGGGGGGGGGGGGGGGGGGAGTGAAGAAGGGCGATATCCCTCTCCCTAAGTTTTTACTATACCTTTCTCAAATGCCTCCCCCCTTCGACCTTTCAGCTCCTTTCGATGACACCGGGAGGGGGTTTGGCTTTCTAACCTTCCTACCCTTCCCCCTGTTTCGACGCCCCTGCTTAGAAGCGTTCCGACTGAGCGAGAACGAGGAACAGCACAACGTGCAATTCTTGGAAAGGATGGTTCTAGAGGTTCTTTAATTGAGATAATTCGCGTTCCATGAACTTACGAGCGGCCATGACATACTTTCAAGAGAAAGGCCCGTGCAAGAGCGTAGCTTATTCAGTGCATGGTACTATAGCTCGTGCTCAGGCTCGTAACGTGCAGGCACGTTCAGTGGCGTCCTTTTAGATTTTTTTATACCCTCGACATCAGGGTCAGGATTATCAGTTGTGAACGACAAATTTAATGGTGCGTGTTCGAATCGACGGTGACAAGTTTCATTGTGTACGATGGAAGCTTGGAGTCATCGCATTATTAAAACATCACCGTCAATATCAACAACTTAAAATTACTCTTAATTTAGTTGATGAAAGCACAATTATTCCCAGTCTGCCTAATTTTCGAAATCCGACTACACCGACGCTTTTTCTATCCTACGCAACAAATAATCATTGATTAAAAAAAAACAGTAAAATGATTTGATCTCGCCGATGCGGGGACAACTGCCCGGAAGCGAAATCCGCTCGAAATAAGACAACACTACTCGGCTGGTTCTGACCTAGCCACGCCGGGCTACCCTTTGTTCATATTCAAAAGGCCGAGAAAAACGAAAGGAACGGCAGGGACGTTTTTCAGGAAAGTCTGCTTTATCGGCAGAAATAAGAACGATATCAGACTGTCAACTTCGACAGTGTTGATTTTAGATAGCAATTATCCCTACTTTCCGCCGTGCATTTTAGAGACTATCAATCCTGCTGGTCGTAGCTGGTAATTTATCGCGTGACGTCACACGTATGAACCACGGTCGTCTCCGCGAGCTTTCTTGTGCTGCTCTTGTTCGGCGCCTAGGGAGTGATAGGCATTGTTCGCCCCTTTAAAGAAAGATGTCACGACGATAAACGAATCTCAGGGTTTGTGAAAAAAGAAAGCTTCGCTGCAATCTTTCGGCTCCTCCTCCCTCCGCCCCCCTTATGTCACAGAACAAAGAATATTGTATTTGGCGAGTTTAGCGGCCCTAGTGTGGAACTCTAGCAACACATAAAAAATAACATATAGACGAAATCTGATGTATTTTGACCATAACTGGTGAAAGAAGTTCAGAATTTCGAGCACATTTTCTATTGTTGATGATGCCATTGGTCTGATCCAATAGGGAACCGAAACGACAAGAGCGTGCAACAACCATGCGCGATCTTTCTAATTGTTGGAATTCACATCCAGTTATGAAGATGTGAACGCTCCACTGATTTACGGGTATTCCAAGCAAAGTTTGCTTGAAAATCACGCGCTTAAAAGATCAGAAGGGGTCACGTGCACCTCAATCAGCCAGTCTTACATCTAGAATCATATGTCGTCATTATCCGACGCTCAGCACCAATGTCGTCGCTGAAAGCGCGTGTTTTACACTGATAGGCACGCACTTGGAAGCAGCATTTCGTTTTCTTCGTGCCCTTGGAGTGCCCCTTTAAAGGGGCGATGCAACAATTTGTGTACTTTGCGCAAATACCACTTAGAACGAATCCCTGACATCAATGACCTATGAAACACGCGTTTGTTTCTCACCCCACGCAATAGAAGTCCCAGAAAAAAAAAATTAAAGAAAAACGAGCAGCGTTCACCCCCTCAACTCGCAGCCAGAACAAGCGGCCTCGTGATCTGGAGCCGAATATATGCCGCCAATGTTGATCATAGCCACGCGCTGGTGTTTGCAAAGCACAGAACACGCGCTGAGTTCCAGACATTGTTATGGCTCGGCTATTGTCGTCGTTGCAGCGATTGAACACAGGCCACTACCCGAATGCTTCTCGGGCTAGTTATTATCACGAGCCCAAATGGAGTGCCCACGCAATCATCGGGTCCAATCCATGAACCGCATTAAAATATCATCATTGGGGTGTACTGCCATCCCGACGTTACGTCATCAAATTTTACAAAGGAGAGATTGAATGAAAATTATCGCATTTGTCCTTGAAATTACACCGCAACAAAGGAGTTTCTTGGCCAGTGGCGTATCGTGCGAGTATCATTGAGTCCCACGAGTGACAGTAAGCTCGTGCAAAGTGAAAAAAACATTCCAATTGAATATAGTTGCACCACTCCTTTAAAGGGGCGGTGCAACGAAATTCAATTGGAATGTTTTTCACTTTACACAAGCTTACTGGCACTAGTGGGACTCAAGGATACTCGCACGCAACGCAACTGACCAAGAAACTCCTTTGTTGCGCTGTAATTTCGAGGACAAAACCGAGTGTTTTCATTCAATCTCTCCTTCGAAAAACCTGATGACGTAGCTGGGCGGTAGCAGTACCGCCCAGTGACGGTATTTGAATACGGCTCATAGATTGGACCCGAGCATGGCGTGGACACTCGATTTGGGCTCGTGATAATCGATAGCTCGAGAAGCATTCGGGTAGTGTCCTGTGTCCAATCGCTGCAATGACGAAAACAGCCGAACCATAACAATGTCTGGAACTCAGCGCGTGTCCTGTGCCTTGCCAACCCCAGCGCATGGCTATGAACAACATTGGCGGCATATAATCGGCTCCAGATCACGGGGCCGCTTGTTCTGGCTGCGAGTTGAGGGCGTGAACTCTGCTCGTTTTACTTAATTTTCTTTCTGCGACTTCGATTGCGTGCGGTGAAAACGAACGGGTATTTCACAGATCATTAACGTCAGGGATTCGTTCTAAGTGGTATTTGCGCAAAATACAAATATCAATGCATCGCCCCTTTAAAGGGGTCATGAAACGATTTTCCTACTTCTTCCTCCTTAGCTTTAATCCTCAACTCAAATGCGAATTGTGAAATCGCGTCGTCGTGACATTCTTCGGCACCGGTGCGATGACTTCCAGCTTCCACCGTGCTTTTTATGCACACCATAGAACTTGTCGTTCGCCTATGACAATACGTTCCGTGAGGGCACTCATTGGCCACGAACGCGAATCCAAATATCCGTCGACGGATTGATCGTTTACGAGCGCATACGTCTGATTGACGCAGTTCTCGTGTCCAATGCGTGAGCTTGGCTCGGCTGATGTCAGTTCGGCACCGCTGACGCGCTTTGGGAACCGCGGATGTATCATAGTGAAAAGGCGGAGAGCTTTCGAAGGAAAGAAGGTACAAAATAGTCCGCGATATTATCAAATGTTCGTCCCGAAAAGCTGGTTTTTGACGTTGTACCCTCTTTGTTTTGGCCAACTAAACGATATGCGGTTAATAAAGTCCCAATTTAAAATCATTTATCCCAGCCCGAAATTCGTTTCCTGGCCCCTTTAAGTTTATGCACGACAACTACGGCACACTTGGAATATATATTCCACAACAAAATCACTCCTTTCGCCTGTGTCAAAAGCAATAAGGTTTACCCTTTTGTTTCTTGCAGCGGAAAGACTCGGTTCCTAGGTGCTCACTGAACACCACTCCGGTATGACAGAGCATCGCACCGTGAACATCGCAACTCCACCTGAAACTTCAGCATCTTTCACCGGCGTGTCACCACACAGGCGAATACTCAAAATGTGCTACCTTCACATCATCATCTCTCCAAATGTTTTTGTACATACAAGTCTTCTTACACTGTTCAATAAATCACCCTCTATTTCTTCAATTTAGGAGGCACCACCGTATCTCCTAATCAATTGTGCTTAGGGAGGAGTCTCCGCACTATGTAACACTTTCAATAAGTGACTCGCAAATCTATCACAATTTGTCCCTGACATGCGCCGAACACCTTCACTTCTTGGTAGTCAGGTGGTGCGGAATATTTTATGCGGTAACAAATAAACCGCCCTCTTTCTTGCGACAGCGTCGCACTTTTATCACTTAGTTCACTGAGATTTTCAGGGGAAGTCTCCAATGTGGACAAGATTTATGAAAAAATAAATTAAGTTCCTCCGGAAATAGAGCGCACCTCGCGCCCTCTCGGCGACTGGTGGCCGTCTAGAACATTCTCCTGCTCGCGGCGTTTATCCCGGGACCTCTCCAAGGCTAGATGAGCACTCACTACTCAACAACTGAGCTAATTAGGAGCTGGCAGTTATTAGACCAAACAGATGTTTACAGTTTACACCAGTCTTCATCATAACCATAACCTTAAGCATCAGAATCACTAGTAATGACTTGATTAATAGATTGATAGGGCAAGTCCCTTAGGTGGAGAAGATTTACGAGAACAAAATTGCTTACCCCTAAACTGGAGCGTATTTTGCCCTGTCGACTATCCGCTCCTGCCAGTCGGTAGCTCTACTAACTGATCTGAATGTCAGCTCAGTTGGTAGATCTGTCTGCTAGACTTAGAGAGGTTCCGGGATCAAATCTCGGACCAGGTGAATTTTCGTTTACGAACACCAGTCGTCTAGAGGGCACGAGTTTCGCTCCATTTCAGGTGGAAGTTGCCTAGTACTTTTCCAGCTTTACTTGATGGCACTGGGAGTGTTGTGGAGTACGTGCATTTTAGTAACGATTTCGCTATATACTCAGAGAATTTGGCGGCCTAAATATCTAGGTGTGAGAGCAAATAAAAAAATTAACTCGCTGGATTGTTTCAAGTGTAAATCTGGCACGTCTGCAGTCACCGTTAACAAATAAAGCACGCCAGCGAGGGTGCGGCCCCTCACCCTTATTTATCATCAAAGGACTCGCACAGGTAACCCAGTTCCTAAAGTCCTCGTGCCTTCCGCTACGCTAATTTCCTTGCATTGATTATGTGTTTGCTCAATCGAAATTGGCACGAAGTTTTAGCACAAAAGAAGACTATGTATCATCCGATATTTTCTAGCCACAGAGCTATAGTCAATGACAGGCTGAGAAACGCGGCGCGTGACGAGTCCTGAATATTATTGCTCCTCGGTCAATAAACTGCGGAATATACCTGTAAGATTACGAGAAGAATACCTCACAAATCGAGATGAAGCATCCTAATAATCCATGCTCTAAGTTTCTTACGCTGACAATGACTATAGCAAGTCGGCGTTGACGCGTAAAGCGCGCGACACAGCATAAATAACGCGTCGTCGGGTGTTGGTGTTTTTGTTCGTACATGTAAAACATTGTTATAAAATCTTGTATGGTGTAAAAAGCTGGCCTGGGGCACTACCTTAGGTGATACAATTTCGTGTTTCTTTCATTTCTGTTGTAGGACAATTCGAAAAAGCCCCCACGCTGTGTCCGCGCTAACTGCGTCATGTAGTGTAGACTAGGTACATCATGGCAATTGGGGGGAAATCGAACAGCCGCGCCTCTAGTGGAACGCTTCAGCTGTGGGGACAACAAACCGTATTTTCTTGTTTGTTTTCGATCAGAAAAATTGAAGATGACGATTCGAAGGCCGCTCCTCGTGTGAATAAAGCACTGGTCAGAGCGATGCGCTCGTGCCCAGAGCCGTGTATACAGATAGTTTGGTCAACGGGAGGCGCGGGCAGAGCCAGGGCGTGCATTAGACGAAGAAAGTGGGCTTGGCATGCTCTCCTGGCAAGCCAGAAGCATAAAAGATCCCCAAGCCGTAGTTGCAAGAAACTGTTTTAATCAAAGGTATATAGTTTTAATAAGCGCGTAAGAATGGAGTGTAGTAACCCTTTGTGGTTCGAAATAGGGTGCACGTGATGTTTCGTTCATGATCATGCAGAAAGATGTAAGAAACGAATGGGCCGCTCAACTCTGTTTTGCTCGGGCAGTGTGTGACCGCTCGGACGGCAGATTCCGGGCTGTCGGCGCTTGGCGTACGGATTATGTCAATCGTACCGCTAGTCGCACTCTTCCACCATGATTTTGGATGACCGTGATTCAAACATCATGTGCACGATATTTTCAGTCACCGAGAGTTACTCCGACGCACTTATCAAGATTGTTTCTCGCGACCACCGCCAGGGTATTATTTCCGGCTTCTGGTTGGCCACATTCGAATTTCTGAAGACGCCCTGGAACACGCCCAGCCCGCTTTCGGTCAATGGCGCCTCCTCATTTGTCTCCTATAGTTCGCAAGAAATGGCCAAACTCTCTACATATACGGGTCTGCTCATGCGTTCCTTGTTGTGCGGTTAGAAAACACCGTACTGTGGGGACAACAAGCTCAATAAAGCGACCCCTATAGTTCGATCTCCTGCCCAATAGGCAGTAAGTGCGTATAAACAAAAATGACCAAATAAATATTACGGTATACTATGTTTCATCGCAGCATGGATTACTGTTAGCCGCGCACTCTGAAAGCGCGATGAAGCTCTAGGATGAAGCTTCGACGGCTGCACGAGCGCTCGTGCAGCGAGTGCTCCAGAGGCGGGACCTCGTTTAGCTCGGTCTTGGCACGAGCCAAATTCAAGGTTAGCGTCTCGTGCTTGCACAGCCTTCGCAGTTAGGCCATGCTAAGGTGAGACGAAGTATAGGTTTAAAGCTTCATTCCTAAATGCAATCTTATGCTAAACACGTTTTAGATAAATTATTATTTTTGTTTGTTTATTGAAGAAACTAAAACGCAATAGCTGCCGATATAGCATTTAGTAATGAACATTTCAAAGCAGTGCCGAAATTGCACTGCAAGGTACTTTAAAGTGGAGCATTACGCTATATACATCTTTATACTAGAATAAGCCATTGTGCTGTTTACATAGAATGCGCTCAAAATAAGAAGGTATTCTCAACGCAATATGCACTCAAGATTTGCATTATGTGCTAAGCACTACACAAATTAATGGCACGTTTCTAAGATTGGTTCTAGCATTTGTTGCTCGAGTGCAGTCGTTCTTAGAGCCGACGGGATTCTCTAAGTTGTGTGGGAACTTCGTTAAGTCTCAGTGGAAAACACTACATGATTCAATGTTATTGCGATGCGGGCTCGCCTTTAACATCAGTCGCGCCATTGCTTCAAAACTAAAACGTTTATTCGTTTGCAATGGCATAAAATTATAACATCAAACAATTGCAGGACGATGTTTCAATGACGTTGAACGCATATTCATTATATCGTTTTCTTTGATTTACGGCAGAGTTAGACTCGTATAGGTACTGTTTAAAAAAAGCGGGTATGCTTGACGTTCCTCTAGCAGCTCGTGATTCTGGGGCAGCTTTAAGTTCTTGATATTGCCTACTTCAGCCTTTCACTGCCACTGCAGAACCTTTCGGTAATTCCTTGGCGCTGTAAAACATTTCAGTAACAGCAAGCCATAACAAAATGACTAAATTTACAAGCAAAATATATTTACAACATTCATTATCACACATGCGCACAGATGCATTGGCTTGCGTGGATTTTATATAAATATATATATATTGTTTATTTATTTATTTATTTATTTATTTAAGTACCCTCAAGGCCCTGGGGCATTGCAGAGGGGAGTGGTACAAGACAAATTTGGAACACAAACAATATACAAACACTAAAAGCCAAGCACAAAGAATGTAAAAAAAAATATATGTAAACAAATTAAGAAATGTATAAAACAAGGCAAACAAACAAAGAGAGATATTAACATAGGTAAGTAGTCAACACACTTTTAAACAAGTCAAAGGATGGTATGTTTACTAATTGCGCGGGAAGGCGATTCCACTCTGAAGATGTCCTTGGAATAAAAGAGTTATAATAGGCTGAGGTAATGCAATGAGGAATTCCGACTTTAAATTGATGATCTACGCGCGGCGAGATGAAAACAGCATTTAACATTAGTTTGTTTTTTAGCGGAGTATTGGAATGATAAATTTTATAAAAAAGACACAACCGAGATATTTTTCGGCGTAATGAAAGAGCAGGAAGTGAAAAATTAGTTTTCATAGTTGAGACACTAGATGTGCGATGATAGTTAGTAAATATAAAACGGGCACCGCGATTCTGTAGGGCTTCAAGATCAGTCACGAGAGTTGAGAGACCAGGATCCAAAATTGCTGCTGCATAGTCTAGTTTGGAACGGACAAGGTTTTATACATTAGTAGTTTTAGGGACACTGGGGCTAACCTAAAGTTTCTCTTCAGGTAACCAAGCATGGAGTTAGCGTTGGCGATAATGTGGTCAGAATGAGTTTTCCATGACAGGTTAGAAGTGATGTGCACCCCAAGGTACTTATAGCATGGTACAGTTTCAAGAGGAATTTCAACGATTGAGTAAGTAGGAGATATAGTAATTCGACGGGAGATAGTCATCGCTTTACATTTGTTAGTATTGAGGGACATTTGCCACAAATCACACCAATCAGCCACAGCTTGTAAGTCATTTTGAAGAAGTTCGATGTCAGTAGTATTAGTGACTTCGCGATAAATTACACAGTCATCAGCAAAGAGGCTAATCGATGATGATACAAACAGTGGTAAGTCATTTACGTAAATTAAAAACAACAGGGGCCCCAAAACAGACCCTTGCGGTACACCAGAAGTAACAGGTTTGATAGAAGAATTTACATTGTTAGCATGAACGAACTGAGAACGATTAGCTAAAAACATGTATTCCAAGACAGCACGTTAGGATCGAGGTTGAGTTGACTGAGTTTAAAAGTAAACGTTTATGAGGAACTTTGTCGAAAGCTTTGCAGAAATCTAAAAAAACACAGTCAATCTGGGATCCACGGTCAAGTATGGAAAGTACATCATTAGTGAAGGTCAGTAGTTGGGTCTCACATGAAAGGGATTTACGAAAACCATGTTGGGATGGAGAAAAGAAGGAATTAGAGTCCAAGTAGTTAACTAAATGAGTGAAAATTATATGCTCTAAAATTTTACAAGGTGTGCTGATTAAGGAAATGGGGAGATAGTTAAGAGGACTCTGTTTATCGCCCTGTTTATGAAGTGGAATCACCTTCCCTATTTTCCACTCTTCAGGCAATACACCAGATGCAAGAGATTGCTCAAAAATCTTAAAAAGGTAAATTGCGATATAATTTTTAGTATTCTTAAGGAGTGTGGAGGTGACATTGTCTACTCCAAAAGACGAAGATGTTTTTAAGTTATCAATCAAATTTAAATTCCGTCATAGTCAATCACAAGAGGATCCATGGGCAAAAAGTTATAATTCGGGTACACAGGGTGGGAGCAATCATCATCTACACAAAACGCTTTTACAAAAAATGTCATTTAAGATGGAGGCACACTGGTCATTTGGAATAACAACACCATTATTAGGGAGCGATATATCGTTCGTTTTGTTTCTATTCATAATACGCCAGTTGCTCAGTGCCGTAGAAAGATAAAATAGAGAAAGAACATATTGTGTTTTTAAGCCTAGACACCGTAAGCATTGACTTCAAAAAACAAACACACAAAAAAAAAACAGTAACCGGAAGGCTGACGCTGGCTCGTGAGACGCAATGCATGAAAAGGTAAGTATCCTGCCTTTTTTCCTCTATAGCAAATAAATAGAAGGTCATTTCGAATATATCGGATTATTCGCACGGTGTGCCTTTTGAATGAGAATCGAGTTTTGTACGTTATTAGAAATGGTATAATTTATGAATTCATAAGAGAAAATACAAGAAATAAGTCAGCCAATAAGAAAGACAAAATAGGGAGCGCCCCAGAGTACAAGTGTATGCGAAGAAGTGACTTTTTCTCCAGCTCGTTATTTAACCGGGCATCTAAGCTCCGGTATGCAGATATCTTTCATCGCACTTTTCACACCATCTCCGGCGGAAGTGTTGAGAATATCGTGAAGGCAACTTATTGATTGAGACATTCCTATTAGCGGCGCAATGTTTTGGTGGCGCCCTCCTATGGTTGCCTCTCGTGACGTCGTTATCTTTCGAACAACAAGTTCGATACTGTTTGTAATGAGCATGGTGCTTGAAATCATTGCATTGTAAAACCAACACTGCCAACACCGTCAAAATTGAAGTTTTCCATTACTTTTATTTCCCTGTATGAGTAATCTTTTGCTGACCTCATTGTCAGCATTCGGCCCAGAGCGACGCTTTCAATCGGTCACGTCGCCAACAGACTCGTTTATTAACGCCAATATATTTGTTTGTCATACGTTGACTTATATGGTGTGTTATATTCCTTAAGTATACGTGGTGCTCGTGACATAAAGAAATACGGCGAACCACACGTTCATTAATAAAGAAAACTTCCGGTGACCCGCTATAGCTCTTCTATGACGTTTCTGCATTTGTTCTAATAGGGCTGACTTTATTATTTACTCACGGCGTCCAGTAGTCCCCACATTCAGAGAACATCTGCTGCTTCGACCCAGCTGCGGTTGAAAAGGGGGAGGTTCCACGCGGGGGCGTGCGGATATTTCTCAGCTTTAGTGGGAGGCGAAGCGGGACGAAAGGCGGAAAAGAGAAGATACATTATGCGCAATGTCCAGATAATTTGTGCTGCGTTTTTTATGCTTCATTTTTGTTTTTGGACGAAGACTTGGAAAGCATGAGTAATATTTTGTCCACTGTCGTTCACATTTCTTTATTCTAAACAAAAGGTATATATCGATTGAGCTCTATAATTAAGACGCAGAAAGATGTCATAGCCTCCATTTCAATGCGTAACTGCGTGTGACCAGCGAGTACTCTTCGCATTCTTGCATGGTATTAGCATTAAGGCTGGTTCGTGTTTCTTTAATGAATTTTACACGGAGGAGCTATCCACATATAAATAACGCCATACAAATTTCAATGTTTTTCCTCTCTCACGGCTTCAGCACGTGTGGCGTTTCATGCACACTTTCTATTTATGTCTTCTCTTCGGCGCGCGCCGCCTGAAATCTTCCTATGATAGACTTATTCCAAAACTCGATGCGCCTCATCGCGGCGTAATGCCACGTCACGCATTTCGGGAATCAGTGGGAAGCAAAACACATACGCACTCCGCTCCTGGCTTACAGGTTCCCACAACGCAACGCGCGTGATGACGGATTTATGGAAGTAGTATATTTTCTTTTTAGCAAGTAGAGCGTATAATTATTCATAGGACGAGCCGCTTCCCAGTCCAGATCTCGCACGAAAATGGCCGCGCAACTGTAACGCGTCACCGATCTGAGCTACGGTATGCTAGAAGAAGGGACCTCTCCAAAGCCTATAGCTGAGTTTTAAGTGCCTAGAATGGCAGTAGTAATCTTTCTAAATTCACGGGGACAGCTTGTCAGGCTATTCGTGGTTACCATTAGAAATGCGTAATTTAAGCTCCTGCGGTGCATTGCTGTCTGAGCCTGCTATACCACTATGCACGGAGTCCTGCCCTTTTACCCGCCGGCCCCCCTACCCCTGCCGTACTTGACCTGATCAGGCATCACCATTGCATATCTTGGCTGCCTCTTGTATGTACACCCATTGTATCATCACCACTGTTAGACGAGGCGCTAGAAGCATTATTCGTATGAGCCATTTGCCTTTCCGCGGCGTTGGAGCTTTCTTGAGCCAAAATCAAAATAAACATTATAGCAACGGTTAAAGCGTGAACAGCACGTACCAGTGCAGGTCCGTCTGTGCTCGTCGCTTTCTCAGCTTTTTTTTTAATATGGGAAATCCGTTACCTAAGAAAGAAAAAACGAATGTGTAGCACGTAAAACTATCAAAGCACGTAAACCTATGGATTAGAATGAAGTATAGCGCAATTAAGCACTTGGAATTAGGCGAGCAATAAACTTTTCCTGATATATTTTTCACACGCCCGTTAACCATAAGTGCCTCAACACTTACACTCAGTTAATAGTTTGTATCAGATGAAACAAGCAGTGCTGGGCTCTAAGTTGAGCACTCGGCGACAAAGTCGGCGAGATCGCCGATTGCTGCGATTGACAAATACCGAGGTCAAGCGCGGCGCTAGCCAAACCCGGCGGTCGGTGGTCTCACCGATTTCCTCGGGGAGTGTCCAACTTGGGGCCCCTAAAGGTACTCTGATACAAATAAAGGACGTTACCGGCTCCCGTGGGGTGTGGGTTACAAACCTTGTCAGAGCTCAGCTAGGGAGCCACACGCGGAGATTCGTGCCCCGCTAGATTTATGCTATCCCATAATAGAATAAAAGCCGTCTCCATTTTGTCATACTGAGTCAAATAACTGGCATGCTCTTTTATTTGCCGCATGCCACGTTTTATTTCTGTACTGTTCGCATTTGCAAAGAACACAGCCAACCACGAAAACAAGCGGTGATGTAGCGCCACCTGTATTTTGCCTCGTTCACCATTCCAAGTCATTGCTTATTATTTCGGAAGGTGGCGCTGCCAGTATATCCTTTGATATTGAGCCTAGATTGAAGAGAGGGCTCATTTCAAACCATGAGAAGCGTTTGTAATTTAATGGCGGATGCCTCCAGCAGAAATTGGTCGCAACCCTACTGAAAAAAATCACATGAATCTATATAAGAACTGATATTAAATATCCTAAAACTGATATGCGACATATGAAACTGATATGACATACCCAAAAACTAATGTGCGACATATAAGAACTGATATGCAACGTATGACAACTAATATGCAGCATACAAGTACATTAGTGATTTAAATGATAACGTATATGACATTCATATCGAAATTTGAAACGTCGCATGCTGCCTAAATGAGAACTGATACGACGTCTACATCATGCATGTAATTTTTTATGTCATATCTGTTTTCCACACTTCTCCTGTTTTTCATACTTTTCCTACTTATTTATGACTTTTGCACTATATCTGTGATAATACACTTGCCTGCTATCCCATCACTCTTTTTCAATACATAATTTCAATAATATCGGTTCTTATATGTTTTCATATCACATAAGTTCTCACATGAAAATGGGTCCAATAAACATATCGAAAATAAATTTATATATTTTTTTTTTTCAGTATACGACGTGCCGTGCAGGCAACCAAACATGTGTCTTGGAACCGCGCTGGAGAGGCTTGATTTATTGACTTTCAAAATATTACGGCATCAGCGTTTACTTTTTACGAAAATATGCATCGTTTGAGCCGTTCAAAATACTCTCGGAGGTATGACATTACGGAAAAACGTCAACATGCTGGGAATATTATTTTCCGCTTAGGTGGTCACCGAAAAAATCGGTACCTTCAACACGACCAGTATAAAAGGCGGAAACGTAGAGCTCGGAAGTAGCTATCGGGTGTGCTGTTGCATTCATATTTGTTCTGCCGTGTATGTGCATGCGCTCAATGTATATGTTCAGCTGATGTAGAGGTATGCGTAATGTATCTACGTGTGCGTATAAGGTGCCCGAAGGTCCCGAAGTGTAATGATGGCGTGAGCAAGTGAAAATATATTTATAGCACATGAATTGGGTGGTACCTAGCCACCTAGCCTACTTGAAACTGATATGAAATACCCAATAAGTTAAAATATCAAAATGTGTCAAATAAACGTATCAGAAATAAATTCATATATATATATTTTTTTTTTCAGTAGGGAAGTGCGCACGCGCTGACTTGTCTCGTGGCGAAAAAGAACGCAGGCGGAAAAGTGGAAACGCTTGCAGACGATTAACGCTTTTGCCACATCCTCGCAGCTCCTACTGCGAACGAGGCCTACAAGCCACGTGACCCGGATTGAGGAGTTGGAATCTGTCTCTAGTCTAGGCGCTCTAACTTTTGAGGGTGACTCCATGTTCGTGGATGGAGCCACCCCGTAGATGGACTTCCGGTCTGCACTCGGGAGAGTTCCGGCCTGCACTCGGAAGGGAACCCCCCCCCCCCCCCCCAAAGGCCACTGCTCATCACGTGACCAAACCAAATACTTGACATTACAGGAAAGATGATAGCGCCCAGGAAGAGGCTGGCCCCAGCTGGGTCGGAGCATTGGCCGGAGCTTGTCGGATGCGTTGTTCGCTGTCGTTGGTTTCAGCGAACTGATTTCAGATGCGGGAGCCATCATGTGAGGCCGGTCGTAAGAATAACGTGGAAATACGGAGGAACCGTGTTCATTCCGCTGGTGATCGACGGGAAGATTGCCACGAAAGAGACAATCGGCTCTGCGTTTCTCGGACCTCAGATTTATTCGGATATCGTTAGGATAACTTTTCACGCGACGTTTTTGTGCTCTCTTTGACCATCGGAATCTTTGAGATCTCCAGAGAAGCGTTTCAAATATATTTGGATACGCGGTTTAGCTAGGGAAATTGCGTGAGTCGTGCATGGCAGTATTTAATCGTGGTGCCGCCTCGCTCAAATGAGCAAAGGCTCTCTTTAGTTGTGCGGCGCACTGCAGAGCTCACTTCAAGCTGGTAGTTCACGTGCCGTGCTAGATGATGCCGTGCTGCTTCCTAAATTGTCCTGGCGTAGACGTGCACTTTCATGGAGCACAGGTAATGCAGTTGGTTTTGAATCCGCTTCTCTGTCGCACGTTTCGTAGGCACAAACGTTTCAACTCGCTACGCGAATTACAAGCTGTATGGACATTTTATCACGCGTGTATTACTGGGGCGCGTGTTACCTACCCAGCCCACCCGTTTACGCCGCTTTGCGGTGACAGTCTGCAGCGGCTCATTATTAGAAAAGTGGTATTACATCCATTTCAGTTCAGCTCGTCCACAGCAGTCGTCAACAATCAAAGGAGATGACAATCGGACAGAATGCCACAAAAGCAATGCAGCTTCCTTACTGCTCAGGATAAACTCTCTTCTGTCAGTTTTACTATATAGTCACGGATGCTTGGTTCAGTCCTTTCATCTATCAATCTTTACTATTCTGGAAAGTTCCTGGCCATGTGTGTGTCATCGTATGTTCTGGTGGTGGTGCTGGGCGCTTTACCTTTAGCCTTTCAATATGTGTGTACAATGGCGGCTCTTCAGCCGAGTTTCCTGAAAACAAAACACGGGTGGCGGACCATCTCGCGTCTCACACTCCCGGCAAGCCGTGAACCAAGTCCAATCCCGAGCCCGGCAGAAAAACCGCGAGACGAGTGAGTCCCACAAGAGCGTACCCCGCAAATACACCACGAAGAACCTGAAATCCGAGCAAGTCGCTGCTACCAAGAAGGACCACCGGAATTCAATATCCTGCGAGAGAAACCAAAGCGAACTAAGTCAGCTATGACAAACCCGTAGAAGCAAACCGTGCCCGGTCCCACCATTGTTTGCATGCCCGTCGCACCTCGCACTCCGACACCGTTTCACGGCAAGGTGTATGAAGACGTTGAGGACTAGATTGAACAATATGACCGTGTCGCCCGCCACAATGGGTGGCCAGGCGACCAGAACCTACGAAACCTATATTTGTCGAGGCAGAAACGGCCAGGCACTGTTTGAGAACCATGCATCCATCACAGCGTCGTGTGAAGTTTGCAAGATCGAGCTGAAGCGCACGTTCGTCAGAGCCGAATACCCTATTCTGTCCAGTACACGGCCCCAACGAGAGTGTCACCGCCTTCGTTGAGGATGTTTTGCATTTGATCAAGGGCTAATGCAGACCCTGAGGATACAAAAGACAAGACGCTAAGAAACCCATGTCCCCCGTGTGAGGGACAGCATCTTCAGCAGCCTTGTCCGCAACCCTCTGACAACGGTCAAAGGGTCCATCCCTGAGGCTTCCAACATTGACCGTGCACTGCATGCCCGAGTCAGTCACTATCAACTCTCCAGCAACTCGACGCTCGAGTGGTCCAGCTGCAGTGTTGGGTAAAGTACATCTAAAAGGTACTTCAAATAAAGTACAAAGAAAAATGAGACGTGATGTACTTTAAGCAAGGTAGCAAGTACACTGGGCGCAATGTACTTGAAATAAAGTACTATAGATAAAATGTACTTTCAAAGTAAAGTACAAGTATTTTAACACAATCTTTCATGATGTCCTTCAATTCGCTTATACAGTGATTGTATGAGTGCATGACCTATTTTCAAAAACAGCAGCGAATACTTGATAAAGTCAAGTGGCCACAGGTTAGTTATTTTCAGGAATGAAGCCAAACTCAGAAGTCCCTCTTCTGAATTTGGCGCCGCTTGTACTAGGAGAGAGCATGACGTCAGCCCCGTAGCTTTCGCAAGCAATCCTTTCAGAAAGAAGTGTCCTCTCGTTAATGAAAAAAAAAAAGCAGTGAAACTGAAAGTGAGCTTGTGATAATAAATCATAATGTGACACCTCAGATTGCGGTAGGAAAAAATTAAGGAACTTTCAAGTCGAAGGAAAATAAAAAAGAGAATGTCTCAGAACATTGTAACGCCATCTCCTCTGTTGTCGTTTTCTTCGACTTGAAACTTTAATTGTTCCGCACCACAGTTTCAGGTGCTAAATTATGATTAATTTTGCTCTTCTAATATTTTAAACCTCCTCGCTTGCGCTGACCGACCGAGAAGTAGCCAGAGTTCAAAAAGCTACGGGGAAGCCGCCCCCAGAACAAGCGGAGCGATGCATCGTCTGCTGGCGACTCTGGTAAGAGTAAAATATTTCTCCCAGTGTTTCTTCGGAGTTGACAAACCATCATTTTGTGATACAAATATAACAAAACCAAATTTAGAAAATGTACTTTGAGATAGGAAATTGTACTTTCCTCAGAAAGTACCAGAAAAAATACTTTAAGTAAAGTACAAGTACATACTCAGATAATGTACTTCAAGTAAAGTACAAGTTTCCTAAACCTACTTGAAGTAGTACTTTAAGCACAATGTACTTGAAGTACTTGCCAACACTGTCCAGCTCCAACATCGACGCCAGCCTCCCAGGCATCCGCGACATCATACAGAATGTTGTCTGGGGGGAGATCAGAAAGATACTTCCTGCCACCATTCGCTCGGCTTTTATTTCGATTGCCGATATTGTTAGGGAAGAAGTTCAACAGGCATTTCAACCGGAAACTTCTGCGAGCGAGGCGGCAGCTGACGAACTGAGGGCAACTTACGCCGCAATTGCTTGACGACCGTCACCGGCTGTCCATTAGTCTGCCGATTCAACGAGACACCCCAACGCCGCAGTATTACCGACGATGGAAGAACCAGCGTAGGTCTGCACTGAACGAAGTACATCGAGAAAAACGGAAGTGTTGCGAATGGCCGACCGACGACCACTCTGCTACCACTACGTGAGGCCGACCATATCTACAGGAAGTACCCATACCAGTGAAAGGGGCTGCGAGGGTTCGTGCCGAACGACCCTCGACCACGTCTCGAGAAGCAAGCGCAGGACATTGAGAAGTATCTTCAGCGGCCTCTGTTCTTGGTGCCTACACTACTCCGAATCTGCTGATCCCTATCACCTCGACGGGAGTTAAGCACGGAACATGCTTCTACATTAAGCACAAAAAAACAGGAGAGCGGCAACGCAATGACGGCTGATTTCGTGTAGGTCGTAGTCAAAGGGCAATAATAATTTGCAGATACCAATTATCTGTGTACACTCCACAGCACACGATTTTCGACTTTCAGGGAAAATGCCGCTGAGTGGCTTGAATAAATAGAATGGGATGGTTGGTTGTTTCCAAAAGCAGGACACCAAGCTTCACCCGACTTCGCTTCGTCCCACAACTTACACAAGTTGCAGTGGTCGCGGCATGAAGCAGAAATCGCCTTTGCAGAATGGAATTGAAGTAGCTTGGATAGGAAACGAACATTGTTGCCAGCCACGAAGTCAACGGTACAGCAAAAGGCACACCCACTTAAGCAGTACGTGCCCGAGCTGGCTACACTGACCCAGAAAACAACCAGGAAAATTTGCGGAATAGAAGCCAGCCCTGCAGCTTCAGTGCATCAGATTTCAGTGGTGGCACATGACGTATGATCACAAGACGGCATAAGTCAGTCAAAGTAGCCAGTCGACCCAACTGAACACCGAAGTGCCAGGAGCGTCATCCGAAAACAGCACAGGTACTACGATTGAATGCCTGACAAGAGACTGTCGCAGAAAGAACTCGGTAACCCCTTGCCGACTCATTTGTTTCTTCAAGGAACATACAGAAACACTTTATTTTAAACCATCAACTTGTATTAAAGTAAGACAATTAATATTTCCTTGACTTCCAGGTGTCATATCTTGCTCTAAATCGCAGGTTTTGGTATGAGTCCCACTGACGTGCAGACGACGAAGTTGATGGAATGCTTGCAGGATTCAAATTCTTTTTATCACTCCTGTCACGACCTATCAAACTATCGTCCGATTCCTAGAAAGCGAAAAGACCGAAGGATTCGTTGTCACATTTGCCTGGGCATTCATCACATTAAAAAAGAAGGTTTTGTATATCCTTGTCGGCTAAAGTGGACCTCCGTGCCAAAGCCATGTTGCTTTTGGTGTAAACGCACACAAGTGACTGCTCTTTTTTTTTTGAAGGGGGGGGGGGGGGGGGCTAAATGGAGCATTCTTTCTCTGTCAAACAACAAAACAAACGAGCAAACTGCCCAAGGTCAATGGAGCAACAGGTGTGGTTTAGCCATCTGCTAGAGAGCGCGCTAAAAAGTGCTGAAACCGAAACGCGAATCACACTCGTGGTCGGGCTTTATTGTTAGTAAGGGGCGGCACGAGTGACACTCGTTACTTAGAGGCAAGAGATTAAGGAACTGCTTAATAAAGGTAATTATGTAATAAAGTGGAAATAAACCTCATTGATATACTAACCAAGCATACATCATATTCACACTTAAGCCTTTACGCCTTCAGAGTCTACACATCAAGAATTGTGTTCACTGCATTCGGTGGAGCTTTTGAGTACATTTGCATCTCTGGCACCCCAATATTAATAGATGAGACAACAGACTGGGAGACTTGTTGCATAGGGTTGCACTTCTTCCGCCACTCCTCAACATGTTGTGAACCCGAAAACAAACTTCAGTGATATGAAAATGTTATTTATTCATTTATTCCCTCCAAGGACCTTTGTACGCATCGCAGAAAGGGTACCTAAAATTACACGCATAATACCATAGCACGCTGACATTAATGAGTACAAAACGAGCCCACCTACGGAAAATGATTATTGCACTCGTAAGAAATAATTATTTCTGTAACTTGTTTTTTACAAAAACAAACGCAGCTTTAAACACCTAATTTAATAGTATGTGCTGATGCATTCTTGTATAGTAGGGTATTTTATGTACATGTAACACAATAGACCCGTTACAAAATACCATAAAACAACATTGACTGTCACCTTTTTTTCTGCGGGGGGGGGGGGGGGGCGTAAAGCATTGCATGGGCCCCGGTTCACGTTCAATGCTAATGCGGCACTCGAGTCCAATAGGCTCTGAGCTGAGTTCACAGTGATTGCTTACATAACATTCCTTTCCAACAAGTGCCTGAAGTGTGAAGGCCACGGGTAATTAGCATAGTAGCTACTGTACTTCGTTTCATCCCAATTTGGCAAACGGCCAAGGTTACAGTCCCACTGAGCCAATATGCACGTTTGAGAGGGGCACGTGACAACACATCATCAAAGTGACCTCCTTCTGCAGAGATTTGTCACACACCTACACTCCGTCTTTTTAATTGGCTCGAGGGGGCTGTGGGGGTTGCCCTTTGCTAAGTTATGGTAATGCAAAGTATACGCAGAATACAATTTTGAAAAAAGTTTATTCAAGAGACTGAAAGGAATGGTAGTCGACATTTTGCAACAAAACATCTTCTTCGGGCAAGGGACAAACAGAAATATGACTTATCTTGTCCAGGTAATTAGTACAAGTAAATAATCAACCGACTGCTACAACGCACTCTTGACGAAAAAAATTATGACTGCAATAAATCCTAGGAAATGAAAAATATGCAGTTCATCTTCGATTTCAAAGTTGCATTAAATTCAACGAATTGTTGAAATGAGTGGTGCTATCTCAAGATCTCTAAGGAGTATGGCTGCATTTATTCAAGATTCTAGAAGTGGGAATGATGGATTAGACAACTATCTAAGAGGAGTCTGATCATACACATGAAGGTTAGTGTCGACTGTTGATGTCGATCGGCAGGGTAAAGAGCCTACAAGTTTCTAAAGGACGTAGGATACCGTAATTTGTGCAGTGATCAATCCAAAATGTGAAGACTTGCTAACAGTGTTATGAGTTCCAAGGGGATAAATGAACAATTTTATGAACGTCAGTAACGAACTTTTTTCGGGATGATTGGTTCGAATGCTGTGTAAGATTTCGCGTGCCGCCACTTAAACAAACACCAAATTTTCAGTTAAAAAAAGAGCTGCGATCGAGATCAAGCTACTGAAATGAAAGCACGTTAAATCAAAATCTTGAGAACTGTCAATCTGTAAAATCGTCGATTAGTTCGAATGGTTCAAGATCCCAGGAGCTTCCTTGTTAAAAGTAGTTTTGCTTCTTCGGTGACCCAGGGCTAAAACTTCCCCTAGGCACTACAAGCGACGTATACCTTTCGCTTCGATTCTCAGACATTCCATCGTTCAAATAAAGCTAGAAGAATGCAAAAAGTTTGTGCTAAAAGTTATGTCGCAAAATTGTTGATTAGTACAAAAGGTAAAGATCGCAGGAGCGTCCTCGCTTAACGTTGCTGTGATTATGCGGTTACCTAGGGTTGAAACAACCTCCCCTAGACCCTAGGTGCGGCGCATACATTTCACTTCAATTCTCATGTATTCAAACGTTCGAACAAAGCTAGGAGAATGCAAAAATTTCATGCTAAAGGCACTAGAAGATCTATAGATCCTCGAACACATCCGGGAATCCGAGCACCACTACGGCGATACGACTGACGCAGTCTCACAGGTGCTAATAACCAAAGCGATCTTGCGCAAAAGGCTACAAAGTCTCCGTCCTTCACATCTTCACGTTATACCTGTGTCAGAGAGCTCAAATAATCACGAAATCTTCGGCAAGCAGTGGGGCGCCCACGACTACCGCGCACCGAACAAACTCGCATCCACCAGCTCTGGGTAAAGCCCCTTGATA
This sequence comes from Ixodes scapularis, assembly GCF_016920785.2. Taxonomy (NCBI): domain Eukaryota; kingdom Metazoa; phylum Arthropoda; class Arachnida; order Ixodida; family Ixodidae; genus Ixodes; species Ixodes scapularis. Next base: position 151,247,151 of record NW_024609835.1, on the reverse strand, counting down.
AAGGTATTTTTACAAGTACCGCCAATCATTGTTGTGTAAATGCGCAAGACACGTGCCACGAGCGGGTGCTCCGTCGCCATTCGCTTCCAAGGGCCGCTCATTTCAGCGCTGCGCCGCCATTTGCTTCCAAGGGCCGCTCGAGACCTGGGCCACGTGCGCTCGCGAATTTGGCGCTACTTGCAAAGACAAACGAAAACATATCGAGGGGCTTTAGCTCTGGGCGGTGCCATCTTACCGGTGATGTCACGCTTCTTGTGAGGTCATGTGACGAGTAGTCACCTTTGCGTACAAGATTGCCGCAACCAACGGCGTACAACTTTCGAACTTCTGGTTTATCAGTCTAGCCCCTTCTACCTCCTTGGCCTATAGAAAAGTCACTAAAACACTCACTTGGGAAACTCACCCTTGAAACCTGGACCGCAGGCGTCCACCGAGACCGAACTAAATACGATAACAACGCCACCCTTTAGCGACGAATCAAAGCATGTAGACTAGATAAAGATAGCGTTCTTTCATCAGCCCACAAGCTTAAAGGAACTCGCGTAGCCATCAGCGAAGACTTCCCAATTTCTGTCCGGCTCGCACGCCGTCACCTTCTTGATTTTGCAAGGCCTAAAGACATGATAAACTTTTTATAAATGATAAGTGCTACGTATTCGATGCCGCTCTTGGCGCCGTTAATAAAAAAGACACATAGCCACGCCAGCGCTTCTTCTCGATACCCTCTAGGAGTCGACCGGCAAAGCACCATGTTATCACTAACAAATCTTCAAGTCATTCTATCCTATTTAGTAACATTAGAAGCCTAATACCAAAGAGAGACGAAATAATTTCAGTAATTGAAGCGTGTAATGCCGCTTTTGTTGTACTTACAGAGACGTGGCTAGGCCCTGATATATCTAACGTTGAGCTATTTCCCTCGCACCTAAACTTTCGAGTGTATAGGTCTGATAGAAAAACTAGAAAAGGAGGGGGCGTACTTTTGGCCATAAAAGACCATATACCATCTCGGCTAATACCGCTTACCACTGACCTAGAAGTTGTTTGGGTGTATCTTTGCACAACGCCTTCCGTAATAATGGGTGTGTGTTACAGGCCGCCGGATAATATGAGAGACTGTTATTGAGCTGTATAAATGCCTTTCTGAACTCGCATGTAAAGATCCTAACGCTTTAGTTACCCTTTTTGGTGATTTCAATTACCCAAATATTGACTGGTCTACTATTTGTTCTAGCTGTGCATTTTCTCAAGAGTTTATTGACCTTTGTTTAGATTTTAGCCTATCTAATGTTATCACGCAACCCACTAGAATTACCAATCGCTGCAGCAACGTACTCGACCTATGTTTAAGCAATGACCTTTCACTCTTCAGCAACGTCACATACTTACCCAGCATTAGCGACCATCTCGTCATTGAGCTAACATTCTCCATCACTACTCCTAAGAAATCACGTTACTGCAAATTCATTCACGATTACGCGAGAGCCGACTACGCATCTATCAACACATACCTCGAAGAATTTTATTACATATTTTCAGTTAACTTCGCAGAAAGGACGGTCAATGAAAACTGGATTCTTTTCAAAGATAGACTAACATCCCTAATCAAACGCTTCGTTCCACTCACTCGAATTATATCCGATAACACTAACCCTTGGTACGATAAAACAGTTCATTGTCACTCCAACAGGAAAAAAAGAGCTTATTCGAGGGCAAAGGCTCATAACACTAACGCATCTTGGAACGCCTATCACGAATGCGCTAGGGCCTACAACTCCGCGATTCATGATGCCAAATCCAAATTTTATACTCATGACCTCCCCAACATTTTAACCAATAAACCTAAAAAGTTTTGGAAAGTAATTAACCCAGCACTCTCTCTTCCATTACCATTCGTTGACGAGTACGGCCTTCCACTTTCTGACGAACATAGTGCTCTTGAAACTAACAACTTTTTTAGCTCGATCTTTACCAATGAAGACTTGTCAAGTATGCCCAACTTGTGCCAACCCCTTCATCCTCCTATGAATCCTATCATGATCGACCACTCTGGTGTACTAAAGGCCATTGATCAGCTGAAGGAGTCTTCTAGCTCTGGCGACGACCAAATAAACTCGAAAATATTAATAAATACTAAACACGTCTCTTCAACTTTCCTCTGCCACATTTTCTCGCAGTCGCTTCAACTTTCTGAAATTCCACGCGATTGGAAAATCGCTAACGTCATCCCCGTTTACAAAGCAGGTGATCGCCAACTAATCAACAACTATCGCCCCATCTCGCTCACCAGTGTGTCGTCTAAACTCTTAGAGCATATACTATATTCTAACATAAGAAACTTTCTAGACTCCCACAGCCTTCTTTTCGAGCATCAGCACGGCTTTCGTAAGTCATACTCATGCGAAACGCAACTAACAGCTTTTCTTACTGACGTTTACTCAAACTTTGATTCTAATAAGCAAACTGACGCCATATTTATTGATTTCTCCAAGGCAATTGACAGGGTCCCTCATCAACGTCTCTTACTGAAACTTAAAAATATTAATATCCATCCCTTAGTCGTCAAATGGATCTCCGAATTCCTCACAAATCGCACCCAGTACTCATCTATTAACAACACCAAATCTACCACCTGCACTGTAACCTCCGGCGTCCCCCAGGGAACCGTTCTTGGCCCCCTTCTATCTTTAATATACATTAATGATCTCTACCTCAACATCTCCTCTTCAATATGTCTGTTCGCCGACGACTGTGTAATTTATAGACCTATTAATTGAAACCACGATAATCAAATTTTGCAGAATGACCTCGCACTTATAACTCAGTGGTGCCACAAATGGCAAATGACTTTAAACTTTAATAAATGTAAATCTCTATCATTCACCCGCAGTTCACATGTTTCATCCTTTTCTTATCACCTTTCCACTATCCCAGTAGCTACCTGTTCCTCATATAAATACCTAGGCGTTCACCTGACCTCTGATCTGTCATGGACTACTCACATAAATGCTGTCACTGCCGATGCTAACCGAACTCTCGGATTTCTTCGCCGTAACCTCAGACTAGCTACACCTTCTGTAAAACTACTAGCTTATACAACCTTGGTCAGGTCTAAACTTGAATTTGCTTCATCCATATGGTCACCATGGCAATCATATCTAACTAACAACCTTGAATCCGTTCAAAACAGAGGTCTTCGTTTTATTTACTCTGAGTACTCCCCATACACTACAGGATTACGCAAATCAGCTAACCTTGACTTACTTTCTTTACGTCGAAGGGTGTCACGTCTCACTCTTCACAAAATCTTTTACCACAACAACCATCGAAAAGATTCTCTACTATCACCTCCCTACCGTATTTTCCCTCGTTTTGACCACTCATGTAAACTGCGCTCAATTACTTCGTCATCTGTCTCTTATAAAATGTCGACTTTACCATCTGCTATTGACGATTGGAACTCATTACCTAACCTCATTGTAAACATGACTGACACTAACAAGTTTGCTGCAGCCGTTAACCTCTTTCTTTCTGAAATGCAGATATATAGGTTACAGCGTGTTTTTTATTAACTATTTTTGTTGATGTTTTTATTGTGTTCACTCCCTTGTATAATGCCCCCTTGGGCCCTCAAGGAAAATAAATGATGATGATGATGATGATGTAAGCTGTTTTATATAGGTGCTGCGAGATAGCGCCACCGGCCTTGCCCGACGCGACCTGAACCAACACGTGCAGTCGTGCATTTTCCGGGGTGGACGCTGCGGGAGATATGGAGGCGTTGCGATCACCATTAGTTCGCTTCTCGAGTACGAATCGGAGCCACTTTTTATTGCGAAAGCCTTATATGTCTCATCCTTAACTCGACCTTAAAAAGAACGTCGGCGACACGAAGGTTACCAAAACTTCCCATTGGCAGGGACTCGTCATATCAGGGCCGGCAGCTAGAAAGAGCGACTCAGCTAAGACGCTGTTTCTAGCAAGCCTAGAAAGAAAGCACTGTTAAAGCCAGCGCACGAGCTGAGCGGGACTCAACCCGCGTCTCAAGACGCTCGCGCGCCCCACCCTATGTAGTGCTTTCTGTCACCCAGTCTCAGCCGAAACGCTGTTTCTAGTAACCCGGCTGAGGTGCTTCGTCATGGACGCCGTCGAGGCTGCTCGATGTGAAAGTGGACGCGCCTCAGAAATAAAACACAAAGAAAAACACAGAAACGCAAATGGGTCGTAAATGCCAATGAAACGTTGCCAAAAGTGCGTCGTCAGAGAGCGCCCTTTCTTCGGAGGTTTGCTATCACCGGGACCACAGCCGAAGCCACGATCCGAGAGAGCAGAGAGCAGATGAAACAGCGCCAAAAGTGTGTCGTCGGACCGCGCGCTGTCTTCGGAGGTTCGCTTTCACCGGGACCGTAACCGACGCCACGATCCGAGAGAGCAAATGAAACGGCGCCAAAAGTGCGTCATCAGAAAGCGCGACATCAGAAAGCGCGATGTCTTCAGAGGTTTTCTATCACCGGGACCACGGCCGAAGCTACGATTCGAGAAAACAAATGAAACGGCGCCAAAAGTGCGTCATCAGAGAGCGCTCTGTCTTCGGTGGTTCGCTATCACACCTACGTGATTACTCAGGCGAATTAGAGGCAATAAAATTAAGAAGGATGACAAAGGCGATTTAAAAGGAATCAAAGTGAAGTAAGTAAATCATCTGTCTGTTTTTAATGCCTCGGCGCTTGGACTTTCGCCTCCAAGTCGTCTTTGGGATAGCATAAGACACCCTGTGAATTTTTTTAAAGCAGGCTCTATGGCAGTTTCTCAACTGAGTTGTTCTAGTAACATTGGCCTAGAGCCACTAAATGAGCTAAACTATAGAGTATCGGCACTCTGTTTCTCGCTATTGTTGTGGGCGCCACCACCTCTGTGCTTAGTATAGAGCACACGCAACTGCCGATCGTAATGATTCAAAAGTGCGACTTCCTCAGCTTTAGATTCGGTGTTAGGAGCTCATATAATATTGCGTTGCACTGTCATGAACTGTTTAGACATTTGTGGAGGACGGAAAACCGTTTCCTGTGATTTCAGATGAAGCTTCAGATAACTGGCAAGCATGATTTTCAGCACCAAGATAGGTAGACGCTGTTACTCTGAAGCGTAGCGTATTCAGTGGCTCTAGTTGCGCCTACGTCAGCGGTGACAACTTTTGAGACGGCAAGTGCCGCCTCCTCGGAACTTCCCCAGTGCTCCTAAAAGCGGCGGCCATCTTGCTCCCCGGATGACGCTTTGGCTACATGCGGAACAGCAGGTGTACAGCCACCAATGAGATGTCCTCGCAGCTGTTAAGTTCACGTCTTAGTAAAAATTTAAAAAAAAATTAAAAAATAGGACAACTCGAAGAATTAATAAAGCTTGGGCTTGGGTTTGGGCTAGTTAATTGTACGTGCTGCGCTGCGAAGTTCTACAGAACAAACGCGTGACTAAAAATTGAAAAGAAAAGGATGAGTTTACATTGAGATGATGAGAAACACAACAAACACGAATAAGCGCAGTTTTTTTTTTTTTTTTTTTGGGGGGGGGGGGCGCAGATTAGCAATTGTTTATTCTTTTCTTTTTTCTCCTTTTCAATGCACGAGTTTCCCAATGCGTGAGTTTGGAAAGGAGCGAAAGCTATGAAATAATATGAAACTGCGCCCATTCGTGTTCGTTCTGTTTCTCATCATCTCAATGTAAACTCATCCTTTTCCTTTCAATTTTTAGTCACGCGTTTGTTCTGTAGAACTTCGCAGCGCACCACGTCTATCAATCAGTCTATCAACTCGAAGAACATTTAACATCGCGCGTCTCGTGGTGTACGCTTTCGCGTTAGCTCCATCAGCTGCCACTCGTATTTTGATACGTGTATTAGTGGTTGTCACTCAAAATAAGCATATCTTATGGCGTCTCTAAGGTATTAGAGAGTTTTGGTAGATCATACCGATATCCCGATAACGATACCAGAAAACGACACGACGCATGCGGAAAGGCAGCCGCGGAGTATCGGGTAACCTTATCGGCGTTCTCGGAACGATCTCTTAAAACACTTTTATGCCTTATGTAATATTTTAGGTATTGAACCTTGTACGGAATTTAAAACTAAAACAAAAAGAACAATACAGCAAGTGACGAGCGAGTCACGTAACACGATTTCAATCACGTTCATATCGCCTACTCCTCTTCGTCGAACTCGACGATACTTTATTCGTAACCAGGGTTGTAAAGTACCTAGGTACAAGTAACTGTAAATCGGTATCTAGGCACTTTTGTTGTACCTGAGGTACAAACCTAGGCACTCTAATTTCTCAGTATCTGTATCTGTATCTTAGGTACATTTTCCAGTAACTTGTAACTAAGTGAAGTTACTTTTTACAGGTACTTTTCTATTCACTTTGTCAAAATTGTAGAAAATACAATATAACATATAACTGAAAATAAATTATAATTGCAGTCGTAAAGCAATTTAACATCACGTAGTGTTTCCACTCAATGAATCGAACTCAAATTTTGCACTTCACAAAACTGAATATGTTTGTGAAGAAAAAAAAACTGGGAGGACGATTCACCTTCGCCTTTAAGAGCTGAACGCGATAGGGTTATCGGGCCCCATTCGCATGGCCTTCTCAATCGCTTCTCATGCTCTTGAGTCACACAACGACCTAGTTCTTATGATACAACACTCCTGGCGCGATCGAGGAGCTTTTGCCAGTGCTTTGATGCCATCTTACCCCGCAAGGTTTATTTATGTGTTTGCTCGGCACGCGCTAACAACACTCGATGCAATAATGCCTTTACCCTGACACAGACAGACATCGAGGCACTCTAATGACGGCAGGATCGCAGTGCCATTCCCAAGCCCTCCGTCGCCTAGTCCGTATCATGTCTGGCTCGCAACCGAAGGGTCGTGGGTGCGATCCTGCGTAAATTTTTCAAATTTTTCTTTAAGGCAAATGAATTAGTTTCTGAAGTGGGATCATTTGAAACATGCGGCGACCATTAATTCGTATGTCTTTAACCCCCTTCATTCCACGCGTGACGTCACGTTTCACATGAGCGTTGTGGATTGTTTGAAATTCCCGCGCGAAGTCATGTGGTTGTGACGTCACGACCCTATCGACCATTCAGGAATTTCCCGTCACGCCACCGACACCACCGATATCCGACGGATTTTCTGTGACACGTGCTCCTAAACGCACTCGCGTTACAATATTCTCTTCCTTCCTAAAAACGAAAGAAAAAAACGTGAAAGCTTTAGCGCGTCGTTGCGTTGCGAAAGTTCGGTGCGTGTGCACTCGACTCTTCGTTTCTCCATGCGGCCGACGTCTTCAGGGCCCGCCGATGGCTTCGATGCCAGTGCTGGCGCTGAAGGGCAAGCCACGTCAACAAGCGAGTTTGAGCGGGGCGTCGTAAACAGTGGAAGCTGTGTCCTCGGTGAGCCGATTGGAGCGTGAGAGTAAGGCACGTGAGGACTCAACTCCGATGTGGACATCTGTGCAGCGCCGTCACGTGCCTCGCTCCAGTGGCCTTATTGGCTCCCGGGCCCCTCTGTTTTGCCAACTTCTACCGAGTTGGGGGCTCCTCCGGTGGCTGTTTCTCGCCGACTGTACAGTACACCAAACTTGCTCCGACAAGAAGTCTGGACTGTTTCAAGCACATGCCGCTGCAGAAAAGCGTGTTCTTAAAATTCAACACAGGACTCCCAGCAGTGCGGCGGTGGAGCGCGTTTTCAGCGTAGGAGAAACAATTGCTACCAAACTGCGATCGAAGATGTCGGAAGAACATTTCGAAGAAGTCCTTATTCTGAGGTCAAATCGAGCACTCAAGTGAAAAAGACAGTCTTCGAATGTTCTGGTGAGTGCGTTTTGCCTTATTTCTCCCATTGACACCAATAAATCACGTTTATCAAACTTGTTTTTGTGCACATCCCAGTATACAAAGGATTTAATTCCAATAATAATGTGAAAAATTTGAGAAAAATACTTGACGTGAAAATAAATGTACCTTTGAAGTAACTGTAGCTGTACCTAGGTACATTTTTAAGCGAGTAGCTAGATACGCACCTAGGTACATTTTCGTGTGAGTAACTGTAACTGTATCTTAGGTACATTTTCGAAGTAACTTTTACAACCCTGCTCGTAACACACTTTGGGATAGTATATTTTGCTGGACAGAAAGCAAACAAGCACAATTATGACTAGTAGTTACGTTTTGCATCGTGCATTTGACTGTTCTCGCGTGCATACAGCTTGGACACAGGTAGTACAATACTTTGTTTTTCGTCGCTTCTCGTTCTCACATACGGGTCCGAGCTTCCGTGATTTGACCCTCCGCGTTTATAACGGCTAATGATGCGATCTCGTTATCTGCGAATCGATGATAAGATGCTTGCGACGCGGCACGCCCTGAATGCGTTTCTTAAGTTATCGGTGATCATTGCATGTAATAATAAATGTCTGTTTTTTTCACTCATTGTCAACAAGGACAAGGAACAAATCAATAAACAGATCGCCTCTCTAGCCGCGCGTTATTCTAAAAGGATTGTGGAACTATATATATATATATATACCAGGTTTTTGTTTTTATTCGTACAGATTTGTTAAAAAAAAACATGAAAGCTACACTTATGCGGTTTGTGCGAGATGGTTATACGCCCAGGGGGACATTATGTGGGTGGCTAATTTTTGCGATAAGTCGGCTAATTAATTAAATTTCACAAATTAACTTTTTAATAAGTCAAAATAGACATATGGTTCCAATTGGAACTTGCTGAGCGCCGTCCAAAACCCCTAAATCAGTAATTTTTAGAAAGACTTCGAGTGCCTGTGAAGCGCAGTAGTGCGCTGAAGTTAAAACTTGTGGAGCAGGTACAAGGCTGGGAATAGATAAGAGACGGAAAAATTGCGCAGGCACCTTACCGAAACCGCTAGCCTTGTACCTGCTCCACGAGTGGTAACTTTAGTGCACTACTGCGCTTCTCACGCGCTCAAAGTCTTTCTGAAAATGACTCATTTAGTGGTTTTCGATAACGCTCAGCAAGTTTCTAATCGGAACCATATGTCTATTTTTCCTAATTAAAACGTTAATTAGTGAATTTCAATTATTATCCGGCTTACCGCAAAGATTAGCAACCCACATAGTGTTCCCCTGGCCGTATAACTCACTCGCGCAAACCGCATAAGTGTAGCTTTCATGGTTTTTCTTTAAAACAAATATGCAAAATTAAAAAAAAACACCCGGTATATATATATATCGTTTTACTATATCCCTAAATATATTTAAGAATGAATCCTTGACGCTCGTAACCTACAAAACAATGGACATTTGTTTGTTTTTTTGATGCGCGAGCAGACTTAGGCAGCAATTGGGTAGGAACAAGCCGCCTCCTCTATTTGAGATAATTAAAACGTTGGTCGAATTTAGACCTATAATTTAGGTACACGTTAAAAACCTATAAAGGCGCTGTTTTCTGAAGGTTGACAGATTTGTTTTAGAAAAAGCCTTCAAAGTCAAGCCAATCTGGTAAGGTATACGGCCAGAGGTATAAGGAAAGGGGGACATAATACAGGGGCTTATCGTCACAGTAAGTTGGGTAATTGCTCAAATTTGTTAATTCTATTCTAACTACTGGCTACAGTCTAAAGGTATTTCGGAAAGGGTCTATTAGACCATTCCTGAAATTCAATATGGCCAATTTGATCATTATCCTCGTTTGGGTAATGACATGTGTGCAATGCTAATCATGGTCTTCTAGTGTTTGATGAAGAACTTTGAATCAATCCACTCTGAATGAATCAACTTTGTCATCTGTCCACTCTGATAGCAGATGACAAAGTTGATTTAACACTGATCAGAATGTTCTGCTGATTAAATCACGTAAAACCTTTTCATTTGGGGGACCACATGTTCGGTCGTTACACAATCCAGTAATAAAAATTATATCACATCAAAGCAAAAACTTTTTCATTACCGAGCGCTCGCACTAAGTTCACTTGACGTTGAGCCTCATATCGGTGTTTAACTATCGCATGTTGGCATAAATGTCAGTAGGTACCTTAACTCTCCTTTGCTGACTGTGGCGTTGTTTGTTGAATGTACTCGTGAACGGTTGATCGATCTCTCAGGCAGAGAGATTCTGCGGCCGTGTTTCGTGTGCTTTGGTTGTGCCTGGCTCGCACTCAAAGGTCGTGAGATCGAATCCCGCCTAAATTTTTTTAAATGTTTATTTAATACAAATGAATTTATTTACAAAGTGATGCTAGCACGGGTAACGCTTTCACGCAACCGTACCTTCTCCATAAAGCTGAAAAAAAAAAAAAAACATAACAATTCTCCTTAGACTGAAAAAACGTTCCTCGTAGCTGAGGGTGGAAGTAGATGATGAACTTTTGTTGAACTCTAATTTTTTTCTTAACACGTCCGTAGGCGCACGATCACGAATGATCGGCGAATTCGAGCGACGCTAAAGCTAATATGGGGGCGCTAAGACACGTTGCGCCATGAGGTCAATAGCTGAAGAACTAAAGTTTCAAAACTAAAATGAGAAGCTTAGAAAAAGAAATATCCAAACCTCCCTTGGATTTCCCATTTCCCTTTGCACTAAATTAAACAAACTCACAAAAATAATCATATTTAACGAAGTCCACGCTATTCAGAAGACGACATAGCGAATGTACAGAGTATGACCTCTTACGAGGCGTTTAAACTCATCTTCATCATAGTTGAAGTTGTAATGAATGGGTGATGAAAGCACGGGAAGGCATGCCCTTAGCGAAAACCGCATATCTCGAATATATTTATGAGGAACTTAATATAAATATTTTTCCCAAATTTTGTAAAATTTAATTGGCCGCTCTTGAGTATATTTCAAATGTACTTTAACCGTATTCTTGACGCAATATTGTCATATTTCTCATTAACTCCAAAACGCAGGGCTGGCACTTTGGATGTACTTATATCGTATTCTTCACGCAATTTTGGCATACTTCTCACGCACTCCAAAACGTAGGCCTGGCACTTCAAATGTACTTTTAGCTTCCCTCAAGTTACTTAGGAATTCGTAAAAAGAATGTAATAAAACTGTATTTAAAGCACCAGCAAACTTACTACAAACAGAAATATCTTCAAAAATAACTTTAAGCAAAAATTAAGTTTTGAAGCTTTTGCAAAACAAATCTCCAGCAGTGGAACAATACTCTGCGATTACACCAATCATGGAAGGTTTGTAAGTGCCGGCAGTTGGTTTTACAAGCTTCCTATTTTAATTGTTTACCTAATATGGGTCCTACACCGATAAAATTGCACTAAATAGAGAGTTTTACTAGATCGTTCCCATGACTCCGATAACGATATCCCGATACTCCACCACCGCCTCCCTTGCGCATGCATAGTATCGTTATCGGGGCTATCGGAGATATCGGAACGATCTACTAAAACTCTCTAATGTTGCATTCGGTGCAACTTTATCGGTATTGGAACCATATTAGGTAAACAATTAAAATAGGAAGCTTGTAAAACCAACTGCCGGCACCAACAAACTTTCCATAATTGCACTAATCGTAAGGTTTTGCTCCACTGCTGGCGCTTTGTTTTGAATAAGCTTCAAAATTTAATTTTTGCTTAAACTTGGTTTTTTTAATGGATTTCGGTTTATAATAAATTTACCTTTAAACTCTCCTTGGCTCAGGGAGACGTATATGTGCCAATTCACACATAAAGTTCTACGAAGTGCAAGGAAGAATGACAACAGAAAAAAACGTTATTCAATATCACATATATTAAAGAGAATATCTATACAAAATGTCAGCTTCCAGAATAGGCATTGATCTTTATATAGAGCGTAAAAATAGTGCGAAAGGAAATCCATATAAAAAAAAAACACCTCGAGATGTTAAAACAAAAAAGTAGGTTAGCTACATTGTAACCCTTAAAGGGACACTGACAGGGTATTTATGCTAGCCACGGTTTCTATTCTTACGTGACAGCCTACCCCGAACACAATTCGCAGCTTCAAATTCGTTTTCTTTCCACCCAAAAACCGCCGATCGAGCGGTTTTCGCGTGAAAAAAAAAAGCTTCAAGCCTAAGCTCAGCACAGTTGTATAAAAGTAAAAAAAGAAAAAAAAAACAGCTTATATTACCTAAAGAACTATTCAACTTTTAAAAATGAACAAAAGAATATAGAGAAGCTCATGCATTGGACTTCAAATATGTAAACTAAGAAAAAACATGCACATTTTTAAAATAAACATATCACAATGTGCTTAAAAAAAAAGATGTGTCAAATTACTTGCTTTTTTTTTCTTTTTTTTTTTTTTTACGAGTTGTGATTGCATTCCAGGCCAGGTACCGCCGTACGCTGGTGACGTCCTCGTTGCAGAACTTCTCCATTATGTGAGCTGGCAAAAAAAAGACGGCACTCGCCATGTAATTATGATTAACCACTAAGTACTTGTCAACATGTGCAAATTCACACTAAACAAGGATTGGTAACATTTGGCTTGGACATATTCTTAATATATTCTTCCACCTCCCTAAATGAACTGTTGCCTATTAGACGGTGCAGTGATACCATGTAAACGGTTGAGAGATTGTTGCTACACAAATGAAAGATTAAAAAAGAATAATCTTTCAGAACCGGTCGATGTTTACCGATTTCATCCTCGGCCACCGGGGCTTTTATTGCAGCAGAGAAATATGCAAAGCAGGCCCATCCCATTGCTTTTACCTGATATACTGTGGTCAAAATAACCACCCCAGCCACGGAAAATAGCATTTTACACAAACAGCTGTTACTGCGAGCCTTTCCAGGGAATGGTGTTATCGTACGTCACAAAAGCAAAGTAATCAATACTGTTACCGCTCCAATATTATCCTCGGTGCCACCACAGACTAGGCGGCGTTTCTACATAGTGTTCCGTTCCCATTTTATCCTGCGGGAAGAAATTTTCCTTTGTATCTTGCACACATCCCCGTTCTCCACTCTTGCGAACAAATGAAAAAAAAATATTCTTCCTCCCACACAACGCTAAAAAGAAAATGTGCATTTTAAAGAATGCCGCTTGACGTTTAGGTGAGATTAGGAATTATCAAGTACGCCACTGCACGGCGCTTGCACACTAGAAGCTTGCAACAGGGCGAACGTCCGTTGAAAGACATCGGGCAGGTATAATGTACTGACCATGAAGGCAGCAAGCCTCAACATGTAATCCGAGATCGCTGGTATATACCGCAATCACAAGTGAAGCTGTCTTAAACACTCAACGTCGCGCGCACAAACACAGTATAAACCTCTTCCAACTTCAAAGTCGGCACGGAAACTAAACATTTTGTGCGAGCACCGGGGAGGGTCTCGCCTTCGGAGGGATGCCCAACCACTGCGGCATTGCTGGGAAGCAGGAGGCCAACCAACCGGCCAAGCTCGAACCCGACGACGCTGAATTCTGGCTGTCCAGCGTGGAGCCCTTCGAGGGCGCGAAGCTTCTGGTGACCCGGGAAGCCCAAGCATCCCGACGCGAGGTACGCGGCAAAAGACCGCCTTGCTAGGCAGTGGCAGACCGTCATCCTCCGCCTCCTAACAAGCCGTGCCTCGTCCCCAGTGATGCTGTGGGACCTGTGAAGAATGGGCGGGCACCAGCTGCCTGTAGAAGTTCGCGGATCACACCAACTGAGGAGGCGCTGCACCGACGATCTCGCAGAGTCAATGGCGGCGTTCGGCATGACTCACTAGGCCACGCTAGAGTCACTAAATATAGCTATGCTTTCAGAGTACCGCATTCCTTTTATTTCGCACTTCGCCGACAATACAGTCGGTCTATTCAACAATATTCTGGTTCCTTGCGGCATCATTGGACAGTCACGTGTGTCGCTATCATCATCATCCTGTTTTTTCAACGCCACTACCTTGGGTCCAGGCGCGTGCATGCTAAAGTGTGTTGCTCAGCACGCACTGTTTCCTTCTTATGTCGAGATACGGACAACACAACTTTGGTTCGCTGCCACAGCCTCGGCTACGGCTGCTGGCGCAGGCGACGGCTACAGCTCGGCTTGGCTCAGCTACGGGCAATCCTCCATCAGCGCGTGGACCCAAGACGGCGGCTCCTGACGCGCTTCAGACGCGTAGTTTCGGAGTTTCGGTACTCTGAAAGCGTAGCTTTATTTAGTAACTCTAAGCCACGCCAGCGGGAAACAAGCGGCATCAAGGCCGGCCATTCCTACACAAGAGAACATATCATCCGTCCGCATGAGACGGCGCAAACAAAAGAAAAGGCTCTCAAGGCGCTACTCACCTTAATCGATAACAGTGGACTGCTACTATCCATGTGAGAGGCCTGAAATTGCAAAATTCTGAACAAAGAATCCAGGCCTCCCGCGCGCGGCTACATAACGAAGGAGGAGGCGCAAAATTGCGGCGTTGAATGGATGGATGATATTCATAGATATTGGCTGTTCCGTTTATAGGATGGATGGATGGATGAATCCGGCTGAGCCCTTTGGATCGGGCGGTAGCTTACTCCACCCAGCCATTTTGTTTTACCATTTAAGCTTAGAATGTTGAAATGTGAAAACTATGTTCGCTCCGCACTGAAAAGAAAGTGAGGCTATAAAACCCCCTTGCCATCAGTTAATAAGAAAATACCTAGTTTTCTCTCGCTTTCTGCCACCATTCACTTAATCTTAGCTTGGTAATCTCTACTGTCTTGAAATCCACTCTTCCTTCGCTGTCTCTAAACCCAATGACTTTATTAAATCTATGTTGTCTTCGGTAGGCATAGCGTGAAGCCCTTTACAGTAGAATACCAAGTGCTCAGCCGTCTCGTCCTCCTCTGCACAAGCAGTGCACACTGTATCCATTTCCTGGTACTTCACTCTGTATGTTCTGGTGCGCAAAAAACCCGTCCTTGCCTCAAACAATAATGAGCTTCAACTAGAATTGTCATAAATGCTTTCTTTAGCAATAACTGTTTACCTTAATCTATAGCTTTCCAGAGCCGTCTTTGTCTGCATTTCCTCTAGCCACCGATCTCTTTCTGTGGCCTTAACTTTCTTCTTAACTAAGACCTGCTCTTCCGTAACTCCACTATAGCCTAAAAACTTTCTTCTTAATTTCCTAGTGCGCTGTCTCCTCTTTGTGTCTATACTGCTCATGCACAGATAGCTGAAAACCTTTCGTGCCCATTGCTCCCCATTCATTTGCCTCAACCGATCCTCAAATTATATCTTGCTCACAGCTTCCCTGTCCTCAAATGACGCCCATTCCATGTCTCCTTGTACTCCCTGGTTTGGAGCTTTGCCATGTGCCCCCAAAACCAGCCTACCTACTCCGCGGTGTTTTATTTCTAGTCTTGCATGCACCTCGGATTTTATGCATAGCACTGCGTTTCCAAAAGTCAAGCCATGCCCCCCCTCCCCCCCCCCCCCCCCACCATAACCCCTTTCCTCTCTCACCACCTCATACCTGTTGTAATTCCAAAGTGCTCTATTTTTCATTACAGCTCAGGCTATTATATACTTTTCATGCTCACTGAGATATTCTGCACCATCACATATGCATACTCATAGATACTTGTATTTACTAGCTCTCTCAACTGCAATATTCTGTACCTTCAGCCTCTCAACTTCATCATTGCAAAACTATACGGGGGGTAGCTTGCGCCACCTAGCCTTGAATTATTTCATTCAAAACTTTATTTCCTTTTTTTTTTCTCTCCCATGGTTAATATTCTTCTCCCTTTACCTCCCTGCAACAATCACCGGGCAGGTAAAGTACGTTTCAGAAAAACCTTTGAAATCCGGCAAAAAAAAAAAAAAAGATTTCAGCGCCGCTTTTTGTTTTTTCCCCCGGGCGAGGGAGTCGCCAATTTTCCTCTGATCCACCTCGTTCGTCTTCGAGGACGAGTGTCGCCTACGGCGTGTCGCCTATCGCTTTCAAAAGAGCGCCAGGGTTCGACTTCGATCCGCAGTGTGGGCTTTCTTTTTTATTTTTTTTTTCTCGATCATTTTGTTATGTCGAGGCATTTAGCGATATTTACGTCATTTTTTTTTTTTTAGAATTAATTAAAAAAACATTTACGCGAACGTTGTCGACGAAACTTTGCTGAACTAAAGGATTTTTTTGTGCGCTTTCATACCGAAGTTTTACCGGTTAAGACCTGGGAGGAACAAAAAGGTTTTTTTCTGCTTTGGGGAGTCAATTGCGTCATTTGCCCTGTTCCCGAAACACTGCGACATACATTCATGTATTCTACTAATGCAGAACTATTTTGGGCTCAGCTCCGCGCGGAGCTTCGGATCGATCTATACCCAACCTGGTACAGCATGAAGTTTCTAGACACACCGGAAAAGCAACAAAGCAGATGTTACGAGCTCCTGACCCTGATCGGTTTGCATGCGATATGGAACTCGCGTACTGATCACACCTTGGTACGAGAACGAGGGAAGTGTGCGTGGCGCCACTTCTTAGAGGGATTTCACTACACGCCATCCATCATAAAAGAAACTTCGTTCAAGGAGACGGAACACTGGGAGAGGTCAGGACCCTTTTAAAGCTATAAGGTCTGGAAGGTATTGCACTCTTTGGAAAGGTGTGGCTACGCAGACCAACGCGACAAACAGCGTCACGCTGAAAATGTGCGCACAATTGTGAGAGGTATGTCAGAAGTGCTGACCTTTTAGGTTGTAAATAGCAAAATGTTTTTAAACAAATAAAAACCAAGCTGGCAAAAAAAAAAAAAAGAAATTTTGTTGAACTAAATGGGCCGGAATGTTTGGCTCATACGCAAGCTTACGCGGGTTCAATCCCCGGTGTCAATTCGTTTTTGTTTTTTTTTTGCTTTTTGTTTTGTCGAGGCATTTGGCGGTATTTACTACATTTCTTCGAGGAACGAATGTTTTCGACGAAACGCGCTAGAAATATACCTCCCGTACGGAGCCATCCTCCAACTAGAGCACGGCGAAGTGACGTCGTGGCACCGACCTGCGCGGAAGAGCAGACGGCTCCCCTCCCCCCGTATTTACTTTTTTATGATGCCTTAACTTGTCTGCATTTTTTTTATCACACCTTAAGCGCGACGTCATTCGCGTAAAGCCAGCCCATAAACAGATTATGTGCGAAAATGATCTCGTACATTGGTTTTCTTGCGTTAAAGTCAGCATTCAAGACGCCAATTTCCTGCCATAGCTCACAACCGATGAAACACTCGATCATACATGGGTTGCGCCAAAAACCCAGCGGTTGAATCAGCTAGCACGTCCATCCGCCGTGCCAGTTCAAAACACAGATTACGACACTTCCAAGGCTGCGCGTTCACGGTTCGGCCGTCATGAAAACCGAGCACTTTTACAAAAAGCTGGCGGCACAAACAAAACGGGCCGACCAAGGAGCTTCAGCACACGGAGCGCGGCCATCGACGACAGGCCCATCCGCATGGCTAGACTTCTCGTCGAACGTCCAACTGGTCAAACCTATGGGCTAATGGCTGTACACTTTATAATGGGCGGTAGCTTCCGCCATCTATCCGAGAAACTAAAAACCCCCAATTGTAATTTCTTCCTTCGCCCGTCTATGCCAATTTCTTTTTCGCCTAAGGCTAACTTTTGTGCATCCTTAGAAGTATAGAGTGCACTCTGAGTAGAGGCTCCGCACTCTTCAAATACATTCTTGAGGCACTTCCGCCGAAAATTTTTGAAGTGCCCAACATATGCACTCCTGATTACTGCTAACAACGTACTTTAAATACTCTAAAATTACGCTGACATATTTTGAATGCAATTAATATACACTAATAGTGAACATACTTCAAGCATACTCCCAAAATATATTCCGATTAAGAAGGGGCTGACATTATTATTGAACTTTTGTAGAATTTTGATGACTCTCACTTGCTTATAGTGGACTAAAAATATACGGAGTATATTTTTAATATGCTGTTTTTCGCTAAGGTCCACATATGGTACCTCCAAACATTGTTTTTATTAGCGAAGTCAGTAGAGACTCAGTTAAGTCGCTATTTAGCAAAATTCGTTTCTAGCCGGAAAGAATCTGCGATTTCACAGGAAAATGGAGTTGAGCATCGGCCTTATTATGGACTAAAGCAAATCAATACTGGTTCTTGGTAGGGCTCCGAGGTTTTTTTTTTCGGATAAATGTGAAAAACTCCGAAAAATACCCGCCGTCGAAATTTTGGTTCATTCGGATTTGCCCGATAAATTTTGAATTTGGATGTGCCAATGCCCAGTGCCCTCCCCCCCCCCCCCCCCCTCACGAAAACATAATAATAAAAAGGAGAGACGACTACAGAACAGAATAAATAAAACATGGAGGGGACGAAAGGCAGACGAGTTTTATTATTTCTGTTTTCTAGTATACTTCACCGACACTTTCATTACGATTATAATAAAAGACACTCCTTACAAGCAAAAGGGCCTATGCCAGGCATTGTGCCTTTATCTCTGCCCCCTCTGCGGAAACAACTCCGCAAAACAACAACAAAAAAAAATAAAAGAAATAAAGAAGAAAACGTCTGCTTCACACGCAGGCGGTCGTGGGTTCGACCCGCGGTGGCGGTATAGTTGCTTTTTTTTTTTTTTCGAACATTTTCTTTTGATGGGGCATTTGGCGATATTTACATTTCTTTATTACGATTAACATTAAAAAGAAAAAAAATGTTGTCGACGAAAATGCTAAGAACTCGAGCTAGTTGCTTTGGATCACGCGGAACGAGCGCCCCTGCAGCGGGTGCAGTCATGCCAGTGAAGGCTACTCGCTCGCCGCTTGCACGGCCTTCGCAGCTATTCTATGCAAGGGTGATAATCCGTCGTATTAAGGCCGGTTCAGACACTTGCGTTTGAATGCGTTTGACAGCGTTGCGTCGAGAACCGAAAGCGAGTCGCCGGCACATCTGTGCATCGTATGAAGTGTGGAATCCAATTCAAGGAATCATCTCGGAACGCGATATAAGCAGCAGGGATGTCCTGGTTTCTCGCTGCCGCAACGCAGTCAGACGCAGTCAAACACAACTGTCTGAACCAGGCTTTACACACAGGTACAACTTCAGAAAAACGCGTACGAAATTACTGCGGCTGGGCTCTGTCGCCTCCGCTACACATAATCTTCATTTGCAATAGGAGTGACCGGGCGAAGTTTGAAAATGGAGAACGCTTATTTTGATGTTCCTGAGAACGCGACGAGTACAGGCGGCAACGTCGACAACACGCACCAGCGCGGACACCGCCGAGCCGCCGAGCACCCGACCGCACTCACGCCGAGCGGCCGACATTTCAAAACGCAGTCAGCGGCATTCAAAGAAAACGTGTTGTTGACGTGAAAATAAGTAAAATGTCAAAATAAAAGCGTTTGCTTTGACGTCCGTGACGTCATTGGCCACGCCCCCTGCACTTCAATCGGTGGCGAAAATACGCAGCCACTCTCCAGCTTCTGCGTCGTAGAGGCAGCTGTAGCTCTGTGCCGTCGTTCTTCTCGGCGTTTCGCCCGTTCTTCGCCGTCTCACCGCTTATCCGCATCGCTGTCACCGCCTAGAATGAGCATCTTTTCCACCCTTCTTCTTTCTTCAGAGTTCTACTAGAGTGCGTTGCCCTACAACGATGTCGTTCAACGAAGGTGACAAGGGGCGAGTGGTTCCACGAAGGAGGGGAGCTTCTTCGTCCTACTACTAGCAACTCCCCGAAAGAAGCTAAAATTGTCGCGTAGAAGAGTCTGCACCAAGTATAACCGCCAGCCGCATGTCCGCCCACGAGTGTTGGGACAACGGGAAATCCAAGTGGAAGAATATAGACTCCGAGAAGAAGCGGGGCATCCACGCAAGAGGTGTGTAATCAATTTCTATATTCGGGCAGAATAATGCAATGCGTTCGCAAAATCGCATGACAGGACGTGTGTACTAAATAACTCTGCAGGGGTCTTTGCCGTGGCAACCTGCAGCCTCCGCAGGAGCTAGTCAAGCACATTACTGCGGAGGCCGTAGGCGGGCAGTGACAGTGAATTGTCGCTATCTTTGGTGCTTCTTGTGCCGACTTTGACAACTTCCTTTTGCGTTTTGTGCTATGTCCAAGTGAGAATTACGCTGTGACATTCTGGTGGCGCCACACTACCTCAGCTTGGGCTCCGGCCCCTGTCTTAAGATTAGAGAGGCAACCTGGACGTATCAATAAAACGCGGCGCACAAACTGACACTAGTGCACGTAGACGTTAGGCTAAGTAGGAGTTTAGAATATGTGAATTAGAGCACGCACCTCATCTCCTTGTGGGCTAATCCTTTGAAGAAAAAAAAAAGTCTTGTACTGGTTTAATTGACTACCAGCTCTCATTTCTTCATTGTAACCTCCTAAGAAATGCCATTATGAGAACATGAGACGTGCTACTAGATCACACAGCTTCCAATCTTTATTTATAAAACAGATCTGTCAATGCTCTTCCGTTTATTATTTCGATTTTGGCATACTGTCTCGCAGGAACGCTAAAAACTGTGACAATAGACAGTTTTAGTATAGCGTTGCTGGACCTTACGTACGCAATACGCAATAGTATAGCGTACGCTAAAAATGACCTGCTCGGACCGAATTTAGTTGTGCGTTACGTTTTCGAGTGAACACCGCGCGTGATCTTGGATAAATTTGCTAGAGCCGCAGAATTCCGCGTGCTTATAGCGCAACCATGCTCCTGGAAAGAAATATTGAAAATGAAAACGTGTCCAATAATTTTATTTCAAATTAAACCAAGCCACAGCTGCCTCGTCAAGCGCGCTTTTCTGCGGGGTGCAGAGGCTACGAGTACGAGTGCGTAGCCAAATTCGATCACGGAGCCTCCGTCACTCGTCCCGTGGAAACGGCACCTTGTGCCAATACTATCGCGGAATAAAATTTATGACCCTGATGTCCAGTGCATAGCGAGAACTTCGGTGATTTCTTTTAAAGTCGTTCGTCCGTCGTCGATGAACTGTGGGAATAGGCTTAGCGTTGAGCAGATCGCAGCGTCGACGCTCATTCCGAGCGGCGAACATTTTCACTGTGCACTCCTCCAGCTGCAGGGCGATCTGATTAGACCGCGGTACATCCCAGAAAGAATCGCCGAGCTGAACACCACGCAATTTCACGTAACACAGAACTTCGAAAACATCACGTCGCCCTTGCTGCGCCAGTCGAGGCAACCGCCATCTTGAAGCTGGCGCTCTCGTTGGGCCCGAGATCTCTCGAGAGCGTCCCGCAAGGCCCGCTAGCCAGCAACGCAAAATCCCCAGCGTTGCGTGCGTACGCAATACGCTAGCCCTTTTATTGCGTTCTGCGCATGCGTACTTACGACCCGCAATTTCCTTGCGTACGCAAAGCTATACCGTACGATCCACTAAAACTGTCTAATGAGTCGAGTTTTCACGATTGCAACTTGTAGGTTTCCCCTTTAGGGGTGCCATGTAGGAACACAGTAAATTCCTTGGGTCTGGATAATGGTGTGTTTATTGATGAATACGCCACACGTTTGCCCGTGGGCCAACAAGGTCCGAAATAACAGCCCTGTCTCTTTTGATGGTATCACCATTCGGTGTCTGCGCTGCCGCTACTGACAGTATCACGGAAGGGAAAGGGTCAGAACCAGGAAGGAAGACTTTTATGTTTACCAACAGTTGGCATTTAACATTTCTGTAAGGGGGTCATTGTGACAGTTTCTCCTAGTTCTCCGGTGTCTTCACCTTGCCCGTAACACTCGGCGTCAATGTGTTATGCTTGCCTAGATTCGCCAGCCTCACAGCTGCTTGACTTGGGTGACATCATGGAGGTTGCGGTTGCTGCGCCACCAACTAGGCCCCCTCAACCGCCACATGTGGTCGTCTGAGTGAAGACGACTGGAGGCCGCACTGACTGGAGGAGCTGAACCTGCTGCAGGTGGAGCTACATCAGTGTCAGGTCGCCTATTAGCAGGTGCAAGCCCAGGCTTGCACCTGTCGAGCTTGAGGTGCTCCAGCTCGACAGACTAATCAAGCTGCAACAGCTGCTTGTTCTCGGGGCCCAGCTACAACAGTAGGCTGATTTATTCTATTTGTTTCATCTGCCTTTTTAGTAATTATAATGTTTTACATTTTTTTGTGTTTAAGAATGCTTTTTTAAAGTCCGTAACTTGCTTCATTTTATCCCTGACCTGAAGTTGTTACAAGTATAGACCTATCTCGTTCAGCAAAGCCTAGCATGTATTTAAACTTGTTTCTCGATTGGCTATTTGTAGTGAATATTTGATGCAAAAGGGCAGTTACGTCAGCTTTAAATGTATTCTCTCAAAGAGGAGGAAGTAACCGAGTATTTTTCTTTCTTACTAATTACATCGTTTCTATGTTCAGACAATAGGAAGCTAGCCCCAGTGAGCGATTGTTATCTCCACTGTAGACGAGATATTTGGCCAGTGTCGTACCACAGCTATCCTGGGGTCTTTAACTTACATCACAGTAGTCATACACAACCGCATGTTAGTACAATCATCGTCCACATCGATACAAGCAGAGGCAGGAATTGAACTCTGGATACCTATGTTTAGCTGTGCGAGCTTTCCCTCCACGTGCTCCGAGCTGTGAGGCGTTAGTGCAATCGACCACCGATCTCCCTGAACGAAAAATAGGAAACTATGTTTTAATGTACAGCGAGGTGTTTCCTAAATATTGCCACTGCTATTTATGCAATGTCTATTTTATTATTGTTTGTCTATCTGCAGCCTTGTTCATTAAATGCTGTTGTTACAGAGTTTTGCCATAGTTTTAATTGAGTTCAGACATGTCTCGTTTCCTCTCCAGGGGCATGTGCCTCGCAATCCTCTATGGACTTTCACTGCCTCCCAGAGTAAAGTCAACACCACATTGACGAGGCTTGCACACTGCCTTTTTATTGCGGAGATCGCCGTGTCACCGAGCTTTTGGTTGCTCGTCAAAAGATCCCCAGGTGGTCAAAATTAATCCTCAGTACTCTGCTGGAGCGTGCCAGATGCCATCGCTGGTTTGGCACGTAAAACCCCCAAATTTGATTTCACTCCCTTTTCACGGCACACTGCTACAGTGCCGACATAGCAATTGGGCCCAAGTTTGCAGCTGACCAGATTGTGATGCAGTAATTGAACAGCGGTTCCAGCTAAACCCTGCTATGGTGCTCGCCTCATTCATTATCGCACTCAGTAATACATAGTGTGATGCCATCAGTAGGGCCTTGCATACTTGTGTTGTTAGGTACCGTTAGGTAGGGCACCCTCGACCGCCTAACATCCGAAGGTGTCCTCACAAGGAATTGCTGCACTATTGCAATATTTATTCTAACCCAAAGTTCTTCATGTGGGGTGACAGCTGCAAGATATGATGTCAGACATCCTCATGTATAAGTTTATTTCAAACAAATTTGCCCTGAACAACTCGCTGAAAAGTCTCAAGTGGGAACATGACAAAGTTTTGAGTTATTTCTATGTAATTTCCTGAATCTTTTCACTTGCTTTGTATCCTGGTACCCCTCTGCTTTATGCTATTCCCAAGATTGAATTGTTCTCAAGCAAAACGTTTCCACAACAAAGAAAGCAAGTTGGTCTTGCTTCTTTTAAAAGGTTCACAAAACAGCAACGACCAGCATAGTTTAAAACACTGTCGTCCAGCTGGAACCCGAGTAGAACAAAGACAGTGCAACAAACCGTGGTGACTGACTGGGTGAGAAATTGGCGGATTTTTTTCGGTTCAAACTAGAAAGTCTGTGGCCATATTATAAGGTTGATTTGTTTCTCGTCCGATTGCATTTTGAGATTGAACATGGCCAGTGACTTGATTCTTCGGTGACCTAAGCTAAAAAGGGCATGCTCTGCGTTCAGTGCCTATACTGGAATCACCATGCAATGAGTTGAGCCCGCACCCATGTCCTGTTGGATGTGTCCATGGGGTCTGGAGCCGATGGGAGATGAGGCTGCCTTGGACAACATCAGGGGGGGGGGGGGGGGGGGGGCTGGTGGAGTAGGAAGTGGCTCGTTCTGCAGGCGGGCCAAGTTTTGCAGTGCAAGTCCACCAGTGACCATCACAGCTGACCATTCGGGCTTGTGCTGCAACCACATGTGGAGCCACGGAAAGTGCCTAGGCCCACTGCACTTAGTTCCTAGTCTGGAAGTGGGCCTTTTGGTACCTACACAAGACAAGAATTAAGAACCAATAAACATTCGTTTTTCTACTACTGATTAACGTATTGCTGCTCACACAAAAACAATACAGCACAATTATTGTTTAAATAGAAAATGTGGGACTAGTTTGTGCAATAGTGTGTGTCCAATTAATGCTCAGACTACTGTTCTCATAGAACGTTCTGTGTAGGAAAACACTCTTCAGATGTAGACACAGTTTTTTTGTCATGGACGGATAATGTCCCTTCCCACACATTAAGCTTCAAACAGTCTCTTTTAGATGGCTGCAGGCATCAGCACAGTTCGGGCGGTATGACGTACGATATGGACTTTTGGTGCTAGTTGTATTTTCGGTACACTTTGCTGCTTGCTGAAGGCTATCGCTCTGCGAATGGTGTGGCATCGGGGTATGTTTCCTAAATTAGTTTATATTTTTGGACTCGTGAGCCGTAATCTTATAAGCAACGAATGCCAGGAACCAACACTAACCAACCGCGATGAACAACAAATGTTCTCAAGCATTGGGTGTTTGCCATCCAGTTTGGTGGACACGACACAAAAACAAAAACTGTTTACACCTGGGACTATTGTCAGTTACTAATTGCACAGAATACTTAGTGAATGCCACCAAATAATGCTTTCATGTGTATGTAAAAAGTAACCACTCGCTCATAATTTCCTAAGTCTTCATATTTGAGAATCTGGCGATCAAAATAAGATTCATCTGGGAATAGGTGGTGGTGTGACACAACATCGTCTCATACAACATTCACTGGAAATGTGCTTTCGTCATGATCATTCTGGTAACGAGTGTTGGCTCGGGCCGCAACTATCGTGCTCGTCAACCCGATCGGGAGTTCGTTTTATTTTACGTATTTCTGTGCTAACAAGAGCCGGCAACCGTTTAATGACATTTCTTTCCCCAGAAGAATGCGAGTACCGCACGCTCGGTCGTGACAACTGTCGCAGGAAACAGGTTTGTTTTAAAGTCCGCTTTGATTGACATTGTTACGTCAGAGTTTAGACCTACGATACCGCGCATCTCAGCATACATTTTGATTAATTAAATTTGGCACGACTAACACAAACAACAGGAGCGAACTTACCTGCACGTTGATGGAGAAGTATCCATTTCTGTTTCCACATTGGGACCGCCGGGTCCTCTTATCAACCGCCGCGCCACCCGCGAACTTCACCGAGCGGGCGAAGATGGTCCGTGCGAGGATCCGCGAAACTCGCTCCGCAACCCGGCACACTGTTGGTCGCGGCATGTTCACATGGTTCCCGTAACAACTTGGAACGTCGCGGCATCTTAAAAGCTCGAAGCAACGAGGAGCTGCAGCATCAGTGAGGGCCGCAGGCCCCGAGTATTCGCGCTCTCGGCAGAGACAGCAGAGTGCTCGCTACGGTCGCATTAATGAAGTGGCACTGCATAAGAAATTCGGGGTCCCTGAAGTGTTCCAGCGGGTTCAGGCGTCCTCTGGAACATCGTCTTGTCACATTTCTCGGTTAGCTGTCACCTGTGTCGTCGCAGAAGATCTCTTCTTCGCTTAAAAGGAAGTGCGCGAACTCCACGAGCGAATCGTCGGTCGCCATGACAGTCCAAACTCAAGTCGAGGAGCGGCTCGACGAAGCACCGAACCTACCTTGAGATTCTCGAGGAAAGAGTCGAGTATTTCCTCGAGTCTAGGAGTGTTTGGAGTGGAGGTCGGTCTTTTGAAGCGCAAAATCGGCCTCGAGTGGTGTTTCGAGTCGAGTTTGAGTCGAGTTCGAGTCGAGGCCCGTTTATGAATTCGGCTGTTAGTGTCACTCCAAAACGATGGCAATGACGATGGGTAAAGTGATTGGCACGCAAAATATTAAAGTGGATAGGCATATTTCCATAAATAACTTCGTGGTCTTATATAAACACCTTACCACACATCGTTGCGCTAAGTCACGAGTTTTAATTCAAATTTAAGTCCAATTTGATTACTACTATCAGCCATTAAAAGCCAGGATAATCCAAAATTTAAACATCACTTTCATTCGCCACAACGGCCACAACGAAAAAAATAACAATTGGGGTGTTTATGCCGCCTAAAACGTAGTCTGCCTCAACGGGCGACTGGTCTCCCAGCTGTAGATGAGAAATTTAGCCAGTGCAGTACAACCGCTAGCCTGGGGTTTTCAACGTGCACCACGCAGTAGAGATACATTACCACACGCCGGTACAATGTTCATCCAGGTCAAAACGGGCAGAGGGATTGAACCCAGGATCCCTGGGCTCTGCAGCGCGAGCTTTAGCTCCGCGTGTTCTGAGCTGGTGTGCGCGGGCCCAATCGGCCACTCGCCACTCGCCACAACGAAACATCATTTATAGTGTGTGTGGAGGACGAGCTCAATAACGGTTAAGAGTTGAGCTTGTTGGTAAATACTTGTAAATATATCAGCTTGAACTTTAGAAATATCTAGAACACAAAGACAGAAAGGACAGGATATGACACACAACTGCCTACCAACGATGTTTTAGTGTAAACCTCTTCCTTGGGCTTTTGCTCCTTTAATCCGGTTAAAATTAATAATTTTAACCGGATTAATCGTCACCCTTTAGTTATTTAATTATTTGATTAATCGTCCTCGTTCTAAAGTCAAAATTATATATAGGGTGCCCCAAGTAAAAACCGTAAAAATCGGCGCCTGCACAGAGCACTCTAAACGTTTCGCCAAAGATGTATTTGACAGGTCGTTTTTTTTTTTCTTGTAAAATTAGAAAGCGTAGCTCCCTTTCTGTAAAAAATAGGGCCAAGAAACTTGCCAGGGTCAACGGGCGATGACGACGGAGACGACCGAGTCGAGTTAAGGGGCGCGTTTGGTGCGCGTATTAATAGATCGCATCGGGAGTAGCGTCCAAAGGTGTAGCCGACTATACTCTGTTTCACCTTATGATGTACCGCAGGGAAGTCTACAAGCGCGAGCTCCTTGCTATAAGGCACGTCCCGGCGGCACAAGCTCTCGTGCACTAAAGGCTGCTGCCAACGCTATGAGCTCGCGCTTCTAGGCTTCGCTGCGGTACAACATAAAATGAAACGGAGTATAGCGAAAGAAAGCAGACGACACGCAGACGAAATCTGTTTTTAGCAAAAGCGCCGTTGTTACGCAAACGCGTTTCTTTTTTACTTTAAGATTTGCTATTTTTTATTTTTTTTGGCGTGAACTAAAAAAAAGATTATGTTCATTTTAATAAAAACCACGGTGGTTGCGATTGATTGATTGAAACGATTTTTATTAGCAGAAAATGAAATAAACGCCGTGCCGTTTGAAGTGTATTCATCTGGAACGGTGGCTTAGGGAGGGAAGATAGGACCAAAGACGAGAGAGAGAAAGTTTAAGGAGGGAAAGATAATTAATTATATGTACAGGGGAAGGTTCGCTGTGCGCACGAGGCAAGCAGCGAGTCGAGAATGTGTTTCCGGTGGTCGGGGGGCTTTGTGGAGTGTGGGCATGTTCATTCCGCATGACTTCTGGGGCGATAGCTCGCCGGGATTAGATTGAGGTGTGTAGCCCTGTGCATGGAGTGCTTGGGACAGTCCCATATAATGTGAGGGCACTTCGCCGGCACTTTTCACTGAGGGCAAAGTGGGCTAGGGCCAACATCACCCTCGGAAATAGGGCGGTGAAATCTGGCCCCCCACACTGGTGTCAGTGCCGTTTCTGAATGAAGCTTACGGAGGCAGATCCTCTCCCATCTAGTGGATCCAGACGGGAGGAAACATTCCTCCTGAGGAAGGAGAGCAGCAACTCGTGCCATTCTGGCAAGACGAGCGGCCTCCTTGCGCTCCAATGGCTCCACGGGAACCTGGGCTGAATTGGGATGGAGGGGCGGACACAGCCTTGTGAGGGTTCAAAGGTAAGTAATAAATCCCTCTCGGCTGTGTACGCCTTTTCGTTACCCGGAATGTCGGCGTGGCCGGGTATCCACGTTATTGTTATGTGGCCCCCATTGGAGCGGTATAATTTACATACGGATCGGAGCTCCCGGACGGTTCCATTGCGGCTGGTCAGGCAGGCGCACTCTCCACTGCCTCCTGTGAGTCTGTGAATACGCGCATACGCCTACCGTGGTGATGTGAGTGTGACTGAATGGCCCACAGAATTGCTTGGAGCTCTGCAGTTTTGGAACTTGGGTGTACGGTGCAATTTTGCTGCATGTTTGCCGGGTGGTGTGTGAGTAATAGGCAACAGTGGTTTCTCCGTCATCTGCTTGGGCGGCATCAGAGTAAATGAGTAAATTTTGTTTTGTCCGTTTCCAGTATGGTAAGGGCTTTGATTTGCCGAGTTGCAGCCGCCCGCTTGCGATTGACAGGACGCAGGCCAAGTGTCTGTAGGAGTGGTTTTAGGTTTACAAGTAGCGTGTCCTCCCACGGAGGGTTAGGAGGGGCGTTGCTTAGGGCCTTGAATACGGGATCTCCCAGGTGACACTGTATAAGCCGGCCGGCCTGGGTTCTCTAAAGACGGAGTTTCTGACTGATGAGCATTTCAGCGGCAATCTCTCTAATGGAGTTGAGTTGTGCTGCCGAGTGGTGTTGGGCCACGGGGGTGATTTTGGGCAAGCCAGTTATGACCCGAATGGCTGCGCAATTAAGAGTTTCAAGTGTACGCTCCTGCGTACGAGTCAATTGAAGATAGTTGTACCCGTACACAGCCTTAGAAATAAGGAGTGAACGGATCAACTGGCGCAGGAGCTTTTCCTGAGCATCCCAGGTTTTGCCTGTGGTACGACGGATAATGTATAGGCCGTGCTTCCAATGGGCTTTAATGGAGCGCATCCAGCTCTGGTCCCCTCCATTTTGATCAATGGTGAGGCCCAGGGTGCTGAGGCAGGGCTGCTGTTCGAGTGTAATTCCGTGAAGATACAGCTTGAATAGGTCGCTGTAGTTTTTACGTCGCCCTTGGCCGTGGGCTACGATCATGTAATTCGTTTTAGTGGGGGACAGGGCCATGCCGTTGTACTCGAGGAACTGTGGGGTCACGTCCAGGGTATGTTGAAGTGTATTCTGTTGTGTAGCTAGTGGGGCGCCGGCCGTCCAGAGAGGGATATCGTCAGTGTATATTGTAAAACCGAGGCATTCCACTTCGTCAAGTCGGAAGGCGAGCTCGGTCATAGAAATAATAAAGAGGGTGAGCGAGAGAACTGCCCTTTCAGGCACTCTGTTGCATTGTGTGTGATGGGCTCTGAAGTGGCGCCTACCATGACTTGAAATTGGCGGTCTTTTAAGAATGACTTCACGAAATTTAGAATGCGATCGGTGAAGCCGAGGCGTTCAGCGGTACGGATTACGGTGTGATGAGGAATTGTGTCGAATGCTTTCTGCACGTCGGCCGAACGATCGTGCGTGGACCGGAAGTAAGGGGTGCGGTAATGTCGTGATGTATGAGCGCAAGACTATCTTGCTTGGAGAGGTTAGGGTGGAATCCGGTTTGCATAGGATGCAATTTGTTGTGAGTCTCTAAAATCCATGTGATTCGAGTAAGGACCATGCGCTCCATCACCTTACAAAGGTTAGATGTTAAGGAGATGGGACACAGGTTTTTGATATTAGTAAGCGACTTGCCAGGTTTGGGGATGGGTATGACGGTCAAGAGCTTCCAATCGTTGGGGAGCAGCCCTGTTTGCCACACGTCATTAAAACAGTTCAGCAGATCCTGCATATCGACTTCAAGGAGATTCCGTAAGGCATTAATGGTTATGCGGTCTGGGGCAGGGGCGGTATTGCACTTGCCCGTGTTCAGTGCAAACACCAGTTCCCCCATAGTGAAGAGGGAATCTTCGGAAAGATGCGCAGTTTCTGTTTGGATCTGGTAGCATTCAGAAGGCGGTGGAGTAGAAGGTATAAGGAAGAACGTTTCTGCAGCCGGTGTTTCCAACTCGTCTTCGGAAATGTGCAGATGCAGGGCCAAGTTGCTGCCCGTGTACTTATTCTTAGTTTTCCCGGCCATGCCCTGGTAGGTTCGCCAGACCTTGAGCCCTGTCCTTTCGTTGAATGAGTTGCAGTGTATCTGCCACGTGGATCTGTCGAGCTCCAGGGTGTATCGTTTGGCTTTGGCGGTAGCGAGGTTGAGTTTAATTTTGAGGCGTTGGCTTCGCTTGTTTTTACGGTATTGTTGGAGTGCCTGGGGTCGGCTCACCCACAGGTATAGGGGATGAAGGTCCAGAAATGGGGAGTCTTCCTTGACCTGATATGTAGATTGAGCCTAGTTTAGAGCCGAGTTAAGAGTAGAGAAGGCTTCACGGAAAGTGTCCCATTTAGTGAAACGTATTTTCTTGCGTGGGTGGCAGCCAATGTAGAGTGTGGTGCAGAGAGGGACGTGATTACTTCCCATAGTGTCCGTATAGGCGCTCCACCTGGTTCTGAGGCCCGAAAATGCCCATGTCAAATCCGATGGTTACGAGCAGTCTCGATAAGGAGGTAACGCCATCTATCAATGCGAGCGCCGAACGCGACCCGCCAGTCCACTTCGTCGCCTGCGTCGCAGCCCGCCGGTGACCCTGGCAAGTTTTTTGGCACTATTTTTTTCCAGAAACGGAGATACGTTTTCTGATTTTACAAGAAAAAACGGACCTGTTAAATACAACTTTGACAAAAAGTTCAGATTCCTAATTGTAGGCGTTGATTTTTACGCTACATTTTAGATCAAGCCTGGTGATTTGGAACGCCCTATACATGTATATATATACCGGGTGTTTCTGCGAAGACTTTCAAAAATCCTTAAAGTTAAAGCGTAAAAAAAAAAAAAAAAACTTTGTTCGGGAACAAACTACCAGCCACGGCGGACGTCAGGGATTGCCAAAAACATACTAATTAGCCAGCTAATTAATTAAAATTTGTTAAATAACTTTTTAATTAGGGGAAATAGACATATATGGTTCCAATTAGAAAGTTGCTGAGCGTTATTGAACACCACTAAATCAGTCGTTTTCAGAAAGACTTTCAGCGCGTGAGAAGAGTAGTAGTGCACTAAAGTTACCGCTCTTTGAGCAGGTACAGTACAAAGCTAGCGGTTGCGATAAGGCGCCCGCGAAATTTTTCCGTGTCTTATCTAGCCCCAGCCTTGTACCTGCTCCACGAGTGGTAACTTTAGTACAATACTACGCTTCTCACGCGCCGAAAGTCTTTTTGAAAATGACTGATTTAGTGGTTTTCGATAACGCTCAGCAACTTTCTAATTAGAACCATATGTCTATTTCCACTTATTAAAAAGTTAATTAACAAATTTTAATTAATTAGTTGGCTAATTACTATGTTTTTGGCAATTCCTGACGTCCGCCGTGGCTGGTAATTTGTTCCCGAAGAAAGCTTTTTTTTTTTTGACGCTTTAATTTTTAGGATTTTTGAAAGTCTTCGCAGAAACACCCGGTATATATGTTTGCCTTTGTTGAATATGTGATAAACGGCAAAATATACAATTTTGATTAAAAATCAACTTTGATGAGGAGTTGGGAACAGTCCAAAGACACTCACTCACAGAATATTACTTACGCTGCACGATCGAAGCAAAGAAGTTCGTTAATATTCTCCGGCAAGAGCGGTCTCCTTTGATTGTTCACAACAGTCTCTGCTGCGCTAA
The DNA here is from genome assembly GCF_016920785.2 of Ixodes scapularis. Lineage (NCBI taxonomy): Eukaryota > Metazoa > Arthropoda > Arachnida > Ixodida > Ixodidae > Ixodes > Ixodes scapularis. Next base: position 151,215,384 of record NW_024609835.1, on the reverse strand, counting down.
ACGTACACTCGCACGGCGTTGAAGTGGCCGGCACACGTGTAAACTTCTGCACTTGTCTGGATTTACAAGTTTCACCTCAAATTTGTCCTTCATATAGGTATACTCACCCAAGTTTGCGTGGTGAAAGCGTATTATTTTTACTTTCTTTTGGTTTATCAAAATGTTACCAATTAACCGGCTAAGGAATAATCGCGATTAAAGCATTAATCGAATAATTGGTGGGTTAATCGATCAATTACCCAGTCCTAGTAATTTAGCAAAAGATTTATTGTATATTGGCCTCGAGACCCAGATTGAATTGTGAGAAAGCGTGCTTTTATTTATCCATGGTTATCTGGGATGCACGTGTCGATTCCATCTGTCTACAATGCGGGTGTAGACAAAGCATCTACACTAACGGCATTGAGCACGGGTAAGGGTACACAGCACCAGCTCTTAGGAGTTGATTCCAGTGCTCGAGCGCTGCATTGGCGCCTCCCATGACTTCGGCCTCAGGTGCGTAGCGTTCGTTTTGCTCCAAGTAAGTGTAAAACAAAGCGTAGTTCCGCTCTCCACCACATGAGCCTTGCCAATCGAATCTCGAGGCGAATACCTCATCTCACAAATGTCTGCAGTAAAGCCAAAGGCACAGGCGCGTGAGCCTGGCTCAGCAGAAGGCTTTTGTTTGTACGAGAATTCGTGCATAGGAGGCACTTTTCAAAGCCACGTGCCTGTGCCCATGCATTAGCTTGCACTACAGATGTTTGTGAGATGGAGTATAGGGCGTGATTTTTACAAATATCCATTTGAAGAAGAAGAAACACTCTGGTCATTCAGGCGTTCCTCATGCTATATCCGAAGCACTTGGCTTCCATCGGATGATCAGGGCGCGGTACAGGTCGTCCCAAGTATTTGTCTTCCCTCAAGGCAACGGACGGCTACGACTGGCCGTTGTCGACGCTGCTCACCATGCGTGCGACCTTGAGCGTTTCAGCCTGGCTCGTCTTGCTGCCGCTGCTGCCCTCCGGGGTCAAGTCAGCCGCCGTATACCAGGTTCCCGCGGCTGCACCCCGCTGCGTATGCTTCGTTGGTCTTGGCGGGTAAGCAGGCAATTTGACTCCGGCTGTGCATTCTCCGTGCTTTCTACCAGGTCCCTCTAGTCACAGGCAAGGTAATAAGCTAAAAAATTTGTTTTTATCGAAACAGAAAGATTGTTCATGTTACATAAGAGGTAGTGATAATAATAATAATAATAATAATAATAATAATAATAATAATAATAATAATAGAAAATACTTATCTCTATTTGCTCAAAAGAGCAAATAAAGTCTGTACCGTACCGTGGAGCCCAGCGGTGCCGCCTCTAGGAATGGCGATTATGTGATGATATATAGAAGATAAGAGTCTTAAAAGTACAGCCGATTTACTGGACACCACCTGTAAACATTCGCGTAACCTGGCCCTAGATATTCACACTTAAATTTTATTTTTGTTGCCATAGCTTCACCGGCCGCCATATTCGAGTGCGCTGTTCACAGCTCGTACTCAGAATGAGCTCAAACTTATATTCTGCCGGGACCGGCAATGACGACAGTGCGAGATGCGCGTTGCAAAAGCACTTTGGAAGCTCGCAGTCACCTTGCCACTTAGCAGCCACGAAACTAAAGTCTTGCTAGTGAAATTAATGGCTTATTGACAATTTCCATCATGCGTTTGTCAACCTACTTTCGCGGTGTTCTCCTTCAGTCGCTTCCACTGCAAATAACTGATTCACTCGAGAAAGCTGGCGAACGAGCGTACCCAAGGCCTCCAGATTTTTGGCGCGCGAAGCTCTTCTTCGGCCCTCGCAAATGCTCGGCTTTTCAGCAAAAGGGCCCTATAGCACAGCTTCTTCAGAGCTTCCCAGGGTGGGGCTAGTTCTGGGTCACACCAACATCACTAAGGTAAAATTTATGCACGCGGCAAAAAACATTATTAATAAAAAGTCCTGCTGAAGCTAGGGAACAAGCAGCGTAGCATCTGAGCTCGAGTCTAAAGCGCTGGCGCGCCTTAACTTAGCAAGCTTTTGTTTCACTATCTTGCAAGCCGGCCCATGGTCATCTGCATCAAGTCATGTGGAGCTCTGGTGATAGGTTAGTTTACAGCAATAGCTGTCATGGGCTCTTCCCACCACTGGAAATGACACCCGTTGTTGATGTTGTAGTAGCTGTTGATGTTGTAGCTAGCGACGTAAGGCGTCCGTAAACGGTGTTGCGAAAACCTTGAAAAAGATCACCGTCCGCCCGCGAGAGTCGAACCTGGGTCCGCTGTGTGCGAAGCGGAGACGTTATCACTAAGCTACGCTCCAACTATTTTGTTGAAAAAGCTTTGTGCGTAGCTTATAAGCTACGCACAAATCTTTCTTTTTATATATGGTAGTTATAGGGTGGAAAGTACATTCATAAAGACATTCATTCCATCGTACGTACACAGACAAACACAAAGAGGATCTTATTTAGAAACTCACTTGTTGCATATGCACTCGGCATCGTTCAGACGTGTCCTGCTCACGTTGCAAAATATACAATTACAGTTGCCAAATAATTAAAGTCGTCATTAATGCAATAAATCAATCCCTTATGAACAGAAAAGCCGTTGTTCAGAAATTAAGTGGTCCTAGACATCTATCAAACATAAAGAACCAATCTGGTCGGCTTAATTCAGAAAAAACGCTCCTAACATTCGCCACTTGTTCCTAAACTAAAGATTTCGTCAGACGAGGCTTTTCTGCATGTCGGTAAATCATCCTACATTTCCATAAGCTATGAAGTCCTATTAGCGCGAACATATCATACGGAATAATTTCTTTTTCCTCAAACGAAAGGAAGCCCAGGGTTCCTTTCCTTTGTTGAATGAGGTCCTTCCGTAGTGTACGTTGCAGTACATTCCAGAATAAAAAATGTGCCACATTATCATATAAAACAATGTTCTATTATCTCAGCTGGCTCGCTGCAAGTATAGTCTACGATTTACTGTCTAAGGTAAAAACATTTCCTTTTCTTGAAGGTAAGTTTGGACAGGAGATGTGGAGGTAGGTAATTTGAAGAAAATGCCTTTGCTGGTGGAGGTATTTCTATTTTTTCAACTCCTTTGAAAACATCTGTGGTGAGGTCAAAAGTAAAGCGAGTGCGATAGATAAGTATAGGGGAAATGCTTTCTGCGAATCTTGCTGACAAAGTTTCCCACTGCACACTAAAAAAATTAATGATTAAGGTGCAACCCCACCGTGCATGACGCTTTTATGCTTTTTTGACGGCTTATAACTTTCTTTCTATGTGCCTTACATTTATAAAGTTAATGTCAAATTAAAGAGCTGTTCTTTAGCGATATTTTAATGTCTCGGTATTACGATTATTTTTAGTGGTTAGTTATTTTTTTAGCTTTTAATAGACCACAGTCTCTAATATTGAAAATTTTATTTCTCGAGTTAAAACGTCCCATCGTCCACGATATTTTACGTGCGCGTTCGGTTGGATGCAATAAAGTAAAAAAAGTAAGCAAACAGCTGTACGGATAATGTATATTTTAAAATAAAAAAATAAAGTTTAGAATGGTATTATTTCGTGGCGCTATAAAAACGGAATCACGTCAACTAATCAAAATAACGAGACATTAAATTATGAAGCATCCTTCGATATTACAATTTCCAGAACTTTCATATTGATATATTACACGTTAATAGTGTTATAAGACCTCAAACTTTCCCCATTCAGTTACGACAAATTGTAGTTTCTTATTATAAAATACAGATGGCGACACGTGTTCATGAAGAGCTTGATGTGCATTTTCCGTCATGTGCCGCTTGGAACGCCACGTGAAAGACAGAAAAAGCGCCAGATGTCAGGGTGTCAGATGCCTGGATGCTCGCAGTGAGCGAGCCAGAGATGTCAGAAAAACAAGCACGAGGCTTTTGCGCGCGTTCTACTGTGCGTCGGTTCGCATGCCCGACGCGATCCAAATGAAATGTGCGCCATGAAATGCATTTTGCCATCTCAGATTCCGCCACGTATGCGAAAAAATTTTAATGTTTTTATCACTTGCAAAAATAATTTTCGCAATCAAACTATGCTTGTCGGAATGGTTCGACAATATTTTGTTTCAAAAACCACCTTGATGGCTCTTAAGTTGCAATGATATTAAAACAAAACACAAAACATTAAATCGTCTCGATGTCTCTGAGCCAACGTGCTGGCCCATGAATTCATATTTGTCGGATTTAAATAACGGCTGAGGTGCCCGCAATCCGACGGAGGCCAATCTGAGATTTCGGTTGCACGTCAAAAGATCTCCAGTTAGTCAAAATAAACAAGCATATTTTTTTATTAGGGCGTGTTAAGTGATTTTTGTTGGTTTGGCTTATGAAAAACTAAGATCTAAAAATTTGCTTTGCTTTACCTTAGTTCGGAGCGCAGCCAACGCTACGGGATGATGAAGCCACTGAAGCATCACCAAGAGCGCGAGGTTAAGCTGTTCATTCTCTTTCTGTGCCTAGGCGGTCGGTCTAAACTAGAGCCACTAAATAAGCTACGCTTCATACACATCTTAATGCTTAAAATGATGGTTGTCAGTTATCTGAAGCTTTATCTGAAATCACAGGAAACGCTTTTACGTCCTCCACAAATGTTTAAACTGTTCGAGAAAAAGCAAAGCAATATTACGTGAGCTACCTGACACCGAATGCTGAGGAAGTCGCACTTTTGAATTATGACGATCGGCAGTTGCGTTTATTTGTTACTAACCAACAAGATGGCGGTGCCCACAACAATATCGGGGGGAAAAGTGCCGGTACTCTAAGCGTAGCTCATTTGGTTTACCTCACATGCGAAACCTAAAGCCCCTCTATGCCGGGAAAAGTGGCGCCATTCATTGTTGTAGAAATGCTCGAGGCACGTGCCGCGCGCCACTTCTGGGAGATTCATGGCGTCTGAAATCTAGCTCAGTGCTGCGCTGTGCCGCCATGATCTTCCCAAGGGCTGCACGTTGCACGTGCCTCATGCATCGACGAAGCTTGCGCTACTTTTGAAACATGAAGTGGCTTTAGCTAAACCAAGTGCGGTGGGGGATCGTTAACCTAGGGTGCCTTCATGGTGCGCCTTGTTTAGGGTGCACAGGCATCTGGCCATTTTGTTCCACACGTTTATTTTTCTTTTTTGTTCATAAGCGCGTGAAAGAGCGTGTTCCTGCACGCTTTTGTAGCGCTGACTGTGCTATGGCGACATTTTGTTTTCGTGGATTTCTTTGTATTTTCCCCGTGAGCGCGTGCTGTCGGCATTGAGTACTACGAAGGGTGGCATCACCCTAAACAGAAGGACGTTGAGGCACCCTGCGTTAACCGAGTGTTTTGTGGCACCGCAGACCAGAGCACGTGGAGAAATGCTCGAGCGCGAGCTCCGTTCAGGGCAAGGAGCTTAAAGGAGCTGTGCAACAATTTTTGTACTGTGCACAAATACCGCTTAAAACGGATCCCTAACGTTAGTGACCTATGAAACACGCGTTCGTTTTTCACCCCACGCAATAGAAGTCCCAGAAAAAAATTTAAGAAAAACGAGCAGCGTTCACCCCCTCAACTCGCAGCCAGAACAGGCGGCCACGTGATCTGGAGCCGATTATATGCCGCCAGTGTGGATCATAGCCACGCGCTGGGGTTGGCAAAGCGCAGGACACGCGCTGAGTTCCAGACATTGTTATGGCTCGGCTGTTGTCGTCGTTGCAGCGATTGGACACGGGTCACTACCCGAATGCTCCTCGAGCTAGCAATTGTCACGAGCCCAAGTCGAGTGCCCACGTAATGCTCGGGTCCAATCTATGAACCGCATTCAGATATCGTCACTTGGGTGTACTGCGATCCCCGAGTTACGTCATCAAATTTTGCAAAGGAGAGATTAAATGAAAATGATCGCTTTTGTCCTTGAAATTACACCGCAACAAAGGAGTTTCTTGGCCAATGGCGTTGCGTGTGAGTATCCTTGAGTCCCAGGTGTGCCGGTAAGCTCATCTAGAGAGAAAAACATTCCAATTTAATATCGTTGCACAGCTCCTTTAAGCTACAGAACCTGTAGGGACTAAATCCCCTCGATGCCGTTTGCGCTGGTCTTTCATGTAACCTCAAATGTGCCAGTGCACGAGGCCCGTCTCTCGAGCAGCCCTTGGAGGCAAATGGCGGCGCAGCACTAAAATTACTGGCCCCTGAAAGAGATTGGTGGTGGAGCACCCACTCGTGGCACGTGTCTTTCGCGTTTCCACAACAATGGTTGGCGGTACTTGTAAGAAAACGCCTTTATCAAGGGCGTTTTTTTAGCAGGGACCCTGGGTCCAGTCGCCTATTTGCATCATACACCGTCGTGCGATCGTGTACCACATTTACTGCGTAATGTACGTTAAAGACACCGAGCTAACAGTTCTACAGCACTTTTTATAATCTTCATCGAGTAACAATGTCGCCCTACGAAACTCCTGTTCTCTAAAAAACTAACAACTGATTCTGAATGCTCTGTTACATTGCACTTTAATGTGTGTTCGCGTGTTCGCGTTTTTTTTTTTATCTTTGATTATGCGGTTCTTACTTATGAAACAAACTATAGTTGTCGGACTTCTGGAAAATATTATATAAGAAAATGGCACGTGAACGCAAAAGAAAACAAAAAAACATACACATAAACGCACTTAATAAAAATTATTGAAATAATAGAATTGATTATAATTGTATTTTCAAAGGTTTGAGCGCACCAAAGGCTATAGAAGCAAGCTCGATGCATTGGATGGTGCGCTTGTTCACTGGAAGTCTAGTTCAGGGTAGTATGCTCGCACTTGTATGTTCCGCTTCGCTCGCACGATAAAATCCAATACTCTACAGGTAATGTATTTAGTGAAACAAAGCTACCTTCTGCATATGTGCAATGCCCTCAGTTTCCGCGTGATTACACGGACGCTTGTTTATCATTATTGTTTTCGTTTCCCACTGAGATTCATTTCGTGCTTTTTTGTGTGATACATGCATTAGATACCAAGGTAACCCAGGAGCATTCTATTGCGCGGATTGTAAGAAAATCCTATGTAACTAGACACGTGTGCCACAATCAATACAAAATATTCTATAAGCTTCATATGTGACCGCTGGCCTCAGTAAACATTGCTGTTTGTCAAGAACAATTGCGATTGTATGAAATCACATGGGAAAAACTCGTTCTAAGCACACGACCGTTAGCATGCAGTAAATACTCATCATCGGCACCGAGATGATTGGTAGCCGTCAGCGGGTGGAGTTTTTCTATCGACCCAGAGTTAGAATGTTTCCTTCTTTCTGTTGTAAGCAATCAGGAGACAATTTACACCAAATCTTAGGGTAATAAAGTACTATGAACATTCAAACACTACTGCCTGAGCAGTATATGCGTGCAAGCTTTAGCTTTCGATGCACGCTTAACTTGCGATACGCTCAACGCTAGTGCAAGATGTAGCGTTGTTTCAGTCTTAATCAGCGTATCATGTACGTGCTTACACTGCATTGTATGCATCGTCAAACTCTGCCCGTTTGCGTCTTTTTCATTTATGCAGATCACTACTTGCGCGCATCGGGCGGGCGATCCAGACAGGTGTGCTTCTGCCCAAGTCTCATCTATCTTCTGTATTTGCAGAATCTGGACCTTGCAACGGCGATCGGTGAAAGTTATCAGCTGTGCCGCAGCGCTTCCTTCAGGCTGCAAGTCATCACGACGCCTTTTTTTAAGCAAATACCGTGGTCCTATCTGCCCGTTTTACATCTGTGGCCTCTGTACTCTTGAGTGGAGATCTGCGCCGCATTTCCGGTGACGTCGGTCTTTCCGGGACTTGAGCCTATATAAGAGTGCTCGGCGTGGTCTACCCCATTACAGCGGGCGATCCAGACACGCGTGCTTCTGCCCAAGTCTCATCTATCTTCTGTACTTGCAGAATCTGGACCTTGCAACGGCGATCGGTGTAAGTTATCGGCTGTGCCGCAGCGCTTCCTTCAAGCTGCAAGTCATCACGACGCCTTTTTTTAAGCAAACACCGTGGTCCTATCTGCCCGTTTTACATCTGTGGCCTCTGCACTCTTGAGTGGAGATCTGCGCCGCATTTTCGGTGACGTCGGTCTTTCCGGGACTTGAGCCTATATAAGAGTGCTCGGCGTGGTCTACCCCATTACAGCGGGTGATTCAGACACGTGTGCTTCTGCCTAAGTCTCATCTATCTTCTGTACTTGCAGGTGGGTACAGTGATTGGTTTTTGAATTTATTATTTTGTGGTTGTCTGGATCGCCCAGCTGTTGTTTCTTTGTGTTGCTTGTAATTAGCATGGCAGAAAAAAACCTTCAACCGTAAAGGAAGTAGTGAAGATCCTAGCCGAGGTTTCTACTAAGCTGAATGATATGAACACTAAACTAAGCCATGAAATTAATACCATGAACAGAAAATTAGGGACAGAACTGGAGAGCGTAAATCGGTCTATGGACTTTATGAATAAAAATTTCGAGGATTTAAAAAAAAGACCTTGCTGCCGCAGTCAAAGAGATTAAAGAACTGAGAGCTGAACAGGACGCTCTAAAAGTTGAAAACAAGCGGCTTGCTGACGAGCTTTGTACGGTAAAAAAGGAGCTTCTTGACCTCCAACAATACAGTCGAACAAATAATTTGGAAATCAAGGGACTCCCACAGAACCCAAACGAAGACCTTGAGACTCTCGTCGCTAAGCTTGCTGGTTGTGCAGGGGTTCAGGTGTGCCTTGCTGACATTGATGTTGTGCATCGTGTACCTTCGAAAACCCAGGGGGTACAAAATGTGATTGTAAAGTTTGTGCGACGTAGTGTCAGAGATGAAGTCTTGTCAAAGACAAAAAAACGAAGGCTTAGGAGCGCTGACCTTGGTTTTGAGACCTCTGTGCCAGTTTATATAAACGAACATTTATGTCTGGAAAACAAAATCTTGTTGAGCAAAGCGATCCGCTGTAAACAACCCCAAGATTCTCGGACAGGCGAGCGCCGCCACTACTTACGCCATCTATCGGCCACCGTTGCGCCGGCGCCCGTAACTCAATGGACCAAAGTGATCTTTTTTTATACAAAGAAGAGTAATCACTCAATCGCTTTGCACTTTCTTGTCACGTTTTAATACGCTGCCCTCAACCCCCACGAGAAATTTCGTGGTCCTGGGTTTATATTAAGTCTGGCCAAAATGCAACCAAATTTTTGCTCATTGGTTCCTATGGCGAACCGCAGAAAAATCACACGTCTTTTCAACATTCAATGCAAACCCTAAGAGAACCACAACCATCAATTTAGTTGCATTTTGCTATATATATAGCAAATGTCTCTAGCTCCATGGAAACATTTTTTATTTTCAAATTACTTAAATTTAAAGTGGTTCCCCAGGACTTTAAATACCAAAAAGAATCTGCAGTTGGTGAGGAGACTCGAGGATTCAGTGACGTTGTTGCGTTCCTAAATAAATTTTTTAGCAACATATGTAATGTATAACAAAACGGCAATTACACTGAATATTTTCTTAATTGATAAACACGAAACCTGAATGCAGGTTTTTTTCTTCTTTTTTTTTTTTTTTTTTTGTTCTCATCGCGTAATTAGCTCAAATACATTGTACTTAAAGCGCTGAATAATTAAGGAGTCAAAACGTTTTTTGATCCGCACTATATTTTACAAAGTGTCCAAATTTCATTTCACCAGCTATTCCACTTCCTCCCCCCCCCCCCCCCCCCAAGAATGGTATTCAAAATAAAAATGCCAAAATGAGTGGGCGTGGTCCAGACATTTTGGCCAACGCGACATGAAGAGTACCATTTATGGCTACGTTTAGCACGTTGTTACTGCTAATTAATCAATCTTATGTAGGTTTGCTGCGCGTGCGCCCAAGAGCATTTGAAACGGCCCAGTATCTCTTAAGTCATCACAACCTCAGACGTCAAAATCAGGCAAAAAAGGGGCGTGTCCCAGAAATTTGACATACGCGCCGCCAATTGTAGCATCAATGGCGAAACTCAGCACTCTATAAGCCATAATAATGCATCTCCTCTAGTTCTGCGACGCATATGCCCGAGTGCTTTTGAAGCGGCCCAGAATTTATTTAGTTATCGCTCTCCAAAGGTTGCCTCAGACGCCAAAATCAGCCAAAAGGGGGCGTTTCCCACAAATTCGGGCATACGCGCCGTCAATTGTACCATCAATGGCGACACTCAGCAGTCTGTAATTCATTATAAGGAATCTCCTCTAGGTCTATGACACGTATGCCCGAGTGCTTTTGAAGCGGCCCAGAATTTATTTAGTTATCGCTTTCCAAAGGTTGCCTCAGACGACAAAATCAGCCAAAAAGGGGGCGTTTCCCACAAATTCGGGCATACGCCCCGTCAATTGTACCATCAATGGCGACACTCAGCAGTCTGTAATTCATTATGAGGAATCTCCTCTAGGTCTATGACACGTATGCCCGAGTGCTCTTGAAGCGGCCCGGAATTTATTTAGTTATCGCTCTCCAAAGGTTGCCTCAGACGCCAAAATCAGCCAAAAAGGGGGCGTTTCCCACAAATTCGGGCATACGCGCCGTCAATTGTACCATCAATGGCGACGCTCAGCAGTCTGTAATTCATTATAAGGAATCTCCTCTAGGTCTATGACATGTATGCCCGAGTGCTTTTGAAGCGGCTCAGAATTTATTTAGTTATCGCTCTCCAAAGGTTGCCTCAGGCGCCAAAATCAGCCACAAAGGGGGCGTTTCCCACAAATTCGGGCACACGCGCCGTCAATTGTACCATCAAAGGCGACGCTCAGCAGTCTGTAATTCATTATAAGGAATCTCCTCTAGGTCTATGACGCGTATGCCCGAGTGCTTTTGAAGCGGCCCAGAATTTATTTAGTTATCGCTCTCCAAAGGTTGCCTCAGACGCCAAAATTAGCCGAAAAGGGGGCGTTTCCCACAAATTCGGGCATACGCGCCGTCAATTGTACCATCAGTGGCGACGCTCAGCAGTCTGTTATTCATTATAAGGAATCTCCTCTAGGTCTATGACACGTATGCCCGAGTGCTTTTGAAGCGGCCCAGAATTTATATAGTTATCGCTCTCCAAATGTTGCCTCAGACGCCAAAATCAGCCAAAAAGGGGGCGTTTCCCACAAATTCGGGCATACGCGCCGTCACTTGTACCATCAATGGCGACGCTCAGCAGTCTGTAATTCATTATAAGGAATCTCCTCTAGGTCTATGATACGTATGCCCGAGTGCTTTTGAAGCGGCTCAGAATTTATTTAGTTATCGCTCTCCAAAGGTTGCCTCAGGCGCCAAAATCAGCCAAAAAGGGGGCGTTTCCCACAAATTCGGGCATACGCGCCGTCAATTGTACCATCAATGGCGACGCTCAGCAGTCTGTAATTCATTATAAGGAATCTCCTCTAGGTCTATGACACGTATGCCCGAGTGCTTTTGAAGCGGCCCAGAATTTATATAGTTATCGCTCTCCAAAGGTTGCCTCAGACGCCAAAATCAGCCAAAAAGGGGGCGTTTCCCACAAATTCGGGCATACGCGCCGTCAATTGTACCATCAATGGCGACGCTCAGCAGTCTGTAATTCATTATAAGCAATCTCCTCTAGGTCTATGACACGTATGCCCTAGTGCTTTTGAAGCGGCCCAGAATTTATTTAGTTATCGCTCTCCAAAGGTTGCCTCAGACGCCAAAATCAGCCAAAAAGGGGGCGTTTCCCACAAATTCGGGCATACGTGCCGTCAATTGTACCATCAATGGCGACGCTCAGCAGTCTGTAATTGATTATAAGGAATCTCCTCTAGGTCTATGACACGTATGCCCTAGTGCTTTTGAAGCGGCCCAGAATTTATTTAGTTATCGCTCTCCAAATGTTGCCTCAGACGCCAAAATCAGCCAAAAAGGGGGCGTTTCCCACAAATTCGGGCATACGCGCCGTCAAGTGTACCATCAATGGCGACGCTCAGCAGTCTGTAATTCATTATAAGGAATCTCCTCTAGGTCTATGACACGTATGCCCTAGTGCTTTTGAAGCGGCCCAGAATTTATTTAGTTTTCGCTCTCCAAAGGTTGCCTCAGACGCCAAAATCAGCCAAAAAGGGGGCGTTTCCCACAAATTCGGGCATACGCGCCGTCAATCGTACCATCAATGGCGACGCTCAGCAGTCTGTAATTAATTATAAGGAATCTCCTCTAGGTCTATGACACGTATGCCCTAGTGCTTTTGAAGCGGCCCAGAATTTATTTAGTTATCGCTCTCCAAAGGTTGCCTCAGACGCCAAAATCAGCCAAAAAGGGGGCGTTTCCCACAAATTCGGGCATACGCGCCGTCAATTGTACCATCAATGGCGACGCTCAGCAGTCTGTAATTGATTATAAGGAATCTCCTCTAGGTCTATGACACGTATGCCCTAGTGCTTTTGAAGCGGCCCAGAATTTATTTAGTTATCGCTCTCCAAATGTTGCCTCAGACGCCAAAATCAGCCAAAAAGGGGGCGTTTCCCACAAATTCGGGCATACGCGCCGTCAAGTGTACCATCAATGGCGACGCTCAGCAGTCTGTAATTCATTATAAGGAATCTCCTCTAGGTCTATGACACGTATGCCCTAGTGCTCTTGAAGCGGCCCAGAATTTATTTAGTTATCGCTCTCCAAAGGTTGCCTCAGACGCCAAAATCAGCCAAAAAGGGGGCGTTTCCCACAAATTCGGGCATACGCGCCGTCAATTGTACCACAATGGCGACGCTCAGCAGTCTGTAATTCATTATAAGGAATCTCCTCTAGGTCTATGACACGTATGCCCTAGTGCTTTTGAAGCGGCCGAGAATTTATTTAGTTATCGCTCTCCAAAGGTTGCCTCAGACGCCAAAATCAGCCAAAAGGGGGCGTTTCCCACAAATTCGGGCATACGCGCCGTCAATTGTACCATCAATGGCGACGCTCAGCGGTCTGTAATTAATTATAAGGAATCTCCTCTAGGTCTATGACGCGTATGCCCGAGTGCTTTTGAAGCGGCCCAGCATTTATTTAGCTATCGCTCTCCAAATGTTGCCTCAGACGCCAAAATCAGCCAAAAAGGGGGCGTTTCCCACAATTTCGGGCATACGCGCCGTCAATTTTTACCATCAGTGGCGACGCTCAGCAGTCTGTAATTCATTATAAGGAATCTCCTCTAGGTCTATGACACGTATGCCCGAGTGCTTTTGAAGCGGCCCAGAATTTATTCAGTTATCGCTCTCCAAATGTTGCCTCAGACGCCAAAATCAGCCAAAAAGGGGGCGTTTCCCACAAATTCGGGCATACGCGCCGTCACTTGTACCATCAATGGCGACGCTCAGCAGTCTGTAATTCATTATAAGGAATCTCCTCTAAGTCTATGATACGTATGCCCGAGTGCATTTGAAACGGCCCAGAATTTATTTAGTTATCGCTCTCCAAATGTTGCCTCAGGCGCCAAAATCAGCCAAAAAGGGGGCGTTTCCCACAAATTCGGGCATACGCGCCGTCAATTGTACCATCAATGGCGACGGTCAGCAGTCTGTAATTCATTATAAGGAATCTCCTCTAGGTCTATGACACGTATGCCCGAGTGCTTTTGAAGCGGCCCAGAATTTATATAGTTATCGCTCTCCAAAGGTTGCCTCAGACGCCAAAATCAGCCAAAAAGGGGGCGTTTCCCACAAATTCGGTCATACGCGCCGTCAATTGTACCATCAATGGCGACGCTCAGCAGTCTGTAATTCATTATAAGGAATCTCCTCTAGGTCTATGACACGTATGCCCTAGTGCTTTTGAAGCGGCCCAGAATTAATTTAGTTATCGCTCTCCAAAGGTTGCCTCAGACGCCAAAATCAGCCAAAAAGGGGGCGTTTCCCACATATTCGGACATACGCGCCGTCAATTGTACCATCAATGGCGACGCTCAGCAGTCTGTAATTCATTATAAGGAATCTCCTCTAGGTCTATGACACGTATGCCCGAGTGCATTTGAAGCGGCCCAGAATTTATTTAGTTATCGCTCGCCAAAGGTTGCCTCAGACGCTAAAATCAGCCAAAAAGGGGGCGTTTCCCACAAATTCGGGCATACGCGCCGTCAATTGTACCATCAATGGCGACGCTCAGCAGTCTGTAATTCATTATAAGGAATCTCCTCTAGGTCTGTGACACGTATGCCCGAGTGCTTTTGAAGCGGCCCAGAATTTATTTAGTTATCGCTCTCCATAGGTTGCCTCAAACGCCAAAATCAACCAAAAAGGGGGCGTTTCCCACAAATTCGGGCATACGCGCCGTCAATTGTACCATCAATGGCGACGCTCAGCAGTCTGTAATTAATTAAAAGGAATCTCCTCTAGGTCTATGACACGTATGCCCGAGTGCTTTTGAAGCGGCCCAGAATTTATTTAGTTATCGCTCTCCAAACGTAGGCGACGCCATATCCCATGTTACAATAGCCATGTCCTCCGGATTTCGACAACAGCGCCACTCGCGGCAGTCTGCACTTCTGGCTTCACACGGCCGATGGGACGCCGCCGACGCTTTTTCCACTGCCCCTATATTCTAGTTCAGTGTAACTAGAGCGCCGACGTTAGAACGCACGACTCGAGAGCGCTGCGATAGGAGCGCGCTTGCCATTAGAGTGCACGTCACAAGAGCGCATGACCAGTAGAGCGCATGTCACGAGATTGATTACCTTGTCCGAAAAAGAAGCTTTATTGTACGCAAACAGTTTAAAGCACACAGAACCACTTGACGATCGGCTGGGTGCAGGAGCCGAGATTGAATGTTATTTCGAACGGTGAAGTTGTGTACATTAGGAAGTGACTTCATACTCAACCATAACCACATTTTCTGAGTTCCAAGTTTGCGAAGCGCTGCTCAACAACACAAGGAGCACCTCACTAGACTGTTTTTCTCTACCACACAAACTTATGGTGTAGTGGAAAGTCATCACTGGGGCCACTAACTTTAGCGCGTCGGTGTCGCATTGGCCCTGACAGCATTCACAAACACGTATAAAAGTGCGTCACAAACCGCTAACAAATAAATGCGCCCCGCAAACTCAATAATGAGCGGCCGCATCATCGACGTCTGTCCTGAGCCAACTCTGCATGCCATTCGTCCCTTCTTTTTCTGGACAGCATCTCCGTGGCAGTGCACACCGATGTTGCGATCGCCGGAGTACGGTAGAAGCTGGCCGTGTAGTTTCCGCTTCTTTTTTGTTGCGCCAGCGCTTGCTGCAGCCCAACGCACCACCGTCTTTCATAGCTCTGTTGCAAATCGCGGTCGTCTCAAAAACCAGCATGGTCGACACCGGCGTGCGACGTCCTTTTGTGGCGTAGGTGCAGCCCATTTATAGTACAATGGTTTGTTTTAGGCTTCATCTAGCAGTCTGAAGAGTCTAGGACATCTTGGTGCTCGAAATATTCGGTTTGCGGAGTTTTTGTTGCATGGTCGTGGAACACAAAGCGACGCAAAGAGTCGCTTTTGTCCTTATTTTACGATTATTGTTTGCCCGAACTTCATAAAAAAATGTCATCTTCTCTTTCTGCTCCACTTTTTAGCAGACACCACCGCCCCACGGGCGTTAGAGCATGTGTCTTCTCGCCTCCGACCACAATGAATAAACTTGCACCCCCGTGTAGCGTCTTTTGGGAAGCCGGGATCAGGGACTGCAATGATGCTCGACGATTCCTCAGAAGCGTTGCTAGCAACGCCGATTAGGTCACAGAGCAGTGAGCACACGCGTTTTGTAAATAAAAGGGGTTCACATTACCCTTTGTGCATGATTATATTTCTTTTGAAGGCAGCTGGCCTCAGACTCTTACTTTATTACGTATACGACGACTCACCTGTGATACGTGGGCGTTATAGTATTTGGGAGGGCTAGAAACTGGCATTCTTTCCGGAATATATTATTATCAAGCCACAGATGCGAATAACTTCATATGCGTATGCTTATGCACGTTACATACCTATCATCCAGACATATTTATGACAAATCTTAATAAAGATGTCCTAGACGTATATTCTAACCTTTAGAATATTAAAGCATGCTATTGCCAGAAATGACGGGCCGTTTATACCGAAGTATCCGTGTATCTTACGTCTTTTATGAACATGTCCTCATTGGATCACACAGGCAAATAATTGCTTGATTACACGTATCGTATATTTTCATTAGGGGGAAAAACATAGTCAAATAAGACATCTTGATAATTACATCCATTATATTTTATGCGCGACTGCCGCCACAATATTTGAACATTCAAATGTCCGGAATGCCTGCTGGAAAGCTCAGCTATTTGAACTTCCATACGTCTATTTACACAAAAATCTCCATGCAGCAAAAAGTCCTTGTACCGAAAAGTCCGTGCTTTGAAATGTCGGCACCGAAACGACCTACACCGAAACGTCTTACACTGAATTGTTCGGATCCCCAGTCTGAAGAATCCAACAACCTTGCGAATAAAGACAGAGCCATTTGACTCTCCTTGTATTTTTCTAAATTTGTAAAACGCCAGGTATCCGGGTTCATCAGAGATTTAAGCCATAACTGCAGGGACTGGCGGCTTCATAATAATATATAAAAACAAAACTTATGCAAACTTTCACAAGAGCGGTCGTTGAAACAGGGCGCTCTCGCACTACGCTTGGAAATATTGAATTAAAAAAAAAAGGAAACAATACTGGAACGGGGTGTGTGTGATTCATGCTGAAAGCAAGGACGGGGGGGGGGGGGGGGGGTGGAGGGGGGGAGGTGCACTCATCATTCTTCTTTGTTCAGTATACCAGGAACTCTGTGATAACGTTATTGCCCCGTTCAAGGTTTTCGGAACGCACAATGGCGGGGGGGGGGGGGGGGGGTCGTTTAGAGCCTGCTTGGGGAATTCCTTCGGGTCGCTGAGGTGGGGCTTGATGGAAGTAGGACATCCGGACGCTACAAGCTATTCCAGCCGATGCACTGCTGTGAGGATTTCATTAGCAAAGCGCACATGAAGGCTCCCTAAGTTTCATATGACTTCTCGCTTTTTGGCGCGCATCGCTGCACGAAATCCGAATGCCACGTGTCACTTTTCCCAGCACTGAGTCACCTCCGATGTCTCATGGTATCGAGGCGCTCGAGGGGGAAGGGGGGAGGGGGGGAGAGGAGTCTCCACTACGTTCTTTCTTGTGTTTGGGTTCAATGTTTCAAGCCCAAGCCTGTAAATAACGGGGAGGCTTGGGAGAAAGCTTCGAAAACCAGACAGCTTCTTGTGCAAATCGTGATTGATTTGAGCCTGAGCTACGAACTACGTGCATAATGAAATGTCCGAAAATATTTCTACCCTTTTTTCATCACTTTCATCGCCTCGCCTAAAACTTTCTGGTTTTCTCGTGCGTAAATGACATCTTTAAAACAATTGTGAGCTTGGATGTTCCCTACTTTAGACAAGCTTAGTAGCACAAGTGTGACACAAATAGGCGGCGCACACCAAGTCACTGAGCCAGAAACTTTCTGGTTGTCGCCGGGTAGTCAGCACTGCATAGTGTACGCGTGCTTGTCCTCATGCGACTGCCATTATATTGCCGGAGAAAAGCAGTTCTTTTCTTGGTCCTGACATTTAATTGAAAATATGGCATAGAATATAGTTATCCTTCGATGCAAAAGGAACTATTTCCGAAAACGAGAAACGATCTCCAAATACTATTTTAAAGCATTCAATTAAACGGCTTTGATGAAATGGCGTTTGATTCAATAACGTTCGATGAAATGGCTTCGATGAGACGGCCTTCGATGAAGTGTCCGGACCCAATCACCATCATTAATTTGAAATACGAGTTCATCTTTCCTACCTTGCTCAGTCCACGGATAAAACCACCTCATTTGGTTGGTTGCTAATATCAATGACCTAACTTGATTAGAAATGCCATCAGTGACGTTTTTGCGGTGGCCCGTGACCTGCTTTTTTGTTTCTGTTTATTATTAGTAATTATTTGTTACAGATGTACAGACTATTTTGGCAGTGTATTTACCTTCCGCTTTATAACGACTTCGGGCCACGAGAGTGCATTCGATAAACAAGTACACAAAAGTAGTAATTATGGTCGCGTTGTCAACTCTATCCCTTGCTTAATCATGTATACAATGCGTAGGAAGAAACGCGTTGACAGCGATATGAGGGGAGAAGCTTGGAGAATTGTTACGCGGGCGTTGGTTTTTAAAAGCCGGAGATCTTGAAGATGTGTGACAGAACGCGGGGGTTTGCGGCAGGGGTATGGAAACGGGGCTTTCGGATTTGGATTATTTCTGAAACTGATCATGGAATGGGGCAGAATCGTAAATGTCGGCGAGGAGCACTTTATTCTGTCAGGAAGACCCGGCTTGCTTTTGTAAGTAAACGACCGCTGAAACAAATAACAGACGTGCACTGGATTCTCCAGTAGCTTCGAAAAGCCACGTTACGTTCTCCGCTCAAACCGTTACATTGGACTTTAAAAATACGTGGAGCAGAAAAAACGATCAGATAGAAAAGCTACACGGACTGAGTGTGTCTCCGTTTCACCATAACTTGATAAACGGCGAAAGCTACGATCCCCGTTGGCCAATCAGAGCAAAGGAGCGACGCACGAGACAGCTCTCCGTGGGAGGATCGTGTTTCAATGATACATCGTCAAGTGCTTTGCTCCGATGCCCCGATTGGCTCACGAGGGTCGTAGCTTTATATCCTGTCTTCAAAGGACTGGCTCTCACAACGCTTGAACGAGCACTTAACGTTAAGCATTTAATTGCATTATAATTATAACACTTAACGCCTCGCCTTGTCCTGTGCGGAAGGTACTCCGTGATAATGGTTTTGTCCGGTTCGACATTCTGACAATATACAATGACACTTATGTGAGCTGCTTGGAGATGTCTTCGGGGTGATCCGGGAAGTCAGACATACTGCTTTGGTACAAGATTATGATCTGTATACCCAGGGATGGACCACACCGGACGCTGCAAGTCGTTCCAGCCAATGCAGCGCTGCGAGCGCTTCATTTGGTCTCGTGCTCCGCGTGTTTCCACACTCAGCGCATATCACGTCTCACACACTCAGAACTGATGTAGCTCCGATGACTCGTAGCGTCCGCTGCGGTCCATTATAAGGTAGAACGGATCGTAACAGACTACGCTGCTTTGTGTTTGCGAATAATGGATCGCTTAGAGTGGTTCATTGGTAAATCCTCCTTGAGTTCAGCCTGAGCTCGCAAACTCTGTACACAATAAAACTATGTGGCGTAGAAATAAAAGCCACTGAAAATGTCAGTACCGTTTTTCTTTTTGTACTTGCAACTTTTGTTATTGCTTGGGACCGAGTTCGGCCCTGGGAGCTGTTTGCCGCACTTTAAATTTGTGCAGTTATTAGTTAGTGCAATGATTTTCATGTAGGTGATAGGCCCTCTTGGGAAGAACATATTAGAAATAGTTCAATGCTATATCTTGAAGACATTGCCAGATAACAACTCACAAATATTGGGTAAAAATTTCAAAGTGGCCTAGTTTGTGTATTTCGAAGCGCTGCATTTTGGATAGAGACAGAGTAATGCAACATATTAATGAAACACCACGCGATATAGTGTAAAATATTTTCCTCGAGAAAAAAAAAGATAAACGAAGTTTTCTTTTAATTGCACGCTGAAGTTGGGGTTACTTTTCACATTGAAGCACGTTTGAAGCGTTGTAAATATTTTCAGTTATAAACTCGAGTAAAAAAATATTTTTAGATGATTTACCGTTCCGGAAAGAATATACAAAAAAAAATTCAACGCTATATCTAGAAAATATTACGAGATATGCACTCGCAAACATCAGATACAAATATCAAAGTTACACGCACGCACACACGCACGAAGGTACACAATAACCTGAAAGCCGAACGCAGAGGCTGATGTACGATTAGTGATCAAACTGTTTCTGCGGTTGACATCATGGGACGTCGCGTTCATGTGGGAGCTGTAAAGGTTAGGTGATCAAAAATGCACAATCATGACAATCAGAGCACATATCTCCAACATTTTTTACCCTCAACAACCTTCTCTCCCCCTCCCCCTTTTTTCTCGCTCAGAAAAAAAAAAAAAAAGGGAGATCATCTAATGGTGCGACTTTTGCCGACGGTGCACGCGCGCAAAAGTACTTGTCAATCGCAAAAGTGTTATTTACGAGATAAAGTACACATGAGAGTGATTGTCGCTTTAGATGTCATTATAATTGGTTTTAGTAGTGCACCCATACAGTAGCCTAACCACATAGTTTTAACCAACTACGTGAAAAGGATCAGTTCTTTCGTTGACCCGTTCAAGACTGGTAGTTGTTGAAATATTTTAGCAAAGCGAAAACCGGGTATCGGCGCAAATGATAATCTCTACGCAAACCCGAGCCCCTGAAACTTCAACAGAGCCTCCGGTATATGTGTGCGTGTGTTCACCTTGATTAGAGAAGTCATTCCAGACATAGTCACGGCAGTCCGGAAAGTCGAAGTGCTTCCGTCGCATTCCAATTAATGCTCGGAGCCTTTATTCTTGGCTGTAAGTATAGGTTAGGTTAGCTCGCACCTCACGCGTGATCCTGAGAACAAACGATTCCGTCAAAGCATTTTATGCTGCACAGGTTACGCCACCTCAGCTTATCGGATATCAGTGATACATTACAATAGACTTGAGTAGCTCTTGCTGTGTAGCAACTTACAAGCACAAGTAGAGAATTAAAGAAAAAAAATATTATCTTCTTTTTTTTTATTAAAAACGAGCTTGCGAGAGCACGGTTATGGTCTCATCTCATATGTTGCGCTGTAGTACAGCATGGCGACACCACTGATTCAGATACTTTGGAGTTATTAGCGCATCGTAAAACCTCGTTGTCATCGGCGGCTTCCTGAACAAGCTCGCGGCATGACAGTAATATATTATATTTCGCCTACATTGCACTGTTTGCAACAGCAGACTGATATTTCATTATCGACAAGCAAACTCTACCTGCAAAAATTAAATGTAATACGAAGAGAATGCCCATAGTTTTAGTAATCAGTTATTTGTAATGTGATATAATTAAATTTTAGTGATTTTTAAGAAAGGAATCGTAATGTAAAACAGTTAGTTTTGGAAAGTGCTTTTGCCATCTCTCGCCTAGAAATCTCAAGAGGGCGACTGTACTAAAGTGATTAACCATTTCGAGAAGAGATATTGAGTTGAGAAAAATTAACGCAATATTGTAATTACACTTCCAAAATTTGACGGGTGAACTTGTACGTTAAACTTTTGCTTACGGAAGGGTGAGTTCTAGTCACCGGTGTGGCCACGTGCAATATGACGTCTAAACGCGGCACTGGTCACTAGTAGGATCTCAAAACGCAATATAAAAATGCAAGGAACCGGGAAAAAAAAAGGCTGTTTCGTATTATGGATTTTTGCAGATCTCAATATTTGGAGTTTCGGTCAAATTTCAGAACAAAAACAACGGTTTGACAGCCCCCAGCACAGTTTATTTCAACGTGTGTCCCATTTAGGCAACACCAGGTGGGTTGGGGTAAAAGCACCAGACATGTTAGAGTACGCACGCTGGCATGAGTTCCCGTCCCGTAAACACTCTTCGCTTCCTCTTCAAGTACCCAGGGTCACATTACACTCTGTAGTACCGTATTTTCCGGACTATACAAGTTTAGAAGTTGAAAATTCGCCCGATGCAGAATATCTACAGGTGCGGACAATACAATGATTTAATTTTTCTAGATCCTTCACTATGACAATCGTGAAGGATTTTATGAGTAACGGACTATACTGATGTTGATTTACGTACGATAAAGCTTCATCGTGACCTAATACAGTAGGCGTTTGTCAAGATCTGCTGAGTATGATACTTTTTACGTTCGGACTAGGTGCTAAGTGCACTGGGTGCCGATTGTGTACCGGGTGCGGACTATCTAAGAAAACACTTTTATTTTTGACGCAAAATATTTCCCTGCGGACTATGCACCGGGTGCGGGCTATAGTCCTGAAAATGCGGTAGTTCCTTCGAACTCTAGGGTTTTTGGACGATGGCTCTTGGCCTATGCCCATCCTCACATGGCCTTGGGTCACTTTACATGGACGGCAGAAGCAGTCAAATGCTCGGAGTAGCCAAGCATGCTTATCGCAAAACAAAACAAAAATTCAGAGACAAAACCGAAAGGCTTGGCTCTGAAATGCTGCAGAAAGGAGAGTTCGGTTTCGGGTGCTTCTCTGGTATCGCCGAAGGAATGGGGTCGCTGTGCCTCCCGCCGCAAATCGCCCATTATGCCTTAGCTTGGCTTATCTGGCCCCGAGATGCAGCAACAAAAGGAGTCTCCCCGCCATTAAGTTAACTATGGGAGAGGAGGAAATGGGAAGTGTGGCGAGGGGAACTTTTTTTCTGGTTGAAAAATATTCTGCAGGTTGGTCTTTGAGCGCCGCGTGGTGGGAAGTTTTGAAACTAGCCCGAATGTCTCGGAATCTTGGCCTTGAAGGAAAAGGAATGGAAGTTTACCTGGGTGTCCAAGAGCAGAATTTTCATGCGAAAAAATGAGACTAGCGACGTCATTTTGATAACCAGTGAAGACGACCTTTCCAAGATTGCGTAGACGGAAATTAGTTTTTGATTTTGTTCTTTTTCATTTTTGATGTCTGAGAACTTTTTTACGCCCCTCGACTTCTATGATTTTCTGGAAGAAAAGCATTCCTTATCAGATACGTTTCTTCATATGAATACTAGGTCAATAAAAAACAAGCATGATGAGTTGCATAATCTGTTTCATGAATTCGGACCGCACTTAAGTGTTATCATGTTTTCCGAGACGTGGTATACAAGCAGTGCAGATTATTTCATTTTGCCCGACTACAATCATATCAGCGTTGATAGAGCTGGAAAAAGAGGCGATGGTGTCGCTATGTTACTGAAGAAGTATATGAGGTACGAAATATTAAAGCAGTTTTCAATAATCACCGTATGGTATGAAATTTTGACTGTTCTTGTTAATGATATTATATTTTCCGTAGTTTATCGTCCCCCAAGTGCTGCCTTTGCGCCTTTTATTCAATGTTTTGAAGAGCTCTGTGGATTTGTAAATGATCATAACTATAGATCTTGCATCGTTGGTGACTTTAATATTGATTTGTTTACTGATAGTAACTTGCAATTTGCGTTTACAACTCAGTTTCAATCCTTTGGTTTTTCTAATGTCATCAAGAACCCTACAAGAGTAACAAGTACAAGAGCTTGTCTTCTTGACTTGTTGATTACAAACCACGAACATTCCGTACTCTCTGCCGGCGTCATTTCATCAGATATCAGTGATCACCTTCCAATTTTTATATCGGTAGAGAAACGTCACTTCAGACAACGTTACCTTAGCTCGACGATTACATACCAACCTATCACGCAGCACCAGTTAGATGCTTTCCGCTATGAAATTGAACATACAAATTGGTCTGTTATTTTTGAAAGTTCATCGGTAGATGATGCTTATAATTCTTTTTTGGACTTGTATATTCGAATATATGGTAAATATTTTCCATTTAAAACCGTAAAACCCTCCAAAAACTCTCGCAAACCTTGGGTTACACCTAAACTTCTCACTATGATTCGCACGAAAAACAACTTATATGGTCAGTTTTTGAAATCTAGGGAAGCCTCGAAACTTGAGATTTTGAAGAAATATAGAAACAAACTAACAAGCGTGCTGCGACAAGCGAAGAAAGATTATTACATTAATATGTTTAATATTGATGATATACGTCAAAGTGACGTGATGTGGCAAAGACTGAAAACATTGCTTAACTACAAACCACAGATTTCTATGCCAGTTGAAATTAACATAGATGGTTGTATAATATCGGGGACGGATATGGTGAATGCTTTTAATAACTATTTTGTAAATCATACCACATCTCCTGTTTTTACTACTACTGTAAATAATGCACTTCAGTGCATGCCTTCACCCTTGCCTAATTCTATATTTCTTTTTCCTACTGATGTATCCGAAGTCTATAATATATTTATGAGTCTAAACAATAGTAGAAGTATTGATGCATACAATATGCAAATAAAACCAGCAAAGTATGTTCTAGATATCCTAGCACCATACCTAACTTATATATTCAATCTTGCACTTGAGTCCGGTGAGTTTCCTATCAAAATGCAGATTGCCAAAGTTAGTGTATTGCATAAAGGTGGTGATTTAAATAATATTAACAATTTTATACCAATTTCCATAATTCCAGTATTTTCTAAGCCACTCGAAAAAATCGTTTCAAATAGAATTGTCTCTCATCTTGAGAAATACCTTTTAATTACAAATTCTCAATTTGGTTTCCGTAAAAGTTATTCAACTGAGTTAGCATTATTAAAACAAAAATAAATAATATTAAAAGCACTAGATAATCACTTATTAACGATCGGTATATACTTAGATTTCTCTAAGGCCTTCGATACGATAAATCACAATGTCCTCATAGCAAAGTTAGAATACTATGGCATTCGTGGGAAAATATTAAGTTTGTTTCAATCTTACTTACGGAATCGTACCCAGTTCGTGTCTATATTTAACTTTAAATCTGATATTTCAAAAATAACAAATGGTGTACCCCAAGGCAGCATTTTAGGCCCCCTCCTTTTTATTCTTTATATTAACGATATTGTGAATGTAAATCGTGATCTTAAAGTTGAGTTCATAATATATGCTGATGACACTAGCACCTTATTTTCGGATAAAGATATTTGTACTCTAGTAACTAAATGTAATACCGTTCTTGAACGTGTAGAAAAATGGACAAAAAATAATCACCTTAAGTTAAATTCGAAAAACCAAAGCCATTTTATTTAAAAGTCAACACGCTACAGTTATGATCCCAAACCCACTGATTTTGAACAATGAAGAAATTGAATTTGTCGACACTATTAAGACTTTGGGTGTTTGGTTTACAAATAGTATGTCTTGAAATAAACATGTTGATAGTCTTTCGTCTAAATTGTCAAAAACAGTGGGGTTGCTAACCAAGTTTAAATCGTTGCTACCTCGTTGTGTTAAGCTCCAACTTTACAATGCTTTGGTATATTCCCAACTTAATTATTGTCATCTAGTTTGGGGAAATACAACAAAAACAAATATAAATAAACTACATGTTTTACAAAAGAAAGCTGTGCGTGCTATTGCCAATGTTTCATACTATGATCATACTGAACACTTGTTTTCATTGTTTAATATAAAACCGATTTCAAATATTTCCAGGTCCCGACTTCTTGTGGCGTACAAGAAGTCTACGCAGTTTAAAAATAAAGTTTTTGAGGAGTTATGTAACCTAGTCCTTTTCACTTCCTCGTATCAACTCCGCCCTAAAGAAAAATGGTTTGTTTCACCATCACATACATTATATTATAACCACACGCTAAATTACCAATTAACTACTTTGTTAAATGAATTATTTTTAAAAGGTGTTGATATTCATGCAATGACGCTGGCAGAGGTACGAGCATTATTTTAGGGTTGTTTTCTTAGGTACAGCTAAGGCACAAGGATCACTGTACCATTGTATACCACAAGGAATGCATTAATTTTTGTTTTTTCTCTTGTTTTTGTTTGATCTATGGTCTGTACATTTAAATAGAGTTCTTTCTTTCAATGTAGCTGTTGTGTTTGTTTTTGAAATTGCTTAGGAATAGCCTGCTGTAAAGGGGGCCAGGACCTCCGTCAAGCTGCTGCAGCAACTTTTTGCCTTGGTCCCCCGTTTCAGTGATGAAACAAAATAAAGATTTATTGATTTATAAATCACCAAATTAAGACTGGTGCAGGATGTCACAAAAAACATTTACAGTTTTTTTTTTTTACCGCGAAATAAACTACGCATTGCCTAGCGCTAAATTTCCGCCAAAAGGTAGTGCTATGTCACAACCAGATGCCAAAGGTTTTTTCCGAGCGGACACCTCATTCAAAAGTTATAAGTGATTTTCTGAAAATTTTCAATGGGAAAATGGAGCCCGTTTTTGCCCGTTTTCGGTTTCCGGTGCCATAGAGCATTATGTATTCGAAAACTACGTCGGCCGCCATTATCCCATTGAACTTTTCAGAAAATCACTTATAACTTTTGAATAAGGTATCGGATCGTGCTGAAACTTTGACAACTGGTTGTGACCTCTAGCGCTACCTTTGGGAGGAAAATGAGCGTACGGCGATGCCTAATTTATTCCTGCCGTAAAAAAAAAAAATTCTGTAACCTTTTTTGTGACTCACTGTACATTGCTTTAACTCTATGCGAAAGCTATCCACAGACCCAGAATTTTTGCCTGGCCAGTACTGCATTTATCACTGGATTCGTATTAAAATTAATTCCTATAATTTATTGCTGTGAATGAATTATTAACCTCGGAATGTTTTTTATTATGACTCCCGCACCAGTCCTACTTTGGGTTTACCAAACTCAACATCTAAGCCTGGGTGTCATTTTTTGTGTTTTCCAGCCTCGTTGTTTTGGTTAAACTAAACACCCAGCTACCTAAATGAGACACCTCACCGATAGTTCATTCGTCGTGATATTTTAGGTAGTTAATTCCTCAAGCCAAAATTTTGGAAACCCATGTCTATCACGTCATCACGTTTTCCTGGAAATCCCCAAAGAGCCACACACATACACCACAAAAGGGCCGGCCCATCTTATTGCCGCCTGCAGAGCCGGGAAAGCAACAATTGGTCAGGGACTTCTAGAAGATTCGCGTTCATTCCTGCATCACACTTAACTTTTGCCCTGCTTTCTTGTTCTCGAAAGTGCCAGTTCATCCTCGCCCCGAGCATGTGACACTCGAACCTTCTTTGCCTAACTTTCGAGATAGTGACGCCCTGTAGATAAGCAGCTGCCCGCGACATTGTTGAGTGAGTCTCGCTCTCGCTCTCTATTACGCTGCCGAATCGCCGCCTGGTTTCTGCTGCCTCGACGCTCTTTCTATACTTTTTTTTTGTTTTGCACAAAATCGCCGACAAAACCTTTATTTTTCAGTTCACTGTTTGTCCTCTCATCACCTTCATTCGTGACAATATAAATATGATTAGATTGAAATATGTGTAATTGGCCTCTGAAATCTCCGATAACATAGCACGGGCAATTTCATATTTTTCAAAACGTCGGAGGTTTTGTTATGCATGTGTCTCGCCATTTGGCTCGGGACGATTTTCGCGTTTTGTTCTGCCCACATTTGCTGGAGACGTGAGCTCGGAGCGTAGGCAACTGGCCCCCTTGCACAAGAACTGGCGCAGCCGTGCGCGTTCCAAAATAAGCTCGTGCAGAGAAGAACAAGCCAGGGACCACGGATGTCAAATTCAGGACATAGAAAAATAACCCACTGTATCGAAGCGCCACCACGCACGATTTCTCGCATTGATGTACAGGTCTAGAAGGCGATCCCACCGGCCATATATTGGTTCAGAATCACACTAACCAAGGGTGGGGTTGCACATTAAGTCGAACGCATCAAAACCTCCTTCCAAAAAAACTTCAAGGTCTACCGTGAAACGTTGGGCCCGTTGAAACAACCAAAAAGTTTAAGTTCTGGACAAGCTGCAATTGCAATACATTCTTTTTAAAGCATAGTTTACATTCGTAAAAGAAAAAAAAATAATAAAAAAATAAACGTGACACTAAAGGGCGGACGAATAGGTGACTTCGTCCCAACCCTCCAAGTTCAAGTGGAAAGAAAACGTTATCTCTTTTCAGGGGTTCCCCTGTCGACCACCATATGAAAGTTGAAAAAATCTTATGGATTTTTTGTACGCTCATTCGAGTGCAGTGAATCACCTGCAGCATATAGATAAGCTTTGAGGCTATGAATATGTAACAGACTCTTGCCCTTGTGAATATCGATATGTCTCTTCCTTTCCAATCATCTGTTTTTCGTTTCATTGATTAACAATAAGATTCACTACTGTGTATTTGTGATAGTGGGACACCCATATACGTTAGTGTGCCACGATTTCATCCTATGCCTGCATAGGCAGCTTGCTTAGTTGCCCACAAACCATACCAGAAACCATTACATTTTGAGGTGCTTACAGACGTCCCTGTTACCGCGCAGTAGCGGTTCGTTCATTTCATTGCTCCTCAACACTACTTTTTCCGGTACAAAAAAAAAATGCAACGTCATTCGCGTGCGTGAGAACTTTTGCGTCTTCATTTCCCCTGGGAAAACTCGCGAAAGTTTTCACTGTTAGGTACGCTAAGACACAAATGTTCTATGTATAGAGCACAAAGTAGCGGGGATAGTGGGCATTCCTACCTAACCAAAATGCGATGTTTTTGTTTTTTCTTCGTTTGACAGTAGGCTATTTACTATCAGTTCTGTTGAACTGTACGCATAGAAAAGTTGGACTTCCTGTTAAAGCGCCTCCACAACCTTTATAGGCTGTAAGAGCGCAAACGAAAATGAACGGCTGACCCGATCGAAAGCTTTGGCAAGATCTATTTGCACGAGTGCTACCTGGACGTCAGTATCTGGCACGGACTTTAGCATCGAATGCGCAACATGAATATTTGTTTCCATAGCTATGTCACGTATACCGCAAGTTTGATTTTATCCTAATAGGTTTTCAAATATCAGCTGTAATTTTCTTTAACACATTTCCGTAAATTTTATAACCCACGTTACGGGGTAGTTCGGACCAGACTTGTACGTAATCCGTTACAAGTAACGAAATTACTTGTAATCCCTTACATTTATCAGTAATTTTGTAACGGAATAATTCCATATTTTTTAGAGTAATTTTAAAGTAATTCCGTTACATTTTTTACGTAACGGATTCCTTGTAATCCGTTACATTTTCTTTTTGTCAGAACCAACCCCCCCCCCCCCCCCCAATTCTAAATAAAGATTTTTTTTTTTGTAAAGTCGAACGCAGTGACACCGTCACGCGAATCGACTAGCGTAATGGGAGGCTTGGCACTCTTCAGTTCCTCAAAGCCTTTTTTTGCAACACCAAGCCCCTGAATCTATCCTTTTTTTAGACCCTAACATCAATGTCAAAAAAATCCAAATAAACAATTCACGAAAAGAAAAAAAAAAGGAGGGGGGGGGCAAGTCTATTCCGCTTTTTTTTTTAGTCCCTTTGTTTTTTCTTTGCAATCGAAGACGGGGAGAGGAGGACACCAAGTGATTGTGCGCCTCTTCGAGAAGCTCGAGACAATTAACAATGTCCTTCTCGGATATAGTGACTACGACCATTTTCATAATGTCACAACAGGAGATAACGCTCCGTCTACCCTACCCTTTTTGTGGGTCAGCTTTTTGCGAGCATTTAGAATATGGTAGCAGTCTTCCTTTCTTCTTCTTCCTGTTTTGCCCCAGCAGGACGCATCTTATCTCAAGCAGATATTTTTCCAAATAAAACATAATGGTGGCTGACGTAGACTTGATATTCTGGGCTTTTTTGCTGCCCGTGGCATCAACGGACGTCTGTCTGGAGAACACCGGAGTAAACTGCAGTCGGTTCGTGCTCCGTGCGTTTTTGAACGGCACCAAGAAAAGTACACACGGCAAACGTCCGTTTACATTTCCTTGTTTTAAACGAAGTTCTAATTAATTGTTGTTATGAGTGTCCTTTTTTTTTCTTTTATTACTTATATTTATATACTGGAAGCGTTTTTTTATTCACCAACGTCTCAAGTGAGGCTCGAACTGTTCAGAACCAATGGAAGAAGAATATCGAGCCAAACCTTATTTATTATTTCATTATCACCTTACTGTTACAACTATGTTTTGCTATTAATGACTTCTACAGCTTCGCGATTTACAGAATGGAGAATTTTAGTAGATCGGTCCGATGACTCCGATAACGATATCCGATACTTCGCCGCCGTCTTTGCGTATGCATCATATCGTTATCGGGTACCGTTATCGCGGGTATGGGAGGTATCGGAAGGATCTACTAAATCTCTCAAATAGCAGGCAACGGCTGCAACGACGAAGCTTTGCTCTACATTCGCGAGGAAAATAGTACTTCCCTTTCTTCGCTGAAAAAGCTCAATGCAGAGCATGAAGCATTCGTGAGGAACAATATGACACTCCCATCCAGTGCCTCAGCTCAAATTTTGTTCAGCGTAGCAGTCGACATATTGAATAAGAGATAATGCAAAATGTCTGATGAGACATATAAGAGCCAGCTGTTGCTCAAAATACTCAAGGTCATTAAATGGAACAGGTGGCAAGAATAAAAACTTGAATAACCCTCTTCCCTTTGTTTCTTGATAACAATAATGTTAAAAGTAACGCCACGAAAGTAACCGATTACTTTTTCGGGTAACGGTCGGTTACTTTCATGGAAGGGTAATTGTAATTGTAACAAATTACAATTTAGCCTTGAGTAATTGTAAATGTAATTCCTTACTATTTTTCAGTAACGTGTACACGTCTGGTTCGGACTATAATTTTTAAATATTTGTAAGCATCTCTGCGTTTGTTTGTATTTCGGCACTAGTACCGTATGTCTACCGTAAAAGAATGGTTTAGAGCTTTTTTTAACGTGTACCTCCTGAAAAATGTTGAGCAGTACTGGGCATATTTCATTTCTAAACTGTTTGTAAAATTCTAAACTAAGTCTATCAGGTCCAGGTGTTTTGCCTTTTGGCATCGAGTTAACAGCAGCTGTGATTTTTTTTAGGGGTGAAGATGCTTTCATTCAACTTCTCTTCCTCGCTAAGCTTCGGCATCAACGGTGACAGTTGTTCGACATCGGACTTATTACTTAAAAGTACTGAATTAAAAAAAAATATTGATTAAGCTTTTAAATGAATTTAAAATTTCTGTTCGCTCGATCAGTGTAGTGCCTCCGTTGTTTATCGCTACAGTTTCTTTTGCTAATTCATAACGTCGTTCATCATCTAGGGCACTCCGTGTAAGCTGTTCACCATGTAGAAAGCGCTTCTTCGGGAACAATCTAGGGCTCCTCGGTACTCCTGCCTCGTATTTCTGAAGCTGACCTTTTAGTATTTTAACATCACACTGTATAAGCCTGGGTTTAGGCATTCAATCTCATGTACCTTTACTAGATTACGAACCAAATCACGTTTTTTTGCTTGTTTTCATGGGTAATAATTGTAGATCTCACGATTACTAGGTTTTTAGAGCGCAGCTCTTAGGCGCCCGCTTCCGGCTTGAGCGGCGTCGCCGTCGCCGTCGCCGTCGGCGTAACCAAGGTCATCCCAAGGTCACGTCACCCCCAAGGTCACGTGACTCCCCCCAAGATCACCTCGAGGTCACGTGACCCCCACGTGACCCCCTGAAGGTCACGTGGCCCCCAAGGTCGCGTGACCCCCGAGGTCACGTGGTCCCTTCCCCAAGGTCACCTCAAGATCACATGACCCCCAAGGTGACCCCCACGTGACCTCCCAAGGTCACGTGACCCCCCAAGGTCACCCCACGGTCACCTGACCCCCAGGTCACGCCTCCCCGAGGTCACGTGACCCCCCTCCCCGAAGTCACGTGACAACCCCCCTCCCCCCCCCCCGAGGTCACGTGACCCCCCCAGAGAATATTAAAGAATGAGGGGAGGAGGAGGAGAAGAAGGAGGGGTCTACCCTCCCCTCAGTACCCTTCACTCCTCCTCCTCAAGAGCTGCGCTCCAATTCGCCGTTACAGGGAGTTGTAAACGGCTTTCACTTGTTTGTCTCCTTGAAACTATCCCATTTGGCAAACATATGCATGTTGATGATTTGAAGAATGTCTGATAAAACTAAAACATTTTCTTTTATTTAATAATTTATTTATAAGTAGTTTTACGTTCGTTTTACGTAGCTCCCACTCCCCGCCAAAAGCATGTTTTTTCCTAGGACCAGCTCACTGGCACAAGACAGTGGCCGGAAAAAAATACTGGTTTAACTTGGTGGTCATTCATGAAGTCGAATATATTGCCCAATTGGTAAATCCTACCTAATCGTGCGTGAAACGTTCTTTCAAAATGAATGTACCGTATGTGTTCGCTCATTCTACAGGCGACATCAACTAGATTACGGTCCAGATGCATTGACCTGAGGGGCAGTTGTGCTAGCGTCATACCCAGTTTGTGTTGCCGATCGATCCTTTGTACTACGCACCATATTAAATTATACCATTACAACTAAACCTCGCTGTGTCTAATAGCGGTTCTAGAAGCTAAAAAAACTACCATCTTGCACTCGGTGTGTCTGGAGCATTTGGGGCAAATGAAGCGCCAATTCAAAGTTCTAATGCTAACATAACAAACAATAAGAAACCCTCCCGACCAATGTCAATGGAGACGGATGCTAAATCAAGCTTTTTACAAAACAAAAGGAAACATTCTGTAGAGAAACGAGCGGCTTTGCTACCGAATATTTCATAGTCATATGTTCATGTTTGGAGAGAGCTCAGACTCTTGTGCTGCAGCGAGGTCAACGTTTTGTTGTTTGAAAAGATGCGAGAGCTGCTATGGCTTCCTTCCAGACCTTAGATATTTTATATATAGGGTGACAAATGTAAAAAAAGGGTAGAAGGAATCTGGGAAATATGGGGGTACTGAAGTGTCCATTTTGGCTGTCCTCGGTAACCTTGTGGGTGTCGTTGGGCTTGGAGCAGGGTTGGTGTCTAGCTGCTACGTGCTTCCTCTCTTACTTAGAGTGCGTAGTAAGGCCTTCGTCAAAGGGAACACCCCCTATCAGGCAAAACTCGTTGGTGCCTTGTCCTGTGGGAATGGCTCCGCTGTCTCGTTGACCGAAAAGGTGGCTGTGGTCACGGGCATTGCGACAACCTGGTACTCTTAAGCGTGAAACACATGTGAGCAAGGATCGCGTCGCGTCGCGTCGCCAAGCGGCGTGACCACAGGAACCGCCAATGCCGTGCCGTCCTGTGATAGCGTCAGCAACGGTTGCTATGGTTACTTTGCTTGACGGCGCGAGGCGCCGCGATTTTCGCTCACAAGTGTTTCAGGTTGTGTTAGGATGAGAAGCAACAAGTATAATTCCCACATACAAGGACAGTTTTACTGTCCGCGCAGCAAACATACTACTCCCTGCTTGCCAACAGGCCCGAGCTACCCAAACAAACAAACAAGCCTATAAAAATAAATCTGTTTCCACCGCACGGTGGCGCAATGCGCGTGGCAACTTCCTTTTTCAGTTTATTCCGGCGAATGGAACGGCCTGAGGAGAGCCCGGCGCGTAAAAAATATTGGAGGCCATGGAGTGACGCCACAGCTTTCTGTTCTAGCCGCTAGATATCGTCAATTTCTCAGAAGTCGCCACTACTTCTCGGTATTCCGATTTGGCAACAAAAGTAAGGAAGTTAACACGGCAAAATGTCATTCCACTGTGTGCGCTTGTTTTCGATTGGTGTTCAGAACAGAGGAGTTTCCAGAAATTAGGCTCTCTACTAGTATAAATGTTTCGTTCGTGCGAGGACCGCCCGTCAGAAATGGGTGTGCTAACTTTCTATATTTTTCGTATATTTGCTCAACACGTGCACTGGAATAACGCATGAAGCTCAACTGTCATCTTGCTGTAATATGTTACACAACAAAACTTACTGGCTTCAGTGCCGTAGTCCGTTATTTTATTTTTCTCACAGTGTCGGGTTTTCGTCCTGGAGTCGAATGAATCCCAGGAGTTGGTATTTGCCCGAAAAGTAAAACTCCCGGGTATTGTTCATAAAAAGACGGTAAATAATTCGAGCAACTATGGTATGCGATTTGGATTTGAACTGGGCAGGAGCGGAGGGAGGCCACGTGAGTCGCGCTCCTCACTCTCATGCCGTGCTACTGAGGGAAGATTGCTACGCTGCCGGATGAAGCCCAGTCCCTGCGGACGCCGTGCACCCCGTTCGGCCAAGCTGAGCTGCGCCTTACAGGGTGAGGCTCTCGACTACAGGTATTCGCGACTTCAGCGATTTATAGGGGTCGCCACTATCGAGCAAAAATGGCAGTCTTAGAGAGGTCATGCATGTCGTGTGTCAGGTCAAAGCACAACGCTCGGGTCTCAAGAGGCAAGCATTGGGCTCAAATTGGTTTGCCGCGATTTTTATTCACTACGTTTCAAACCTCAGATGATGTGTTAGCGCAGGGGTTCTGAAATCTTTTCCGGTTGGATAAATTAAAAAAGGGACCTTTTCTTCAATGTCGGAAACCATGATGATCTAGGTGCCTCCAGACCCCAGCCAAAGCGGATCCTGGAGCCCGGACTCAAGTACCTGGCCTGCGTCTTTGGCTCTTGCGGTCCTGGCTGTGGAATCTGCGCTCCCCTTCGCCTGCGAAAAAATACAGGAAAGTCCGGACACGTCTTTTTTAGATTTTACAGCGGTAGTTATTAGGGCTCCTTGCGGGTGAGGTATGGCGGGATCCGCACGCAAAAACCCAGGTGATGGCGGGGAGAAAGGAATAGCGCCGCCCTGCAGTCACTCTGTTTCAGTGCTTTGGTTTCTCGCACAAACAAGCACTCGGAATTCTGGAAGGTTCTTCGGCGAGTCAACAAGGCCATCAGGACGCTCATTCAGTTCTCCCGACCCCCGTCATTGCCAGACCTTGCAACATCAGCTCTCCGTCCGAGGACCGGGAATGGGAAGCAAGCCGCGCTGATCTATCCGTCGAATATAAGCGAACATCCTGATTCCCGTCGTTCAACAACGCAACAGCTAGAGTTTTGAATCTCACACTTTGTGTGGTCATTTTCATTTTACGTTGTGCTCTATGTCCTTGCTTTTTTCCTTCCCTGTTTGTTGTCTTACGCGGCCTTGGTGTACCATAAGGATTCACTGGTTCTTGTTCAAGAGATAGTATAAATACTCCGAAGCGTGCTGCTATATTTATTTTTAGTATAACCTGCGGCTTCTGCGAGTCAATTACAGTGACGGAGCGTATCACGCGACTGATCTTCGCAAGAGGAGTGCCCCCTGACGCTGCGAATTGTCACGTGCCTCGCTCCAAAGCTCTGGTTGACACGCTGGGGCAGTAGCTTTCGTTGTTTTGTAAGTTCCTCTGAAACGGAGCATGGAAAGTTTCAAAGCGGGACGAAAGCACTTCCTACGGATCGTCCTCTCAGTCTGAGTCGCTGAAACTTTCTCTGTGTTAGCAATGTTTTCCTTTGCCTGAGTCTAGACTACAACGTCCTTCACCGTGGTATAAACATAAAAACGCGGGAAAACGACCTTGAGCAGCGGTGTTCTTCTAAAGCTTCTTTGGGTTTAAAGGTTCAATACCTGATTCTTGTACGCAGGCGTCTCGTTCCGCGCCGTGGAATACTCGCCTTTCCTAGTGGGCTTGGAGTGGCGTCGCACCATCGCCGCATCGTCGGCATCCACTTCCGAACCCGGAGCCCCTGCTTCCGACACCAAGAGAACCGTGGGGCAACTTGGCGTCACCACATGCTGGACACGGGTAATCGACTGCTTGACTTTTGAACTTTGACACGGAAGTGATGTATTCGACCTCTAGCAAAACTGACGAAGTTAAATTTTCGTTTAAGCATTATTATAGGCCAAGGTATTAGCCCGACAGATGCCTAATTATTGACGGACTCGTAAGTTTGCTATTGCTCCTCACCAGTGCCACCTTTTTCGCACGAAATCGGTCATGTGCGGTACGAGGATTTGTCTTTTTTCATTCTCTTCACGCATATGCAGTGCGGTGCACATAACAATGAATCACAGGTATATACCATACCTTGGTTGCTGATACATTTCGAGTTGTGTCAACCCCGTGCTGCCAGCACGATATATCAGGTTCTTAATTGAAAAGGTTTACTCCGACTTAACATAACAATCATTGGGCCTTTTGTTACTAATTTGTTATGTTAAGTCGGAGTAAACCTTTTCAATCATGAATTCACCCGGCTTTTGGAACATTTTTGCATTTATCCGAGTTCTCTACGGAAGTATTCTCCTTGGCACTGTGAGGGAGTACATCAACCAGTCTACGAAGATCGTGCGGCTGGAATGTCACCTGCACTTCAACTACGAGTGCCTGAACAACAACGTGGTGCCCAGAAGTCTCCACTGCAAGACCCTCGTCGACACCCCCTACGGCCGCACGCTCGCACGGAACTTCAGCCGCAACTGCCTAAAAGCCAGAATACAGGATAACAAGCAAGAAATACAGCAAGTAAGACGTCGTGTGTACGCGGCGGAAACCTGTCTCCGCTCTAGGCTTCGTCCCATTGATTTCCACGACATCATCAGGGCGCGCAAACAAGCTGAAGATTTGGAAAGAGGCAAGTACACCGAAGTCCATCGCCAGAAGTTGTCCCGGTTGTTACCTCGCCATCGGCCAGAACAGGATAGTTTAGAAGCAGTGCATAACTTTTCCTCGAAACGTCTATCGGACAATCACATGAGCTTATTGTCGAAGGGCCTGAATTTTGCAATTGCCCCACGGAAAGTGCCCAAACGTGATATCATCGTGGAGGTTGAGGAGAAGTTGCGGCATATCCAGGATACAACTGGGGTAAACTTGGCTCGTAGCCGAATTGTAAGTGTTTTGGCGAATGCAAAAAAGCACTCGGACGAACCTTACCGCTGGGGAACGCACGGCGCTAAATGATCTCAAATCAGATAAATCTATCGTTATCCTTTCGGCAGATAAAGGAGAGGCTACTGTATTGCTAGATCGAAAGGATTATGAGGAGAAAATGTACAGCATCTTGAACGATCCCTCGAACTTTATGAAGCTGAACCGTGACCCGACAGCAAAGTCAGAGCGCCAGCTCGTTGAACATTTACAGGTACTACGTAACAAGGGACGTTTGGATCAAACGTTGTACCGCCGACTGTTTTCTTCGGACGGGGCCACTCCGACCATCTACGGGCTACCTAAGGTGCATAAAGAGGGCTGCTCTCTCCGTCCTATCGTGTCGTTTGTAGGTTCACCAACCTACAACCTGTCGAAGTTCTTGGTTGAAGTGCTGAAGCCGTTAACTGAGAACAACTCTAGGTCGGTTAGAAACTCTCGCGATTTTGTAACCGAAGTCCGTATGCAGCAGCTTGATGATGACGATGTGATGGTGTCTTTTGATGTTATCTCATTGTTTACAAATGTCCCCATTGGCCTGGCTATCGATTATGTAGAGGCGCGTTTGAAAGAAGATTGTAATTTGGAGAGTCGTACGTCCTTACTTGTGGAGGATATTATAATTTTGTTGCGGTTTTGCCTGAATCAAACGTACTTCAGTTTCGCCAACACGATTTACCATCAAATCGAAGGGTGCCCTATGGGAAGTCCTATTTCTGTTACCGTAGCAAACTTAATGATGGAGCACGTCGAAACACTGGTGCTAAACTCAGTACCCTTTCCGGTGAAAATGTACTGTAGGTACGTAGATGACACTTTTGTAATTTTGAAAAGAATTAACCTAGATGCTTTCCACGTGGGGCTGAACAGCGTACACCACGCCATTCAGTTCACGTACGAAACAGAGACAGATAATGTGTTGCCTTTTTTGGATGTGTTGGTACGCCGGACCAGTAATGGCAGTGTGGAAACGACGGTGTACCGTAAGCAGTGTGACACCGGAAATTTTTTGTCCTTTGACTCGCATCACCCGACCGAACACAAACGGTCCGTTTTAAGAACCTTTTTATCACGTTGTGATGCAGTATGCTCTAACAAGCAGCTACGGTTGCAAGAGGTAGAAAATGTGGTTGGTGCGTTAGAGCGGCGCCATTATCCGAGGACGTTTATTAACGATACGCAGAGGCGGATGCAGGGGGAAGGGGGAATGAGTCACGAGTGCGGGCAACGTCTATTGTATCTATTCCCTATGTCCAGGGCGTGTCAGATGCTGTTCTGAGACCTCTGCGCCCGCTGGGCGTACAAACTGTTTTTAAACCATATTATACCTTAGCGAATGTGTTCCCAAAACCGAAGGACCGCACCTCTGCAGACGGTCAGAGTGGGGTCGTATACAAAGTGCAGTGCGGGGATTGTGACGCGACCTACATCGGCGAAACGGGCAGAAAGAGGGCAACGAGATTGAAAGAACACAAAAGGGACGTTGCCAAGGCCACCCATGCCACGCGGTCCAAGACGGAACTTGTCGAACACTGCTGGACGACAGGACACAGTTTCGATCTAGACAATGCGACGACGCTGGCCCGAGAACAAAGGTGGGGGCAAAGAAAATTCGTCGAGTCCTGGTTCATTCGCCGTGACTCATCGGTGTGCAACACCAACCGTGGCCCCCTGCCGGACGTTTACGGGGACGTGTGTGATGAGTAGACTGGTCGACCTCACCTCATTTGTGTCAGTGTATACTGAAGATGCCACCTGCATAGGTGGCGAAACGTCTGTACCTTTTGTTACTAATTTGTTATGTTAAGTCGGAGTAAACCTTTTCAATCATGAATTCACCCGGCTTTTGGAACATTTTTGCATATATCAGGTTCTGCATGAACCATTGTTCATCCCAGGAGTGGCACAAAACGCCATCCCACATTCGTATCTCACTCTCGCCTCTTGCTGTAGCTACTCCCGTTCTGTGGTCACCTAAATATGTTATGTGCTT
Organism: Ixodes scapularis; assembly: GCF_016920785.2. Classification (NCBI taxonomy): domain Eukaryota; kingdom Metazoa; phylum Arthropoda; class Arachnida; order Ixodida; family Ixodidae; genus Ixodes; species Ixodes scapularis. The sequence continues at coordinate 151,176,856 of NW_024609835.1, read as the reverse complement.
AAAAAGCATCTTAAACAATGTGAATGCATATCCCCTTAAGTGGCCAAGGTGGCCCTTCATTTATTTACAGGATATATTTACAGATACCGTCCGGACCGGGAACCAGCCAGCTGAAGGTGTAGCCGTCGAAACCTTTCTCAAGCCACCTGCCCGAGTGATATCTCGTGGAGCTTTTTTTTTTCTTTTTCTTTCACCCGCGCACTGGTGCGCGTCTTTGCGTGTGGCTCGCTTTCTGTGAGCCACATCGCCATCGCGGACACCTAGTTGCTACAAGTCTTCCCCCCCTAGTGGAGCAGTAGAGTTTTGCTCCACGAAACAGTTTTTTGTTTGTTGGAGGGTTCTTGATCAGGCCTGCGAGTGTTGTCTTGCGGCTTCTGCAAGGTGACTGATGAAAACACGCATGCAGTGTCGCAAATTGAGGCTGCCATAAAAGCAGGTTTTACCCGGTCAATGGACACGACGTCGGTTCGTCCGTTGATGATGATGGTGAAAGTCTTCTTGTCTCGGGCGATGACTTTAAATGGGCCGTCGTAGGGTGGTGTTAAGGATGGACGCACGGAGTCACGACGTAGAAACACATGTGTACATGTTGTTAGTTCTGTGTGAATGAAAATTTGCCGTGGTGTTTGTTGTCGAGGCAAGGTCGGTCGCAAAGAGGATAGCAGGTCTCGTAGATCTTGAAGATACGAAGGAAGGTCGGGTGGTGGAGTGGACAGGTGTGTAAGGAACTCGCCAGGAAGTCGCAGTGTTGTTCCAAACACTAGTTCAGCAGCTGTACATCCAACATCTTCCTTCAAAGTGGCCCGGATCCCCAAAAGCACCAAAGGAAGATGGTTCACCCAGTTGGTCCTGTCGTCCTTTGTGATGAGCGAGGCCTTGAGTTGCCGGCGTAGTCTCTCAACCATGCCGTTGGCGGACGGATGGTAGGCTGTCGTGTGGATGTGGCACATTCCAAGCATTTTCGCCAGTGATGCGAAGAATGAACTTTGAAATTGCCTACCACGGTCCGTGGTGACGATAGAAGGGCAGCCGTACCGCGCAATCCAGTTGGTGATGAACGCTTGTGCCACGGTTTGTGCGGTGATGTCCGTAATTGGAATCGCTTCTGGCCATCTGGTAAAGCGATCCACGCATGTAAGGATATATCGGCACCCTTGGGATGGTGGGAGGGGTCCGACAATATCGACATGCACGTGGTCGAAGCGGGCGTCTGGTGGTTTGAAAATATGTAGCGGGCTCTTTGTATGACGCTGAATCTTGGAGCGTTGGCAAGAGGTGCAAGACCGCGTCCAGAGGCGAATGTCTCGGTCGATGTTGGGCCAGACATATCTCGAGCAGATCAGTCGTTGGGTTGCACGAATACCAGGATGGTTCAGGTCATGGAGGGAGTGAAAGATGGGGCGTCGAAAAACGGGCGGGATGTACGGTCGGGGCGTACCCGTTGAGGTGTCGCATACCACATCGCAGTTTGCAAGTGGTAGAGGTACAGGTCGAAGCTGCAGTGAGGTGGAGGACTCTTGGAGTCTCTGCAGCTCGTTGTCATTCTTTTGGGCTGTTCCCAGTTTGGAGAAGTCGAGGTCAGGTGACGCACTGAGTGTCTCGACGCGTGACAGGGCGTCTGCCGCCTCATTGTTCGCTCCAGATACGTGGCGCAGATCAGTTGTATATTTTGAAATATAAGCAAGGTGACGAATCTCTCGGGTCGAATACGAGGTTCGATTAGCGTGGAAGGCGAAGGTGAGGGGCTTGTGGTCTGTAAGGACGTGGAAAACCCGGCCTTCCAGGAAGTGTCTATAATGCCGTATCGCTGCATAGACGGCAAAGAGTTCGCGACCAAACGTGCTGTAACGTGTCTCCGCCGGCTTCAACTTCTGTGAGAAGAAGCCTAGCGGAAACCAGTCCGTCTGGTTGTACTGTTGTAGCACGGCTCCCACTGCGACATCCGAAGCGTCGACCATAAGTCTCGTGGGTGCGTCTGGTCGTGGGTAAACGAGAAGTGCCGTGTCGACAAGAGCTTGCTTTGCAGTCTTGAACGACTCCTCTGCCATCGAATTCCATTCGACCGGTGATGTGGGACCTTTTGGTGAGCGCAGCAGATCTGTTAAGGGTTTGAGAATTTGCGATTTACGTTTTGTCGGTTTTCTTGGGTGAGGAAGAAGAGACTTTCATTTTCCGTATCATCGATCAAATAATGAGGCAAATACTTCTTAAATAATTTGACAATGTTCCATTGTTGTACTAAGAGAATACTTTGCATTTCATCTGAAACTCTTAAATAAAATATATAACTTAAGGACACTGACAAGGCAAATAGAAGCGCTGGATGAAAACGTATTTAATAATTGGAAGCAGCTGATTTAACAGCATTTAAAAATAAGCAAGCAGCACACTCTAAAAAAGATTTTGTGATATTACTTTTCCCGCGAAGTGTGGAGTATCAAATACAGTGATATACCAAGGGAGGCAAAGAAAATATAAAACCAAAAATGGAAGTCGTTTACAAATCTCTTTAATGCGAAACTCTGGAGAAGGAGGAGTGGAGGGTACGGAGGGGAGGGTATGTCCCTCCTCCTACTCCTACCTTCCTCCTCTCCCCTTGTCCTTTCCTCCTCCTTATCTTCCTCCTCATGCTCCACTCGTCCTCCTCTTTCCCTCCGCCCCCTCCTTTCCATTTCCTCTCCACCTGCCGCTAGATTTGTTCATGGGGGATGTGACACGAAGTCGTGGCGTCATTTTCCTCGCTAAATTTAGCGAGGAAACTTAACCTACTAAAGTTAGCGTCAAATTTTTTCCGTTAAGTTTAGCGGGAAAATTTTCCCGCTAATTTAGCTGCAAAAGTTCCCCGCTAAATTTAGTGAAAAAGTGTGCTAAATTTAGCGGAAACGTTTCCCGCCGAATTCAACGGGAAAATTGACCGCTTTAACTTTAGTGGGGAAACGTTTATAATGCAACGCGTGGTTACACCGACGCCGCTAAATCCGGAAGCAGACACCTAGGAGCTGCGCTCTAAAAAAAGGTTTCGGCTTACAGATAATATCTGTATGACATGAGCATATAAAATATGCCCCCTGCCATTTCGTAGTTTTTGTTCCTGATCAAACACTTTCGCTGACACTTACCTTCATAAATCACAGTTATTGGTGCTTCAAGTGCTCCGTGGGACTCAAGTCTCGCTCGTAAACACGCATCGGCTTAGCAAATGCCGGCGCAGCAGGAGTAACTATAAAGCTACTTGATCGTGCTTGTATACTTTGCTACAGTCTACGTTAGGGCGAGAAAGATACTGCCGCGTGCTTGGAGGCCAACTGCATAGTACTTCAATGTCTTTCTAGGAAAAGAAGGACGTTGTCTATATTACTTTTTTTATTTCGTGAAGTTTGGATTTCTGCGCCATCCGAGGGCAAGCAGACGCTACTCTCTAGCTGTTTATGAAAAATACACGCTGCAGTCAAACAAATGCGGTAAATACTTCGGGACAGAAAGGAGTTCCATATCTGTTCACTCCTTCGCAGGTTGTCTTCAGTGCTACAGACCATTTTACAAGCAGGCTTCTGGCAGGTGTCATTTTCAGCTTTCGTGCTTATGTCGCTGTTGTTCAGCAACATAACCACGAATATTTATATATCTTTGTGAGTATTGAAGCGATGTAATCGAGTACAAATTTTAGCGACACTATTCAAAAACGGAAGTTACAATGCACAGCTTTGACTGGCTCTCCGTCAGAAATCTATGTAGAGATATTTTTGACCATTCATTGGGAAGTATAGGAGGCAAATAAGGAGTACCATTAGCCGAAAGCGGGCTCGGGGTGATACAGTGCGCGTTCACAAATTCCAATGTCACTAACCAGAAGCCGCGAATAATTCCCTGGCGGTACTCGCGTTAAACAAAATTAATAAGTTCTTCGGAGAAACTCTCGGCGACTGAAAATATGGTGTACGTGATGTTTCGATCACGGCAAGTTATCCGTACGCCAGGCAGCAAGGGCCGGGCTTCTGCTGTCCGAGCAGTCGGACGCCGTCCAAGCTAAAACAAAGTTCGAGAGGCAAATTTCTTTCTTCAAACTTTTTGCATGATCATTAGCGATATATCCCGTGCACCATGCTTTCAACCATGAGGAATTACTACGTTAAAGTGGTACTACGGCGATTTCTTGAGCTACATCAACTAGCTGTATTCTCGAAATCGCCGGCCTTTACCCTTTCAGGTATTGCATGTAGTATTGCGAAAATCAGAATGGTTATTGTGAAAGCGACAAATAGAAATGACGCCGAAACAAACATTCAAATATACCCGCCTTTTGTAATGCCATGTCTTTAGGAGAAGGCAGGCTTGCAGGTCGAGCGGGCAGTCTAAAAATGGACTATGCCGAGGAATTGCTTCGTGCTGGTCCGCGGGTGCTCGAGCGAGCCTCCGAAGTATTCATTTGACATTATGAAACTGTTTGTAATTAGTTAGGAAGGAAGCCTGCAGTCCAGATAGTGAACCCTTGCCTTTCCCTGACGTCAATTTTTCGTTGTCGCCTGTAGAGTCTCTAGCTTTGAAAATTACGATGGGACCAAAAGTATAAATTCAATAACTTGTTTGTTCGTATGTTTAGCAAATTTTCAGGCAAATCGAGGACTATGAAGAAAACGCCGGAGTACCCTTTAAATCTTACGCACATTAAAAGTGTTTCTTGCTACAACCGCGAGGAAATTACTTTGGCTTTTGGTTCTCCAAGAAAGCATGTCTAACTCGATTTGCGTATGGTGCACGCCCTGGCTCTGAACGCTCGGCTTCACTTTTTGAACAAACTATCTCTGTTTCCAAGGTACGCCAGTGCTCGGGCAGCTATAGGTTTGTCTTCATTGTCATAGAACGCTGTTTTCAACCATAGACAGTTGCAAGCACATCGCGACAACAATAACAGTCGGGCAACATGTTGCTGCCGCCCGGCAACCGTGTTGCCGGGCAGTCAAACACAAGAAAGTTCAACCGTTATCAAGGCTTCAGCGGCTGTCCAGTTTTGGTCGCCACTCCCCGTTTTACAAACTGTCCCTGAGTTTATGCTGCTTTTGCGGAATATAGGGGCGTTCCGCGACCAAAGGAAACAATACGCTTTGCTTTATTGACCGGGTCGTCAAGTTGATCAATCAGTTTTCGGTCGTTTGTTATTAAGCTAGCAAGAAAATAAAGCAGATTTTAATTGATTTTAGTGAGCACTACTACTTAAGTGATTGTTTCCGACAAAGTGGGGTGTAACGACAAAATTTGAAAAACCGCAGAACTTCCGCTCGTTCACAGAAGAACCTCGATGATTACTCGTCTTTCTATTTCGCACTAAAGGTTTTTGGAGCCACGCGCTCGTCTGGGCGTCTCTATATCATCCGCGGCCGTACAGTTTGCTGTTATGATAGTCACCCCACCTCAAGTCACCCAAGATGAATGTTTAAAGTTATCAGAAACTGAACTGTACAACTTTTTTCTCGATCGAGCATAAACAAACTACCTTGTTTTAGGGCAGACTAAGTTCCGCGATATGTCCTCTAATCATTAAAGCCACCAATGCTATTTAGGTTAAAAAAAGACGAGTTCGAAAATGTTGTTCTTAATCTGTAAAATTTGTGCATTTTGCGTTTAGGAAAAAGAGCTGAGTAGCCACAGGCCGCAGAAAAACGAATTCGATTGACACTTCTGACGTTGTGTAGTAACCGTCTCTGTGTCCCCCAATGCCTTTCTGACCAACCGAGAAGCACTGCAGCCTCACTTGCGGCCCTGAAGAAGCCGTCTCAACCAGCGGTTCCTTCGGATCCTATCGACTGCCGGTGGACCTGTTTCGCGCCAGCGTGATCTTCAGAGTTCGCGCCATGACGGCTCCAGATCCGGGAACCACTCTCTTTAAAGCCGCCTTTCATCAAAAGCGATTGGGTGTGTCTCTCCGCACCATTCATTGTCGCTCCGTAGAAATTAAACATCATTGTTACTTTGCGAAGTGCCTCTGCGCAGTCGACGTTTTCTGGAGTGCGCAATATTTATTGTGTTTTTTTAAGTGGGTCTTCAAGTTTCCCCTAATGAGTGCCACAAGTCGTTCTCCGATAACTGCGTGGGATATTTAGCACGAGTACAACAACGCATATATGACATCCCTAAGATGGGCTAATAACTTCACCAAACTTCAAGACAAAGACATGCAGAGGATAGGCCGCTAGCTTTTAGAACCGTCTCTGCGTATTGTCATTTGAAAGTTGCACGGCAAGCCGATCAATCCTTCTTGGTTGCAGAGCCCAGCGCGCCATGTGATGTGAGCGTCCGTACCCTAGGTTGGTCCGTGGTCCGGGTCACCTGGACGTCCTGGCCACTTCGTCTCGATGGCTTCCTGGCAAGTTCGTTTCGGCACAAACGTTTTCTCGAACTGTTTATTTCAAAGACAGAAAGTGTCATATTGATTCATCTCATTGTGGTGTTAATGTTTAGTTTCTGATGGATCCTATGCGGCGTGGAAGTTCGTCAGCTCTTTGCGCACCTCGTGTGTTTATTTACCCTCAAAGCGCCTTCACGTGCTTTTGCACCCCCCCCCCCCCCCCCCGCAATCCTCAAGCAATGAAGCTACACGGTTGGCTCTCTCGTCAACGCGCGTTCCATGTGCCTTCTCTATGTTGCCCTTTGATTGGCGTGCTGCTCCTTGCATTCCCCTGCGTGAAAGACGCATCATGGAGCACCTGCGCACCATATACGTCTTCCAGAATTAAATGACGCACTCTTTTTCTATTGCGTGACTTGAAGTTCGACATGATGAGGAAGAAAAAGTTCGAGTTCTCCCGTTTCTTTTTATATAATGACCATTATTTAGTGCATGCAATTCGGCTCCAAACAAACTCCTCCCTTCCATATGTGAAAGGTTGTACAAACATGCAACTCCTGCAGGTCCTGCCTATATTTTCTATCATTTAATGGTGGCTGACTTAAGAACACTTGAAAGATTTGCAATGTTAGGAACACAACCCCCCCCCCCCCCCCCCTCCCTCCGGGGCCGCAAAAAACAGCAACAACAATAACCATTTCGTCGTTTACCCTGAGACTGGGTTTTTTTTAGAAGAGCAGAAGTAACAGAAAAAACAGACAGGTCACAGGGCTGTCTATTGAAGGTGTGCTTGCAAAGTATGAAGGCGTTTTTGGGTAAAAGATTGGGAAGTTTGAGGGACCCCCAGTATCGCTGCACCTTGACTTTACAATGATGCCAGTCCGCATAAAACCCTGGCAAATGCCCTTCGCACTCACGCTTAAAATTGACGCTGAACATGACTGCCCTATTGAACAAGGCATTTTGGAGCCGGTCACGCAACCAAAGTAGGGGACCCCGATTGTGACGCCCATGAAGGCAACTGGAGGCATCAGAATATGCGGCGCCTACAAGTGCACTTTCAACAAGGCACTGGCTCAACTGTCTGTTTTTTTCTGTTACTTATGCTCTTCTATAGTCAGTTACAGGTTAAGAAGGTAGCGGCAAATGCCCCTCAAAGGGAATCGGATATCCCTCCGCCACCTTCGCATCCAATAGCGTCCCACCGTTTCCGTGACGTCGCGGCCAACGCGCGAGGAGGGTCTTGCCTTTCTGTACATATTTGTTTTATCTTTCGACTTTGACTTAGCATTGTGGAAGCTACGAGAGGGAGATTCGAGTTCTCCCCCACCGACGGAAACAAATGCGACCTTCGGGGATTAGCTTCCCCCCCGATGGATACGAAGGCTGCTTTCAGGGGCTCGGTTCGCTCTCCGATGAATACAAAGGTCGCTTTCTTAAAAAGTGGGATCGGAGACAAGTTGGAATCCATTGAAGCGGAACGAGGAGCGTTTCCAGTGAACTCTTCTTTCGACTGCGGAGAGATTTGAAACGGGCGCATCACACTTGTGGGAGGAGCTTCTCCTACCTTCTTGACTTGTAACCGACTATAAAAAAAAACCCAGTCTCAGGGTAAACGACGAAATGGTTGACTTCCACCAGCTAGCCTGTACTTTGACTCTTTTCTCATTAAACAACAATAAAGAGTCGACGTGTTGTCTCCGAAGGAAAGCACGGGCTTGCGGATCCACAGGTGGCGCGTTTTAATCCCGGCAGGGTTGCCCACAATGGGACGGAGGCTTACTGTGTAGAAGGCGCCGTGTAATCGAGCTTTACGTTATAATTACGAACGAGTGTGTTGGTGAATAGATATGAATACTTGAAAGCATAGCACACCGAGAACGGGGATGGAAACAGGACTTCTTTCCTTGAGCAACAACATAAAATGCCGCAAAACATAAAACCGCCCCCCCCCCCCCCCCCCCCCAAAGGTCTCAACGTTCTCGAAGAAGGATTGGATAAAATTGTTTAAAAAGCGCAAGCGTCATGACGAGGTATCAGTAATCTTGTTATCTCTGGTGTTAGGAATTCGACCTCTGTCATTGTCGGTGATAATGGAGGTGCAGAAATGTTGTTGACAGTCCTAAAGGGAAAAGTACTATAAAATTAAAAGTGTAAAAAGCACTAGCGTCACGACGGGATATAAGTAATCTAATCCTCTCTGGTGTTAAGAATTCAACCTTTGTCTTTCTGGGTGATAATGAAGGTAAAGAAATGATGTTGACAGTCCCTGTAGCAAATGGCTCAATGATTTTCTCAAAATATGTTGTTGGGCCGGCTCACTCTTCTAGTATTCGAGAAATAAGGAGTACAGTCATCGCGCGTGCGGCTGTGAAAGATGATTGAGTGATAAGACTCATTTGAAGCCTTCGATAATTCCAAGTTTTGTTCTCTGAGTTGATAGTGAAAGGGACACTGACACCCTTCAAATGTTTCTTTTTAATTTTTTGCCAGGTGATTTATTATGGTGTCGGAATACTACCCAATTAATATTTTACTACAGAGTCACGTATTTTTCTAATAAAGCCAAAAAAAGCAACTGCTGGAAACTGAAACCGAAACCCCCGCACCGCACGGAGAAGTGGACAGGAGAAAGTGAGTGGCGGAAGTCACGTGGCTACACTAGACCGTGTGATTTTTTTTTCTTCCGGGTGCAGCAGATGAAATGCGTTGCGGGATTCGTTCTCCGTGCGATACCTTTGCAGTTACGTTTGTTCCGCTCGCTGTTCTGTACTTCAACATGTTATGTACATTTAAGCGTAGGCAATCAGTAGTGAGTGCCCCTAGTGAATTCCCGTGGTCGGCTCCCGAAAGAATACTCCCAATATGTTGCGTGAAGAGCTGCCTTAGATGTCCTGCATCTGAAAGTGACATTGTGGGGCAGAGGTGCCAAACATGGAATCCCGTACCATTTAGTTCGGCGACGTATCGTCCACAAGAATTGTTTTTTTTTTTTCAGTAATAATTGTAAAAAAAAAAAGAAATGTAAACATCGCAAAATGTTTGGAAAAAAAATGGTACGCCTACACTAGGGATCGAACCCGTTCCCGCTGCATGTGAAGCGAACGTCTTTCCACTGAACTCAACTGAGGAAACCCTTTCGTTCGTAGTAATGCATCCGGTTGACTGTATGTCGGAAAGTTAGCTGCCGATTTTCCTCCAGTACATGCACTCCCGCCTTGAAATCCGGCAGCACCACGCATTGGCCACATTCGCACCAAGTGAAGAAACAGTACGCGTGCGTATTCAACTCGATGTACGCACTTCGTGCTTGACGTTTGAGCGAGCGACGTCTTCAACCACGAGAAGGGACGACGGCTCGGCGACGTCTTCGTGCAATCGGCTTGCTGGCCGGGCGTGTCGTACGGGATGAATATCAATTCTTTTGATCGATCCAAAATTTCTCTTTCGAAGGAAGACAGAATTTGCCGGTATCGTAAACGACAGTTCTGAAGTAGAGGTCCCACGCCCGTCGTCCACTGCCACTTGCGAGTCCCAAGAAACGCGAAATGACGCAATGATGAGAATTATGCAGTGAAGGCACAGAATGCTTCCGGTTGTCTGTGCAGCCTTTTTTTTTCAATTAACTCATTTGCAACTTTTTGGACGGCACAAAAAAATGGGTTTCTTTTTTTTATATCTTTAGTTTTGACTCTGTGGCTTCAATGACCCACGACTTGGATTAAATTTGGTGGTCGCGTCTAAACCTTAGAAAACGGCCTGTGACCACGGAAAAAAGAGTGAACACGACTCAAACCGGCCAGTTCTCGATCGGCGGTTTTCGGGCGGAAAGAAATCGAATTTCGAGCCGCAAATCCTGTTCTCGGTAGTTTGCCTCTCATATGTCACGTACAACTAAAAACCTCGGCGAGCATAAATACCCTGTCAGTGCCCCTCTAACGCATCTCCCAGTTGTTAAGTTTAAGTTATACGTCAAAAGATTCGCAGGTGGTGGCAATTAATCATCACTTCTCCGCTGGGGTGTGCCAGAGGCCCTTGGTTGGTTTCGTACATAAAACTCCCAAATTCACCCGAAGAAGATACGCTTTGCTTGAAGACCAAATAAGCTCAGTGCCAGTCGCAGTCGCACATTGAGAGTGACGTTTTAAGGGAACTTTACTTAGACTTCAACATAAATCGTATTACCTGGAATGAAATAGTACAAGGAGAACTCCTGATGCGCGGTTTGTTGGACCGGCGGTTAAATTGAATGCTACCTATCGCAGATCACGTGGTGTCGAACGGAGGGCCAAGTTTTATGCTCACATCTGCAGCTCCCTCGCAATGCATCGTCCGTCGTACTTGTGGGTCTCCTACCGTTCCTCAGGTACCGACTAAGGTCAATATTTCCGCTTCGGCGAGTTGATGGTTCATGCTTAGACTTCACAGCGCACAATAACTGCGTGGAGAACTTTTGAAGTGTATCTTTTCTTGTGCGCCGTGAAGTGTACCGACTTATGTCATAGTACGCAAGAAATTCGGATATGACACTACCTGCTTTTGAAATATATCAAACGACTACATTGCATACTATTGAAGCATGTTATTGAAGTGGCTGCAATGTGTTTACTTTAAGTTCATGAATAGCACTGCGAAAACCGTGAAGTGCATCTTTGTACAAGAGGTTTCCACAGTAGTTCAGCTTAACTAATTACAAGTAGTCTGACAATTACCTGAACAAAAAAATTTAAGACACAGAAAACTGACCAAGACCGCTGACAACACCTGTTGTTTTTGAGGCTGAGTCATTATTTTATCTTGTGGGCAAAACATAATCTAAATGCTTTGTTAAGATAAACTTTTTACCATTTGTGTCTTAATTAGTGTTCAGATCTTCAACACGATATGTCATGTTAGGAAATGCAAATACCGGAAACAAAACTATAGGCACTCTTTGATTTCCTGTGGCAATGTCCATGACCATCGAAATAGCCACTTGCGTGTTGGAGTTCAGAATTGTTATTAGACTGATCAGAGGGCAAAACATGTGACTCTATATCTTTATGTTTATGAATATGTGGTGCTGCCTTTTAGTGACTAATTCCATTTTAAATAAAAGTCAGCTCCGCCCTTTTTGTGAACTTACGGAAATAAGAAATAAAATAACTTCAGAATTGCGCTCTGAAGTTTTATAACAGAAAACTTTTCCTATAAAACTAATATATTTACTACACCATATTTAAGTGCGTTTTTTTTGGTAGATATTTCCTTTTATCCGAGGGTCTTTCTAAACGTTTTGTATCTTTCTCACTAGCGGTACTTGACCACGAGCGTCTGCAAAGGCCGATAATTCGGTAGTAACATAATAATTTTCATGCAGGTATCGCTACACGGTGCGCTCTTTTCGAGGTAATCCGAACGGCTCGGAGGTGCTCTTCAGCGCGCCTGTGGTGGCTACGCGGAAAGACAAACTCACTTTCGGTAAGTGTTTATGCAGTTATAGCATACGCTTTCGCACTCAACTCAAACGTTGATATGTCAACGCTTGAGTTCGCACGAACTCAATTTAAACGTTGAAGTCTCCATAATGGCATACTTGGTGAATAGGTGGAGCAAGAGCACATTATAAATATCGCTGCTCAAGTTCGTGTAAAATTAATATGAACAGTCTCGCGTACCCTAAAGAAAAGACGGCAACCGTCTGTCCGATATACTTATCAGTCGAGAAAATAAGAAACACAGTGAGATAATGTAGTACCTCGTGCTTTTTTCCCCTCAAGTAAAATATCTTCCGAATTACAAAATCTTCGCAGATGAAATCACTGAAAAAAAAATTGTATATAGAGGGGCGCATGAATACTGCACTCAGCAAACATTTGCCATAGTATATTGATGAATCCTAACTCGCGTAGACACCTAAGTGAGGAGAATATTGCCTTTATTAAAACAATTCGTGAGAGAACAAAAATGCATTAAGTGAGATTGCTTGACGGAGCCTTTCAGACAATAACAACCAAACCGGGTGTCATTATTTAGCCTTTAAAATATTTTTATAACGCCTTAAGGTGCTGTCACATTGAGACAACACGACGGCAACAGCAACATAACATGTTATACAATACTCGGGCAACTTAGTGCTCGCTACCCGTGTTGTCCAAAAGCATTGTCACACCGCGTAAAGACAGCACAGCATAGACGACAACGACAATGTTGTCTCGGCAGGACAGTTTTCGGCACCGGGAACCGCAGTGACTTGTGGTGGACAACGATTGTTGCCCAGATCGGTTGTTGAGCGAATCTTGTGCCGTCAACACTACAACACAGGTGACTTCCATGGCAGAGCTAGTACCCTACCATTAATATCGTTATTAAGGAGCTTACTAAAATAATGGCTGGGAAAAAGTTATCTAGCAATAATTAAGGCTGGCGTGCAGCTAAGCAAATTTGATTAAACTTTTTACTGCGTAATTACTGAAAGCGATTGTCGAAATGGTCACAGCTACGATCGTGAACGTTCAGACTGGTATTAAAATTAGAACCGCCGGGAGACCAACTCACATTACTGCTAGTGAAATAAAATAGCATGCCTACGCACCGGCTGATAAAGTAAAATAAGAGCAATCCAGGAAAGAGAATCTTAAAAAATTAAAGCATTAAAGCGACCACTATGATCATGATTGTTGATGCTTGGAACTTGAAAACAGCCGCCACCAGACACCTAAAGTGTTTCAAAAGTCCCGAGGACGTATTGGGGAGTGAAGTGATCACATAGCAGGTAATAGTAATAGGCAAATAGACAGCATTGAAAAATATTTATTCACTGATTGTTATGAAAGCCTATCGCGTTTGTGTCGCAGTTTTAAGCAATTTCTTTTCAGCTCAGCATCACGCTACAATAGACGCTTTGGGGTACTGCCAGTAATAACTCAATTTTACGGTAGAAATAGGAATAACATAAAAGTAAGAGCCGGACAGAAACACTTCATACGGTAGCGTAAATCCCGAACATATATCATCGATCTTACTTTCCTCGCTTAGAGCTATCTGCTTTGTCAGCGAATAAAGACATTCGGATAAAATAAAGGGTGGAAAATATTACACGTGACAAGGTATCTAATCAGAGTCACTGGTTGATGTCGTCCTGTGGAAATTTCTGGCCCTTCGAATGCACTGGCTCTTTGTAGTGTCATATTTCCAGCGACTCCGCGCCGCGCACGAACGAAGGCAAGCAATCAAGATGGCGGAGTGTTCCCCGTGTTGTCCCCGCCGTTAGTGCGGTGTGACTAGATGGTCGGACCACAAAATGACCAACACGGTTGCCGGGCGACAGCAGCATGTTGCCCGACTTTTGTTGTTGCCGCGTTTTGACATGATCATAAGGAACACGTTTCGCTCGCCTTACTGGATAGAGTTGTCGAACTGTTTCCTCAATGCGACAGCACCTTTACTTTCCATTAAAGGGGGGCTGAAGAGGTTCTTGAAGCAGACGAGTTAGATGTGAATTCTAGAGTATTTTTATTCCGTGAATCTGAATATCAGGTTCGTTTTCCCCGAAGATGTACCTAAAGCGAGAAAACTGAAAATACCTTTGACCAGTCGTTACGTCATTAAAGGATCTTTGGGCCACCAAGCGCGTGTCGATCGTGTGTGCAGCGCGTGCAATTGCAAGCTTGGCAGATATATTCCCCCGCACTGCCACCAGTCGTGGGTCTTTTTCTGACCTTCTTGAAAATAGCAAGTGTGCGCGTGCGTAGTTTTGAAATTAAGGTGCAACCCCACCCTTGGTTAATGTGATTCTGAACCAACAGATGGCGGTGGGATCACCTTCAAGGCCTGTACATCAATGCGAGAAATCGTATGTGGTGGCGCTTCGATGCAGTGGGGTATTTTTCTACATCCTGACTTTGACATCCCTGGTCCCTTGCTTGTTATTCTCTGCACGAGCTTTTTTGGAACGCGCACGGCTGCGCCAGTTCTCGTGCAAGGGGGCTAGCTGCCTACGCTTCGAGGTCACGTCTCCGGCAAATGTGGGCAGAACAAAACGCGGTAATCGTCCTGAGCCAAATGGCGAGACACAGGCACAGCAAAACCACCTACGCGCTGAAAAATATAAAATTGCCTGTGCGCTGCGATCGGAGATTTCAGAGGCCAATTACACATATATCAATGTGATCAGATTTATGTTGCCACGAATGAAGTTGACAACAGGACGAACAGTGAACCGAAAAATAAAGGTTTAATCGGCGAACTTGTGCCAAACAAAAAAAGTAAAGAAAGAGCGAAAGAGCTTCGACACAGCAGAAAAGCAGGCAGCGATTTGGCAACGTAACAGTGACCAAGAGCGAAACTGACTCGACAAGGCCGCGGGCAACTGGTTATCTACAGTGCGTCACTATCCCGAAAGGTTCGGCAAAGAAGGTTCAAGCGTCGCGCGCTCGGGGCGAGGTTGAACTGCACTATTGAGAACAAGAAAGCAGGGCGAAAGTTACATCTGGTGCAAGAATGAACGCGAATCTTCCAGAAGTCCGTGACCGAGCGTTGCTTTCTCGGCTCTGCGGGCGGCAATATGACGGGCCGGCCTTTTTGTCGTGCATGTGTTTGGGTCTTTGTGGATTTCCAGGAAAACGTGATGACGTGATAGACTTGGGTTTACAAAATTCTATACTTCGTATCATCCTACGGTGGATTAAAGGCCAAAGCCATGGGCCGCCAGGTCCAATCACGTTCCACGCTAAACTATGACACGCTTAGCATTGATTAGGTTTGGACGAGTAATGCTCCGGATCCAAAAACGCTGCGATATTTTTATAGCTTCGACACCGCAAAGAGCTTGTACGTCATGGGCTTCTTTTCAATGTAAAATTCTTAAGTCACTCAGTACAATTCGATCCGAACCACTGTCCGCCCATTCCCATCAGTTATACGACACGCGGGCGCCGATACGTGCATCGAAGCGAAATCACACGCAATTTCTAACTGGCTCGTGATTGGATCTGGCGGTTCGAACCTTCTACCTTTAGTACATCGTAGGGTGAGACGAAGTATAGCTTGAGGAATTAACTACCTCAAAAATCAAAACAAATGAACTATTTTTTGGCCGGTCAGGTGTCTCATTTAGGTAGCTGGGTGTTTATTTTGACCCAAACCACGAGACTGGAAAACACAAAAAATGACACTCAGCTTTAGATGTTGAGTTTGGTAAACCCGAAGTAGGACAGGTGCGGTAGTCGTACTACAAAAATGCCGAGGTTGAAAATTAACTCACAGCAATAAATGATAAGAATTAAATTTAATACGAATCCAGTGATAAATGCAATGACTGGCCAGGCAAAGATTCTGTGTCTGTGGATAGCTTTTGCACATAGTTTAAACAATGTACAGGGTGCCACAAAAAAACAGGCTTTGTTTTTACCGCAAGAATAAACTAGGCATCGCCGAACGCTCATTCTCCGCCCGAAGGCAGCGCTAGAGGTCACAACCAGATGTCAAAGTTCAGCCCGATCCGATACCTTATTCAAAAGTTATATGCGATTTTCTGAAAACTTCAATGGAAAAATGGCGGCCGACGGACTTCTCAAATACATGGGGCTCTAAGGCACCAGAAACCGAAAACGGACAAAAATGGGCTCCATTTTCCCATTGATATTTTCAGAAAATTACTTATATCTTTTGAATAAGGTGTCCCTTCGGGATGAAACTTTGGCATCTGGTTGTGACCTTGCGCTACCTTGGCGCGGAGAATGAGCATTAGGCGATGCGTAATTAATTTTTGCGGTAAAAAAAAACCCTGTCAATTTTTTTGGTGACATCCTGTACCAGTCTTAATTTTGTGATTTATGCGCGCAAGTAGTGGAGTTCATAAACGACAAAGATGCAAACGGGCAGAGTTTGACGTTGTATAAATGTATAAGATATAGTGTACGCATGCACATGGTACGCTGATTAAGAATGAAACAGCCCGACATTTTACACTAGCGTTAAGCGTATCGAAAGTTAAGAGTGCATCAAAAGCTAAAGATTGTACACATATACTGCTCAGGCCGTTATGTTTGAATGCTCATAGTACCTTGTTATAGCCAGATTTGGAGTAAGTTGTCTCCTGATTGCTTACAACAGAAAGAAGATAACATCCTAACTCTGGGTTGATAGTAAAATTCTGCCTGCTGACAGCTACCAATCATCTCGGCGCCGATTATGAGTATTTACTGCATGCCAACGGTCGCGTGCTTAGAACGAGTTTTTCCCACGTGATTTCAAACAATCGCATTTCTTCTTGACAAACAACAATCTTTTCTCAGGCTAGCGGTCACTTGTGAAGCTTAGAATATTTTGTATTGAGTGTGCGCAGGTGGCAAGTTGCATAGATTCTTTTTAGAATCCGCAAAATAGAATGCTCGTGGGTTGCCTTGGTCTCTAATGCAGGTAGCATACAAAAGAGCACGAAATGAATCGCAGTGGGAACCGAAAACAGTAATGATAAACAAGCATGTAATCATGCGAAAACTGAGGGCATTGCACATATACAGAAGGCAAGCTTTGCTTCACTAAATAAATTACCACTAAAGTATTTGGTTTTATCGTGCAAGCGAAGCGGAACATACAACTGCGAGCATACTGCCCTGAACCACACTTCCAATGAAGAAGCGCGCCATCCAAAGCATCGAGCTCGCTTTTATAACTTTTGGTGCGCTCAAACCTTTGAAAACACAATTATAATCAATTATGATATTTCAAATATTTTTATTAAGGGCGCCTATGTGTGTGTGTGTTTTTTTTTTTTTGTCTTTTGCGTTTACGTTCTACTTTCTTAGTAATATCATATTTTCCAGAAGTCCGACAACTATCGTCTGTTTCATCATAAGGAAGAGCTGCATAATCAAAAATGTATACAAAAAAAAATAAAAAAGAAAAGAACGGGAACACACATTAACGGTGCATTCAAAATGTGTTGTTAGTTTTTTTTTAGAAAGCAGCAGTTTCGTAGGGCGACATTGTTACCCGTTGTAGATTATAAAAAGTGCAGTACAACTGTTAAAAGCTCGGGGTCTCTAACGTGCATCACGCAGTATATGTGGTACACGATCGCCCGACGGTAGGATGCGGATGGGCGACTGAACCCAGGGTCCCTGCCAAAGCCCCTTGATAAAGGCATTTCTTACAAGTACCGCCAACCATTGTTGTGGAAACGCGCAAGACACGTGCCATAAGCGAGTGCTCCGCCGCCATTCGCTTTCAAGGGCCAGTCATTTTAGTGCTGCGCCACCATTTGCCTCCAAGTGCCGCTCGAGAGACGGGCCTCGTGTACTGGCACATTTTAGGTTACTTGAAAGACCAACGCAAACACACCGAGGAGATTTAGTCCCTACAGGTTCTGTAGCGTGAGCTCCGTGCTTTGAATGAAGCTCGCGCTCCAGGTGCTCTGATCTGCGGTGCCACAGCACACTCGACCAACGATCCACCACCGCACTTGGTTTAGCCTGTAAGCTAAACCAAATGAGCTACGCTTAGAGTATCGGCACTTTGTTCCCCCCGATATTATTGTGGGCGCCGCCATCTTTGTGGGTAGTAATAAATCAAACGCAACTGCCGATCGTCATGATTCAAAATTGCGACTTCCTCAGCATTAGTTTCGGTGTCAGGAAGCTCACGTAATACTGCTTTGCTTTGTCGCGAACTGTTTAAACATTTGTAGAGGACGGAAAAGCGTTTCCTGCGATTTCAGATAAAGCTTCAGATAACTGACAACCATCATTTTAAGCGCCTAGATGTGCATGAAGCGTAGCTTATTTAGTGGCTCTTATTTAGCCCGACCGCACAGGCACAGAAAAAGAACGAACTGTTTGACCTCGCGTTCTTCGCGCTGCTTCAGTGGCTCCATGAATTCGTAGCATTGGCTGCGTTCCGAACTAAGGTAAAGCAAAGCAAATATTTAGATCTTAGGGTTTCACAAGCCAAACAAATAAATCACTCAACACGCCCCAATAAAAAAAATGCAAGCTTATTTTGACTAACTGGAGGTCTTTTAACGTACAACCAAAATCTCAGATTGGCCTCCGTCGGATTGCGGGCAGCTCAGCCGATATTTAAACCCGACAAATATAAATTGATGGGCCACCGCGTTGACTCAAAGGTACTGAGACGATTTAATATTTTGTGTCTTGTTTTATTATCACTGCCACTTAAGATCCACCGAGGTGGTTTTTAAAACAAAATATAGTCAAAACATTCCGACAAGCATAGTTTGATTGTGCAAATGATTTTTGCAAGTGATAAAAAACATTAAAATGTTTTCGCATACGTGGCGGAATCTGAAATGGCAGAATGCATTTCATGGCGCCCATTTTATTTGGATCCCGTCGGGCATGTGTACCAACGCACAGTAGAACGCGCGCCAAAGTAGCTGTGGTGCACCCGCAGCCTCGTGCTTATTGTACTGACATTTCTGGCTCGCTCACTGCGGGCATCCAGGCATCTGAAACCCTGACATCTGGTGCTTTTCCTGTTTTTGACGTGGCGTTCCAAGCGGCACACGACGGAAAATGCTCATCAAGCTGTTCTTGAACACGTGTCGCCATCTGTATTTTATACTAAGAAACTACGATTTGCCGTAACTGAATGGGAAAATTTTGAGGTCTTATAACATTCTTAACGTGCAATATGTCAATATGGAAGTTCTGGAAAATGTAACATTGAATGACGCTTCATAATTTAATGTCTCGTTATTTTGATTAGTTGACGTGATTCCGATTTTATAGCGCCATGAAAAATGACCATTTTAAACCTTATTTTTTATTTTAAATGTACATCATCTGTACCGTTTGTTGCTTACTTTTTTCATTTCTTACATCCAACCAAACGCTTACGTAAAATATCGTAGACAATGGAACGTTATAACTTGAGAAATAAATTTTTCAATATTAGAGACAGTGGTCTATTAAAAGCTGAATAATTAACTGATAACTGAAAATAATCGTAATATCGAGACATTAAAATATTGTTCAAAATTAGCTCTTTAATTTGACATTAACTTTATAATTGTAAAATACATAGAAAGAAAGTTATAAGCCGTCAAAAAAGCACCAAAACGTCATGCACGGTGAGGTTGCACCTTAAGGCGCTGAAGATCCGTGAGAGCGGAGATTTCGAAAGCGCCTTTTATGACGTAACGCTCCGGGGAGGAAAGGCTTCAGCGGTTCCTTGAAATTTGTTTTCTGCAGCCTCCGTGCACCGAATCGAAAAATAATTTCGGTACTCATGATTGTGGAGGCCAAATAAAGACGATCTAAGTGTTCTTGCTCAAATACAGAACCGCTTCAATTTCCTTTTAAAGGGGTACGGAAACAAAATGACCGTGAGCGCGAGCTCTTTGTATACCCCTCGCTTCAAAATCGGCCAGCGAGAAGTGCAATGCGTATGGCGCATGTGGCGTCAATAGTTCATGAACGGCCATGGGTACTGTAGTTGAGAACTTTGCCGCTTAGTGGCTTAGTGGTGTCAACACGTGCCAATCCCGCCTAGTATAGTAACCTCCGAGCACTGTACGCCCGATGACATAGCTCTCCTGTAACATCATTTGCGGCCATGCCGCTATTTTATGTGCCACGAGCGTTCGCTTTACGGCGTTAGTTTCACACCGCAGAAGTAGTGGCTCGCGGAAACCAGTAAGAAGAAACAACCGTCAGTACCCAGCATTGGCCACACCTGTAAGCTATGTACATAAGGTAATTACTGGGCGCCATATTTGAGCACACTATTCACGGCACACCCGGGAGGGTGTGTGGTTGGCCTGGCAGAGGTCCCCGCACCCTCATATCAAGCTCCTACTTAACGTCTGCAAAGAACGACGATCTTGATAGTGTGGAATGCACGTTGCCGAAAAATTATGGAAGCTTTAACATATAAGATGTAGTAAACGCGTTAGCGTTCTCTACCGAGTCACATTCAGGACTAAGCAACTCCAAGAGCGAGCCATATACAGCCGCTAACTGGCGCTGCTTCGTAGAAACTCATTGTTCCTTTGTAGGCTACCAACGGAAGCAGGTGTTTCGCGTTCAGCCATCTTGAAATCCTAAGTTATGCAGGAAAGCCACTCCTCGCGCGCGTAGGAGCCGTGCTCCGTCGATTTCAGCCGGCCACGTGACTGAATTCGGCGAATAGCGCCGAAAACAGCAAAGCAGGAGAAGGAGGCAAAAGGGGAGGGGGGGGGGGGGCATATACACCGGGCCTCGTGCAACGTCGGCGAAGCGACTTTCCTGCACGGCGCAGGATTCTTTACTCCTCACGTGATCGATCTCGGTGAAAAGCTGAAAGGCTGAACGTAGAAAACAGATGCGCAACTCTGGCTCCTTTCGGTAGCCTATACAGGAACACTAGTAACTCATGACGTGCGGCATTCCAACGGAGCTTCACAGACCGCCACCAGACACAATTTTAAAAACTGTTAATTCGTTTTAAATGTTGTTTTCTTGACTTCTCTGCCGGCGGCCGAGCAACACTAGTCTAAACTAGTGTTTTTGGTCTGCCGGCACAACATAGACCACATTTAAACGAAGAAATAAGTGCAAACATCTTGTTACCATACTCCTCCAAGGAAGAGTTTATATGAATAATAGCACCAAAAATAATAAAGCAAACCTTTTTTTTATAAGATAAGAAAAGTTCAAGCAGCTCAAAAATTAAAGATGTTTAAATTATCTGTAATGCCGAATTAGAACGCAGCTCTTGATAAGGAGGAGGAGCGGAGGGTACCTTTTTAGGCGAACGTTTCCGGGGTTGACCGACGTCGGCGTCGGCGTAACCACGGGTTGTATTATGGGACGTTTCCCATAATGATGTCACACGTGGCATCCCGTGTGACGTTACGAGGATAAAATATTTCCACCAAATTTAGCGGGAAACTTTTACCCTCGTGAGGTCACACGTGACAACACATGTCACAATTTTCCCGCCAAATTTCGCGGAAAAAGTTTCCCGCCAAGCTTAGCGGGAAATATTTGCCCTCGTTACGTCACATGTAACGTTACGTGTGACGTCACGAGGACGAATGTCTTCGCTAAATTTAGCGGAAAACGTTTACCACCAAATTTAGCTGGAATTTTTTACCCTCGTGACTTCACACGTGACGTCCCGTGTGACATCCTAGGAAACGTCTCGTAAAGTCATAATGCAACGCGCGGTTAGGACGACGCCGACGCCGCAACCGGCGCCGCTCAACCCAAAAATGAGCGCCTAAGAGCTGCGCTCTAAAATAAGGAATTAATTATAGCTTTTCTGCACCGCTCATTGCCCGTTGACCATCATATTTTACCTACGTAGTTTACGTTCTAGACTTCACCCCAATGAGAATAAACAGCGGCATATTTTGTGTTCAGTCTAGACAGGCTACCTCCCAATAATTACATCGAACTCTGGGAGACATATTCGACGAACACCACATATGACACAGATAAATTGCAATGACCGCCGCCAGAATAGTACTACTGCTTCTTTTGATCGGAAAAATTATTCGTACGTCTGTAGAACGCGCAAAAAGCGAATTCTCAAATTGCCTTATTTATGAAGTAACTAAAAGGGCAAGTTCGTTTTTTTTTTCTTATAAAAAAATGATAAACCTCTCCGAGTATAAGGAATTCTCCTCAAATACGAATAGTATCTTTGACATCTGGTCACCTTGTCATAACGTTCAAAGAAGGCCCGCGAAACATTATTGTATGATTCGTTCGGTGTGCAAAGAGAAATTGAATCCTGTCAAAGGCGAAGAAGCATAAACTGACGACAGCGTCTCTCGAATACTGTGGCCCAAGCATCCCAGTTTATGTGAAGGAACACTTGACAGGAGAAGACAAAAAGCTGCTAGGAGCCGCAATCGCATGAAAAAGGTGGTGGTGGGTTGGAAGTATGACTGGGCTAGGGGCGGAAAAATATTTGCACGTAAGGACGACACCCTTGACGTACTCAAAATTAACAGTCAAAGCGACGCCGGAAAAATTGCCAACTAGGGTTTCGTAAATGTATTGTTTTAGGAAGTTTTCTTTTTTTTTTTTGTCATGACAGGAGATTAGCAGGAATACAAATATTATGACTGTTTATCTTTCGATGAAATGTACAATTATTACCACTCACATTTTTTTGTCATTCTTCTGAGCGCTCGAAATATTCGAAACAAACTAGACAAGCTTGATATATTATAGCAACCATTTTTTGTTAATTTTGACAAGATGTTATTTACACAAAACATGGCTAACTTCAAGCAAGCCTCCAACTTATTTTGCAAATTCCACATGCGAAAGATTCTGCAGAACAATAAAAAGGGGTGGTGGGATAGCCATGCATTTTCAGGATAATTTATGATACCAAGTTCTCGAAGACTTCAAATAAATAAAAAACGATATGGAATGTCATTTCGCCGAACTAGAGTCTGTGAATAGTGCAACTGTGTATAAGCCTCCCGCTGGCAATGTTCCTGAATTCTTGGAAACTTTTGAGAACTTGGAATTTCTATGCACATGTTCACTGCCATTTTTTTACACTTGGGGTCATATACATCAATGCAATCTCCAGCGATGGATATGCAAAAGAGTTTAAGAATATTTGGAATCAACACGCCTGTAACAATACCATAACGATACCCACCAAGCCGGGTCAAGAGAATGGCGCATCCATTCATATTTGCATCACAAATGCAATTACAGATAACGCTATATCTGGCGCTTTGACGGAAGACTGGAGTGACCATCTTCCCATTTTTCGTCAATGCCCATTCTTATTTCCAAAAAGCAGAATAAACTGAAACACTTTTTTACAAAAAAAAATATAAATTACAAAAATATAAACCCTGAACACTTTTACTCGCCTTCTTATGGAAACAAATTGAGAAGAGCTGTGTGCATAACAATGCGTGGATTCTGCTTTCAGTTACTTTATCTGCAAGTTTAAAATATGTTATAATATTGTTCTTTTTTTAAGCAATGCGACAAAAAAAAACGGGAATATAAAAAATAAGGTCAACGCGGATATAGTCAATCAAATAAATAAAACTAATAATGTGTGTCATGTTGTCTTGCGTTCTCGCGAACTCGTCTTGCTGAATGACTTCAAAGACGTAAGGAATCAAATGAACTCCTATTTGAAGAAAGCTGAGCGCCCATATTACCAGAAAGATGTACGTCAGTCCACAGTGACCAGAGAAATATATGCGAAACCTATAATACTAAGGCAAACTATAGAATGATAAATATGGCGGTGAAATAATTGTTATCCACGGCACTGATGTGACGGGTGTTGAAATAGTAAACCCAAAGAATCAGAATTTTATAAACGCAGGCAGATGTATGGTATCAGAACGCAATGCTGACTACGATAGAATGACAACACCAAATATTATCGCTTCTATATTGCTGTTTCCCACAACAGCGTACAAAATACAAATATTAATTGATAAAAATAAAAAGAGACGTTTCGGCGGGGAATGACGAGATCAAAGCCCTCCCTATTAAGAGGTTAGCCGGAAATATTAGCTTCATATTATCACATATAGCAAATAGCCTGCTAGAAAGCTGTATTTGCTCAAAAAGAATAGACCCTTTTCAAAAGTCAGAGTCCTTTTGTGGCAGTATAAAAAGCTCCATTATTGCCGCTCTAATGGCGGTGATAGGAGATCATGCGCGGCTAAATCAAACACCCTCGATTCCGTGCATCGAAGGTGACGTGAAAGGACCAACATCTTTTCCTTTTTTTTGCTCTATGCTTTCGAAGACGTTCGATTTTTCTGGTGTGGAGAAACAGTGTAGTTCCGCCATTAGAGCGTCGGGTCTGGCTCTGCACAAGGTGGGTAGACTGACTTTCGTAAAGGGTCTATTGAGGCTGGCTAAAGTTATTCCAGTCCCAAGGGTGGTTGCCAAGGAAATCTTAAAATTATAGGCCGATTTTAGCCCTGACAAAATTTTATAAAACATATGAGGCCATAATAATAAACTGCCGAGACAGCTTTTTCACAAAGCACCAAATAATGTCATCTGCGCAATATCGGTTAAAAAAAAACCAACAGAGCAAGCCCTACAGGACATTAAGGAGAGACAGTTTACAATTATTGAAAATAAGTTAACGACACTCGACTTATTTTTAAACCTGAGAAACGCCTTCGACACTGCTCAGCATAATATATTTTCCAAAAATTAGAGCCTTATGGTATCCGCTCGCTCTACATGTGAGGGAATGTAGATGCTCCCCGCTACTGTCCAGCACAAGGATCCTGAAGAGGTGTCCAGATAAGCGAACTCGAGAAATTCTTGAGGCTGAAGTGATTGCGACCAAAGGAGACGCCTGCATCAGTGCTCCTTCGGTGACTTTGTCATCAAAAGAATTAGAGTACATGAAACATTTCCCTTAGATATTCTTAATTTGCTTAAACTTCCTCTTTCTTTTTCTTAATATATTCGCTGTCATTTCTTTCACTGTTACTTTAATCATGGCCATCATTTCCTATTGTTTTTACTAAATTCCATTTTTTTCTTTTTCAATTTTCAGTCTTTTTAGATCCTTTCACTCCTTTCTCACAAATATTTCTAACATTTAACGTTAGGGATCTTCATCGTCCTCATCTTCCGAATTAAAACGTCAGTTGCGAGTAAGCGCTTGTCCTGTGTTTTCTCCCTCTTGTCCTTGTCTTTTGCGTTTTTTTAATTTTCGTGATATTTAACCAATTGTCTGCAATACGTAAAAATGCAAAAACTTTTATCAAGTAAGCTAGAAACGCGTAATGGAGTCCCACAGAGTTCTCCACTGGGCCCACAACTTTTCTTTATTTATATTAACGATATTTCAAGCGTACCGGGTTATCCAGATCTAATAATGTATGCGGATGACACTAATACATTTTTAGAAGAGAACACTTCAAATGCTGAAAGAAACCGCGAACACTTGTAAAGCTTTCAAGATGGCTGTGCTCTAAAAATTACAATAAAATACTAGCAAAACAAAATATGTAATTTTAAACCGGCAACAAAGCTGTATACAAAGATTCCTCAGATTGAATTTGAAGGTGAAATAATAGAACAGGCGACCGATCAAAAATGTTTAAGTGTTTGGTTTCATTAATATCTGAAGTGGAGTACACACGTATATGAATTAACATTCGAGTTACCCCGAGTTGTGTTTGTTTAGATAGTTTCAAGCCTCGTGCCTATGTGGCTTGTTGAAACGTCGCACTGCACTTCATTTTTCTCTCAAATTTGCTATGGAATTCCTATCTGGGGCGCGACAACAATATCAGATTTTAATAAAAGATTAAGTCTGCCAAAAAAGGTGCTACGGATACAAGAACATTATAGAGGTAACGTGAGTGAACTGCGCACGCAACCACTTTTTTATTAAATACTATAGCTTAAAAGCGAATTAAATATATTACGTGAAATTATTTCAGTTCATTTATAAAAGAAAGTTGTACGTTGCGCACAGCAAAACAGATATTTCATCGTAGCAGTTGCGTCACGTTAAAATAAGGATATACTGTATGAGAACTAATTACAAATGCAGAGTTTAATGCATCAAACATTTACCTTAATAAATAGTAGACCCGACATCAATTATGAACAATCTTTCCCAGTATTTAAAAAAGAGTGCAGGGCATTGCTGGTGGGCAGTGCTATACACTTTAGTATATCTAACTTCTATTACATTGTACACAAATATTTGTTATGCTTATTTTGTTTTCTCAGTCTATATTATATATCAGTTTCGGTGCTGATATTTTTGTCGTACATGCGTATATCGCATACTAGCACCTTGTTATGTATTTTGTAATGTCGCCGAGATTCTGAGCATTTTTATGAGCATCTTTTTTTATTGCTTTGTTTTTGTCGTAGCGTTCGGGGGATCGAAGACTGTTTTGTATTTAAACTGTAAAGAACCAGTGCCTCGTCAGGCAGTGCACGAGTCCATCCTTTGAATGCAGTAAAAAAAAAAAAAAAAAAACAATACGAATAAAAACACAAAAAAAGGTCGGTGAAAAACAAAAGTTGTATTGTCGATTTGTTTTCAGACTACGATATGTTAATTATAATTTGCAGTTCCGGTAGAATTAATGCCATCGAAAAAAAAGTTTGAGCCATGCAAATGACTTGTACCTCAGTGTTTTTTTGTTTTTTTACTGTCCTGAAAATCATATTATTTATAATAAGGGTTATGCAATCAGTTAAAACACGCAAAGATTGTTACTTGGTGGAAAATCTTCACAACGCCCATTCTCTGTTTATGTGAATGTGGAATCAACCAGAGCTGTTCCTCTACACGGAAATGCTGGTGGTGATCCTACTGGCAGGAATGCTGACAATCGTGGCCCTTCTGATGATCATCTTTATACTGGTAAGATCGGCTAAAACACTAGAATTCTTTAACTATAGCCACAGAAGTTGAAACGCTAGGAGAGGCAAATCCTTAGTCGTCTTATCGCTCCGCAGGCAATGAGATTGCTGCGTTGGTTCATGAAGAACGCCAAAAAACTAAACACGAAGCAAAGAAGCGTGAACAGCAAGCCCTGCGTTTCATAAGCTGTCATTGATTATAGTCACCCTGCTCTTGTCTAGCACACTAAAGTGATAACAAATCAGGAGCTTCCCAACTGAAAAGTTATGGGTGATTGATATCGGCCCTCTATACCAACACGAAAAATATCTCACCTGGTATTATGACCATTATTGTGCAAAGAAATGCCATGCCCAAAAGTCTGACTTTAGGGTCCGTTTGATGCTCTGAGCTACGAGAGCCACGAAACAATGGTGAGCTTCCTCGTTATCCACCTCACACGAGTCTATTCGAGCAAGTTTGATATGTCTTCACTCGCACGCAAACGCACCGAGCCAGACGCTTCTTGTTCGCGGTGTGCTTCCAATAGTAGAAATGGATTCTTTCAGTCACGCTTTTGCAAACCTCTGTATATGACGCCTGGCGTGACAACAGTCGAATGCGGCTATAGTCACTGACAGGATAAAAGCGCCAGGGAGGTTTTTTGGGCTTTTTTTAGTCCGAGCTTTCTACCTCGTATAGCTCTTCAGCATCTCGTGAGGAATGTGTGCTGGAAGCTTCGGAGTCTGAAACAAGCGCCCCACCATTTTCATTCTCTCAGTGACTCTAGTGGTTTGAATTGGAGCCCTACGGGTACGTTTACAATCGGTGCCTTGAGACGGACGTTCGTGTATCGAGGCGCTGATATATCTGAAGTCCAATATTCACCTTATATATTACAAATTCTAGTGCGTGGCTCTGATTTACACTTTCAGCATATCGTCGGCAGTACATTAAGTAGTCGCTTCCTTTGATATCGAGACGAGAAGTTAAACGCTGCTCGTCTATCTCTATTTTGTTTCGGTTGCAAGCGCGTGATGAGAAAAACAAGTGCACGTTTTGCCAATTTTGATTGCCAAGAATTTACTATGAGCAATATTTAAGGAAATTTAAAGATCTTCTTTACCCCCCTTAACGCTAGACAAGCATCTACGCTCCCATGTCTTCTTAACTTGGCTACCTCGATAAAAACGCAGACTCACGTGCGAAGCTGTACTTCGTCTCACCTAAGTCTGCGCGCAGCCGACTCAGGGAACTGATGAGACCAATCAAATGGCGTGAGAAGCGCAAGTCACTTGGCCTTCCCTGAACGTGATTGGTTCGGGGATGATAGAACACGTACAGAAACATGGCGAAAGGAATGCTGGTGCGCTTTTGCTCCGTTTGATATGTCCCATCAGCTCGTGGCATCGGTTCCGTCCTAATTTAGAGAGAAACAAAGTATATATGTTCATTTGGATGCGGGTTCCTCTACTTTGCATGCGTGAGAAATAAATGGGCTGTAATTACCTTATCCCGCAGAATCAGGTATCTTTTCTCATTTATTTATTTATTTTGATATCCACAGGGCCAAGGGCGCGTCAAAGAGGATACAAGGTGATATGAAATACCTCAACCGTTCAATGATCCCGGAGGAAAAACAAAATAATATTAACACGGTTCAAAAGATCTATTTGCACCCGAGTAGGTGTCATACTCCAGTACCACACACAGCGGGCTTTCTGTTAATAAGCGCCGAACAATTTTTAACAAAAAACATATACATCGCGTGATCATAAAAAAAAAAAAATCTTGACAATATTTGACCAGTGAATTTTTCAGTTTAAAGGTCTGGGTCTCAGCTGGGTGCTTGGCACCGACGACGATGGAGCTGTGGTCGTCATGCCTCTTCGGGAACCACACGCCCAGGGAGACCACCGGCGCCACATGTTGGCCAGGGGCCGACTCAACACGCTGCCCAGGATTCACTCGAGAGGAGACAGCTAGCACGCGCTCCGACGTCGAGAGGCCGAGGGCGGCCTAGGGCCAATATTTTTGTCGCTCATTAGCAGAGATGCACGGGGTGACCAATGAATGAGCGGCAGGTCTAATCTGTCCAGCAAACACAAATTTGCAATGCCGAATGTCACGCTTTAAAATAATTGGCGAAGCATTATAACTATTTTTATTCATTTATTTTTCTTAAGGGCTCTCTGGGGGGCATTACATTACAGTGCAAAACGGGGAAAAGGGGGGGGGGGGTTACATAGAGCTACGTGGTGTGGCTACATAATAAAAAGACAACACTGTCCAAGAGAAGTAAAGGACATCTCGTAAAACTACATAATGACACACATAAAAATATCTTGGAATGTCATAAAGACGCAGTAAATCATCAGCGCTACGCCGTCTGAGGTGCGCGTACATTGAGCAAATTCCATTCGCACATTTGTCAACCTCGTGGCATTGCGTCTCCGCTACGGCTCACGACCAACCGGAACGCACGCTACGAGCCAATCTATTGCTCGGTGCGTAACACGTGACCTTCCAGTTGGGCGAGGCGACGAACGAAGTATTAAGTGACGTGGACCCCATGGGAGCACTGATATGGATAGATCGGCTCGTTGTGGTCTGTTTCGGTACGTCATAAGACGAAATAGAGCATGGCGGAGATTCGCGCTCTAAGGAAACATTGCTGTAGCACACGCTCGTAGAAGACACATTCGAGTAGATACAGCGCTTAAAGGGCAACTCCACTCAATTCCGAAGCTTTCCAGAAAATTTGTGATTTCGCATTAAAAAGCGGTATTAAAAGACTCTGGGGGATCGGTGTCCGAGTGGGCTAGCGCACACCAGCTCGGAGCACGTGGAGGGAAAGCTCGCGCTGCGGAACTTAGGAATTCTGGGTTCAATTTCAACCCCTGTTTGTTTCGATCTGGACAAGCATCGTACCGGCGTGAGGTCGTGTACCACTACTGCGTGGCGCACGTTAAAGACCACAGACTAGCGGTTTTACTGCATTTGCTAAATTTCTCATCTACAGCGAGTGACACGTCGCAACTTTGAAATGGCTGACTAACTACACGTTGTCTAAATATCCACACAACCAAAATTATTATTAAAAGACACAACGTTATTTGTGTCTCTCGAAAAATGGGATATATATATATATATATATATATATATATATATATATATATATATAATGTAATTTTAAACACGAGCAGAAATGGAAACAGAAACTTTGGCTCCGCCCGGCAGCAGGATTCGGATCGCCAAGAACATGGCTTGGCTATCACGTGATACGAGATGTCACGTGATCCTCTGCGCAACGACGGAAGGTTTTGGGGCAGGCGTGTGCCAGGCGGAAGCGTCGTCTACACAGCAATCTTCACCACGTTTTGGTGTCTACGACATTCGACGATGCCTCAACAAATGCGGCATAAGTAGTATGTTGCGGATTAAGAACGTCGGGCGAGGGAAAGGAAGATGGGAAAGGAGGAAGCGGACGCAACGCTGGCGACGGAAGGTGGTTTCCTTCACACTTTGCCAGCGTTGTGTTCATTTTTTCTTCTCCCATCTTTCTTTTCCTCGCCCTACCTTCTTGAGTTGTCACCGACTATAGTTGTGTGCAGTGCAGACGAAGGCAATGGCGAGGCGAAGAGAGAAATGGCGAGCAAAAGGAAGGCAGGACCGGAGAGGAGGGTAATGGAAGGCGAGGAGAAAAAGGAGTAATGCAGATTCTTGGGCGAGTTGGTACTGAAACTTGAAAAACATAATAGCGCTTTACGACAGGGACGAAGAGGAGGAACGAGACAACACAATGCGCTAACTTCAACTGGTTTAATCGTCAGAAATTCAAGGGTATAAATACTCTGCGTCATCGCACCATTAAACCAATCCCACGCCACGCCAATGCTCGCAAGAACTGTGACGCTGTCGCCCAAATCGATCGACGCCAAGCTGACACATCGATCCCCGTAGTTTTCTATCAGGTCTGCCTCTATAATTTCCCTTAGGGTCTATCTCCGATTCTTTCTAATAACAGTGCACAAATTAAAATCAGGTTTGTACCCACAGTCATGGCAGTGCATTGACGAATGACCGACACGTTGTCCGCTCGCTTTTTGGTTGTGTTCGCGCAATCTATCATTTAGACATCTTCCCGTCTGTCCCACGTACTTTTTACCGCACATCAGCGGGATCTGATAGACGACCCTCTCTGCGCATTCTACAAACGGACTGCGATGCTTTTTTACGCAGCCAACCAGTGGTTTGCGGTTAGGGTCCGTCAGTTTGCACAACGTGGCAAATTTTTCCTGGTGCAGAAAAGAGTGTGGATGACTTTCTCGAATTGGTTACATTTATCTAAACTCGACCTTTGTTCAGTGGAACAACGAAGTGTATATTCAGAAACGAGGGGTGTGTATTGGCTCGTGTTTAGCTCCAATTTTGAGCGATGTATTTTTAGTCCATCATGACAGGGTTATCTCAGGGAGCCTGAATGACTTTCACGGTAGCAAGGTTTTTAGATTTGTCGACGTTTCTTCAGTTTTTCTCCACCATGATGTTTCTCACTTTCGCTCAGTGATGAACAGCCTTTTAACAGTTTTTAGTAACGTCCTAGATCCTCTCAAGCTTACGCACGAGGTACTTGTGGACAACGTCATACAGTTTTTAGATATCAGGCTCACACTTTCGGAGCAATATGTGCGTTGGAAATACCAACCGAGAACAAATTAGCCCCTGTTACCGTTCAATTCATCCCATTCGAACTCGTTAGGAGAAGAATTTTAAATTGGTGCTTAGAGAACACCATCAGAAGGTCGTGTCATCATCCGATGCCTTCAGGTCAGAAAGAGCAGTCGGATCGCTTGGTGGCTGCCGGTTATCCGGGGACGCTGCTGGTGTCAGTTGCAGAAAAGGTTTTAAAGAAGCTACGAGGAGTACCGAGTCCAGATCAAGATATGGGCCAAAAGAAACAAAGAGTGGCGGTTGTGCCTTACATGCACGAAACCACACAAAATCTCAAAAAGATTGCAAACCCCGTAAATTCTCAGGTGGTTTTTGCTGCTCCGGAAAAAACTTGCCAAGTTGTGCAGATTGACGGACCCTTACCGCAAAACACTGGTTGGCTGCGTGAAAAAGCATCCCAGTCCGTTTGCAGAATGCGCAGAGAGAGTCGTCTATCAAATTTCGCTGACGTGCGGTAAAACGTAAGTGGGACAGACGGGAAGATGTCTAAATGATAGATTGCGCAAATACAACCAAAAAGTGAGCGTACAGCCAGCGGCGTATCAACATGTTTTTAAGGGGGGGGGGGGGGGGACCAACCAACCCCCCCCCCTCCCCCCCGGGTCGCATATTTTCACTAGTGATGGATCGAACTTTTGCCGAATCTTGGGATTCGGCAGAGCCGAACCTTTGCCGAACTCTTCTAAAGATTCGGCGAAAGTACACTGCCATCATCATCATTATCATTTATTTTCCTTGAGGGCCCGTGGGGCATTATACAAGGGGGTGGCAATAGAACAAAACTAAATAGAACAGTAAACACAATTATACCACTGTAAGCTAGCTAGGTAGGTTAGATAAAGAGAGGGTAATGGCTTCAACAAATTTCGTAATATCACCAATAGAAACGATGTTATGAGGTAGTGAATTCCAATCCTAGACGGTCAATGGTAGTGTGGAAGTCTGGTGAGAAACAGTTGATGATCGAATTGGACGTAATTTACATAGGTTATCTAGACGCGGGAAAAAGCGATGGGGAAGTGATAGCAGTGATTCTTTGACGTAGATATTGCGATAAAAAACTCAATGGAGGAGAGAAAGGCGTGATACTCAGCAGCGAAGAGAAAGTGAATGAAGGTTAGCTGATTGGCGTGATCCTGATTTGCTGGTATATGGTGAGTAGTTGTTATAAATAAAACGAAGGGCTCTGTTTTGGACGGATTCTAGACTGTTTGTAAGATAGGGCTGCCATAGGGGGACCATATAGATGAGGCGTATTCTAACTTTGATCTTATAAGAGTAGTATATGCTAGTTGTTTTACGGAGCGTGTAGCAAGTTTGAGGTTAAGGCGCAAATATCCGAGAGAACGGTCACTATCAGAAATAATAGAAGTTATGTGAGTAGTCCATGATAGGTCAGAGGTGAGATGAACACCCAGGTATTTATATGATGAGCATGCTACTACTTGAGTGTTAGTGAGGTGATTAAAAATGGTGTGGCACGCAACTGCCGGAAAATGATAGGGTCTACATTTATTGAAGTTTAACGTCCTCTGCCATTTTTCACACCAATGGATTAAAGACTCAAAGTCTTCCTGGAGAGTATGATGATCAAGGTATAAAAGAGTGGGTCGGTGTGAGGTTGGCGCAATGCGCGGCGGCGATCGAAAGGGCGCTCCATTTGAAGAGCTTCGTGTGTCCTGAAGCCGCCGCTCGAAGGCGGCTCTCCGTTTGTATACACGGCGGCTTTGGCTCACAAGGGTGGATGGGGAGGTGTTTTCTTCGGCGGTGTCGGGTCCCGATCATTGCGCGCCCGCGGCAGTGCACCTGGAAAGACCCTGTACGTGATCCGAACGGACAGCATCTGGGATCGACTCGTCGGTGTCCCTTTCTTCTTTCTCTTACCCGACGATGTTCGCCTTTCCGGTCCTCACCGCACCGCGTCTCTCCGTCCTGTCGGCTCTCTTTGCTTCTCAAGGGGAGCCAGGCCGTGATTCCTGATACTGCTTTCGGCTTCCGACTCGTGTCGGCTTTCGTCATCTTCTCTTTGGAGAACCGCCTTGGCAGGTGGCTACGCCGACGCCGCCACACGTGGAAAGGGTGCCCGTTCGGGCCCTTTTCCTGCGACCCTTCAGGTGTTCGGAGACCAGCGATCACCCAAGGGTCCTCGTTCGGGCCCCAGAGGAAGGGTGCGTGACCTCTCGTATGTATGTTATGAGGGCGTTGCCAACTGCACCCAATAGGAGGGGTATTGGACTGTGATTGGGTGGAACAGGTTGCGGCCATGGGTTTTTAAGCCCGAGGTGGACTGGGAAAGGGAGTTTTTTTTGTACGAGCTCCAGGGAGTGACCAGATATACGCTCCCGGAGCGGGTCTTGCCGAAAGACTCCTGCCGTGTCCGGCAAGGATGATTGTTCTGTAAAATTCTGCTCTTGTAATTTTTATATTCACTCTTAATTAGTAAACGCATTTGTTCTTCTTGACGTCAAGTCTCCGTGATGCGTTATTCGACATCCTCGTCAACAGGCAAGACTTCAAAATTGACATCAAGCAGCTAGCATCAGCATCAAACATCACCATCAAAGAAGAAAAGAACCTCACTGGCGCAGTCGACAGGATGCGTATGCAAGGCTGCTGATCGAGGAGTGCTGGTGACATCGAGACGTCTGCTGGAAGCCGGGATCTCGGAACACTGGGCGCGAAGAAGTCACGGACAGCGTCCGACGGACAAGCACCGTCTCTTCATACGGACCTGGGTGGAGGAGCACCGGAACCGCATCGGCGTTCACTGGTAGGTGCCCTTTCGTTTGCTGGGACTTGCGCGCTCTATGACAGATCGGTATAATCTACGTAGTGGCAAGGGCAAACCAGGCGGTATGAACGGGGAGGACGGAGGTCGTGCGTCGGCGGTCAACGCTGAGGGTGATAGTAGCAGTAGTAGCTCAGAGATGTCGGTGGCAGACAAGATGTCACTAATGCAATTGCAATTACAAATCGCAGAGGCAGAACTGGAGAAGCAAAGGCTTCTGTTAGAAACTCAACGTCTTCAAAACTCGAGCGCGGTGTCCGTGGTGGATGGGAGGGGCGGACTTGGGGGTGCTGAGGAAGATAGGAGGCTGAAATACGCCAGCCTATTGAAGGGTGTCCTCGCCCCCATGCCTACTCATGAGCCGCTTGTGCCCGGATGGTTTGAGGATGTTGAGGCGACCCTAGACTCGTATGGTGTGCCCGACGAGTGGTGGGCGGGGATGGTCTTACCGCGGTTGAGTGAGAGGGCTCGGGGCATGCTTGCCAAGCTCTCCGCAGAAGAGCGCAAGGACTATCGGACGCTCAAATCCAAAGTATTGGGGGGTCTGCGGCTGTCAGCGGCTGAATACAGACGTCTCTTTCTGAGCTCTAGGAAGGGTAGCAAGGAGACGTGGGAGCAGTTTTCGGTCAGGCTCGAGAACTACTTGCAATACTACCTGAACAGCTCCAAGGTACAGACCATGGAGGAGTTGCAACAGCTAATGGTTAGCGACCGCATGAAGGAGTGTCTTGCACCAGACGCTAGAGCCCACGTCATACTAAAGGAAAAGGGAGGCTTCCTGACCCCGAGCGCGATTGCTCAGCTCTCAGAGGACTTTGACGAAAGTCTGAGATCGAAGGGGGGTTCGGCTACAGACAGGGGCGCTACGACAAAAAAGCCGAATACAGAAGCACGCGACAAGGACGGACGGTCAGCCGCACCGTTCGGGCGCCGCTGCTTTGGCTGTAACAAGCCGGGTCATATCGCAAAAGATTGCCCTACCCGCAACACCAACCCGAGCAACCGGATGGGAAAACGTAACGAGGAAAAGGATCGCACGTTGGCAGCTATGGTCAGTGCGATAGAATTTGAGGTTGAGCCCCGAACGGCGCCATCAAAGGAGTGCAGTGGCGGACACACGGTGTCGCTAAAAAGTGGCGATGTGAATATTACTGCAATCGTGGACTCCGGGGCCGACATTAGTGTGATTCGACAGTCTATCCTCCGTGACTATGAGGCCGCGGGCTCCAGGATTGAGCTCACGAGTGCGTTCGGCGATCGGGTGACCGCGGAGCTTGCGTATGTGCCGCTTAGTGCCGTCACGGGGGGCCCGTATGTCTCGTTGCAACCGGGAAGTCAAGGGGTGTTATGCGCCCTTACGGAGAGGTTGGTTGAGGGGGTTGACGCTTTGATCACACCTTCTGATTACGAGCAGCTTCTCAGCGAGCGAGTGTGCACTGACTCCGCGCCTCGGCCCATGGGGTCAATGGCAAGTAAAACAGTTGAGAAGGGTGGGGAGATCGGTGAGCGGTCGTTGGAAGCAGAAATGCTGACTGTAATGACGGAGGAACGAGAAACTGGCAGTGGGGCGAATCCGATTGCCAGGCATGAGTTTAGGCGATGTCAGGAAAGCGACACGACACTGGATGAGGCCTGGAAACAAGCTCGCGTGGGAACGCATGGAATGGTTGTAATGGACGAGCTTCTATACCATTGTGAACCAGTGGCCGGTCGATCATGCAACCAGTTGGTGATCCCCAAGGGTCGACGTGAGGAGGTGCTCCGAATGGCACACGATTCTGCATGGGCTGGGCATCTCGGTGAGCGTAAAACACTTCAGCGCATCAAGCAGTCGTTCTATTGGCCAGGCGTGGCCGCCGATGTCAAGGCATACTGCCAAAGCTGTCACACGTGCCAAGTGAGGTCTCCCGCGCGACAGTCAGACCGAGTGCCTATTGTGCCGCTCACGAGATCGGACGCGCCTTTCCAAATGGTAAACATGGATATTATTGGCCCGCTCGATCCGCCTTCAGGTAGGGGTCACCGCAATGCGCTCTGTGTCGTGGACTACTGCACGAGATGGCCCGAAGTCATCTGCCTTCGATCACTGACCGCGAAGGCAACATGTGACGCTCTCTTAGAAATCTTCTCGAGAATGGGAGTTCCTGAGACGGTTTGCTCGGATCAGGGAACTAACTTTACGGCAAAACTCACTCAGGAGCTTATGGCAAGGCTAGGAGCGACGCCGCGGTTCTCTACACCGGACCACCCGCAGAGCAACGGACTCGTGGAGAGGTGGAACGGAACATTCAAGGCGATGTTAAGCCACGTAGTCCAGGAGCATGGGCGCGACTGGGATAGGTACATACCGTACCTCTTATGGGCGTATCGCGAGGTTCCCAACGCTACAACCGGTGAGACACCGTTCGAGATGATGTACGGTAGGGTGCCGATCGGGCCACTGGCTATACTTCAGAAAACATGGACGGGTGAGTGGACGGTGCCAGACTCGCTGAATGTCTCAGCAGGAACGTATCTGTCTCAGTTGCGAAAGCGCCTCGAGAGTGCATCCGAACGTGCAAAGGAGACAGGTGCGCTGACCCAGGAGGCCTATGCTAACCGGTACAACCTACGGGCTAGGGATAAGCAGTTCAGTGATGGGGACCAGGTCTTGTGGTCCGAAAAAGAAAAAGAGGGTAAGTTGAGGCCAAAGTGGACCGGACCGGTCACGATAGTTCGGCGGTTGCGTCCGTATTCCTATGAAGTGGAGCTCGAGGATCGAAGTCGTAGAACTGTCCACGCAAACAACCTAAGGGCATATCACTCTCGCGTGTCAGTAGTGGGCGTGATCTTCGAGGAGGATCGAGCGTTCGGTGACGTTCCTACCCTTCCGAGTGCTAAAGGAAATAAGGAAAGCGGTGAGCTTCCGACGGTCGCTCATTTGACGAAACCCCAGCAGTATCAGCTGAAGGCATTGGTAGAGAAAAACCGCGTTGTATTTTCTGAAAGGCCGGGAATGTGCAACGTTGGAAAGCATAAAATCACACTGCAAGAGGGGTCCGAACCTCAGCGTGCGTACCCGTACCGGGTTCCCATGGCGTTCAGACGAGAAGTGGAACGCCAGGTGCACGAGCTTGAAGAATGGGGCTTAGTGTATCCAGTGGAAAGTAGTCACGCGCATCCAGTGGTATGTGTTGCCAAGAAGGATGGAAGTATGCGACTGTGCATAGACTATCGAAAGTTGAACGCTATCACCAAACCAGATGCCTTCCCCATGAGCAGGGTCAGTGATCTACTGCTTGAGGTTGCAGGAGCAAACTTCATATCGATCCTCGACATGCTTAGAGGATATTGGCAGATTCCGATGGACGAGCAGGCGCAGTACTATACAGCGTTTGTGACACCGCAAGGTCAGTACGCGTGGAAGGTAATGCCGTATGGGCTCCGAAACTCAGCCTCTACGTTTCAGAGGATCATCAATCAGATCTTGGCACCACATGCTGAGTATGCGTGCGCCTACATCGATGATGTGGCGATCTTTTCGAGGACGTGGGAAGAACACGTAATTCATCTGGAGCGCGTCTTGGCAGCAGTGGCGTCCGCTGGATTGACCGTTAACGTGCAGAAATGTAAATTCGCTCGCAGTGAAGTACATTTCTTGGGGCATGTTGTAGGGTCGGGGAAACATGGCCCGGACCCAAAGCGGGTAGAGGCAATTCGGGACATCGCTAGGCCGCAGACGAAGAGAGAGCTGCGGAGCTTTCTGGGGCTGGCAAACTACTACCGCGACTACGTCTCCGACTACTCTCGTCTTGTTCTGCCGCTGACTGATCTCACCAATAAGCGCGTACCGCAAAAGCTGCCGTGGACAAAAGAAGCCCAAGAGGCATTCGAAGAAGTGAAAGCACGGTTAGCTCAGGCGCCTGCACTCTTTGCGCCTGACCCCCAAAAGGAGTACATCTTGGCTACGGACGCTTCACAGTTCGCGATCGGGGCGTGCTTGGCTCAGGAAGATGACAACGGAAAAGAGCGTCCGATTGCTTTCCTTAGCAGGAAACTAACCCCTGCTGAAACTCGTTGGGCTACCATTGAGCGCGAGGCGTTCGCGATCATCTGGGCCCTACAGCGGCTCGAGACGTGGCTATTCGCGGCATCGATCAAGGTCGTCACTGACCACAATCCTCTTAGGTTTTTGACACTCAGCACCCCACATAGCGCCCGTCTCACCCGTTGGGCTCTCGCGCTGCAAAAATTTAATGTCACGGTTGTACATAAGAAGGGCAAACTAAATGCCAATGCGGACGCGCTCTCCAGACTGGTGACGGCCGAGGCATGACCACCTAGAGGGTAAAAACGTGTAACCCTGTAACTTGCGAGACAAAAGAATATTCTGTGCTGTCATGGAGTGTGCGGGTTGCAGCGGCCGGAGGGCCCTACCAGTGGCTAATGTGTGATGGTGTGTGCATGTGCGAACCCTTTGACAATCCTGCAAGAGAGGATACTCCGGCCGCGGGTCCATATCACAAGAGCGAATGACATTTTAGCGAACGGCGACATTTGAGCGAATGGTCGTTTTAGCGAATAACGGGGGCGCGCGTTAACCCATCCGTCGCGCTGCGCTTTACGCCGCTTCGCGGCGACAGTCTACGGCAACTCATTACAAAAATATGAACTCACTTGGCCCACCCGAAAACGCCGCTTCGCGGCGTCCGACTATTCGCTAAAGTGTCATTCGATGAAACGTGGGCGTTCGCTAAAACGTCATTCGATCAAGTGAGTGCCTCCCTCCGGCCGCCTGTATTTGTTATGCCCCTCGGAGGCAGGAGAGTTCGCTGTGCTATGTTTCACGGTCGTGCCGTGTTTATTATTGTCCCAGTGTATAGAGTGGTCCTTCTACTCCATTTCATCGGCTTTGCTATTTGTAGTGACTATTGCATATACATACATGTTGCTTAACTCCGTTAATTTGGATGCGATATAGTTGAAAAGTTGACGTGCTTGCTAAAGAGTAATTTTCTCTCAGATGGGGAAGGCGACACGTGTTTTTTTTTTTAAGAGGTGCTGTTGCCCTTGGGAGGCAGACCTTAACGTGGTTGCTCTATGTGTACGTCGTACGTTGTTGTGTTCTTGTTTTCATTTTTTTTTTTTCTGCGACCTCTAATTTTTTTGTACTGCTAACCAGTCCTAGAAGTTCTGGCGCAGTCTTGGAGGGGACGTGTGAGGTTGGCGCAATGCGCGGCGGCGATCGAAAGGGCGCTCCATTTGAAGAGCTTCGTGTGTCCTGAAGCCGCCGCTCGAAGGCGGCTCTCCGTTTGTATACACGGCGGCTTTGGCTCACAAGGGTGGATGGGGAGGTGTTTTCTTCGGCGGTGTCGGGTCCCGATCATTGCGCGCCCGCGGCAGTGCACCTGGAAAGACCCTGTACGTGATCCGAACGGACAGCATCTGGGATCGACTCGTCGGTGTCCCTTTCTTCTTTCTCTTACCCGACGATGTTCGCCTTTCCGGTCCTCACCGCACCGCGTCTCTCCGTCCTGTCGGCTCTCTTTGCTTCTCAAGGGGAGCCAGGCCGTGATTCCTGATACTGCTTTCGGCTTCCGACTCGTGTCGGCTTTCGTCATCTTCTCTTTGGAGAACCGCCTTGGCAGGTGGCTACGCCGACGCCGCCACACGTGGAAAGGGTGCCCGTTCGGGCCCTTTTCCTGCGACCCTTCAGGTGTTCGGAGACCAGCGATCACCCAAGGGTCCTCGTTCGGGCCCCAGAGGAAGGGTGCGTGACCTCTCGTATGTATGTTATGAGGGCGTTGCCAACTGCACCCAATAGGAGGGGTATTGGACTGTGAATGGGTGGAACAGGTTGCGGCCATGGGTTTTTAAACCCGAGGTGGACTGGGAAAGGGAGTTTTTTTTGTATGAGCTCCATGGAGTGACCAGATATACGCTCCCGGAGCGGGTCTTGCCGAAAGACTCCTGCCGTGTCCGGCAAGGATGATTGTTCTGTAAAATTCTGCTCTTGTAATTTTTATATTCACTCTTAATTAGTAAACGCATTTGTTCTTCTTGACGTCAAGTCTCCGTGATGCGTTATTCGACATCCTCGTCAACAGGCAAGACTTCAAAATTGACATCAAGCAGCTAGCATCAGCATCAAACATCACCATCAAAGAAGAAAAGAACCTCACTGCTCTCTTTGCTTCTCAAGGGGAGCCAGGCCGTGATTCCTGATACTGCTTTCGGCTTCCGACTCGTGTCGGCTTTCGTCATCTTCTCTTTGGAGAACCGCCTTGGCAGGTGGCTACGCCGACGCCGCCACACGTGGAAAGGGTGCCCGTTCGGGCCCTTTTCCTGCGACCCTTCAGGTGTTCGGAGACCAGCGATCACCCAAGGGTCCTCGTTCGGGCCCCAGAGGAAGGGTGCGTGACCTCTCGTATGTATGTTATGAGGGCGTTGCCAACTGCACCCAATAGGAGGGGTATTGGACTGTGATTGGGTGGAACAGGTTGCGGCCATGGGTTTTTAAACCCGAGGTGGACTGGGAAAGGGAGTTTTTTTTGTACGAGCTCCAGGGAGTGACCAGATATACGCTCCCGGAGCGGGTCTTGCCGAAAGACTCCTGCCGTGTCCGGCAAGGATGATTGTTCTGTAAAATTCTGCTCTTGTAATTTTTATATTCACTCTTAATTAGTAAACGCATTTGTTCTTCTTGACGTCAAGTCTCCGTGATGCGTTATTCGACATCCTCGTCAACAGGCAAGACTTCAAAATTGACATCAAGCAGCTAGCATCAGCATCAAACATCACCATCAAAAAAGAAAAGAACCTCACTGGCGCAGTCGACAGGATGCATAGACGCGGTGCGGTGAGGACCGGAAAGGCGAACATCGTCGGGTAAGAGAAAGAAGAAAGGGACACCGACGAGTCGATCCCAGATGCTGTCCGTTCGGATCACGTACAGGGTCTTTCCAGGTGCACTGCCGCGGGCGAGCAATGATCGGGACCCGACACCGCCGAAGAAAACACCTCCCCATCCACCCTTGTGAGCCAAAGCCGCCGTGTATACAAACGGAGAGCCGCCTTCGAGCGGCGGCTTCAGGACACACGAAGCTCTTCAAATGGAGCGCCCTTTCGATCGCCGCCGCGCATTGCGCCAACCTCACAGTCGGTAAATGACACAATCGTCGGCGAACAAGCGCACAGAAGAAGCTATATTAAGGTGGAGATCATTACTATAAATTAAGAACAGAAGGGGGCCACGTACGGTTCCCTGGGGGACATGTGACGTTACGGTAGAGGTAGGAGATTTTACGTTGTTAACGGAGGAATATTGCTTCCGGCTAATCGGAAATTCAGAAATACACTTAGCAACAGAGGGATTAATATTAATAGCATTGAGCTTTGTTAAAAAACGCTAAAGGTGGTACTTTGTCGAATGCTTTGGAGAGGTCAATGAAAATGGCGTCGGTCTGAATACTCGAATCGAAGCTTGAATAAATATCAGTAAGGAAGGTGGTTAGCTGGGTTTCACAAGAGTAAGATTTACGAAATCCGTGCTGATGTTCAAAAAGAAGGTTGTGAGAGTCAAGAAAGTTTATTATATTTGAGTAAAGTAAATGCTCGATGAGCTTAGATGGAGCACTGGTGAGAGAGTTGGGACGATAATTACTTATTACTTGGCGATCACCAGTTTTGTGAACAGGTATTACGTTAGCTATTTTCCAGACTTAACGTATATATTTAGTTTTTTCTCACGAAAAAAGGTTTTTGTTTCTTTCCTTAACTTAAATACAACACGTTGTGCCTATTGACACAGTTATTACTAAATGAGGTGATATTCTGCAAGATAATTGTATCGGTGTCGCTTTTGTGTGTTTACTTGCAGTTTTAGTGTCTGCTTCAAGAAAGTTGCGTGACAACGAGGTTGGGTAGTAGCCGGCGCAGTCACGAATCACGCTACAAGAGTTTTGATTTTGAGACTTCATCGGCACACGCCTGCAAGTGTGTTTACTTTGTTAATACAAAGGCAATCACTGCGTTCTTACTTTCCTTGGGAATCGCCGTTTCGTGCGCGAAAACAAATGCAACGGTTGCTGAGCCTCCACCAAAAGAGGTAACAACATTGTAAATATGCATGTTTTTCGATTTGAGGCACTTGACGTCAGGTTTGTATGAAAATGTGCGTTTCATATTCACAACGTGCCGTTTTTAACCTTTAAAATTCCGGTTTCTGGTGTTAGGACACACACGGACGTTTAGGAAGATGGGGATAATTAGCAATGTCGGATGTGCAACGTCGAGCATGATAGATAGTTGGGTGTTTAGTTTTATGCAGGTACATGAAAATCGCGAAATAAACCAAACTACAAAGCAATATCCTGTTTAGGCACAAACTACTTGTGAGCCGGATATACCATTGTTATAATAATAATAATAATAATAATAATAATGTTATTTGCACAAACTGGAAGGGGCCCATGTCGTGGTGTGCGGCCGGGCTAGGCAGATAGGTGAAAACCCTAACGCAGAGCGCCTGCCAGCTTGACACCACTTGTGAAAAAACAAAACCGATATATGCGTGTACAAACCATACACACTACAGAAAGTGCGTAAAAAGGAAAGAAAAGAAGGGGGAAAACATGTATCACATTATGAGGAGGATGCCACCTGCATCCCAAACATTCTGGAAAGCTCTCGTGGCTCTGCTCCGTTTGCCAGCAGTGGGTTGCGCACACTGAGCGCAATTGTCACTTGTCAGTCGATGTTTCAACTACCTGGTTTCATCAGTGGAAACGTCAAATGAAAATCACGCTATCCAGAATGCACCGCATTATTGTCTGTTGCGCAGTGGACTGCGTAAATTACTGGTTGATCTTGTGTTCTTGAGGCAGAAAATATTGAAGAGAACCACACTCGCGAAAGCTCACAAACGCACAGTTAACGAGTCGCCTAGTCCACACCTCGCCGTAACCGCTGGTTGTACTAAACTGTGCGATAGTAACCGCGCGACTGTGCGGCGTCCATTTGCGATCTATGGCCCCGTCGCGTTCGTGCGCGCGAGCAAACATTTGCCGAATTTTTGCCGAATTTTCGCCCGAACTTTGCTTCTAAATTTCAGCATGTGCGGAACTTTGCCGAATCTGAAGTTCGGCAGATTCGGTCCATCATAAACTTTTACGGCACAGATGATAGACCCCCTAGCAACGACGCTCACGCCGGATTGGCTGCTAGGCAACGCGCGGAATCTCAAATTTCGGATTCGAACAGCGCGTGTATATAACCCCGCCCCCTCCCCCCGCCTGCGTTTACGCCACTTCGCGGCGAGAGTGTGCGGCTGCTAATTACAAAACTATTAACCCACTTAGCCCCCCCCCCCCCCTTCTACCCCCGTACACGCCGCTTTGCAGCCGGCAACCCAAGCCCCGCTGCCCCCCATGCACATCCATAAATAGAGTCCCATACGATTTAGTTCAGCGATGTTTCGTCGACAACATTTTTTTTTCAGTGTTAATTGTAAAAAATAAATGTCGTATATATCGCCAAATGCCTCTACAAAACAAAATGTTTCAGGAAAAAAACAAAAAAAAAGGCCCACACCGTGGATAGAGCCTGGGTCTGCTACGTATGAGGCAGATATCTTACAACTAAGTTACGCTACCGCTTAGGAAACTCGCATTGTAACCACTGCCTATGTTGACGGCGGCAGCGCCTATCTCCACGAACCAGCCAATCCCGCGTGAGCGCCGTTGCTAGGGTTTGTTTCGCCCGCGCGTTAAAAATATGCCCCCGCGGGTCGGGGGGCGGTGTCCTTGGTATTCCTTGGGCGCCGCCGGCAAGTGTTTGCCCTGCCCAGTGGCGGCTGTTTCAGGGGGGGGGGGGGGGGGGGGGCAAAGCACATGCCCTTGCCTTCCCACTCTGAGAACTGGGGGGGGGGGGCATTTTTGCCCCCCCGGTTAATACGCCCATGCGGACAGCGTGACGGTCATTTGTCAATGCACTGCCATGACTGTGGGTGCAAACCTGAATTTAATTTGTGCACTGTTATTAGAAAGTATCGAGATAAGACGGTAAGGGAAATCGTAGAGGCAGACCTGATAAAAAAGACTACGGGGATCAAAGTGTCAGCGTGGCGTCGATCGATTTGGGCGACAAAGAGTCACAGTTCTTGCGAGCATTGGCGTGCCATGGGATTGGTTGAATGGTGCGATGATGCAGGGTATTTATAGCCTTGAATTTCTGACGATTAAACCAGTTGAAGTTAGCGCAATGGGTTGTCTCGTTCCTCCTCTTCGTCCCTGTCGTGAATCGCTATTATTTTTTCCGAGAAAAAGGAAGAGCATTAGGAATGTTAGAGAAGAGAGGAGGTTTCTCTTCTCCTTTCAGCCTTCCTCGTGCTTGCCATTTCTCCCCTCGCCTGGTGTTACCTTCGCCTGTACTGCACGCGACTAGTGACAGCGAGTATGGTGTCCGCAGTGTGAACGAAACTGCGAGGGAGAATAATCACCAACGGCGAGACGACGACGGCGATAGTGACGCAGGACACGGCGGTAACGGTGGGACGACGGCGAGACGGCCGGACGGTTCTCAAGAAAGCGCTGCACAGGCACGTTAGGCCAGTCACGTG
Source organism: Ixodes scapularis (assembly GCF_016920785.2). Taxonomy (NCBI): domain Eukaryota; kingdom Metazoa; phylum Arthropoda; class Arachnida; order Ixodida; family Ixodidae; genus Ixodes; species Ixodes scapularis. The sequence goes on along the minus strand of NW_024609835.1, from coordinate 151,132,075 downwards.
GACACCGCTGATCGCCGACAGGAAACATCGCTGACGTCACCCATTACGCTTGCCCGGAAAGTAAAAACAAACAAAAAGGAGCAATGGGGGTGATGCTTAGCTCAATGTTGGCTATGACCACGCCGTAGCCTTGACTGCGCTGTTGGTTGCGCCTCGATTCGCCCGCTCGAATCAGCCGATTTCGCTACTTGGAGAGTTGCAGAGTTTGCCGGACAGTTTGCGAACCATTTAGACAGAGCTGGGTCGTAAAATTTGACTTGTGGTCTTCCTAGGTGATACTGAAAAGGACTGCATTGTTTTTTTCAAAAACAAAAATGAAGCGGAGTTGCTTTTTAAAAGACTGGAGGGTCTTCCGAGCCCGAAGCGCCCTTCTACGGATTTCCCCAATTCTGACAGAACAGCCGTGATTCCGACACCCAAGGATCCAACGCTCTCGTGTAAAAAATAGTGATGGTTGTCTGTACCAAACCATGTTCTGAGTTTGAGAATGGAATCGAGCGTTTTCGTGGAACAAAGACGAATCTACTCCTAATTGATTTCCCGATCCGTTTTGAACCTTCATGTGTGTATGTATGTCCATGCTACAATTACCACATTGAATGCACCATTCGAACATGCCAGTACACTTGAAATAAGAGACTCCGACGAGCGGGAACGGCACAAAGAAAGTATCGCTTTCATTACTTTATGCGATCCAGGGGTGGTGAGACAAAGTCTCAGCGATGTTCTTCAAGTCTGGGCATTGTTGGCAAAGTGCACGATAAAATAGGAATTCAAGGTGCGTCAGAAAACGCCATTTCACAAAAACAAGGTTGCATTTCAAGGTTTTCCAGGGAATGCTATTGATCCCTGGCAATCATGTGCGGCGCCCTCTTTTAGAAAGAGACAACAGGTGGGGCTCATGATCGCTTAAGAAATGTTCTAACTTCTAGGCTAACCAATTATAAACACTCTACGAACTGATGTCAAACATACCTTGTAACCTTTTTACTCTCGAGCCACACCAACTTTGCTCAAAAGCACATAAAAGTACATGGTCACGCTAAATCTACAAAACGTCCATATTCCGTAAATACAAAAAACAAACGAGAAAAAGACTTCTAGAATTGTTTGCATACAGAGCAGTGCAGTCATTGACAAGGTAAGCTGAAATGACCGAACCGCGACCGAAAGATATCGCGGACCTACCCCATTCCGAGAATCTGTACTCGTTGCTGACAGCGTGAGAACGGCAGTGAGTGTCGTTGGAACGCCCGGCCTCTAGCACGCGCTTCATACCTTCCGCCGTGCTTTGGACGGTTTGGACCCTGAAGCGTTGACGAGAGCAGGTGAAAAGACTGAAGCTCATCCCTGCTTTTCTCACCTTCTCGGTGACGAGTAGCAGCGAGAGAGAGCACGCGGACGAGATTGGAGTGTCACCTGTCGGAGCTTGATTAAGCTTGAAAACCGTGCGTCATTGCTGTCGTTGTACTGTTCTTAACGCGCATGGGGACAACTTTTCCTGGCAACCAAGACAAAGCTATAGGTACCCCTGCCCTCGTGTACACTGAGCTCCGAGCACCCCTGTGCTCGCGCGGTCTTCGCTTCTTCGGAAATGCCAGAAAATGTCCCCAGGTAATCGCCTTTTTTTTGTTGGGCAATCAACTCAGTGGCGTCATCTATCAGGTAGCACAGGCACACTTGCGGTCCGCGTGTATTTTCTAATCTTCCACTCATCGTTCTTTTCCCGTAAGAGTGAATTACGTCTGAGGGCGCGATGAGCGACAATCTGCCGGATATTGCGCTTAGATTCGGGCTCGTAAATATTGCGAAACCCGCCGTCTATTCCAGAACCGGAGACGTTTGAGGGTTATTTGCACGCGGGCGCCACCGTATTTCAGCTCACCCGACAAAGAGCGAATAGAGGCTGCTACTGTTCATGCACGTGACACGTTATACTCACTCAGGAACCACGCTCCAAGATAGTAGGGAGAGTTTAAGAAGATCGTACGCTGTGTGGAGCGGGCCCAGCAGGCGCGTGCTCAATCCATGAAAGTGACTGTACGAGCTCCCACTAGCAAAACGTAGTTTTACAATACGGGTCATTAAAAGTTTCTAGTGAATCGGCGACAGGAGCAGACAGTCGGTAGCAAAGTTCAAAAGCTAGTTAGAATGAAGTTTTCCTAACAGGTACGAAAGAAACAAGCTGAGTCAAATAACTGTGGCTAAAGTCACTGGATCCTGGAGAGGTAGCGTCATTGACTTCCCTGCCTGCTAGCCGGACACAAACCGATACTAACATACAGAAGACCAAACCCCGCAAGGTGATTGGCTGGTCGGTCTCAGTTGTCATGGCAATCGCCATTTCGGTTCATTCAGATTGTCGAAGCACCTGTGGCACCAAGATCGCTATGGAGCCTCATTGTAATGAAAGCGTTCCTCATGAATATAAGCGTTTTTGGCTCTGTGCATGCAATCCACTTACTAAGCATGTTTATCTCCACAGATCACTTACAACACTCAACCCCCTGCCTCCACCACGCTCTCCATGTCTTCCGCCATGCATTAGTTGCGCGCTCGCGCGCGAGGTACATGAGGCGCCGAAGCCCTGTTGAAGGTTGTCCCCTTCAGTTGCTCCCTTCCCCAGCTCGAATTGGAGAGGGGACAACTGAAGCTCCTCCCTACCGTTCTCACCTTGTTGGTCACTAATACCCGTGCCACACGGGCAACTCGAATGCCATTTACAACGAATGACATTTGAACGATCGGCCAATCAGCGCGCGACACTCCGAACGTGGGGCGTTCCACGCGCGACAGATCGCGAGCCGATTCGTTGATCACACGAATTTCATTCGTGGTAAATGGCATTCGAGTTGCCCGTGCGGCACTGGTATAAAAATGCTATAACTGCATTTGTCAGTCACTTAAGGCTGCTGTCCCATGGCAGCCATCTTGAACAATAGTTGAAAAAACCCCGAGACTGCGGGTAAACGACACAACACTAAAAAGTCTCTAACACAGCTGAAATGTTTAGTTTCCAAACCTTGTTATATAGGCAGTTCGATACAAAAGAAAAATAGGGGGAGAGGGTGAGAACCCCAAAGAAGGCCACTTTCCACCAACGTAACCTCTCACTAAACAACAAGGACAACAGACTCTGCGTCACGCACTTCTCTTATCTTTGACCCCTCGCTTCCCGACCGCCAAACACACTGGTAACCCCAAGCCCAGTAACACATATACAAAAAAGAAAAAAAGAAAAAAAGAAGAAAAGAAAAAAAGAAAAAAAAGAAAAGGGAAAGAACGACCCATCGTCCCTTCTACCCGAAAACCGACAGACATAAACCTTGAAGGTCAGAACTTTTCACAGCCTAAGAAAACGCCGCAGTTCATTGTCCAACCCAAACGACGGCTTATTAACTGCATTCCCGTGACCTAATATCGTTAATGACTCTTTTATCAACCGCTTATGATCATCATTTTCCCGCAACTCTACTGAAGTTAGAAGCCCCAACGGTACACAGTTTCTACATTCGATAACATGTTTTGACACTTCGGAGTACGGGTCTTGTTTCATTATACAACGTTTGTGTTCCATCATGCGCTCATTTATACAACGTTTAGTCTGTCCAATATAACAGAGGCCACAATCAAAGGGTATCTTGTAAACGACACCCGACGAACATTCTACATCCTTTTCTCTGTGTTTTTTCATGCAACCTGAAACAGTTGAGGCAAAAGGGGTCAAACGGCTCAATCTACAATCTGTAGAAAAGGCAGTGCCAATATTAAACCTGCTGGCTAACGCTTTGATGTTGTACGAAATTTTATGAAAATATGGAAGGACTACTCGCTTTGAAGGTCTAGGATTTTTCCGAATTGACTTCTTTGGACATATCATATACATCAACTGCCTTAAAATATGTTCCGGTGGATATCCAGCAACCTCGAAACGTTCTGTCAGTCGACGAAGAAAAGAGCCAATAAAATGTGAGCATGACATCTGTACTGTTGAATCGACGAGATTCCGAATTATTCCCAGTTTGACATGTTTAGAATGGCAGCTATTGAAAGGAAGAAGAGGTTTTGCTGCGAACTTTCCGTACTCCCAACAAAGGCCTGAACTATTCCTAAGTTAAATGTCGAGATACTGTAAACGGTCGTCATTCGGTCTCTCTGTAGCGAAGACTTTAATTCGGGCGCTGCTTCGAACACTACTTTCTCCAAAGAATCCGCCAAGGAGCCATCTGTCGAACAAACCAAGATATCGTCTACGTACCTCCTCACCAGAATTTCCTTAGGGGATCTATGTCTAAAAGACTCTAGAAGACGCAGATCTAGGTCTCTTAGATAAATATCCGAGAGAGTTGGGGCTACCGCCGAACCAATACACACACCCTGTTGCTGAATGTAACTTTGACCATTATGTTGCACAACCGTAGAAGCTAGATACACTTCTAAAATCTTGAGAACATCCTGAACAGATACCCCCGATTGCGTCTGGAAACTGACCAAATGTTCTTCCAGAAAGCTGCTGACCCTAGCCAATAACGTCTTAAGTTCTAAAGAATAGTACAGATCTTTTATGTCAAGTGAAAAGATCGTGCACCTCTTTCCGTAGAAAGGTTGCAATTCAGCTACTAAATCATCAGAACACCGCAGTGACAATGGGGATCTAGTATCCAAGATCGTGAGAGTCTTCTGAAGAAATGAGGACACTATTTTCTGCCATGTGCATTTCTCGTTTATGACTACTCTTAGAGGAAGATCTACCTTATGATCTTTAAGGAAAAATTTTATGCCAAACGTGTCTTTAGAAACATTATTAATTCTGGTGGTCAAAGCTGCTAGATCGGCGTCCTTACAAACCCTCACAATTTCTCTTTTGGACTTTTTCAAACAACCGTCAAAAGGTCTAAACAACCCCGCCATGGCTTCGTCTGATTTCCTTCGAAACTCCAACACTGGTAACACTGAAAACAAACCCGACTTATCGGTTTCTAAGAGAACTACATCTTTCTCATCTAATTCCCTCTTGACCGATACGATCTTGCTGAAGTCCCTACGGTCGCTTTTGTACGAATCGTCAACCAAATCCGACATCTTTTTTAAAGAAGACGTTATCAATGCAGTTTTTACCGCCGGGTCAGAGACGGCACTTGACACAGTATGAATCGCAGATACAACATCCATCCTGGACGGTTTTATATTTACACAAAATTTAGGGCCGTTAGCAAGAATGCGTTCCGTCGGTTTTGATAGTTGAACATCACATGGGTTGACGAACTTCTTTAGCACAGACAAAGCGGAAGACAGAACCGGATTCGACCTCCTCCAGGAATATATCCTAAGTCTTAACGTTCTAAAAGCTACGTCATAGTCCATCTTCTTTAGCGCAACCCACTGAGCAAGCCACCTTTTTCTTTTTTTTCTTTTTTGTATATTGTCACAGGTGGTGACCAAAAAACAATAGATGAACAGGAAGAAATAAACGTTTAATGTGGCGAACTTGTGCCAAAAATAAAAGAGTGCAAACGATAATAACAAAGCGTCGCGGGCGTCGAAATCGGCGAAACCGCAGGATCGAGCGCTGGGGCGAGACTGACTGCGGCTCGCCACGGGGAGCCCCTTATGTACATGCGTGGTCTTCTGGAATAATCGGCGTAGAAACTTCGACGCGTGGAACATTCGGGCCTGGAACAAGCAACATGATTCTCGAATTCTCCAGAACACTAAATTACAGGAATAAACAAAATTCGAACATGGGACGGATTCGAACCCCAGCTTTTCGCGTGGGAGGCAGGCGCGATAACCATTAGTCCACGCGCGCGCTGCCTACTTGGCCAGTGCGCGCGGCATTACTCCCTCCTTTAAAAAGTGCATCGCCCCGATGCAGCAGAAAACAAAACAAAGCAAACAAAAAGAACGGTAAACTAAAGAGACATTTGGAATACGTAAGGTACACTGTCCTATCGAGCGTAGTACGGCTTCATGCGCACGACGTGGACGACTTCTGATCACGGAGGGCGGCGTGATGAAGTCCGTGTTCCATCGGGCATCACCTCGTAGTTCAGATCACCGAGTCGACGAAGCACGATGTAGGGTCCAAAGTAGCGCTTCAGGAGTTTCTCGCTGAGACCACGGCGGCGGATCGGTGTCCACACCCACACCCTGTCTCCGGGCTGGAAGTGGACGTCCCGACGACGAAGGTTGTAGCGGCCAGTGTCGACACGTTGTTGAGCCTGAATCCGAAGTCTGGCGAGCTGACGGACTTCTTCTGCCCTTTGGGCAACCACCTGGGCGTCGTCGCTTGCGTCGAGAGCCGCTTCGTGGGGTAACATAGCGTCCAGCATTGTCGCTACCTTGCGCCCATGCACCAGCTGAAAGGGTGTCATTCCGGTGGTATCTTGTACGGCCGTGTTGTAGGCAAATGTGACGTACGGCAGCACCTCGTGCCATGTCTTGTGCTCCACGTCGACGTACATGGAGATCATGTCGGCGATGGTCTTGTTGAGTCTCTCCGTTAGCCCGTTGTCTGCGGGTGGTACGCCGTGGTGCGGCGATGGCTGGTGTGGCTGAGACGAAGGACTTCTTGCGTCAGCTGGGCCATGAATGATGATCCACGGTCTGAGATCAGGACTTCGGTAGCGCCGTGCCGGAGGACGATGGATTCAATGAAAAACTTGGCAACTTCCACAGCAGTTCCGGAAGGAAGGGCTTTCGTTTCGGCATACCGCGTGAGATAATCTGTGGCGACGATGATCCAGCGATTTCCCGACGTCGACGGCGGAAAAGGGCCAAGTAGATCCATTGCGATCTGCTGGAAGGGTGCTGTTGGCGGAGGAATTAACTGCAAGAGTCCGGCCGGCCTCGTCGGAGGTTTCTTTCGTCGCTGGCATTCATGACATGATCGCGTGTACAGGTGGACGGTTTTGGGGAGCTTGGGCCAGTAATACTTTTCACGAATACGTGCCAGGGTCCGGCTGTAACCAAGGTGTCCGGACGTCGGGTCGTCGTGGCAGGCTTGAAAGATCTCCTCCCGAAGGTCGGTCGGGATTACCAGCAGCCATGGCGAGTTGTTGTTCCCGAAGTTCTCTTTGTAGAGTACACCTTGTCTAATGGTGAAGGTCGGCAGCGCTCGTGAAAAAACACGTGGCATGGCACTCCCGCGCCCTTCCAGGTGCTCTATTAGTGCGCGCAGCTCAGGATCGTCTCGTTGACGCCGGGCCATGTCGTCGATGTTCACTGCGCCCAGAAAACACTCGTCGTCACCGTCGTCGCTGCTGCCGGAAGGTGTTGCGACGGGAGCTCTGGACAGGCAGTCGGCGTCGCTGTGCTTGCGGCCTGACTTTTAGACGACGGTCATGTTGAACTCTTGTAGTCGGAGACTCCACCGCGCGAGGCGTCCTGACGGGTCCTTGAGGTTCGCAAGCCAGCAGAGCGAGTGGTGGTCCGTGACTACCCGGAACGGGCTCCCGTATAAGTACGGACGAAACTTCGTGATTGCCCAGACGACCGCAAGGCATTCTTTCTCAGTCGTGGAGTAATTTCTCTCCGCCTTGGTCAATGTCCGACTTGCGTAGGCGATGACTCGCTCGGTGCCTTCTTGTACTTGAACCAAAACCGCGCCAAGCACTGCGTTACTTGCGTCCGTGTGAATCTTGGTTTCCGCATCCTGGTCGAAATGTCCAAGAACAGGAGGAGTCTGCAGTCGTCGCTTTAGCTCGTCAAATGCCTGCTGCTGTTCATCGGCCCATTCGAACTTCTCGGCGTCCTTCGTGAGGTGTGTGAGCGGTGCGGAAATTCTTGCGAAATCTCGAACGAAGCGCCGATAGTAGGCACATAGCCCAAGGAACCTTCGGACGGCCTTCTTGTCTCTTGGCGCTGGAAATGCTGCGACGGCACGAGTCTTCTCGGGGTCTGGACGGACACCTTCGTTACTAACCACGTGGCCGAGGAACTTGAGTTCGTCATAAGCGAACCGACACTTTGACGGCTTCAGGGTGAGTCCGGCGGTCCGTACGGAGTCGTCGCAAGTGCTCGTCGAAGTCGCTGGAAAACACGACGACGTCGTCGAGGTAGACGAGACAGCTCTGCCACTTAAGTCCTGCCAGTACGGTGTCCATGACACGTTGGAAAGTTGCTGGCGCCGTGCACAGTCCGAAGGGCATCACTTTGAACTCGTACAGTCCATCCGGCGTGACGAAGGCTGTTTTTTCTCGGTCCCTTTCGTCGACTTCGATCTGCCAGTAGCCGCTCTTCAGGTCCATCGATGAGAAATATCGAGAGTGGCGCAGCCGGTCTAGAGTGTCGTCGATGCGGGGGAGTGGGTAGACGTCTTTCTTCGTCACCGTGTTCAGTTGCCGGTAGTCTACACAGAACCTAAGCGTCCCGTCTTTCTTCTTAACCAGTACGACTGGAGAGGCCCAAGGACTGCTTGAAGGTTGAATTATGTCGTCGTTCAGCATTTCTTGAACTTGCTCCTGGATCGCCTGCCTTTCTTTAACGGAGACTCTGTATGGCGATCGATGCACAGGGCGCGCGTCGTCCTCGGTAACGATGCGCTGCTTCGCAAAGGTGGTTTGGCGCACCTTCGACGACGTGGCAAAGCAGTCGCGGTATTCGGCGAGAAGGTTAATCAACTGTCGTCGTTTCGGGCCCGGGAGTTTAGGGTCAATGTCGAGCTGCGCTGGCGACGCACTGTCTTGCTGAGGTGGCAAGAATTCGTCAGTAATGGCGGCGACAGCGGCGGAGTTTTGGAGTTCCTCGACCTGGCCCACGGCTGCACCTTTTGTGAGGTGTTGAGCTTCATTTCGGAAGTTCGTGACGAGGACCACAGTGCGGCCATCCTGAAGTTCAGCAACTCCTCTTGCGACGCCTATTCCTCTTCCCAGAAGCAACTGGATGCTTCCTTCGAGCAGAACTTCGCCGCAGAAATCTTCGGTGATCCCGACGGGTACGAAAACACTCGACCGCGGCGGTAAGTTCACGTGGCTGGCGAGGACTCGGACCGCAGATGACGTCGCTTTGGGTTCCTCCGGTGGTGAAACAGGCTTTCGCAGCGTCAACCGGTTTGCTCCGAGGTCGATGACGGCGCCATACTCGCAGAGGAAGTCCATTCCGAGGATAACGTCCCTCGAACAGTCTTGCAGAACGATGAACTTTACAGCGCACGTCTCACCGTGGATTTCGACGAGAGCGGTGCATCGCCCGACTGGTGTGATGAGGTGCCCACCGGCGGTTCGTATTTGAGGCCCATCCCACGGCGTCGTGACTTTTCGAAGGCGGCGAGAGAGCCTCCCACTCAAAACTGAGTAGTCTGCTCCGGTGTCCACGAGTGCCGATGCGTCGTGGCCGTCGATGATGACGTTTAGGTTGTTGGACACCGTTTCAGGAGCGTCGTTTCGGTCTCCGGTAGCGTTCCAGTGGGGGCCCTCCGACGTTCGTGGAGGATCTTGGCGTCGGTCGTCTTCGGCAACTCCACCTCCAGGGGTTGCCGCGCCTAGTTTCCCCGGCGTGGAGCGAGGGGCGACAGGCTTTCACGTCGGGGTCGGTGCGTCGGCGAAGCTGGACGTCGTGGTGAAGGCGATCGGAACTCTCGGCGGGACGCAGGCTCGGGGGACTGGGGTCGTCGCAAGTACTCGTCGATCTCCCGAGGGCGTTCACCATACCTGGGACGAGGGTCGCTTGGGTGGAATCCGCGCAGCCCGAGTCGTCGGTATGGGCACTGGCGGTACACATGGTCAGCTTCCCCGCACTGGTAACACAGCGGGCGTCGGTCGGCCGTCCTCCAGACGTCTGTCTTCCTCGGCGCAGGTCGGTCTGGGTGAACGTGCGCCTGATCTTCCTGTCGTCGGGGATACTGCGGTGTTGGGGCGTCTCTTCGGGGTGGCGCCGCGGCTTGGCGGGGAGCTTGCGGCGGTCGTCGGGCTATGGCAGCGTAGCTCAACGTCGGTTCCTGTGGCGCCACCGTGGTGACGGGAACCTCTGGTTGGAGCGCCCGTTGTACTTCCTCGCGCACAGCCTCGGCAATGGAAAGTGTCGCTGGACGACTTGCGGCTGGCAGCAACTGGCGGAGTTCCTCCCGGACGACCTCCCGGATAATTTCGCGGATATCCGTGCCAGGAGCGTGCTCGCCGCCAAGCAGCGCGGTTGCAGCGACACTTGGATGTCGCTGGTAGTGGGAAGCGCGCGCTTGGAGGGCGCGCTCGATGTTTGTCGCCTCGGTGACGAAGGCTTCGACGGTGCCCGGCGGGTTGCGCACGAGGCCTCCAAAGATGTCATCTCTCACCCCGCGCATGAGGACCCGCAGCTTCTTGTCGTCTGTGGCTCGTGGGTCGGCACGGGCGCTCAGGCGGAGGACATCTTCTACGAAGCTTGTGATGCTTTCGTCGGGGCCCTGCGTTCGAATTCTGAGGAGATCTTCTGCCTTCTCCCGTCGGTGTAGGGTGGCGAACGTCCGCTGCAACTCGGCCACACAGATGTCCCACGACGTAAGCGAAGCCTCGTGATTCTCGAACCAATGCCTCGCAGTACCCTCCAGCGAAAAGTAGAGGTTCTGGAGGCACTGCTCCGCAGTCCATCCGTTGTGCCGCGCCACACGCGCGTAGTGCTTGATCCAGTCTTCGACATCCTCATGGATCTCGCCGTGGAAGGGAGTCGGCGTACGGGGAGCGGCGGCAGGTAGACGACGGCAGGAGCGGCGGGAGTCGGCGTCTGGTCGGCCATCGTCGGCTTCATTGGCTGCTTGGGCCTGGGCGGCAGAAGTCCGAATTCCGGGTGTAGACTGTGGGTGCGACGACTGAACCGGATCTCGGTAGTGCCTTCGTCGGTTCTTCGTGGGCTTGGCGTTGGACTTGCACTGCGAACCCTCGGAGGGGAACGCTGCACGGGCATGCGTTACCCAGCACCTCCACTAATATGTCACAGGTGGTGACCAAAAAACAATAGATGAACAGGAAGAAATAAACGTTTAATGTGGCGAACTTGTGCCAAAAATAAAAGAGTGCAAAAGATAATAAAAAAGCGTCGCGAGCGTCGAAATCGGCGAAACCGCAGGATCGAGCGCTGGGGCGAGACTGACTGCGGCTCGCCACGCGGAGCCCCTTATTTAGTACATGCGTGGTCTTCTGGAATAATCGGCGTAGAAACTTCGACGCGTGGAACATTCGGGCCTGGAACAAGCAACATGATTCTCGAATTCTCCAGAACACTAAATTACGGGAATAAACAAAAGATACCTCGCTCCCAGGTTTCGAACCCCAGCTTTTCGCGTGGGAGGCAGGTGCGATAACCATTAGGCCACGCGCGCGCTGCCTACTTGGCCAGCGCGCGCGGCAATATGTGTTACTGGGCTTGGGGTTACCAGTGTGTTTGGCGGTCGGGAAGCGAGGGGTCAAAGATAAGAGAAGTGCGTGACGCAGAGTCTGTTGTCCTTGTTGTTTAGTCAGAGGTTACGTTGGTGGAAAGTGGCATTCTTTAGGGTTCTCTCCCTCTCCCCCTTTTTTTCTTTTGTATCGAAGTGCCTATATAACCAGGTTTGGAAAGTAAAAATTTCAGCTGTGTTAGAGACTTTTTAGTGTTGAGTCGTTTACCCGCAGTCTCAGGGTTTTTTCAACCATGTGCAATGTACACCAGCTCGTCTGCACCCTTACTTTTTGTTCATTAATCCTACAAGATGCAAACTTCGCCCCCCATTCGATTATTTCTATGGATTCAGCCCACTTTCCACAAGTGTTTTTTCACTCTTTGTGGGTTCTCTGCAAACTCGGACAACGGATGGCCCAGATGGAAGCGGAGGTGTCGTACATTGGAATGTGCCTCCGACACAAGTACGTCGACCCAACACAATTAGGTCATCTGGCATCCATGCAAGTCGGATGGCATCGAAAGAAGAGGATCCTCAACGATTACCGGGACGGCACAAGAGATCAGCTTCGAACTGTGAGTCTTCTATGTGACCGGCTATGGACTGCCCTTCTAGATAAGAACTTTCGCACTTCTTCCATGTTCACTCAGTGGCTTGCGCTAAAGAAGATGGACGTAGCTTTTAGAACTTTAAGACTTAGGATATATTCCCGGAGGAGGTCGAATCCGGTTCTGTCTTCCGCTTTGTCTGTGCTAAAGAAGTTCGTCAACCCATGTGATGTTCAACTATCAAAACCGACGGGACGCATTCTTGCTAACGGCCCTAAATTTTGTGTAAATATAAAACCGTCCAGGATGGATATTGTATCTGCGATTCATACTGTGTCAAGTGCCGTCTCTGACCCGGCGGTAAAAACTGCATTGATAACGTCTTCTTTAAAAAAGATGTCGGATTTGGTTGACGATTCGTACAAAAGCGACCGTAGGGACTTCAGCAAGATCGTATCGGTCAAGAGGGAATTAGATGAGAAAGATGTAGTACTCTTAGAAACCGATAAGTCGGGTTTGTTTTCAGTGGTACCAGTGTTGGAGTTTCGAAGGAAATCAGACGAAGCCATGGCGGGGTTGTTTAGACCTTTTGACGGTTGTTTGAAAAAGTCCAAAAGAGAAATTGTGAGGGTTTGTAAGGACGCCGTTCTAGCAGCTTTGACCACCAGAATTAACAATGTTTCTAAAGACACGTTTGGCATAAAATTTTTCCTTAAAGATCATAAGGTAGATCTTCCTCTAAGAGTAGTCATAAAGGAGAATGGCACATGGCAGAAAATAGTGTCCTCATTTCTTCAGAAGACTCTCACAATCTTGGATACTAGATCCCCGTTGTCACTGCGGTGTTCTGATGATTTAGTAGCTGAATTGCAACCTTTCCACGGAAAAAGGTGCATGATCTTTTCACTTGACATAAAAGATCTGTACTATTCTTTAGAACTTAACACGTTATTGGCTAGGGTCAGCAGCTTTTTGGAAGAACATTTGGTCAGTTTCCAGTCGCAATCGGGGGTATCTGTTCAGGATGTTCTCAAACTTTAAAAGTGTATCTAGCTTCTACGGTTCTGCAACATAATGGTCAAAGTTACATTCAGCAACAGGGTGTGTGTATTGGTTCGGCGGTAGCCCCAACTCTCTCGGATATTTATCTAGGAGACCTAGATCTGCGTCTTCTAGAGTCTTTTAGACATAGATCCCCTAAGGAAATTCTGGTGAGGAGGTACGTAGACGATATCTTGGTTTGTTCGACAGATGGCTCCTTGGCGGATTTTTTGGAGAAAGTAGTGTTCGAAGCAGCGCCCGAATTAAAGTTTTCGCTAGAGAGACCGAATGACGACCGTTTACAGTATCTCGATATTCAACTTAGGAATAGTTCAGGCCTTTGTTGGGAGTACGGAAAGTTCGCAGCAAAACCTCTTCTTCCTTTCAATAGCTGCCATTCTAAACATGTCAAACTGGGAATAATTCGGAATCGCGTCAATTCAACAGTACAGAAGTCATGCTCACATTTTATTGGCTCTTCTCTTCGTCGACTGACAGAACGTTTCGAGGTTGCTGGATATCCATCGGAACATATTTTAAGGCAGTTGATGTATATGATATGTCCAAAGAAGTAAATTCGGAAAAATCCTAGACCTTCAAAGCGAGTAGTCCTTCCATATTTTCAAAAAATTTCGCACAACATCAAAGCGTTAGCGAGCAGGTTTAATATTGGCACTGCCTTTTCTACAGATTATAGATTGAGCCGTTTGACCCCTTTTGGCTCAACTGTTTCAGGTTGCACGAAAAAACACAGAGAAAAGGATGTAGAATGTTCGTCGGGTGTCGTTTACAAGATACCCTTTGATTGTGGCCTCTGTTATATTGGACAGACTAAACGTTGTATAAATGAGCGCATGATGGAACACAAACGTATAATGAAACAAGACCCGTACTCCGAAGTGTCAAAACATGTTATCGAATGTAGAAACTGTGTACCGTTGTGGCATCTAACTTCAGTAGAGTTGCGGGAAAAAGATGATCATAAGCGGTTGATAAAAGAGTCATTAACGATATTAGGTCACGGGAATGCAGTTAATAAGCTGTCGTTTGGGTTGGACAATAAACTGGGGCGTTTTCTTAGGCTGTGAAAAGTTCTGACCTTCAAGGTTTATGTCTGTCGGTTTTCGGGTAGAAGGGACGATGGGTGGTTCTTTCCTTTTTCTTTTTTTTTTTCTTTTTTGTATATGTGTTACTGGGCTTGGGGTTGCCAGTGTGTTTGGCGGTCGGGAAGCGAGGGGTCAAAGATAAGAGAAGTGCGTGACGCCGAGTCTGTTGTCCTTGTTGTTTAGTCAGAGGTTACGTTGGTGGAACGTGGCATTCTTTGGGGTTCTCACCCTCTCCCCCTTTTTTTCTTTTGTATCGAAGTGCCTATATAACCAGGTTTGGAAAATAAAAATTTCAGCTGTGTTAGAGACTTTTTAGTGTTGTGTCGTTTACCCGCAGTCTCGGAGTTTTTTCAACCATGTGCAATGTGCACCAGCTCGTTTGCGCCCTTACTTCTTGTTCATTAATCTTGAACAAGGCGTTAGTTCAACCAATAGATGGCGACACGCACCCGTGGGGTGGCCGAAACATTGGTTCACAGTGGAATGGCTCGAGCACCATCACGTTCCCCTCGTGGCCTTGCTCGCGCCGCAGCCAGCTGTGCTCAGCTCGCTCAAGTAGCGTGGCCCAGCAAACGGATGTATGCGAGAATGTCAGGCTGGGTATAAATTGTTCTCTGATATGAGGAGATGCGGTTCGGCGGTTGTAACGGGCTTTTGCAATAAATCTTACCAAGAAGGAATCAAATGTTGATTGACCGTGTTAATATCCTATCAATGAAAAATTCTTCTGCAGGAATGCAAGCTCAGTAGACTCAATCATCCAAGACGCCAGTGGAAGCGGACGTCAAGTAAACTGCTTCGCAATTCACGGTACTTACCTCACCATTTTAATTACGACTAAAATAACGTAACGAAATATTATGTTTCACGGGGTCCGGAAGATGTTATAAAGGTTGTTACATTATAGGGGGTTCCCAGAAAACAAACGCCGTTGCTATATTTTCGGAAGTACCGACACATAAATTGTTGTAAGCACAGCTTAGTAGGAGTATGGTAACTACCATCAAAAGAAATAGGAAGACGTTTATTGGCAATGATGACGCTATGAATGAACGACCTTTATACGACGGCAAGTTATGAGCGTTCGGGAATTTATAAGTTCACGTGATTGCTGACTATAAACATGCGTTTTTGTCGGGAGATGGTGTTGCGGTGATGACCTGATATCGGACGACTCGTGGCAGACGAACAAGCAAGTCTCTTCTCAGCGAATGGTATGTGTCCAGTGTCAAGCACAACTCGTGGCTACCGACGTTGTCGACGTTTCGAACCCTTACCGCTTTCGACAAAAGTCCTGGCACCTAGGCTAACTTTCTGGAAAGACTCGAAGTCTTCCTTGAGTCCAACGCCATCATGAACAGTAACTGAAAACGATCCACTATTCAATCGGTGGGTGGCGAAACGTATCCGCATTTGCGGAGTCATGGGCGATGCGTACTCTAAGTGGCAAGAAGTTTACACGATGCTTGCCATGACGTCCAAACACGTCATTGACGTTCCACGGTCTCTTTTACCTACTTTTGCCCCACCGAAAATACTTTTCTCTGATAACTCGCCAAATCTTGCTTCAAACAAAATAAAAACGTTTTTGAAGAAAGAAGTGAAAGCTGCTGACAACTCACTGTAACGCAGAATTAGAGCGCAGCTCTTGAGGAGGAGGAGGGAAGGGCACTGGGGGGGTTAAACTAACCAGGGGGTGGGTCACGTGAACTTGGGGGGTCACGTGACCTTGGGGGTCACGTGACCCCCAATGCCGATGATGTCATCACTGACGTCACTGATGACGTCATCAGTGACGATAACGATGCGGGTACCGATGACGTCATTAGTGACGTCACTGATGACTTGACCAGTGATGATGACGATGCGAATGTCGGTGACGTCATCAGTGACGTCGCTGATGACGTCATCAGTGATGATGACGATGACGATTCGGATGTCGGTAACGTCATCAGTGATGATGACGATGACGATGCGGATGCCGGTGACGTCATCAGTGATGATGACGATGACGATGCGGATGCCGGTGACGTCATCAGTGACGATGACGATGTGGATGCCGGTGATGACATTAGTGACGTCACTGATGACGTCATCATTGATGATGACGATGACGATGCGGATGTCGGTAACGTCATCAGTGATGATGACGATGCGGATGCCGGTGACGTCATCAGTGATGATGACGATGACGATGTGGATGCCGGTGACGTCATCAGTGATGATGACGATGACGATGTGGATGCCGGTGACGCGATCGGTGATGATGACGTCATCAGTGATGATGACGATGTGGATGCCGGTGACGTCATCAGTGACGATGACGTCATTGGGGTCACGCGACATCGGCGGGGGTCACGTGACCTCAGGGGAGTCACGTGACTTCGGGGGGTCACGTGACCTCGGGGGGTCACGTGCCCCCACGAGGTCACGTGACCCCGGTGGGGGGCTCGCGCGGTGCATTATGGGACATTTCCCATGATGCACCGGGGTCACGTGACCTCGGGGGGTCACGTGCCCCGCACGAGGTCACGTGACCCCGGTGGGGGGCTCGCGCGGTGCATTATGGGACATTTCCCATGATGCACCGCGCGGTTACGCCGACGCCGACGCCGCTCAAGCCGGAAACGGGCCCCTAAGAGCTGCGCTCTAAAAAAACTGGCATCAGGGGCCGCTTGCTCGAAAGAGTTGAGACACAACTTGAGACAGTGTCAGCCGAGACCGAACGTGTGACACTTGCTCAAAACGAAACTAAGTCTGGACTTGAGACTGAAACCGAGTCTCTAACTCAACTTGTGTCTCAAGCCGTGAGACAGCCCGGTAGCAAATTAGCTGGCGGCCGATTTAAGACCCAAACTGAGACCCAAACGGAGACCGAAACTGAGACAGTCTCAGAGGTTAGCCACTTGCTCGAAACGAAACTTAGTCTGGACATGAGACCAAAACCGAGTCTCTGACTCAGCTCTAGTCTCAGATGTTGAGACAGTAACCGAGGAGGCTCACTGGCGGTCTCAGAGTAAAGAAAATGTCGGACGTGGCCACAAGACAGCGGCTCCAAACAATCTTCGCCGCAAGGATACACTCCGCGACACCGTCGGACCGTGTTTTCCAGGACCGATTTCGCCCCTTCGACGTTTCTGACGAGGTTTCGGTTTCGCAGCGACAGCAACATGCGCATCACCGGAGTCTTTGAGGTAAGAAAACAGTCTTATTTCTAACGTTCCTCTTCGACTATATGTTACATTTATTAAGCGGCCAGCTGCGAAGTAATTTTGGAGCAATCGAGACTTTTGTTTTCGCCAGCTAAAAGCCACTTCTGATCAACATGCAGCGCCGTCATTGCGTCCTCAAAACGTTGTGTAGTGGTCCTTCCCCAAGCTCTCTCTATTTTTTATTGTCTCTGGCTCTGGTGTGGCACGGTCTTTCGTATCACGGTGAGTTTCTCATTACGAAAACAGTTTTGAAATAACGAGCTACACAACTTGTCAGTGGAAACAGCTGGTGGATACTTGAGTGAGTTTTGAAAAGGAGCAGACTCTTCAAAACGGTAGCGAATGACATGTATTGATCATATCTCACGGCAAGCTTCGTTCTTTTGAGGACTATAGGGCCGCCCACACTAGCGAGAAAACGCGCTAGGCACGCCGATCGCGGGAAGACGCGTCCCGCATCCTGAAGACCACACTATACTTCATTTCACCTTAGGTCCGAGCGCGGCCGATGTTATGAGCCGAAGGGCCAATCAAACAGCGCAAAAAGCGCAGCGTCATGGCGTGCTCTCTGTGCTTGACGGGACTAGCCGGCGGAGGAGCACGCACATTGAGACGGCGAATACCGGCTATTCCTATCAACTGCAGAGAGCACGCCATGACGTTGCGCCTTTTTCACTGTTTGATTGGCCCTTCGACTCATAACATGGGTAGCGCTCGGACCTAAGCTGAAACGAAGTATAGATAGAGTTCTGCCGCCGCGAATGTCACGTGACAGCACAGGAGGCCTCGCGCACTCTTGAAGCATTCGAGCGAACGCTTCCCGCTCAACCGATTTCGCGGAACGCGTTTTCAACGCGATCGGCGCGCCGCGCGCGTTTTCTCGCTAGTGTGGGCGGCCCTTATGTCGGCAATGGAAACTGCTATAGTATTCAACTGACGGTGTAAACCACGTTTCCTCCTTCGGGTGGTCAACAGCAGCGGAACTCTCCGAACTGCAGCAGAAGTTTTACGCCATGGGCGGCTTTCCAGGCGTCGTGGGAGTCATCGACGGCGCCCACGTTCGGATCCAAGGGCCGCCGTGCAGGAGGAACTGTTCGTGAACAAGCACTACGGTCACCCCATCAACGTGCAGCTGATTGTGGACGCGCGCTCGAGGAACCTGAATGTGGTGCCATGTGACCCGGAAGCATCCATGATTCCTAAGTGGTGTCGCCGAGCAGTGACGGGGAGAACGCCGCGACGGGCGCGTACGGCGGCCTCCTCCTAGGCCATTGCAGCTACCCGTGCAGAGCGTGGGGCGCCTTTCCGATCGCCGACCGCGCCAGTGGAGTGTACGTACAACCAGGCTTACGGAACATCACGGTTTGTAATCGAAAGGTAGGTGTTATGGAGAGCTGCTTTCAGAGGAACAGTGTGCCTGTGAGATGTCTCGGAGCTACCTTTTTCTAAAGCGCAAAGGGCACACTGCGCATTGAATAGCCAGGCTATAAACAAACTGGTGTATGTGCACAGCGTATCCTACGATAACCACCATGCCAGGTTGTAGATAAAATTTGATTGTAGCCAGACTGCACCGAATGGCAAACAGCAGAAGTATCATGGGGCCTGGCAAAAGAACTGCTGAGTACAGTTGTATCGAGCATCACAATAAGTGGAGTCCAGAGTTCTGTTTGTTGTTGTAACCCCACAAACAATGAGCTGAAACACCCGATCCTAACTTCTCTGTGTCCATGTTCCTCACAGGCCCTATTACCTCAGTTCGCTAGATTTATGGCTTTTGGGTACATCACGTTGTTTTCTGTTCTAAAGGGTGCGGTACGTTCTGAGTATCTTAATTTCGCGCCTCCGCCAATGAGCTTTCGACTTTTTCCAGTAAGAAATAATTGCAAACCTAGAAGCGTGACCCTATTAAAATACACTCTGCGTTTCTTACGCTGTCAGACACGATAATGAGGCACGTTAATTTTTCTGATGCCAATGGGGGGTCGACTTTCTGCGGAAATACAGATACAGAGCCAAAGCATGCCATTTCACTGCGTAGCTAAATATAGTTTAACCAAAATAATTTGTTGGGTATAACTTCACCACTTAAAACAAAACTCTTATTGTTCTTTTTAGCCTTGTTTCCGCAACATTGCTACGATATCAGTCAGAATGTGTCAAACATGTTTTTTTCTTTTTTAACTCCCTTGGGTTTCCTTCGTTTGTTTGCCGCAGGGTTTCTGTACTCCATTACTTCATAACTGGGTTGGGAAACGGCGAAGGCTACAGTCTAAGCAAACCAATCAGCAGGTTGGGAAGAGACACTTGACTCACTATGTGCGTGCAGTGCTGTCAAAGACATGGGCAAAAAAGAGAAGAATGCCGCTTTTGTGAAAATTTGGAGTTACAGGTTAAGTTTCAGGGGAGAGAAAGCAACTTCCAAGTTCCTCCTTTCCCACTTCTTCAACTGCTCGGGTTACGCTTTGCCTCTGTCACCGATTGAATGGAGGGGACCGTAGCACTTGCTCTTTGCCAAGTGACGGTGCGACAGAGTTTAGTTTCCTGTTGAACAAACATGGCGTCTTTCTCTTGTTCAATGGGCAGGGGTGTGGATTGAGCTACAAGCTTTGAGCCGAGGGTCCCTGGGTTCTGCATCGCGAGTTTTTTCTATACAATTTCCGAGCTGTGGTACGCCACTGACTCTACCTAGAGCCAACAGTAATTGAATGTGATCCAAATAAGATTTCGTTTTGTGCTGTAGCTTGTGCATGTTCCTATTTTGGTGTATTGCGCAGACGCTATGATTTTCCAGCACCAGAAGAGTTATATCAATAACCTCAAAACTGGAGTGCCGGTGAACTTAACGGCGTTGAACTTCACGGCATTCACGGCACGACACAAATACTAAACGCATTGACGCTGCCTGCATGCCACTCGGCGGTGAAATCTCAAAAAGCCTGTACAAATGCGGTGGTGCGGAAGGCAAACCTTTTTCTTGAGGTGCGGCCGTGGCAGGCATTTTTGTGGTTTTGACGTTCGCTTTTAATTGGCTGAGTGTCTAAAAGTTGTTGCAACCTTTCTATGAAGACATAATTTCTTTAGTTTTGCATGCTGCCAAACAAAATAATGAAGTGGAAGGTTTGTGCATGCTAGAAACTAGAGGTGGGGACATTGAAGAAGACTAAACAAATTTTTTTTTTAATATGTTTACAATTCCCCTCTTCCCCCCTCTTTTTTATGGGCCTTCTTGTTGAGCAGCCTGCCCAAGCAGGGCAAAGACTCTTTTGCACTGTTCTGTATAAAAAATAGCCGCAATCTGCATCTCCCTTGTTGCTTTGTGCACTGCGCCTGTGCCGTTCTGAGCTCCTCGAGGGCTGTATTTAGTTAAGGAAGGACACACTTTCATGTGAGTGGCATGTTTTCTGCATGTTGCTCATACAGGTATTTATAATACTGCCTGTCTGCAGCCTGCAGGCGGTATGCTGAGCCTCCAAACTGGTTGTGGACAACACGGTCCCGGTCGGCGTGGGCCTGGTGGTGGTGGTCGCCCTTCCAACGGCAGCAGCGCTGCCTCAGGCTGAAGGGGAACCTCATCCTCGTCCAGAAGCCAGTCCAAAGGCTGGTAATCTTTTGTTCCCCGGACTTCGGCATCTTGAGGAAAATGACCCCGGGGGCCACAAAGTCCTTGTGGCCGAAGGCCCAACCTTCCGGGCCAACCCTTGTTAGTTGCTGGCCGCACATTGACTGGTGCTTTGCTAATCCTGAGGACAATCCACAAGAATGTTTTTAATGTCACCCCTGTACATAGTTCGAGTGCGCTCTTATTTTTTTCTCAGGAAATCGTTTTGTGTGCATGTGGATCAAGCTCGATCACTCAGCTTTCAATCATTGTGGCTATTGGTTTTGAAAGTAGCTAGGCTTGAGCGGAGCCAGTCTACGGTGTAAAAATCGAACCCTGTCGTAGCTGTTGCGGCTATTATTTCTGAAAGTAGCTGGGTTCGTGTAGAGCCAGCCTATGGTGTGCAGGTCAAGCGCAATCTTAGCTGTTGCATCTAACTTTTGTGAAAATAGCTTGTTTCAATTTGGGCCAGTGTGCAGTGTTGATGCAGTCCACCCAATTTTTTGGTTGCTTGTCCCTGTGCTGCTTTCCAGTGATAAAAAGAATACCATGCTAAGTAGCAGGTGTGCTCAGGGTGATACCAAATTTAGTGCTCAATATGTACAAGCATAGGATGACTTCTTATTAATTGTGTTCCAAAAAATGAGACGTTTACAATTCCCTGTAATGCCGAATAAGAATGCAGCTCTTGAGGAGGGTATGGAGAGGAGGGTATTGTTCGTTTATCTTAAGTGCGCAGAGTGACCACATTTCTGGGACGCGGATCAAGTGGATTTGGGGATGAAGAAACGACATACAGCTGCCAAGCTGCCATCTTGTTTATCATACGGGAAGAGAGGGGGAAAATACAAACAATAGCGGAACGGCTGCACGACCTTAGCGCTGGATTCGTGGCGCCATCTGGTAAGGGTCCATTACACGACCAACACTCCCCCTTAATAGACTGTCGCCACGTCCACGTTCTTGACACCCAAACGTTCACAATGCTTGAGGGTCAGCCTTCCCTTCAAGGCCTTGGTGAAGAGGTCTGCAGAGTTACTGGACGATTCGTTTTACTGGAGTTGCAGCTTTCCCTCTTTCACCTTTTCTCTCAGGAAGAAGTGCTTCAGATCAATGTGCTTGCTTCTCTCTGACGTGACTTGATTTTTCGCCAGCGCAATTGCACCCTGGTTGTCAACCAACAAGACCTGTGGTTCCTGTAGAAACTCGTGCGCACCAAGCTCCTTCATGAAGTTCTGTAGCCACATAACTTCCTTTGTAGCATGACACATGGCCGCATACTCTGCTTCGACGGTTGACAGTGCAGTACTTTGTTGTTTCCTGCTGCTCCACGAAATTGCAGCGCCGGCTAGCGTGAACACATAACCATTGAATGACTTCCTGTCAGCCTTGTCTGCATCGCAAAAGACCCGCACACACTTCCCAGTCCTTTGGTAGATTAGTGCATAATTCTTCGCATGCTTCACATAGCGAAAGATGTGCTTTATGCCACTCCAGTGCTCTTCTGTGGGATGTTCGTTTAACTGACTCATGTAAGTGGTGGCAAAAGCCAAGTCCGGTCTTGTTCCTTCGACAAGATAAAGCAACGCACCAGTAGAGACGTGTCCTCGACTGTTCATTTTTCTTCTACTTTGAAACTTTCCTCTTTTCCTGCCTCAGTCTTGGGCTAAGAAGAAAATGGTTAACATCCACCAGCTCGCCTGCGCAATCACTACATTACCAATGGCCTGTCTGTACTTGCGCTGCAGGTCTTCTCTCGTTCGGTCGTCGCTCTCTCCTCTTCGATACTTGCTTCCAGGATCCAAAAGAGATGATGCTGCCTTAGCATCTGCCATGTCTCAGACAGTTTTCCATCCCTTTCTCTTTTCAGTCGTATGGAAACGATGTGGCTAGCTTCCCCCAGGTCTTTTGCGTCAAATTCACTTTCTCCTCTTCTGCGATGATCAAGAGGTCATCAACGTAGATTCCTATGATGAGCTTCTTCTCTTTGCTGACATATACACAGGGGTCTGCTTTCAATCTTGTCATCCCCTGCAACTTCAGCAGTTTGTCCAAGATGAGATTCCACTCCCTTCCAGACCGTCGCTGTCCATACAAGCTCTTCTTTAGAAGGCGGACTTCATCCTTCTTGCAATCGCCGAAAGGCTGCGGTTTCATGTAGACGGTCTCCTTCAGTGTACCGTTCAAGTATGCTGCCGTGATATCAACCTGGTGGATCTTCCAGTTTCTTTCGACTGCTATGGCCAGCAGCGTCCAGATGGACTTCAGCTTGACAACAGGAGAGAAGGTCTTCTTGTAGTCGGTTCCTTCCACCTGGGAGTATCTGCACGGTACTAACCGTGCCTTGTACCTCTCCAGGTCACCGCTCTCGTCGTATTTCTTGCGGATTACCCACTTGCACTTTACGACCTGTCTCTCCTTCGGTCGTGACACCAGTTCCCATGTTCCTGAAGCTTCAAGGCCGTCCAGTTCACTTTGTATAGCTGCTTTCCATCTCTCTTTGTCTGATGCAGAAAAGGCTTCGTGTGGAGTTTCTGGATCTTCCCGGCTGTTTTGGTTGGCTATGCAGCAGCCGTGACATTCACTTTGACGTGTTCCCTTCTTTGCCAGTCTCGCTAATCTTCTGTATGCTTGCGTACCACAATCTTTCACATTGGATATCTGCTGTGTAGCTCCGTCGTTGTCTTCATCGGCTGATGAGCTAACCTCTTCGGCATTGTTGTGGCCACTATCATTTCGATCTGAACCACCAACCTCACGTGACCCGCTCCAGCTGTCTTCTACTTGAAACATGATTGTGCCCTCGGTGTCGCCACATACATCAACGTCGGTGCTTGGAACCTGGGCGAGCTTGCACGGGAAGGAGTCTTCTTCAAAGGTGACGTCCCGACTCACAAAGAAGTGGTCTTCTTTCTGGTTCCACAGCTTGTACCCCTTCACTCCTTCTGGTAGCCAACCAGTATGCACTCCTCTGCTTTCGGTTTCAACTTGCTTCTTTTGCATCGTCTGTTTTGCAGACTCCCTGTTCTGCATCCGAACACTGTTAGGTGGTCCAGTTTCACTTCTCGCCTTGTCCACAGAGCTTCTGGCGACTCTCCTTCGACTGCTTTCGATGAGCACTTGTTTGATGCGACTTGCAGTGACAACGGCGTCAGCCCAAACTTCTTTGGGGACGCCTGACTGGATGAGGAGACACCTCGTCATGTCAAGCAGAG
This sequence comes from Ixodes scapularis, assembly GCF_016920785.2. Lineage (NCBI taxonomy): Eukaryota > Metazoa > Arthropoda > Arachnida > Ixodida > Ixodidae > Ixodes > Ixodes scapularis. The sequence continues at coordinate 151,108,005 of NW_024609835.1, read as the reverse complement.
TTTGGTTCATTCTCTCGGCAACTCCGTTCTGCTAAGGTATGCCAGGAATGGTGAGCCGACGCTTTATGCCATGCTTGGCCAGGTACTCATCAAACTCTTTGCATGTGTACTCTCCTCCATTGTCACCACGCAAAGTCTTCACCTTCGTGTTGTGGAGAATCTCAGCCATTCGTCTGTACTGGTTGAATCTGTCCAGCACTTCATTCTTCGTCTTCATTGGGTACACTACAGTGAATCTGGAGTAGTCATAAATGAATGTGACAAAGTATTTTGACCCTCCCTTCGAAGCAGGTGGGATCTTTCCAACTACATCCGAGTGAACCAGCTCCAGTGGGGCCTTAGCCCTCGTTCCACCCTTCTTCGGAAGCCGCTTCTCTTCAATTTGCCGAGGGCACATATGTCGAGCACTTTGCATCTTGACTGCTTCTCCCACTTTGGCAAAGTTTTCCACAGCTTCATGGTGGAGATGACCGAGTCGCCAATGCCACAAGGCGACGTCTGTCGCCTGTGCTAACTTCAGTGCTGCAAGCGACTTACTCACAGTCTACAATTTACCATCGCGCTTGGCTGCGAGAATTAGGTCACCATTTGCCTCAATCACTTTAGCTTGTCCGTTGCTGAAAGTCACGCTCAGTCCACGTTCCTCGATCTTCCCAACTGACAAGAGGTTACCGTCTAAGCTTGGTACATAGAGGACATCTTGGAGCTCGACGACAGTGCCACTGCAGTCTTTGGAAATTTAAATCTCTACCTTTCCTCTCCCGACGACTTCCATGACCTCCTTATTTGCTGCCTCAACAGTCGAACAGCAGGGCTTGAAAGTGGTGAATTTGACTTTGTTTGACGTCATGTGTTCTGTTGCTCCACTGTCAAGGTACCAGATATGTGTCCCTGAGGAACTCCCACCTCTGGCACACAGCGCCTTCTTCGGTTCACTGGAATTTCCTCTTCTCTGTAAGCCGCATCCTTCGTCATCGGTACCCTCCTTGCATTCCCTGGCAATGTGTCCAAATTTTCCGCACCGAGCTCGTTGTTTCGGTTCAAAGCACCTTGTACCAGTGCCAGTTGCTTTTTTCCTTTGAAACATGTTCTTGCCCGTTATGTTTGTGGAGCTGACTGCTCTGCATAATGGGCTTGTTCTTGTCATGAGGGAATTGTTTTCTTGACTCTCATTTAGTTTGTATTCTTCACGTTTGACTTGGCGCTTTTCTTCTACCAGCAGCGTTGCTTTCACCTCCTTCGTCGTGAGCGTTCCTTCGTCTTGCTCAAGATTTAGGGTAAGTGATTCAGACGTTTCTGGCAAGCCCATCAGCATCAGCAGTGCCACTTCCCTGTCAGTGAAGGCGTATCCTTCTTGTGTAGGTTCATTGTTCGATCCAAATAATCCTTCATGGTTTCATCTGGCTTCAGTCTGGTGTTGGAAAAGTCTCCCACCAACTGAAGAGCATGCAGTAGTCCACACTTTAAATGTATCTCTTCCAATGTATTCCAGGCCTGGCGAGCTGTCAAACATTCCCCAATGTCGTACAGGTAGGTGTCTTCTACTACTAGGAACATGAATGTCAAAGCCCTGTTGTTTATCTTCCTCTCGTCGTTTGTCATTTCTCTCCCACCATAGCCAGGCTCCATGGCTTCCCAACAGCCTTTCTGGACGGGTGCCGCTCTGGCTCAAATCGCCCACGCATGGTAATTTTCGTTTGAGAGTTTTGGTATTTTGAATTCGTCCAGTGCCGCCATCGTATTGCTTTGCTTCGTCGAGAGCGGTTCGAAGTAGGCTTACAGCGATGAACTTGCGTTGGGTTCCCGTTGCACGTCTTGTGGCACCCAGCGAAGCAGGAACACACGTACAGGTTTGGCGACGTCTTCCACGAACCGTCGACGCAGTTCTCCTTTGTTCACTTCTTTGCCGAGAAATTCGTCATTGGGGTGTCAGTTACTTCTTCCCGACACTTTCGTCACTGGCGCGCACCGAACCGATGTCAGTACTTCTTTCCGACAACCACAGGTGTCGCACGATGATCCGTCCTGCTCGAAAAGTGCAAAGGTCACGTCTTACCGACAACTTCGCTGTACCCACGCTTGGTGTGTGTAGACGTCTTCCGAACATAACAGCCCATGGAGTCCGCAGTGAGACCGGTGTTCGGCGACGCTCCGTCCGTCTGACGAAGAACGTGCCACCTTTTACTTTCTTAACGGGCACACACCACTTGTCAGTCACTTCGTCCTTGACAGTTTCACTACACTCACGCCCGTCTAGTCTTCTTCAGGCATCGGCACGACGTAACGAAGACGGTGTTGCTTGACAGTTTCTTCTTCAACGTGGTCGTACCTTTTCATCACTCATTAAAGGTGATCCCTCTTCTTCCGAAATAATGGTCGATGCGCCGTCCTGGGCCCATAACCTGTTTGTTTATCTTAAGTGCACAGTATGACCACATTTCTGAGATGTGGATCGAGTGGATTTGGGGATGAAGAAACGACATACAGCCGTCAAGCTGCCATCTGAGAGGGGGGGGGGGGGGGAAATGCAAACAAAAGGGGAACGGCTGCATGACCTTAGCGCTGGATTCGTGTCGCCATCTGATAACGGTCCATTACACTACCAACAGGTATGCCCCTCCCTCCTCCCTTCTGACCCTAGTGACGTCACATGTGATGTCATTATGGGAAACGTCCCAATGGAACGGGCAGTTATGCCAACACCGACGCCGCTCACTCCGGAGACGGGCGACTAAGTGCAGCACTCTAAAAGACATTCTTCATGTGGGCAATGTGCATGTTGCAGGTGTTGTGGAAGCTTGCCGTCAGTTTATGTGCTCTGCAGCTGCGAGCTCAGCTATGGCCGCCAGTGAATACTACCTGTAAAATGAGGTAGATGTAAAAGCACCTGCACATACATATTTATATAAGAGACTCTCAGCTTTGTGTGTCCATTTCTTTGACTTGGCATCTCAATACAATGGACCCAAAAAAAATGGGTCCCAAAGGAAATGAGGTCCAAGTGTTGTGTTTGTCGCCTTTGGACCTACGGAGATGTAGAGTTCTCGGCATAAAACATCAAATTCATGTTACTGCTTGCCATGTTTCGGCTTTACTTCATAAGCTTCTAGCCTGTGTATTTTTTGGTGATGGTGCAATGGAAACACAGTAACCTTTGTATTGTTTGCATTGCTTAACTCTTTTTTAAAATGTACCTTCTAGCACTTGAGCAGTGTACAAGATTAATTCTGCTATCAATAAGTGCAGTGTTCTTTCATTGAAAAATACCGACCTTGACGTCTAACTGAAATGACATGGCTCAAAGTTTCAGTGTTCTTGAATGTGCACAGATCCTTCTTGCTTCGGAGTGAACTTGCCGGAATGTTTCCTAGAGTGGGCTCAGTATTTAGTATTTGCATACCCAAGATACAGTTATGAAATCAATGTTAGCTTTGCTAGTAGAAATCCCAATCATGTCAACCTCAAAAGGCTAGACTTCTCTGCATCAAATGGCACATACTGCATTCTAATATATTTGTAGAAACAGCAGTAACATGACAGCTCACTGGTCCTGTGCCTGTGGAAAACGGCTCTTTTTACATTTTCTTTGGTCATTCGATTTTGTCCGATTGCAGCAAGGGCCTTCATTGTTTTGATTTGTTTGTAATAAAAGTTTTCAATCCAGAACTCTTGACAACTTCTATAATTTAGCCAGGAAAATTGGAAGTGAACAAGATTCCATGAGCTCATAAAAGGTGTTCTTGATTGTATTAAAATGTTCAAATCCAGAGTTCTTGACTACTACTATAATTCAGCCAGGAAAATAGGAAGTGAAAAAAATTGAGCATATAGAACGTGTGCTTAATTTTTATGTGCAGTAAAGACAAATTTATAATAAACTCGCCCTTGTGGTAAGCGTCAACTCTGCAGCTAAAAAGTTGTACGTTCTGCACCTTCTTTTTTTTTTTTACTTTTTGTCTCTTGCGTAGCATCGGTTGGTACCGCGAGTTCGGTACGGATAATATGTATGATCTCTATGGAACGGATGCCGTGCTTTCTTTTTAGCAACTTTTATAATCTTGTTAAATTTCTCTCGAATTACGCGTTTTCGTTTCTGCATTTCGTACACCAATTGATACTTTTTATCTTTGCACCAAATTACATTCGTCTTTACCTTTGAAGGGACGTACAGTGCTGTTCTTTTTTTTTAGAAAATGTATCGGCACGAACGGACATTTCTGTGGACACCTTTATTCGGCGTACGCACTCAACGTCGACGATGGTGGTGACAGACACGTCCAGAACCGCGGCTTGCTGTCGCTTTTCACGTGTAACCACGGTTTGCACGAAAAACACGACGCAGTTATGAGACTGTCGTCGTTTGTCGCTGCCCAAAACGACCGCGGCGTAGCAGAAGCAGATGACCCCGTGTCACATCCATGTCCGGATTCTTCCTTTTTCTACGTTTTCCTTAGATTCCCTCTCGAGGCACCGCTCACTCCGTTGTAGGTACTGGACTCAAGTCCTGACTTGGCTGAGACGGTTCCGATTTCGTTTCGAGCAAGCGGCTCAACCGGCGTCTTACGCTGGGTCTCAGCTGAGACCCAAGATGAGACCACACGAGAAAACAAAATGTCGGGCGTGGCTACCACAGCCACTACGCACTGGCTACAAGTCATTTTTACCGGCTGAATGCTTTCGTTAAAGCGAGTTTAGACTACTTCTACGCCATCGACGTCTTCAACAGGAAAGCCTGCCACGACTGTTTCGTTTTCGGTTTGGTGGTTTCGCAATCGTTTGTTTTTCCTGTGAGCTTGACTGGTCACCCATGTCCTGATGCAAGTGCTCAGGTAAGAAATAATATCAATAACACCACTGTTTAGTTGTGCTGTTTCGTAAAGGCAAATGTGAATAAGTTTGGCATAATTATAACTTATTTTTGCGGTTCAGTTCCTGACACAAATGCAGCGCCATCCATTCAAGAAAGAACGGAAAGCAAGATGTAGTACGTAGTCTTATTGTTCAGACAATTTTCAACCCGAGGATCATGGAGTTGGTCGAGGTACAGTTCCGAGGCAAGCCTTTCTTTGTAAAATGTTGTGTTTCGTGTTTAAAAACAGTCGGAAAAGCAAACAGTTTCTCAAAATGTCAGCGTCAACTCCCGACGGACGTCATGTTCCAAAACATTTTGGAAGATAGCGTGTAGCTTGATACGTTATAGCAGTGTTTATGAACCTTCGCTAGGAATTGTTATGGCGTGGCTATATATATTTAAATCTAAACTGCTCTAGTATTTTTATTGTCTGTCGTGAACGAATATCAGACATATTTCTCCACTTAAGGTGGTCACCAGCAGCGGAGCTCCTCGGAACCAACGCCGGACAAGTAGGTAGTCCTCTTGGTGGTCGGCATATGCTTACAGATCGTGAGGTGGTCGCCAAGTGGCCAGGAAGCACCCATGACCTCCACATGCTATCGCAGAGCTGTATCAGAGACAACTTCGGAGGAGGAACTTCAAACGGGCTCGTCATTGTGGATGGCGATCGGCTACGATGGCCGTGATTGATCGTGCCCTACCACTGGGTAGACACGCCAGCGGAGTGCGCATACAACCAGGTGCACGGAAAACTGGAAAAAAGGTAAGGGTTAGATGTAAGGGTTGTTTTTGAATTAGTTAGGTACAAGTAGTAATCATGCTGTCTACGAATATCTCGGGGCCAATCATACTGTGCTTGAGAGAATGAGGCCGTAACTAACAAACTTTTTTCAGTACACTTCAAGTATAGTCACTGTTAGATCCTGGCCGGTAGATGACGACAAGATAACATTAACTATTTATTAACTCAAGATACAAAGGCTACATGACGACGTGACATGTTTGTTGGCTGGTGTAGGCCGTTGACTGCATGCTTTGCAATGTTCCCGCGGTGTGGCATGGTCTTCTAGGTTTGGCATCTGTTTCCAGATGGTACCACCACTCAATACACAACACTCCTTCCCCCTAAGTGAACTCCTTCTCGAAGAGCTCGAGCCCCGTCTGATCTCTTCAGCCTGGCCACATCCACATCTTGCACTGGGCCCATCACCGACGTGTGCACTGCGCTGCCTGTGTCCGGGTGCCCAGGTCATTCAGGACGAGCAGCTTGCCGCTCTCCGTGGCTCATGTTGTCTGTTGCAACTCTCAATGCACCGCTCCTATACACTTCGTCGACAGAACGTCTCATGATAATGCCCTCCTGGGTGCGGGTTTTGTAGGAAACTGGACCCGTCATTTCAACCACTGTCGCCAGTATCCATAAAGGGCCACTGCTGTAGCTGCATGAATACTGGGTTTCTGGTCGAAACACTTGTGACTTCGGTTGGACTCCTACGCTTGAATTCTCATCAGCTTCCTTCCTTATGCTCTCAGTCTGGTCCGGGTGCAGTCGTTCAAGTATCGTCTTCAACCTTCTGTTCATCAGCATATCCACTGGGCTCTTGCCTGTCATCATGCATGGTGTTACATGCTACTGTAGCAGAAAACTGGCCAGATACTGCCCTCGTGTTCCCTTTTACAATACGCTGTAGCGAATCTTTCGTTGTGTGCACCATGCGCTCTGCTTGTTCGTTAGCTGACGGGTGGAAGGGTGCTGACGTGATCTGTCTGATGAGACCGGCTTTCAAGAATATGCGGAATTCTTCGCAGGTGAACTGAGCCCCGTCATGCGAGACCACGGTGCTGGAGTTGCATTCCATGCGTCTACTGAAGCACGAGGAGGTGCAAGTCGTTACTCTTGGCATGCCATGCACTCGATCACATGGTCTTCTATGCTTCTGTCCATCTGGGGCCACCATACATAGCTGCGAGCCAGAGCCTTCATTTGGACGATGCCAGGGTGTCCGACATGGAGGGCCTCCAGCAACACCTTCCTGCCTTCTGGGGGAATTACGACCCTGTTCCCCCAAAGTATACATACTTTGTGAACCGGCAGCTCATGTTGTCGAATCTTGAATGGCTGGAAATGTGCCTCAAGGCCGCCTGGCAGCTAACCCTTCAGAGCCCAGTTGAGAACCCTTCAAATGGCGTTCTCTGCTGTCATGTGTGCGACGTCCTTGGCGTGGGGCGGTGGATTGGATGTGTTCTCCAGAAACAAAACTTCTAGAGGAGGTGGCACCACAAACTCTGGAATGGTAAGTGAGAGGCGACTAAATGCATCGGTATGTTTTATGTCTTTCCGAGGTCAATGATCCAAACTGTAGTTATAAGCATTCTGTAGGATCGTCCAACGCAACATTCGTGGAGACAAGATGTATGGCATTTGCTTTGCAGGTGTGAACAGTCCCAAAGGTGGTTTGTGGTGTTATGATCTCGAAGGCGATGCGCATAGTCATGGAACTTCTTTACGCTTGCCAGCACTGCAAAGGCTTCTTTGTTGATTTGAGCATAGTTTGGCTTGGTAGATGTCAATGTGCGGGAGTAAAATGCGACGGACCTCTTTGTCATCTTCCGATCGACGGCCAAGTACAGCCTTAATGTCTGTCTTATGGCGAGGCATCACAAGTGAGCACAAAGGGCTTTGTTTCATCATAATGGTGCAGCAGACTTGCTGAGGACGGCAGCTGCTTGCGTTCGTTGAAAACTTGTTCATGAAGAGGCGTCCACTCCCACCGTGCCTCTTTGTCAAGTAGCTGACGTAGTGGCTCGGCCACCGCTGCCTTTTTCGTAGAAAGATGCGATAGAAGTTTAGCAGTCTTAGGAAAGCCTGTAGCTCCTGTTTGCTTGTTGGTACTGGTGCCTTATGAATCGCCTTCACCTTTTCTTTTGTTGGGTGCACACGCGTCTCGTCAATAAGAAATCCCAGGAACTCGAGATGCGACACTTCAAAATGGCACTTTTCACTTTTTACCCTGAGTCCAGCATCAGCAAGACGGTGCAGGACTTCCTCGAGGTAGCCTGCCAACTCTTCTTTGGTGCTTGCAGCAATTAGAACATTATCGAATTATGACACAACCCCGGTGATCCCCTTCAGGAGGTCGTCCATGAAGCTCTGAAAGATTCCAAGAGCAACATTTACTCCAAACCGTAGCCGCTTTACTCGAAATGCTCCTTGATCGGCTGTGATCGTTTGTGCCTCCGCCGCTTCTTCATCAGCCACCAGCTGCTGGTAAGCTTCTGCCAAGTCCAGTTTTGCAAACAGCCTCCCCCCCGAGAGTGATGCCAGGAGGTGCTGTACCATGGGGATCGGGTACGGGTGTTGAGCCAGTGCCTTGTTGAAAGTGCACTTGTAGGCGCCGCATATTCTGATGTCTCCAGTTGCCTTCATGGGCGTCACAATCGGGGTCTCCCACTTTGGTTGCGTGACCGGCTCCAAAATGCCTTGTTCAATAAGGCAATCATGTTCAGCGTCAATTTTAAGCGTGAGTGCGAAGGGCAATTGCCAGGGTTTTATGCGGACTGGCATAATTGTAAAGTCAAGGTGCATCGATACTGGGGGTCCCTCAAACTTCCCAATCTTTTACCCAAAAACGCCTTCATATTTTGCAAGCACACCTTCAATAGACAGCCCTGTGACCTTATTTACCCCTAGCAGCCTGATTCCCAATGGTTTAAACCAGTCCATGCCAAGGAGGGTTGTCCACTGTCCCTGTGCTACTAGCAGTTTCAGGTCTCCTTCGAAACTACCGTGCTTGACATGGACCTTATACACTCCCTTGATCTGCACCGTATTGCAATGGAAATCTGACTTGCGATTGAAATGGCTCACCCGGTACAGCATCTTCTTCATGCCCTCATTTGTTTGTTCTGGGATCATCGATAACTCTGACCCCGAGTCAACTTCCATCATTGCCGACGTCCGGTGCTTACGTGTCTGCGATGCCTGTGGCGGGGCCAGTTAGTATCGTACACATCATCAGATTGTGTGTCCAAGTTCAGAACGTTCGCCGTGGCTTTGGATCCTCTTGTTCCCATGGCCCGCTCTGCGCTCATTGTTTCATGCGACACACACAGTCGATGCGGCCGATTGTTCTGCATAAGTAACACTGGGCATCCTTAAATTGACAATACTCCCGTGCGTGAGCTCCTCCGCACCCATTGCAAGGCTTTGTTTTCCCGTGGTATACCGTTCCCTTGTCGGTTGCCTAAGCGTGTTTTCTCCTTCCTCTTAGTCCTGACGTATGGCAACGTCGGTTGCCACAGCTGGTTCTCCTCCCCTCACATCGGGGGTGCTTTGAGCCGCCGCTTCAGCTGCCAGCACTTCTTCCTGAGCGATCTTGAACGAGAGTTTTTTTTCGCGAAGAGTCGAGTTTCAAAAGTTTCATCTCTCAGGTCACACACGAGTCGATCTCACAGTGTTTCCGTGAGATTTGGAAAGTTGCAGTTTTGTGACAACCGCCGTAGTTCCACAATGAACAAGGCCACAGACTTCTCGGGACCCTGATTCCACCGGTAAAGGCATTCTGGCGTACAATCTCCGACGGTTGGCTGAAGGTCTTCGTTTTGGGAGTTGCCAACGCGAGTAGTGACTGTACTAAGTCAAAAGTGGCAGATCCGCAAGCGCTTAAAAAAAACAGCACATTTTCTGGTTGGGTTGGTGATATCGTTTGCCTCGAGATGGAAGTTCAATCTTGCCTCGTAGGCATCCCACTTCTCCCGAAACGCAGGGTTGAATTCTCCTATCTGTCCCAGGGTCGCCATTTCTTGTCGAGGGTACAAGGAGGGTATCCGAACAAAGGGCGATGTTCACAAACCTTGTGCCTCACCTGTACGTTGCGATGTGGCCGTAGAGTGCGGCAGTCTTTATGCAATCTTATCCTCATCACCACATGATAGATCCTGGCCAGTAGATGATGACCGGATAACATGAACTTTTTATTGAATCAAGATACAAAGGTTACGTAATGAAGACATGATAGGTTCACTGGCTGGCGTTGGCCGTTGACTGCGTGCTTCGCATTTTTTCCGCGGTGTGGCGTAATCTTTTAGGATTGCAATCCGTGTCCCAGATGGTGCCACCACTCTACACACAACAGTCACCATGAACAATCTATTGAAACTGTGGCTATTGCCAGAAACTTTTGAATAGGACACTGAAGTAAAAGATTTTGTCAGAAAAAATGGGTGATTACAAGCACAGAGACGTCAGAACCATTCAGCAGATTGGGGGGGGGGGGGCGACAGTGGTGAGGGGGAAGGGTAAGTTTGCACCCCTCCCCCGTATCTTTTCCATTAAATTTCTGACCTGTCGGGGGGGCAGTCTTCCCCCCCCCCCCCCCCCCCGCCCCCCTATTTCTTTTCGACGCCACTGTTCAAGCAGAATGTGATTACAACCATCGTGTCTGTAGTCGACTGTATACTGGTGGTTGAGGCGACGGCCATTTGCAGCGAGAGCTATGTTAAAATGCGCCTAATTCATCTGTAGCACTTGCTATGTATAGCGGCGATAGTTTCATTGAGTCACCCCGCAACAGAGTAACCGTCAAAGAAAAGAAAGTCCGAGTGGCAGAGGAGGGCTGCGGCTGCACAGTTGGCAGGACTCTTCGTGGCGGTGCATTGACGGCCCTTTTTAACATTTATGTTCACACACTCTTTGCATCAGCCTTGCCTGTTCGTGATAACGATGCCCTTTGCCTTTATCTTCATGATGTAGTTTCCATGTTTTGAGCGCACCTTGGGGCCTCCTCGCCGAGTACGGGAAGCATGCCTCGCCGCGAGCTCGGCCAGGCGATGATCAGTCGGCAGTGGCCCCCAAATGCATGCTCGCTGAAACGCTGCCACCGAGACATCGGCCTTAGCGGTCCATGACATATGGATCCTTGCATTGTTTACCAGTACTTCACTAACTCATAACTTTACTATAAGTGGCGTCTAGAGCCGCTGGTCAAATAATTGCGGGATTCCAGTTACGCCTTGAACCGCATATTTAAATTTGTTCTTCCGACACAATAGCCTTTCGCATCAAAACTTTGTCGGTGGCATATTGGAACTTTCTGCTCGTAGCACACTTTACCAACGCCGAAATATCCCGTACGCGCTGGTTGAATGTCGTCATCGTAAGTTTGGCACAGTTTTTCAAGTTCACATGCCAAAAACCAGGTAGTTTTGTAGAAAATATGGTGCACATCAGTCCATGTCCGGGCAATTTGTGGCATCCTATGCCTTGGTAAGTGCTTCCATGTGGTGGGAAGTCAGTCACCAGCATGGTGCGGGGCCCCCGTTCGTTTGCCGTCTGATAAGCAAGTTAGTTGCTTCGTTTTATATGGACCACACAGCCCAAGGAGTTGTGGCTACTTTTCGATACAGTGCAGTCAAACGCACTGAAACGAAACTGCGTGTATAGGCCTTTACGCCGCTGCGCTTCCATTTTGCACCTGCAGTTTGTACTTTCTTTCGTTGTCGTTCCCACTCGGCTTTGACGTCAGTGGATCATAGATGAAGGTTGCTCAAACATAAAAAGGGAGATGAATAGTTAGGTGTCTTGGCTGAATGTGCCTTAAGCAACTTCGACAAAAGGCAGCAAGAAGGGAGATGATTGTAAGGATTGCAAAGGAAAAAAAAGCTTTGATGCTGACTGCATGCCACGTCGGCGGTGACATCGCTCAGGCCTGTACAAATGCAATGGTGCGCAAGGCAAGCATTTTTTTTTTGTGGGTGCGGTCCTTACGCGTGTTTACTACAGTAATGACTTTCACTTTTATTTAGCTGAGTATGTAAAAGTCGTTGCATTTTTTTATGATGCCATCATTTCTTTATAGTTTTGCATGTTTCTAAATGAAATACATAATGCAGTGGAATTTGTTTGCATACTTGGAACCAAAAAGACATTGAAGAAAAACAAAAAAAACTGTTTATTGTGTTTACAAAGTAAAGCTGAAACGGCAATGCCTCTTTGCCAAACTGAAGGCCCCTTATCCCCTTTAAGGGCTTTGTTGTAGGGCCTTCCCAAGTAACGTGAACATTTTTTCTCCCTGTTCAATATAGAAGTTTGCTGCCTTTTTCATCATTTCGGCAGCCTCGCAGGCTGCCCTTGCTGCTGTCGCCTGCTCTTCCGATGCCCTTGCCTGCTCTCCCGTCGCCTTCAGTTTGGCAAGGAAACACTGCCGTTCTAACTTTACGTTCTCGTGTTGTTGCTCCAAGATGTCTCCATAAAACTGTTTGTCTGCAGCCCGTGTGCTGGCTGCCGAGCCTGCGGGTGGTGCGCTGGGCCTCCAGACCAGTCGTGAACGAGGTGGTCCCCGCCGGCCTAGTGGTGCCGGTCGCCCTTCAGCAGCAGCTGCTGCCTCAGGCGGTCCCCCTGCCGCAGGAGGAGGCCCCTCCCGACGTAGCAGCGGAGCTGCTGCACCAGGCTCCACGGGTGCCTCATTCTCGTCCAGCGGCCAGTCCGGAGGCTCGTAGTCCAGGGTTTCTTCGGACTCCGGCACCTCGAGGAATGCGACCCCGGGGTCCACTTCAACTTCGTAGCTGAGGACTCGGTCCTCTCCAACCACTTCGTTAGTGGTTGGCTGCACGGTGACTGATGCTGTGCTGGCCCTAAGGAAAATACACAAGAATGTTAGTCTTGTCACCCTTGTACATAATTTGAGAACACTCTTATTTGTATTTCATTCATGCTTTTTGTGTGCATGTGGATCAAGCTCGACTCCTCAGCTCTCGGCCATTGCTGCTATTAGTTGTGAAAGTATGTGGGCTTTAGTAGAACCAGTCTACAGTGTGCAGGTCAAGCCCGATCTTGGCTGTTGCGGCTATTAGTTATGAAAGCAGCGGGCTTCATGCAGATCCAGTGTGCAGTGTTGATGCCGGCCACATATTTCGGGTTGCTTGTCCCTACAATTCTGTTTTATGTCAAAAAGAGTACCATGTTGAGCAGCAGATGTGTTCAGGGTGATTCCAAATCTAGTGGTAGTGTCTACTGGTCGGTGCTTAATAAATTGTACTCACTGTACACCATATTTGAACTGACTGCTCAGGATTACTTCTGATTTCTTTTATTTATCAATACTGTTCACACTTTCAGGGTGGTTTTATTCCAGAAAAGACATTCCTCATGGTATGCAATGTGCATGTTGGAAGTGTTGCAAAAGCTTGACATCAGCATATGCTCAGCAGCAGCGAACTCAGCTGTGACAGTGAATGCTACCTACAAAATGAGCGAGATTTCAGAGCACTAATCTCGCACAAATATGTTTATGTAACAGACTGTTTCAGCTTTGTGCCCTCACTCATTTGACTTGCCATCTCAATACAACGGACCTGAAGCAAATGAGGTGCAAGCTTTGTGTTTGTGACCTTTGGGTCTACGTAGCAGTAGAGTTTTCAACATAAGACAATATATTTGTTTTGCTGTTTGTCATAGTTCGGCTTGACTTCATAAAAGTCTAGCCTGTATACAGTAGTCTGGCAATAATTCAAACTCGGATAATATACTTCTGGTTAATTCAAACTAATTTTCTAAGTTTGGTTGTTTCGCTATGTTCTTAGTGTATCCATATGCCACTTAAACCGAATGCCGTTTTCCTGTAATTCATATTTTTTGTTCTTGCAGCCCTTTTGTTGAGTGTGCTTCTTTCCGAGCACCGGTACACTGCAGTGGGAACACCCATGGAGCTGTTGCTTCTCCGCAATGCACCGGCGCTCGGTGATAAGCGCACTCAACGGGGCTCATGCGGAAATTTCTACAGCAACTTGCACAGACGCTGTGATCTGGTAGCATGGCATACACCGAGCACTGGCACATTGCGGAGAAGCAACAGATCCATGGGTGTTCCCTCTCAGTGCACCGATGCTCGGAAAGAAGCACGCTCAACAAAAGGGCTGCAAGAACAAAAAATATGAATTACAGGACAACGGCATTGAATTTAAGTGGCATAGCATGCGCAAGTCGCAACGTTTTCACAAGTTGCTATGAAAACTGTGGCGCAGTGCCCGCTTTTATTGTTCACGTGTCCCCCGTTTAATAGTTCACACTAGGCAACTTCTTGAACCAATGAACAAACTGAATTTTGTTTTGAGTTGTCATGTGGTGTGAGTTGTCATGTGGTGTTTGAACAGCCCACAACAATGAACATTTTTGAGGGATAAATAAACTTCTGTCTTACATTTCACGAATGTTTCATGTGTAGCATACCTGGTTATGATCAGTAGGCCTATGTAAAGGAAAGCATGAAATATCTTCTGTGTATGTGAAGCCACTCATAAGGCGAATCATTTTTTTTTTGCATCATTATTTAGATAAATTTCTGATAAATTAAACAAAATTCATGGCTTCCTGGAGTTTGAAATCATGAGAGTATAATGTATTTTGTAATGGTAGTGTAGTAGAAACACAATCCCCTTTGTCTTGTTCGCACTGCATGATACCTTTTTAAGATTTACCTTCTACCATTTCAGCAGTGTACCAGCCTAAGTCTGCTGTCATTTTTCTTTCCCAAACTTTCAAGACTCGGCCAACGGCGCTTGCAATGTTCAGAAGACTGCGTCGTCCTCCCCATGTACATGTCGGCTCATAATCACCATCATTTTAATCTTGCATCTCACAAGATTAAGTCGTGATCTTACATCATCACATAATCACCATCACAAGATGTGGCGTTGCGGGCGTACCTTGTACGGGCTGCTGCCTTTCTGCAGTGCCGTGGCTCTCCTAATCCAATAATTACTATTATTATTATTGTTTATATTATTTTTATTATCATCATTGATAAGCGCAGTGGTTTTTCATTGGCATGCCTAGCTCGACTTTAACATCAAGGAATATGGCTCATAGTTTTAGAGTTCTTGGATGTGCACGGTTCTTTCTTGCTCTGGAGAGAACACACCAGAACATTTCTTTGAGTGGCCCAGTATTTAGTACTTGCGAACTTCAGATATGACTATGAATACAATATTAGCTTTGCTAGCAGAACCCCCAATCGTGTGAATCTCGAAAGGCTAGACTTCGTACAAATAGCAGTAACATGACAGCTCACTCGTCGGTGTCTATGCCTCCTTCGATACCCAGAAGGTTGGGGCTTGTGGAACCGATGACCGCCAGCACAGCCTCAGCCAGCGGTGTCAGCGTGTGGTCGTTGCGTCCTGCGCCTGTGGAAGACAAGGTTCTCTTTATATTTTGTTTGAGCATTAAATTTTGTCTGATTGCAGCAGGCACATTCATTGTTTTGATTTGATTAATATCTTTATATCTCGATTGCTTCTATAATTTAGCCAAGAAAATGAGAAAGGGGAAAAAAAACTTATTTAGCACACAGAATGCGTGCTTCATTTTTATGTGCAGTAAAAACATGTATAGTAAACTCACCGGTCGTGGAGTCTGCCTTCTTCGAGAGGGTCAGTTCAGCGCGGCTGCGAGATTTGAGGTTTTGCCACTGCTTTTTGAGTTCCGGCACAGTGCGCAGCGTCGATGGATGCCGCGAATTCATCACGAATGCGATCTCCTGCCACGCTTTTCTTTTAGCAGCTTTTGTAATATTGTTGTTAAATTTGTTCTTAATTATACGTTTTCGTTTCTGGATTTCGTAAACCAATTAAAACTTATCATCTTCGGACCAATTTGATTTCTTTACCTTGGGAGGCATCCGTGATGGACCGGCGACATTCATGTCTGCGTGCAGCAAACTCAGACGGGCGTCTGCTAACTTAATGATCGAAACATAATTCTCAACTTTTATTGCAAATACTTCCGAGAAAATACGTCCAGCGCATTTGTTTTTCTTAAAAAATTGGGCGTCTAAGGACTCGCAGGCATTTCTGTAGACAACTTTATTCGGCGTACGCACTGGACGTCGACGACGGTGGTGACAGACGACAGCGTACGAAGCAATATGACAGCGTTGGTGCGCACTAAACTCTACCAAAAACCGCGCATCGCTGACTTTTTTTTTCTTCTATTTTGCACAGAACCACGGTATGTACGAGAAATGTGCCGCAGTTTTGCAACTATCGTAGTTTCTCTTGGCCCAAACCGATCGCAGCGTAGCAGAAGCAGACGATCTCTCGCTTGCCGCCTCGCGTCGCCGGCGCTTTCTTATTGGACAGGAGGTCAAAACTCGTCACTTCCAAGTCCGGAATCTTCGGCCCTGTTCCAAAATTTGCTCGGTCTCACTCTAGGGTAAAGGTGTTGTACCTTTGCGGTCGAAAACCTACCCGCGTCCGGCATTACTCGATTTTTGTTGTCACGTGACATGATCTGCCAGGGTAACTCGGATCCATTCGAGTAGATTTGGAACGCACCCTCTGTTTTCTCCGGTATTACTTCAGTTTTCCCTAGATTCCCTCTCTAGGTACTGCTCACTCCGTTCTTGGCGGTCTGGGTGCTAGACTCAAGTCCGGACTTGAGTCAAGGCCGCGCCGGAAACCGTGCTGGATCCGTCTTGGTCTCAGTCACGATCTCAGCCGAGACCGCCAGGCGCCTGAGTCAAGACTTGAGCCAAGATTTGAGTCAAGACTTTCTAGCAAGCGGCCCCTGGCATCACATTAGTGCACCATACCATCCTGCAACTAACGGGCATGCAGAACAGATGGTGTGCGAAACAAACAAAAAAAAGAGCCTTTTTGAAGCTTACGGAAGAAGCAGTTCAGTGAAGAATCGCCAGGTTGTTGTTCCATAAGCACGTGACAATCTCATCTTACACGGTAAAAACACCCGCCGAAGCAATATCCGGCGGACGAAGAGCCACACCCCTCGATCTCATGATACTATGGCTTCCAAACGAAGATCAAGAGATTCCCAGATCGGGAGTAATTGCAGCTTATTCGGTCGGAAAACTCGTCTACGTAAGGAATTTCAGCGGAAGTCGGGCCTTCCATGTAAAACTTGAGTAGATAAGGCTCTATGTTGGTTGACCAAAAGTTGTCATCTTTCTGAATACGTTGGATATCAATGCCCTTGAGTGTAAATAAAACTAAATCACAAAACTCTCTTTGTGTATTGTGTAACTGCCCTTTTATTTGATAGTAGAAGCTATCGTGGTGATTTAGACCTTTCACAACAGGCTTCTTTTTCTTATTTTTCGCCTCATACTCCTTTGGGGTTTAAGTATGCTTCAAGAATCTTTTGGAACGGGGACACTTTACGTCAACGAGGCCATTTGTTCCAAGTAGTCAATCAGGGAATGCTGCTAGAAATCCGTACCTCCTATTAACAAATAAGCCGCACTTCTGCACAGTGCAGTTTTCCTGTTCCACGTACAGTTGTAAAGCAGCATCCTCATTCATTCTACCATATTCTGTTGCGGGTAAAGAAAATCTTTGGGTACACGATATGTGAAACAAGTCTGGCACTGTACGTTGTGGTTCGACACCCACTAATGTCGTCATCCTTATAGAGCCTCATCATTTAATCATTACCTCGTCACCTCATATTGCTCTTAATCAACAGTAAGTACAATAGGCTACCGCCATATTACAACCCAAGAATTGAAAAATTGAGTCGTTCAGTCCTTCAACAAGTGTATTATTTATATAATGTTATTACGTTACATTACCTCGAGACGATCGACGTCCATCGTCGATCTTCAAATACTTATACCTGTATATAAATTAGACGCACAAGGAGGGGGGGGGGGGGGCGGTGGCCGATTGCATGGTCTTGCGCACACCAGCTCGGAGCTCTTGGAGGAAAAGTTCGCGCTGCAGAAGCCACCCCGCCCCTGCCCGTTTCGATCTGGAAGAGCATCGTACCGGCGTGCGGTCGTGTATCACTACTGCGTGGTGCACGTTAAAGACCCCAGGCTAGCGGTTGTACCGCACTGGCTAAATTGCTCACCTACAGCTCAGAGTCAGACGCCCACTAAGGCGGACTAACTTCCGGCTGTATAAACATACACATAACAATTTGCAATTAGACGCATGATGACAAAAAGCACAGCGTGCCGCCTCTTTTCTTCGGATGCCTTTTTTTAAACCAGCGTAAGCTCGCGCGTTCTCTCTTTTGAGACGGTTAGAACGGTCGCACATAAAACCCGCGTTTCTCCTACCCGGCCGCTTCTTCCTCTCATTATGTGTAGTTGGTTATAACTAAATAAGCAATAATAATGGTGTGTTATTCATATTTACTTTCAGTTTCAGTCAGGGGAAAGGAGTTTCGCGGGAAGTAGAGCAAATAAATTAGCTGCGCTTAGAGTATCGGCACTCTCTTCCCCGACAGCGTTGTGAACACCGCCATTCTGGTTCTTGTGCAGAGCAGGCGCAACTGCCGATCGTCATGATTCAAAAGTGCGACATCCTCAGCATTATATCGGTATTAGGAAGCTCATGTAATGTTGCTTTGCTTTGCCGCACCCTGTTTAAAGTGGAGGACGGAAAAGCGTTTCTTGTGATTTCAGATAAAACTTAAAATAACTGGCAACCATGATTTTAAGCCACAATATGGCCAAGTGTCGCTACTCTGACGCGTAGCTTATTTAATGACACTATTCATGCTCTTGTTCAAGAGGCTTGTAATACCTGGAGGGGCCATGACGTAAGCCCCGTGGATTCCACAAGCCACTACCTTTTGACACCTGCCTCTTCCTCATTCTTCCCGCTTGTGCCAGTAAATTAGCTACGGTTTAGGGTAACGCCACTTGGCCATATTGTGGCTTAAAATCATGGTTGCCAGTTACGTGAAGCTTTATCTAAAATCACAGGAAACGCTTTTCCGTCCCCCACAAATGTTTAAACAACCCGCGACAGAGCATTGCAATATTGCATCAGCTTCCTAGCACCGCATCTAATGCTGAGGAAGTCAAACTTTTAGATCATGACGATCGGCAGTTGCGTTTGCTCTGAACAAGACCCAAAATGACGGCGCCCAAAACAATTTTGGGGAACGGAATGCCGATACTTTAAAGCTCATTTAGTGACTCTAGGCATGAAGTGAACTCGGGTGTATTATTTTCCTCTTCGTCTTTATTGTTTATTGATTTCAATCATATAGAATAATGAACACAATATATCACGGTACGCGTGTGTAATTATGTGTGTTAGATTTATTAACCTGACCTAGTACTTAAACCATTCATTTATCGATCGTAAATCTTCCAATATATTTTTTAAATGTGAAGGTAAAAAGACACGGAGATTGACGTTGATACAGACGCCAACGCCGCCCTCGGAAATTTTTTGAACACTAGAAATCAGCAGTTTGTCTGCCATCCGCCAGGTAGCGCAACAAAACACCCAAACAGTTTTTAATTGTTTTTAAAATTAGCTAAGCTCTACACCTATTAAAAAACAAAGCAAGATCATTCTGAAAATTTAATACATCGCAAAGTATATCTGTTCCAAACAATAAATGTTATTAGATGCGAATAAATCTGTTTATGTCCAAAAAAGATATGTGTCAAAAACAGGTAAGTTTGAAAGGCTCCTGGAGCGTTATGACTTTGAAAATGATAAAAGGCCATCGTCCACCTCTTGGGCAACCATTGTAGCTCTAAATGTTACAAAAGATTTTATTATAGTTTAATTATTTCTTCAACGGCATTTGAAGTACCATGACTCGAAACACAAAAAGTGCTACGTTTGATATTAAATATCTAAACAAAAAAATTTTACACAACATTAAATTTTTTTGCATATTACCAATTATAAGCACTACATCTGTAACTAAATTCATTGCCCTAGCGCTTGTGATTAAAAACATATTTGTGCTGAAAAATGTCCATTTTAGGGCAATATTTGGAGGGATGAAAAAAACAAAGTAGTGCAAATAGCAAAAAAGTGTATCCTTACATTCTGCTCCGACACCATCTTAACAAAACTCCTATATTGGAACCGTGCTATCTTTAATGGATCGTTCATAAAACATGAACTAGCGGAGCAAGTGAGAGTCCGCGCCATCATATTTGCAACGCTACAAACGCGCATGAACAGTAAAAACCAACACACACATAATATCAAATGAAAGAGGATTGCACTGCCTTTCGAATGACATCAATCCCACAAAACAGTATTTAAAAGGAGATGAGTAATGATCTGCCAAAAAGTACTTAAACTGCCACATTCAGTGGGACCGTGGCCTTAATCTTCGACGGCACCGCGATGTGCAGTATGAAAAAATTAGTTATACACCTTTTCGGTGAATACCGAGAGGCCAATGAAGTCACTCCAAAAGCGCAACGCCGGGCCGTTCGCCATCTTTCAGCGCGTGGTTATGGGCCGGTTTGTCAAATCAAGCGCAGAGATTGCGTAGAAATTTTGCCTTCATATTCGCTGTGTATGCGTTTGCTCGTCTTAGTCTTATTGACAGCGCCATACAGAAACAAAGTATAGACTATACTGAGTAACTGGATAAAGGCAATGAGTTCGGGAAAAGGAGGTGTGGAAATCACGTCCTCGGTGAAGTAGAGTTGAACCTGCTTTCTTTCCCACGCCTGGACGCACGCCCTAACCCTACAGCCGAAACCGTGTGCTTGTAAACGCGGGTAATAAACGAGGGTCGAGGCCCGCGTTGGGCCCAACAAAAATAAAGAAACCACGGGAACTCCACTACACCGGCCCTCGACCCAATCGACGTTCTGTCAACAAACGAATGGCGGAGGGTCGCACTCACGCCCGTCCGTCGAGTGCTGGTTACACGTCAACAGGGCGCATGGGTTCGCGCACTCGCCGGGTGCTGCGTGTACGGGTATAAGGTGATTAGTGTGCCGAGATTTGGGAGTGTTTCCAACGGGGTCACTCGGTGCGTGGGCCGCGTTCGCAGTACGAGCTGCGACGAGGTGCCGGAATCGTCGATCTTCTGCAGGCGTCTCCAAACGTTTGGCTCAGACTCTCCGCCCTTCGTCATTCTTGCCACGCGCAAACTCACCCGAGCGCCTCAGCAGTTAATTTGAGCGGGGGGCGTCCGCCATTAATTTTAAAAACCGCAAACAATGTTTTCAAAATAATATTAAAGAAAAACAAAATTAAACTGCAAATTCATTGGCTCTCAAGCGTGACTCTACACACCTAATCACCTCAAAATACACGTGTATCTTGTTGTGTCCTCTTCTCTGCTTTTGTCCTCGCCTTTTTTGTTTTTTGCGCACAAGATTGCATAAGATGTCAAACCAACTCGCCCAAACAACCACTCTTCGTGTATCTTAGATTAGCTTTATGTTATCTTATCAAGAGGTACACATTTTCAAAAGCTAAAATTATTGCTTCTTTCGTGAACAACCAAATCTTTTAAGCACTACTTCGCACAGCGCACGAAGATTGCGCAAAAACGTAGTTTTTAGTTTTGTTTTGTTTTTAGGTCGATGGGACAACCAGTTCAGCGCATCGCTGCCCTGGTGTCTCGGGGGCATCAGTAGCAGCGGGGGAAAGAAACCCTAACCTTGCCGCTTTTTTTCTTCTTCTAAATAACGAATATAATAAATAAACCAAACGCTGGAATGACCCAGATTATGCAGTTGACTACTCGTTCTTTTTGCGTGCGTGTATTTTTTTCTACTTATATATACATATATATATATATTTAGTTTAGTGTTGTTCGGGAAACGTCACCATACCCTTAATTCAGGCTCATTACTAATCAGATTGGTTATAATAGGTACAATAATGGATGCATGTGTGTGAGAGGGGACGACGTTGTTAGCAGGAACGCTATAATTAACCTAATTTTTAAAGGTCGTGAAAAGTTTGAGGTCAAACTGGAATAAATATTCAACGTGAGCCCAAGCAGTAACATCGCTCTTAGAAAGGTTGAGACAGCTGTTTATCAGCAATAGCAAAATACTATATGGGTTCCATTTATATTTACGCATAAGAAAACCTTCAGCCTAACAGTCCCACCAACAGACAAGTCTACAGACGAAGGCATGTCTTACAATGTAGAAAGCTCGAAGAGCCAATCAATGCAATATTTTGAGTGCATCGAGCAATTGGTAAATCCCCAAAACTATTCGGCTTTAACGCGAATACTTCGCCGTAAGTATGGGCACACTAAACGTCATTTTCATTTTCTCAACATTGGTCGCGTACGCGTACATGCGCGTTCACGTGCATAAGACTGTTCAAACATGTCACGCGAGAATGTCTTCATCAGACGGTTGTCTGCCTTGGACACGGCTTACGCCCTTTATATCTGTCACTCCAAGGTCCATTAGCAAGACTGTATCTGCGTTTCTTCTATCTAATTCTGTTTCCGCGAAATTGATTAGACAAGAAAACTTTGAAGAATTTGTTTTCTGACCTTTCCAGATATCCTAGCTGAACCATCTCCACTTTTTCGAGAAATATTTACCGCTTCTACAAATAGGCCGACATAAATTTTGAGCCTAGTTACGTCACCCCTAAATTTAGCAAAGGGGGACGGACCCCCAGCTCCTAGCCCATTTTGAGCGAAAAATAAACGGACTTGCACGATACCGTCTCGCCTAAGTGGTGTTGGTTCGGCCGGGGTATGACGCTTCGTCGGATCAAACGTCACAGCCGTAGTTGCAACGAAGAATCCACACACTTCGTTTTCGAAGACATGTACACAGAGGGAGACTCAAAACATTGCGGAGTTGGAGTGGCATGCTATTCAATCATTCAATCCACCACACTGAACCGCTGTCCTTTCTAAAAGACAGGCTCTTCGGCAGATGGTGTGTTTTCTCCAACCACATTCTGTTAGAACACAATAACGCAAAATTGTCTCAAAAAAACATCAAGTCAATTTCGTCGCTAAATTTAGTGGGGAAGATGACGTCACGTGAGTACTTCATGTGACCTCAAAACACGTGTCGTTAATTTTCTATCAAAAACATTAGTGGGGGAATTGAGGTTACGTGACCACGTCGAGCGAGCAAGTAACGTGACATCAACTTCCTTGCTATATTTAGTGGGCAAATTTGTGCCCCTTGGCGCGGATTTATTGATATCATGAAACGACGTCTTGTGACCCCATGTCGTGTGACGTCAAGCTGTCGCTATATTTAGGGGGGAAATTGATGTCACTGACCAGAATTTTCCTGCTATATTTAGCGGAGCTATTAACATCATGTGGCCACTTCATGTGACCTCAATCACGTGACATCAATTTCAGCGACGTGATTCAATTTCAGCGACGTGCCAGTTTGCGTTCAACATATCGTGCACCAGCAGGTGTCTGTCAGCATGATCACGCCTGTGTAATTTTGTTTTTACTATGCCTACACAGTATTTCATTTAGCTTCGCACAACTTAGTAAAAGGGAACTTGAATGCAATGCTGCCTTGCAAACGCGTTATAACTAATTTGCAACACGGTCAATCTATGAATGAGGCTGCGGTCACTATCGAGAGAGCGGCGTCCACACCCGAACCAGTAGTCCAGTACAAGGCCTACAAATAAAATATTTAAAGTTAACCGTGGTCGAGGATAACTAAGAATACTTTAAAAAACCTTTTTTTCACTCCATCTTTCAGATAACAGAAAATGATCTCCCGTGATCAGAGTCAATATTCAGATATAAGAATCACCATTCTTATTTTCGACAGCTCGAGTTTACCTCTTTAGGGGATGGTGAAAATTTAATACTACGGAACATGTTATCCTGAAGGTGCTGGCATAATCGGTAACGCCATGACGATCTGGAATCGAAACAACCCATGGCTACCGATTCTTGTCGTCACTATCTTAAATCATCCGAGCAAAAAGCAAAAAAGAAATCCTTAATATGCGTGAAACCTCAGCAAAATAGGCAGTTGTGCGCCCCACAAATGTACATGCACCTCTTGGAAAGAAAACAACTTGTTAGTCAGTTCAACAACCAAAGGCCTTTTGTCTACTACGTAAAAGAATATTGTAACCGAACGGGAAAAAAAATAAATATTATCCCAATCACCAGGAGCGTTACAATTAATAATTATTAGGACCAATAAATGCCGTCAAAATGGTGTAATCAATTGCGTGTAATTAACTACTCGTCTCGCGTTGCAAACAAATCTGCAAGTAGGGCATTCTGGCCGCCGTCATCTCCCTTAGCGAAAAGTAGTTCAAAATAAGTATACTGAAAGTATACTAATAGTGAACTTAGGGTATGTACTGAAATCATACTAGTTTCACACTTTTATGAAACAAAATAGTATACCTTTAGTACACCCCCAGTACATATGTAGTATACCAGAAGTGCACCTCGAGTGTACTTTTAGCATACTATAAGCGCACGTTTAGTACACTACATGTATGCTTTTAGTGTACTAAGTGTACACTACCAGTACATATATGCGGAGTGTACCAAATAACTTGCACCAAACTTCAAAAAAAAATAAAAACGGAGCGTTCTGCGGGAGTGAAATTAACTGTACGCCGTTAGAAAGTCTCTGGCGAAAGTGCACGAAATTGTTTTAGTGCGCCAATTTATTTAATTAAGAGTAACAAGCTAACATTTGAAATCTTCGTATAAAAGCCGAGGTGTGAAATGGAAAGTTGTAGAGGGCATTAAGAAACACCCAATTAAACCATTTTCAACAAGGTGCACTTTGCATGCTCCTTTTTCCTAGCCTTCAAAAAAAAACGCCCGCGAAACACAAAAAAAATACCGCGTGACACCTCGCTTCCCCAATCACGGCGTGCGAGCGCGCCGCGAATGTGCGTTCTTTGAAGGCCAGAAAAAGCACGAAAATGTATTATGTTTCAAACACTTTAACTGGGTGTTTCTCAATGCGCCCTGCAACCTTACAATTGACATCTTGGCCCTTACAAGAATATTTGACAGGTTAGCTCATTAATCTTAGTTATTTACATAACCAGGCGCATTAAAAAAATCTGTGCACTTTCTCAAGACGCTTGCTAACGACAGTTGATTTCACTCCTGCAGAGCCCTCGAGTGTTTTTTTAAGTATGGTGCAAGCTATCTGGGACGCCGTGTATGTCGGGCGTTCTGAATGGAAACAATGGTCTCCAATTGGCCAGAAAAATCGGCGCCTGCATTTAAAAAGCTGACTTTTCAAAGGTGTTTCTTTGAACGGCTGTATTCCAACGTGCGAAATTTCATCTCATTAAGCTCCATTCTCGTGAAATGTTAAGAAATGCCGTTGACAACTCAATTGATGATGATAATGCAGAGGCGCCACCATCGGGAGATGCACTCTTAAAAATGAGTCAGGAAATTAACAAGGAAATCTTTGGCAGCTCTATTCCTCGTGAAAATGACATACCGGCGTCTTCTGAAACTGTGTGAAAGAAGTCATAAAGAAAAGGTGCATTGTATTTTCAACTGAAAGTATGTATGTGTAGCATACAAACATTATGATCAGTGTCCTTCGCGTAATTGATAAGACAGAAATTGAAATCCTACTTATCACTTTATTTTAGTTTCCGAGCCTGCCTCACTGTACACTCTCCTTTGTGATGAAGGTATGCCATTACATCCTGCGTAAAAAGAGAAGAGAAAATTACCCTATGCCATTCTCTGATATAACATCACATGTTATATCATAGGACCACTATGGTGAGGAAGGCAAGATAGTAACAACTTCATTCTGACAAAAGAGTGAGGAAAATCGGACAATATCGTTTCTGAAAGCCTGATATGTCAGACATTGGTGGTGTGCCTTCTTTGCAGGCCCAGGGCTATGCTACAGGTAATAGTGTTCATTGCAGGGCACAACATTTATTACCTCAAATCTTAGGCACCATAAAGAAAAAAAAAAAAAGAAAAGATTTAAGGTTGCAGCTTCTACATTTTAAGCACATGGATTGATGAAGGCCCTAACGAAAACATCTGAGAATGGCCAATTTTAGAGCTGTGTGTGCTAATAATAAATTTGTATTTTAGAAGTTTAGTATAATACGGTATTCGATATTGGTTTCAAGATTAATTGTACTACTGTAAACAACCTAATTTTTGCGAAGGCTTAGTTTTTGCGAGTTTATCGAAATTGCTCTAAATTGGTCATGCAAAAAAGTAACCCCATGGATACAAATGCATTGAACATTACTCCTGATTGCAAACTTTTGTACCTGGAAAGTATTCTCAACACTAACACTTCATAAAATGAATAAAATATTGAGCTCGCGCAAACAAAGTCGCTTATGCCATTCAAACCATTCAAAGTGCTCGCAGAGTCACCATTGCGATAGATTTGCTTTGTTCAGTGCGCTTCTCCGCATGTGCCAGTGCGCTGCAGAGATTAGTTATGGATGAAATCCCAAGAATAGGGGGACATACACACTTTTTGATAAAATAGAAACTAAAAATGTTCACGTCGAATGGCTTCCCAGGAGACTTCTCGGGTTCGGATGCACTGTTACTCCGCAACAAGCAGGCTCTCTTGGGATGACAAGAAAAAACCCCGCGCCCTGAATGCTGTTCGAACGAGCACTCGGAAGAGTTGAAAAGCCTGTCAAGCGCTCGCTATCGGGACAGGCCGCTTACTTATGGTGGCTTCATACCTGTCTGCTCGATGCATCATCCAGCCACCCATAAGAGAGATCAGTGGGCGGATGTCACTTTTACTCTTGTGATGCAGGTCCCTGCAGGTTCCCATAGGTTGCAACCTGCTAGCCCAACTGAGTCCGGCCTGCAGCCCTGAGGGGAATGTCAATTACACTTTTTTAGATGTAGACACCCACATTTTGCGTGTACCTGAAAGAAGCTCTAACACAGAGCAAACAAAATGATTGGCCTTTTTTTAATGCCTCCTTTTCTTTTCCTGAGAACACACATACAAGTCATACGCTATTACACATTCAGTGGTACGGCTTAATTTATGATAGGCACTTTTTTTTATATAACTTCGAGCTTTTAGAATAAAGATTCAATATAATGGGTCGGACATAAATGGTTGCTATGAGCTATCCTATATATTTACACATTATCTGATATCATAAAAGCACTAGAGCAGGGTAGGGCTGAAGTGCATTAATTATATATTTCTAACCAATTAAAAGTTGGCATTTATTCATTAGTATTGGCTATTATTTTTTGACAAAGAAGAACTGGGCAAGTTGGTACGTTGGTAGTCTTTCAACTCCATCGAATATTCAGGTCCTTTTATAATGTTTAATGCTTTTGTCTTTTTCTTACTGCTCTACCTTTTGTAGCGGCTTTCGCTGCCACTAAAAACGTGACATCCAAACTCACTTTATTCACAACACACAATCGCAAACTTGGAAAGCGTGTCGCTTCGGCATACGCAAAAAGATCGTCCGTCTCTACGGCACAGGCATCAATCAGCACGGGCAAGAAATCATGCTGCTCGCTCTTGTAACGTTTTTCTCGCTCCCGCTTTATGAAACAAATCGTTGGCCAGAGACTGTTGGGACCACACGTCCAGAACTAGCATGACCTGTGACTGCTTGAACTGCCGTCAGACTGTACTTGAACGCTGCGCAAACGCGTCGTCGGGAGACCGTCGTAGGGACGGCGCCCAGGACAGGCCCTCGGCTGGCCCTCGGTTCCGCCGCACGCGAATCTTTCTCACTCTGCGGAGAGAGCCATAAGTTTTGAAGATACGCTCTTCTCAAATAACGAAATAAAACCGGGTAGAGCATAGTGAGAGTCAAGCATAGCTTAGCAAGCACACGGTACACGACAAACTTTGAAACAGCGGCGCACTTCGCAGAAACAAAAGAAACTTCCTCACCCTCGCTTGCACCAGTCGGCCATGACTGTCCGCCACTTGCGACGCTACGCCTCACAGCTCTCAGTAATCGCTTGCTATTATTGAACACGGTATTCGTAAGTAAGCTATCTAAAATATCGGCTAAAACGGCTAAAACGTAAAAAAGAAAGCGATGCTCGAACCCTCCGGAACTAAAAGTGCTAAAAGGGCGGCCGAACGGGAGCTGATTCCCATAGCGATGGCCTTGCGCAGGTTTCAAAAGTCTCTTCTTTTTGTTCTTTGTTTTTTTGAAGACAAAACTAAGCAAATCAATATATTAATAATCAATAATTTCACTTTATTATATTCATAAAAAATTAACAAAACGTTTAGTCTATCTTAGGTTTTATCTAAACTTTCGGTTTTCTTTTTCAGTGTAAAACCGAAACTATCTCAAGCAATTTCTCCCTTGTCGCCAAGGCTATTTTGATTCATCAGCGCATGCTTGCACCGCTGGAATTTCGGCTTTTCTGGAAGGATCGGCTCTCGCAGCACATAAATAATGAGTGCAACCTCGTGTTTTGAAACAATAAGCGTGCCCGTCTTTTTTGACGAGGGAAAGACAGGTTAAATTTACGCAGATTTTTACAGTGCGGAACTCTCGATCGACGGTGTTGTTCGTTGTTGCAATTGTCAATCTCTTTTCACGTGAATTGAGATGTCTTAGATTTTTGCAAGACAAATCTACACCATGAAACACTTTCGGTGAAAGCTTGAGGTTGTTACATGAAGGCGCCGATTTTTTCATCTAATTTCAGAGCGAGCTTCCATTCATTACACCACTTCGCTTACGCGGTTCAGAAGTTGATTTGCGCTGCATGCGACTATGCAAGGTGGAGGATCTTGCGTCCCCATTGTTAGCCGTGGTTTCCTTTGCCTCCTGTCCTTTTGCTTGCTGTAGATGCAGATATCGGAAAGAGCGTATAGTGTGCTGAGGCCTGCATTGCAAAAATACTGGATAATCCTGCAAACGTAATTTGTCTACTAACCTATAAGGCAGCACGCAAGTGGCGGTGCACTTTGAAAACAAAGGCATGTGCATGCTTTTGCATCAGCAGCATCAAATACTTGGTGCAATTGCGATCGTCTATAGCTTCCGAATAGTGCTAATAGTTCTTAACAGTAAACTTTTATTCTTCAATAAAGGTAACAAATACAGTTCAGGAAAAATAAAATTTATTATCGCTCTAAAAGTAGACTTTTCAATTGATAAATATAGTAAAGATGCCTAGCTAAAATAATTATTGACAAGTTAGGTAACGATACTTTCCGTCGCGTACAATGTAGCTAATTTTTCTATTTGTGTTTTTTTTTTTTTTTTTTAAGGCGTATAGTTCCTGTGTCATTTGCGACGTAAGTATGCTCTGACAGTGCCGGTCGTTCCCCCGGGAAACTTTGGGACCACGTGGTCTGCACTGAAACGAGAAATGAAGCATCCCTTTGTCACAATATTGCAGCTATACCCGGTGCTATTTTTTAATCAGCAGGTTTTTAGAAAAAAGGGGCTCACTGCCACGTTGATTCAGTCTTCACTCTGTCGTGCGACTCGGCGGACATTACATGGGTGAATAACCGTGGCAACATTTTTATTAATTAACTAAAGTCCGTAAATTACCTTTTTCACTAGTGCTGTTTTAGAGGCAGTCATTATTAAAGCCTAACCCAATCAAAATCTGTTCACGAAACAGCAAGGTGCTTTGAGATACTTATTTATCAAATTTTGCACTTTCTTACCCCGATTCAAGAACCACGCGCGGCATAGGCGGGGAAAGTGGAGAGTGACTTCGCGGTTTTGACATGGCATGTCGGTGATGGCATGTTTGTTTGTGTTAGCGAGAACTTCTTATATTGGAGTTCCATGCATTATTTAATTTCCTAATGAAGTTACAAACCTCATAAAGTGCTGTCGCATTCAGCATGAACGTGCACACTTTTGACAGCGTGCCCTTGGTGGATGCTCCAGCATCACACCTCCAACGGTGCGTCCGAAGCGACTTCGTAAGCATAACACCCTGCACTCTGTCCAGCGCGCTGTTTTTTAATCAGCCGACGAAAGGCAGACTTTTAGCTATGAATAACCCAAAACTCGTCGCCTTTTCGCAAATTGTTTAAGTTGGGCTAGAGTTTATTCATAGCCCCTTCAAAATTGAAAGTTCAACATGGTCAATTACACTGTAAATTAAAAAAGGTAATTAGACAACGTACTGTGACGTTTATTTACTCATCTAATGTTCGCCGAGCCCCGTAAATATTTAGTGAAAACGGCATCGGCCTATTTATTGCGTTTTTAATATGTTGATGCTAACAATCGCACTATATAAATATATATATATATATATATATATATATATATATATATACCCGTTACTATAATTGGAGTAGGCCGACTGCAAGCACTGAAAGTAAGCCTTTAGTACACTTGAGTGCACTTCTTGTATACTGATTTTGAACTACTTTTTACCGTGGGCACTACGATTCTACTACATGTACTAGTTTTGTACGGACGAGTATACTTTCAGTCCACCGCCATTTTTACTGGAAGTATACTTTAAGTACACTTAAAGTATACAATCAGTACAAAGACCGCACTGAAAGTATACTTTTAGTATACTTTAGTACACTTCGAGTGTACTGATTTTGAACGACTTTTCGCTAAGGGCTATCTGTCTGCTATTGGCGACGTGAGCAGTCGATAGCGCCGCTGTGGTTGGCCTGCAACGATTGACCGAGTGCCGACAATGACGTGAGGAAAGGATTTCTCGTTGACGGAAATAATAGTAATGTAAAAACTTCAATTTTGACGGTGTTAAAAATGTTAATTTCAGGGCGTAATGATTTCAAGCTTCCACCCTGCTCCTTACAAACACTATTGCTCTTGTTGTTCGAAAGGTAATGACGTCAGGAGAGGGAACCAGAGGAGTGCGCTACCAAAACATTTTTACTAGAGGTGCTTTAATATTCACGGAACTGCTTTATCCACTCTCATTCCAGGCACGTTGAGCGAAAGCTCGTGCTGCGGAACCCAGGGTTGATCCTTGAGTTAGTTCCTTACTCTGGCCGTTGCGATATGAATGAGCGCACTGGCGTGCGGTAGTGTGGTCCTTACATCATAATACACGACAAAGGTTTCAGATTACCATCCGTCAACGCTACCTCTTGGCGTTAACATTGAAGGCTGCAACGCTTCAGACATGGCTCCTATGAATGCAGCGTGGAACATATATTGCAAAGTCTCAAGGGAAGAGTGAGCTTTCCATGTATAAACGTTTAAGGCGTCTTTTTTTTGTTTACTTCTTTGTGTTTAATACTTGATGCTGTCATGCATGTACTGGTGCATTCGATCGCCATTCTATAAATTAACAGAGAAGACTAAATATACCTAATTTTGAAGAATAAGATTGGGACCGAATACTTTAATCTGACGTATTGCTTGCTTTATTTGGTGATGTATTTTACCCAAATCGAACGAAAAGTGAAGGAAGTCTAGGCGGCTGTTATACTCGTTTTAAACGTCTGCACCCGCGAGCTATGCCTCTGAAAAGTTCCCCTCTGTCCATTTCCCGCACTCTTGCATTTTATAAGGTTAAGTGGTTGCGAACACGAACGACAAATATAAATAAAAATAAAATGTATAAAAAAAATAAAACCAGAACTTTCAAGCTGCGACGGCGTTTGCGCTCTTCCGTTAGCCAAGTGAAGGGAGTGTACAGTGAAGCGGTCACTTTACGGTCCCTCTTTCGAGAGAGCGCACGTGACTCTTTTTGTGCGACTCACTCACGTGTTGCTATTTCTCTATTTATTGAGCAGCTTTACTTCTTTTAGAAACACAAGTGAGTCTTAGCTACAATCACATAACAAACTGACGCAACAAATGCAGGCCTCTCAAAAGAATATCAGAGGTTCAGTTTTCTGAGAACATTTGCAGCACAAACAAGAGAGGAGGCGCTAGAAAATGTCTACCGTAATTTCTGAACTATAGTTGGCGGTATACCATTGAGGGCTTTGTTTTCCAAACACATTATTATTAGTGCTGTTGTCGC
This sequence comes from Ixodes scapularis, assembly GCF_016920785.2. Lineage (NCBI taxonomy): Eukaryota > Metazoa > Arthropoda > Arachnida > Ixodida > Ixodidae > Ixodes > Ixodes scapularis. Next base: position 151,076,476 of record NW_024609835.1, on the reverse strand, counting down.
GCATTGGATTTGCCGAGAAGGTAGCTGAGCCAACGTGTTTCATCCGCATCAAGCTCGAACTTGATGACGAAAACGCCCGCTGCTTGATGTAAAATAAACGCTACTTGCAGAGTCCCGCTACAGAGGAAGCGACTATGGAGTCCCGTAAAAACCATAGTCACCTTCAAAATGCAGAGTGGTGACTTTCAGTTCTTGTTTTAGTTTTGAAAATTATACAAAATATACGAACAATAAGAAGTAGTATAGTATGAAGGCGAATTTACATCTGTAAACCTTTATCAGTCACCATCGCGATAATAAGGTGATTGGGACTCGCCGCGCCCTATGTAAGCTTTAATCTTTAAAATACGCATCAAGCACGAACTATCTAGAAGGATACAATGCTTTTCGGTCGAAATTTAGCAGCGAGGAATTGACTTTACAGCGGGTGCGAACAGTGGTGCGCAAGTTATTTCTGCGTCATATACGAACGTATCGGCACAACTTCGGCGTGAAAAATATTCCCTGACATGAACACTTCGTACAGGTAGGATTTATTGTAATTATTTTTTGTAAGCAGAGTGGACATTCAAGAGCTCGCATATTTCGCGTAATCAATTAATGCGACTCTAGTATCAAAATCTTGCGCCGCCACTTTGAAATGATTTATCAAATACGCGTCCACAAAGTAACATGGGGCCTTTGAAAACGGTGTTGTACTTTCTCAATGATCTAGTGTTTATATCGGAAGTTTCAGTCGGATGACAAAAAAATCATAGCAATACGGTGGTCGATAATAAAAGAAACTCTTTTTTTTTAACGTATTGCCAGCCCCGGAAGACGTCTGGAATTCGAAAAAGAAAAATACTAATTAGCTACATAACTAACTGAAGTTTACTGATTCACCGTTCATCAATATAAAACCGTATAGGATTTCAATGGGGAACTGGCTGGGGCGTCATGGAAAACCCCGACACCAGTAAATTGTGAGAAGATTTAAAGCGCGAGTAATACGCGTAGGTGCACTATACTTGGCGTCAACTATTTTATGCCACGTTGTCGAAGCTAGTCAATCTTCCAAAGTGCTCCCTCTCTGTCAAAGCTAGTTGCGCGAACGCATACAAATGAGGCGCAAAAGAAAAAGCCACGTGCTGTCGCAGCATTGCGAGACTGCTGCACAGTGCCAGCTTCGCTTTGACAATGTAGCACAGGTTATTTGACGCAGAATATAAAATGTCAACTTGTGCAGTAGGCACAAGGCTAGCCATGCAAAAACACGGATTATATTCGTATCATCCGCATTTTTGCATCACCAGCGTTGTGACCGTTCAGCACGTTTCAGATGGATACCATATCTGAATGGACATGTGGGCAAGTTGGTGTGGCTCATCGTGAAAAACAGCGCGAAAGGGACAAGGACAAAAAGGAAGGACTACACTTGACAAGCGCTGACTAACAACTGATTTCTTTTCGTTGGAATGTGTGGGTGGCACTACGTTCGCGCAGGCACAGGGCGCACCGTGGTGTCTGCCGCTTGTTCCTCCATAATTTCCCACTCCACGTGCTAAGATCCAGAAAATGAATATCACTCTTCGTTAGAGTCACTGAAGGTTTGCTCACGCACCAAGGTCTTTTGTTTTGTTTTGTTAGGTAGGTGGTCTCCTTCATTTCTCTGCACGTTTGGTTTTGGTGTTAAAACAATACGGTGGTGTTCGAAAACCGCGGCTCGAACCCGCAATCTCTACAATGCATCGCTAAATGCGGGTATGCAGCCTCTTTCAAGGAGCTGTGATGCTCTCTGTGTCGGATGTTCAGGCATCGCCCCGTTTGCCCTTACAGTCCGTTCTATGTTAGTGTAGGATGTGCATTTCGCAAATGCAAAGCGAGAAACATGATACGCCCGAAACTCAGCCCCTGCAAGGTCCCTTTCCCGCAAAATATTCGTGTCCAGCTTGGGGCACGTGAGCGGTTCTCCCCCAATTGACCCCGTAAGTGACTACGTCACAACATGGCGCCTGGGTCCAAACAAACCGTTGCTAGGGACGTTGCTAGGAACTAATGCATGGAGACTCCACATGAGGCTAGATTTTTGCTTACAAGTAAATAATGTTTTGTAAGCAACTTAACTTCTTGATATCTAATTATGAAGATGTTATTGTCGTCTCAGTGTCGAACTGCAACGATGAAAGCCATTTCTAAAGTATTGCACTCCGTTTTGCTTTGGTAGCAGAAGACACGATAGATTTGCTGGCCTCTGTTGCAGCGGGCGTCTTCATTGAATTGCGTCGGTAAATGAGCGACAAAAACAAGTGCATCGCCGGAGCCGTAGAGGCCTCCGCATTGTGCTTTTTTTTTTCTTGTACTAAATACTAATTTAAAAAAGCTAGTCTGAGCAAGAGAACATATGAAGAGAACAATGAAAAAAACATCACCAAAGTTAGATATATAAGCATAAAAAAATAACCGCATAGTGCATGGACACAGGCATACTTCTCAACGCTGTTTTACCATAGCAATGTAAGACTACTGCAAGTTTGAGCTGGATTTTACTCTCACTACTACTTGCGTGCAACTGCTTTATCAATATTATAGTAGTAATATATAAATATAGTGCCATATTTTAAGACACTATGACCGAGCAAAATATGGGTTTTACGTGCTCTCGGTTGGTTTGGCACTTTTTTACATCAAGGCAACTGTCCGCCAGTGCTACATGTACTCACCTTATGTTTTTTATCCAGTTATTTTGCGTTTTGGGGTCTTGCGGAAATCTGAAGAAACAGCAAGAATGTTTCTCCACGCGATGGTTACAACCGGGTACAAAACACCCCATAGCGCAAGTCCGCAAACAAAATTTGGCATCTCAATCGATCGCCCGAAGCGCTTTTCTCAGGGTGCAGTGCGGTCTTTTAGCGGACGATCATATCGAGCGACGCCCGGACTTTCTATAAACTATATTTTGCATCGCACGCCACTATGAATTCTTATAAATGCCTGAAACTCATTGTATTTCAAACGAATAGAATGCCGAAATATCGTCTTTAATGACACGAATCACATGACGGCGCCGGCTTGGCCGACCAGCGTGGCAGACGGCATACTTCTTGCATTCGTCGTCAGCTGCAGGCATCTTGAAACCGGAAGTTCAGTTGTAAATATTTAAGAAACGAGCGATTACCGGCACACTTCTGTGGAGACATATATGAAATTCATGCTTTCTATATCTGTGATTTTTAGAAGTTTAAATCCTAGTCCTGATTTTCGAACGATCGGGTTTCCGTTGCGAAACATAGCCACATGTATTTGTCCAAAACAACGACCTTAGCAACGGTTTGTGTGGATTCATGACGTCACACTTGCGGAGTCAATACGGAATTTGCGGCGAAAGGAAAAGGAAAGCGATACTGTGGCTCTGCAAGCTGAGCCTTTACACCGTTACTCTAACTATGTACTAATGCCGCTTCGGAAACATGGGTGCTTTCATGCCTCACTGGAAAGGTCGTGAGACTGGGAAGAGAGCGCGTATCTAGTCCGGCCGTGCTCTAACGAACAGTGGGATTCATATTTTGGATCTTGGTTAGCACGTGGAGTGGCCAACGAAGAATAAAGAAGTGAAAAATCTACGGTGCGCCCTGTGCCTGCGCGAACACTTTTTCATCTACACATTCTAATAAAAAATATGTTGTTAGTCAGCGGCAGTGCTTAACTTGTGAGGTTCTTCGTTTTTGTCCTTATCCCTTTCGCGCTAATATGTTTATTTTCACAACTTAAAAGTTAATTGGAAAGTTTAGTAAATTTAGTTGATTAGTACTTTTCTTTTTTTTTTAATTTCTGACGTACGTCATGGCTTGCTCTTTTGTCCCCGAAAAGTTTCACTTTTTTTCAACCACCCACACGGTATGATTTTTTTTCAAATCTTCGCTGAAACATCCGGTATGGTGTCTGCTATGAATCCCAGGTCTGTAAAACGAGCCGAAAAAAAATGGTGCCTGCACATAGAATGTTCGAAATTTCTTCGAATATCCATTTAGGTGATGCACTCTACCTGGTAGAAGCCCAAGGCGTAGCTCTTTTTTTGAAGAAATAAAATAGACCAACAAATTTCCATAGGTCAACGGCGGACGCGTTCGCAGACAACCGAGTTAGCGATAGTTGTAGCTTGTGGCGCCATCTCCGGATAAGTGCAGCGAGCAGACAACGCACTCTTGAGTCAGCGGCACAGGGCTTCCCAGACGACAGAGAGAATTGTTTATTGATGTTGATTTTACTATAATAACAGAGGCGCAAAAATTATTCAGAAAGAGTTTACACCAGAAAACCCAAATATATATATGGGTGGTTTCATCTCAAATCGTGCAGGCAAAAAGGGTCGAATTTTTAATTTCGATGAAAAAAATATATGTTATGGCGCCGTTTTTAAAAACGCAGTCGCCGCAGACCGCAAGTTCGTCGGATTTTTTGTTCGCGACTAATGAATTTTTAAAGAGGCCGCGGCGAAAAGCAGTGTTTTTCACACCCGTCGTGGGTCGGATGTTTCGCTTGATCTCCCGCCGTGGATTTTCAGTCCACATTATATTATCTTTTTGAAAGCACTCTGTGGACACATTTAAAAGGCTCCAATACCATAAAATAATTTTAGGCGTTTTGCTTTTTTTCTGTAAAAATGTCAAAAACGCCCCCTTGGTCAATTGTTGACGAACTTTGACAATTAATTACTGGCGATCTACTTGGGTTACATCAATACTTTTTATGTCCACGGAAAGCCCAAAACACGTTCTTTATATGTATTATAAAATAACTTGGCTGTATAAAATATTCTTTGCGGTACGTTTACGTTAATGTTATGTGAAAACCAAAAAGTACCATTTTTGAAATTGATTTTCTCAAAAAACCCATTTTTTATTTTTTTTATTTTTTGTTAAAATGTAGATGTGATAGTTTTCTATGCGAAAATCAAGTCTAGAAAGTGTATATTTTGTTTGTATGTTTTATATTTAAGCATCAATATCGTACAAAAACATGTTTTTACGGCACGAAATGGACTTACGATTTGCGCGTCTTCACAAGCTTGGAAATAGCTTTTTTTATTTTTTTCAACGTTCCCACATAAAAATGAAATACAGTATTTCCACCCTGTTATATTTATTGATTATTTAAATTTTATTATAGGCGGCAAGCTACATTGGGAGGAGTTCTAAAAAGAGAAAGCAACACTTATTAACAGAGCAGCAGGTGTCGTAAATTTTTAACGTGTAGGAGTCGGCAGACGTCGTATTGATTCGGGGCCCTCATTGGCCTGCATGAACGTCCCGCCCCTTCGGAGCCAGCAGATGACCACGACCTTTCGCGCTCGTTGTGTTAGATGGGACGGCCCGTGACAGTAAAGCGAGCAGCGCACCCTGTGTCACGAGGAGTGAAATGGTACGATTAAGTCGTTGACGCGGCGAACAGTGACAGCCACCCAGGAGGAGTCAGTCAGAGTATTGCACAAGGGAAAGCAAAGGAATCGTTGCCTGAAAGGATGAGGACACCATGGCCTTACAATATCGACGGTCAACAACTGTTCTGCCAGCCAAAACAACGCCGCGTGCGCGCTAAAACCGGCGGCGCAGGACAGAAATCCCACAGCCGCACCCACGAAGATGGGCCGGTTTCGTTAGGGATGTGGGGAAATTTGAAACCAGCCATCCGTGTATGCGTGAAACGATACCGCCTGTTTGCCCCAGCTTCGAGCGCCGTATCCTTACCTTGAAACGGCCGTGCTGTCTCTCTCTCTCCGGGGAGATCCGATAGCACCGAAGGGTTATCTATTAAACTTGAGGAAGAAAACGAGAAGGGGCTGTTTAAGTTTAATTATCCCCACCAACCCGCTCATTCTGTCCTTATAAAGGGCTATCTCTTTTGGAAACAGCAAAGCCCGGAGACTGACATTAAAACGAGCGTGTTGGTAAATATACTTGTGTTTGTATTTTGCCCGGAGACTAGTTGGGTCGAAGTCAGCCTCCTTGTCAACTATAACCGTTTGTGAAGAGTGGGCTTCTCCCGAGATGAAAAGTCAGCGCCGGCTGACGTGCTCTTTTGAAAAAGGGATGGGGAAAGAGAAAGTTTGAGTAACTGCAGAAACTACCTCGAAAGCTCCTCTCCCGATATGAAGCTTCAGGCATAGTCTCGGTAACCTTCTCGCGCATCGCCTGCTCGAATCTATTCTTCACTTTCTTTCGTACAGCCACTGTTCCTCACAGCCGTCGTGGATGTGCGTAACAGAGGGAAAAACAGATTCGAGCATCATCTGGACACCGTCATCCTGCCAGACTTCAGTGTCGTGGGACCGACTCGTGTGTGTTTCTTCGCCCCGCTGAACTTAGTTTCTCGGGTGCATTTTTGAACGTTTTTTTTTTTTTTTTTCAATGTTTTTTTATTAACTGTTTGTTAGCACTGTTCAGTTGTTGGGTTTATTTTGTCATGGCGTAGCGGCCTAGGCGGTGATGTAGAGAGCGTGTTCGCACGCATTTGGTTGCGTCCCATTTAGGGAATGCCCGGAGGAGTTGGTTTATCTTCTCGCCATGTGCGGCTGAGTTTTCCCGTCTTTATTAAATTATTGATTTCTTTTTTTTTTTTGTTTTACCTTTACGTGCCGTCGACTTCTTTGTCTTACTCTCCACCAGGCGTGGACCTATCGTCTTGCCACCACTCCAACCTAAATACTTTATTTTTTTAACGCAATTTTCGTTAAGATCGCAGTTGGGCAATTTAATTCCTATTTATTTATTTTTATTTCCTACCCCTCCCCATGACACACTCTCTGTGTGTTTCGGACCGTTTCTGTGTCACCACTTTTGTGTATTACGGAAGTGAAAGGACATTCCCTGGTGACCTGTGCGATGCGCGGTGAACAAGCCCCAGTGTTTGGTTTCGTAGAGAATTGTATATAATATATCGACGATGTGGTGACTTTCTTTGTCTTAGTGATATGACAGCTAATAGCTAGTCGTGCTAGTTTACTGTGAAAGGTTTATAAATCGAAACAATACAACGTCTGTGCCTTTTGGTTACTCAAAGTCTACTAGGCCTGCTGATTTGGTTAGATATGTATCTCGTGGTTCCCGCTCTTATCAAAACATACATAAATATTCAATACCACAAAATTCGTTTATAATTGATTACAAAATGCAGAAGAAAATTCAAGAAAACCTTCTCACAATTCATAGAGACGCATGGGTCGGAATGTCTGACTTGGGTCTTGCAAAACAAAGACGTTTTTTTTCCGATATTGAGGCCTAAATATAAAACATACAAACAAAATATACACTTTCTAGACCTGATTTTCGCGTAGAAAACTATCACATCTACATTTTACCGAAAAATAAAAAAATAAAAAATGGGTTTTTTGAGAAAATCAGTTTCAAAAATGGTACTTTTTGGTTTTCACATAACATTAACGTAAACGTACCGCAAAGAATATTTTATACAGCCAAGTCATTTTATAATACATATAAAGAACGTGTCTTGGGCTCTCCGTGGACATAAAAAGTATTGATGTAACTCAAGTAGATCGCCAGTAATTAATTGTCAAAGTTCGTCAACAATTGACCGAGGGGGCGTTTTTGACATTTTTACAGAAAAAAAGCAAAACGCCTAAAATTATTTTATGGTATTGGAGCCTTTTAAATGTGTCCACAGAGTGCTTTAAAAAAGATAATATAATGTGGACTGAAAATCCACGGCGGGAGATCAAGCGAAACATCCGACCCACGACGGGTGTGAAAAACACTGCTTTTCGCCGCGGCCTCTTTAAAAATTCATAAGTCGCGAACAAAAAATCCGACGAACTTGCGGTCTGCGGCGACTGCGTTTTTAAAAACGGCGCCATAACATATATTTTTTTTATCGAAATTAAAAATTCGACCCTTTTTGCCTGCACGATTTGAGATGAAACCACCCATATATATATATATAGTCTCTTTTTTTTATAAGTAGACGCCAGTTGCCTAAATAAATCAGCGAATGCCATATCTTTTTTTACTTTTTTGGTTCTTGAGATATTAACGACCAATGGGGTTAGAGCACAAGTGGAAGATTTGTTAATATTATTTGTCGCAAATTTCAGCACCCCAACAAAAACAAGTGCTCCACGAATAACTACCCGGAAGTTTAGATGATCTTTATAAAATTGATATGCTAGGGTATCGTTCTTTGCTTTCCGCAATAATATTGTTCCTTTATACGCTTTTTAATAACATTTTAGATTATCAACTATTTTTCGTTGAAGTTGGATTGACATTGTCGAGATTGTCTAAAAAATACAGCCACATCTAAATGCTCAAAAAATAAAATATTATACAGTGAGGCTTGTTTGTTTAATACAAGTTAACTGAGTGAATATCTAAGTCTTTCATCTTACAAATTAAAGTTTATTAAGAACCAATTATGTTTTAAATCGTCTTTTTTGTGTGTTTAAAAAGATTGGAGTTGACAACACAATAATATAACTACATGGAGTATAATGAATTACACTTAGCATGGTTATAGTAAAGAAAGAAATAGGCTGTATTGGTAAAAATGAAAAAAGCACATGTTTTAGAGCATCTCTGAACTGAAATATTCAATTCATGTTACTTCTTTGATAATATCCTGGAATACTATCTGTAAAAAATGGTGCGACCATTACGTTTTCAGTTAGCTTAGTAAGTTTGCAAAAACCGCTATAAACACTACTAGAATTATGAATTTGTTAAACCTTTTCCAAGTAACAATGCTTCCTATGAAAGCAATGTACGAAGATCTACTTTTAGTGTTAACGCCAGCTTATATGACAACCCAAGTTTATAAAAGAATGTCGTGGTGGGTGCCATGCTCAGAATATTTAAAGATTAAGTGTATAAATAAAAACTTATTAAGGTCATTAACGGATGTTTAATAAAATATGACCATGTAAGTTGTTTTTTGTGTTTTTACTTTGCATTTATAGTTTGAACTTAAAGTTGCTATGAAATTGGCAGCCGGTGACTGATGACCAATTTATATAATTTGTCACCAGTTCTTTGAGGCAAAACTTTTCAAAAAAATCAATTCTAAAATGAATTTAAGGTAAAAATGTTTACACTGCAGCAGTTACTTCAAAACGAGGAATGTAAATTGTATTTGTTTAAAACAGTTTCGAAGGAGTGCAGTAACCCGTAAAACAGTTTATGTAGGTTTCAAAATGTCTGATGGGAACTCTTCTTGTTAAACAAAAGACGCTCTTAGGGAAGACACCTGCGTTTATCATTTTAAAGGTTCTGAAGTTGCTACTATTGCTTACGCCGGTGTTTGTTTATGTTATGCTTCCCCTTTGTCTTCTGCAAACACTTTCTCCTCGTCATTCACTCCAGCAATAACTGCGCTTTGTATTTGTTCTTGTTTTCAGCGTTCCACTATCGTTTTTCTTGGCTTGTTTGGAGCTGCTTTTTCTCGCTTGGTAGGAATTCAACATTAGAGATGTTAAAAAATAAACATCGAATTTGGAGAATTTAATTTTGGCTATTCAAGCTATATTTGACGGCCGCACCTGTCAGTTTTTGGATTATACATCACAAAAGACAGTCTGCAAACACGAGTCAAAGAAATATCTGTGGTTTCAATGCTGCGTGCCAAGTTTTCTCGAACTCATTGCCATGCGGCATTCGAAGCACGGATCTTGTGGTGACTCGCGTTCGCAACTGTATGCAGACTGTATATTGTATGATGTATAAGCAGTGTGACCCCGGCTTTAATAGAGCGGTGCAACAATTTTTTGTACTTTGCGTAAATACCACTTAGAACAAATCCCTGATGTTTGACACCAATAAAGCACGCAATAAACGTCGCAGAAAAGAATTAAAAAAAAAAAAAACGGGCAGCGTTCACCCCCTCAACTCGCAGCCAGAAGAAGAGGCCGCGTGATCTGGAGACAATTATATGCCGCCAATGTTGATCATAGCCACGCCCTGGGGTTGGCAAGGCCCAGGACACGCGCTGAGTTTCAGACATTGTTATGGTTCGGCTATTGTCGTCACTGCAGCTATTGGACACGGGCCATACCCGAACGCTTGTAGAGCCATTGATTATCACGAGTCCGAATCGAGTGTTCACGCAATGCACTAGTGCAATCGATGAACCATATTTAAATACCGTCACTGGGGTATTCTGCGAACCCCACGCTACGTCATAAAATCTTCCAAATGAGAGACTAAAAAACAAAAACAAAAAAAACGCTCGTTTTTTTTGGCGTTGCGTGGGAGTGTACTTGAGTCTCACTATTGCCAATAAACTCGTATAAATTGAAAAACATTGCTATTGAATATCGTTTCACCGCCCCTTTTAGGTAGTAGTTTTGTAAAACCGTTAGGGCTAATATGAGTTTGTACTGAGCGCCTTTTGTTCTTCCTTTCTTGGGATTCTCAAGAAAAAAGGAATGCTGGAATACTGTTATGCAGTCGTTTTATTTGACACGATCTTCGCAATAATTCCTTTCCTTTTTTTCCCGGACAAACTGATCCGTCTTGGAGATCTCTGAATTATAGTCTCCATCTTTTAGAGCGCAGCTCTTAGGGGCCCGTTTCCAGCCTGAGCGGCGTCGGCGTCGGCGTCGGCGTCGGCGTAACCGGGGGGGGGGGGGTCACGTGACCCCCCGAGGTCACGTGACCCCCCTCCGAGGTCACGTGCCCCCCCCCCCGAGGTCACGTGACCCCCCCCCCCCCCGAGGTCACGTGACCCCCCCCCCCCCCCCCGAGGTCACGTGACCCCCTCCCCGGAGATCACGTGACCCCCCAGGGTCACGTGACTACCCGCAGGTGACGTGACCCCCCTCAGTACCCTTCCCTACTCCTCCTCAAGAGCTGCGCTCCAATTAGGCGATACAGGGATTTGTAAACGGCTTTCATTTTTTCCCTCAGTTTGCAAACACCTAAAAAATACTCGATACGTTCAAAAGATTTAAAACGTGCTACTCTCAATGCAAGTTGTTTATACGTTCTGCAAATGTATCGTTTCATGGCAAGAACCTTCTAAAAGAATATGTACGAGCCCTGGAAAGCTGCATTCACAAAAGTCACAAGGAGTTTGTTTATATCTCGAGTATCACGTAAATGTTTCAATATTCAACGTTTATTATTTTTTGTCTTCCTTGCTCTATTACTCTTTCTCTCTTCGTCAACGCTGTACTAGCACTGTTGGAGGCAATACAAATATACAATATATAAACGCCTCGACAATGAAAAAGTATTTAAGACGCCATCTATTATTGCTAATGTATAATGCTAAGGAGCGAAATGATTCATCACACCTGGCTGGTTCTTTTTTAATTGGCATGCTCTTTACATGTTTGCGCAATAAAGCTCGAGATTAGAGCAGTCCGATTATTCTCTTTATTTACTTCGAAATTTGAGCTCCAGACCGGAAATCTTACGTATGGAAGGGGTGAAGAAAAAAGGGGAAGAGGAGGGAATAAAAATATACGACATGCAATTTTGTTAGCTTTTTTCACCTTTTCTCATTACCATCCTACCAGCACATCCGGCAAGAATACAAAAAAAAAGTTAAGCTTATTATCACTTCACTTAATCCAATCACCAAGCTCTCCAATCAGACCTGGACAAGATAACCACGTGGTGTTCTTTGTGGCTAATCACCTTCAACCATAACAAAACAAAGCGTGTGTCATTTACAAAATGTTCCTCTGAGATTCCAACCCCTTACCTTCTGAATAATATACCGCCGAACTCACTTTACATATAGGGTGTTTTCACATGACGTCAATCCTTGATTTTGTTGTTAGTTAGTTTTTTTTAAACACATTCACTAATTTGAAAGATTATATCGCTACCAGTTGAGGCGATGTCAGAGTAGTAAGACATAAGCTTCTGTGCTCTACACATTTAGGGATTCATGTAAATTCTTGGAATACTCGCCTTCAGCACAGTTCATACAGCTCACAACAACAAAATGGTGGGAAAAATTACGTCAGTGAAAACACCCTATAAGTACCTGGGTTTCCACTTCTAGTCAGTTTTACCACATTGATCTCACCCTTGCTTCCACTAAGCGTTCCCTTGGATTCATAAAGCGCGATCTTAAACAAGCACCCGCACATTTACGAAAAGTTGCTTATTTGACTCTTATCCGCCCGATAATTGAATATGCTTCCGCCATATGGTATTGTCAACAAGCCTACATTATAAGTAGATCGAGTCCCTGCGAAACCGTGCTGCTCGTTTCAGTTGTATTGACTGCTCTCCTGTTTCTAGTGTCACCGCATGGAAAAAAAAGCTGAGTTGCAAGACCTATCAGGCCTACGTAAACATGTTCGTCTGTAATTATTTCACAAGCTCTATCCAAATTCATCGTTTCAGGGCGATTTGTTTTTTAAACACCACCACGTCGCGTTCATTCATTAAGGTGCAACCCCACCGTGCATGACGTTTTGGTGCTTTTTTGACGGCTTATAACTTTCTTTCTATGTATCATACAATTATAAAGTTATAGTCAAATTAAGGAGCTGTTTTTCAACAATACTTGAATGTCTCGATATTACGACTATTTTTAGCTGTTAGTTAATTATTCTGCTTTTAATAGACCACAGTCTCTAATATTGAAAAAGCTATTTCTCAAGTTATAACGTCGCATCGTCTACGATATTTTACGTGAACGTTCGGTTGGATGTGATAAATTAAAAAAGCAGGCACGAAACTGTACAAATGATGTATATTTTAAAATAAAAATAGAGTTTAAAATAGTATTATTTTATTGCGCTCTAAAAAACAAAATCACATCAACTAATAAAAAGAACGAGACATTAAATTATGAAGCATCCTTCGATATTACACTTCCTAGAAATTTCATATTGATACATTACACATTAACAATGTTATAAGGCCTTAAACTTTTGCCATTCAGTTACGGCAAATCGTAGTTTCTCAGTATAAAGTACAGATGGCGACACATGTTCAAGAACAGCTTGATGTGCATTTTCCGTTGTGTGCCGCTTGGAACGCCACGTGAAAGACAGAAAAAGCGCCAGATGTCAGGGTGTCAGACGCCTGGATGCCCGCAGTGAGCGACCCAGAGATGTCAGAACAACAAGCGCGAGGCTGCACGTGCACAGCTACTTTTGCGCGCGTTCTGCTGTGCGTCTGTACACATGCCCGCCGCGATCCAAATAAAATGGGCGCCATGAAATGCATTCTGCCATTTCAGGTTCCTCCACGTATGCGAAAACATTTTAATGTTTTCATCACTTGCAAAAATCATTTTCGCAATCAAACTGGAATGTTGGAATGGTTTGACCATATTTTGTTTCAAAAACCACCTCGGTGGCTTTTAAGTGGCAATGATATTAAAACAAAACACACAACATTAAATCGTCTCAGTGTCTTTGAGCCAACGCGCTGGCCCAAGAATCCATATTTGTTGGGTCTAAATATCGGCCGAGGTGCCCGCAATTCGATGGAGGCCAATCTGAGATTTCGGTTGCACGGCAAAAGATCTCCAGTTAGTCAAAATAAACTCGCAATTTTTGTATTGAGGCGTGTAAAGTGATTTTGGCCGGATTGGCTTGTGAAACCCTAAGATCTGACTATTTGCTTTGCTTTACCTTAGTTCGGAGCGCAGCAAACGCTATAGGCTGATGAAGCTACTGAAGCAGCGCCAAGAGCGCGAGGACAAGCTGTTCGTTCTCTTTCTCTTCCTATGCGGTCGGGCTAAATTAGAGCCACTAAATATGCTACGCTTCATACACATCTTGGTGCTAAAAATGATGGTTGTCAGTTATCTGAAGCTTTATCTGAAATCACAGGAAACGCTTTTCCGTCCTCCACAAATCTTTAAAAAGTTCACGACAAAGCAAAACAATATTACGTGAGCTTCCTGATACCGAAACTAATGCTGAGGAAGTCGCACTTTTAAATCATGACAACCGGCAGTTGCGTTTGATTTGTTACTAACCATGAAGATAGCGGCGCCCATAACAATATCGGGGGAAAAAGTGCCGATACTCTAAGCTTAGCTCATTTGCTTTATCTCACAAGCTAAACCAAGTGCGGTGGGGGATCGTTGGCCGAGTGTGTTGTGACAGCACGGATCAGAGCACGTGGAGAAATGCTCGAGCGCAAGCTCCGATCAAAGCACGGAGCTCACGCTGCAGAACGTGAAGGGACTAAGTCCCCTCGATTTGTTTGCGTTGGTCATTCAAATAACCTCAAAGGTGCCATTGCACGAGGCCCGTTTCTCGAGCGGCCCTTGGAGGCAAATGGCGCCGCAGCACGACTGACCGTCGAAAGCGAATGGCGGCGGAGCATCCTCTCGTGGCACGTGTCTTGCGCGTTTCCACAACAATGGTTGGCGGTACTTGTAACAAACACCTTTATCAAGGGACTTTAGCAGGGATCCTGGGTTCTGTGGCCCATCTGCATCCTACCATCGTGCGATCTTGTGGTACATATACTGCGTAATGCACGTTAAAGACACGAGCTAACAGCTGCACTGCACTTTTTATAACCTTCAACGGGTAACAATGTCGCCCTACGAAACTGGTTTTGAATGCGCCGTTACATTGCATTTTTAATGTTTGTTCGTGTGTTCGCGTTCTTTTCTTTTTCTCTTTTTTCTCTACATCTTTGATTATGCGACTCTTACGATAAAACAGACTATACGCTGCGTGCGGGAACTATAGGGGGCGCTTTGAAAAACGCGCGTAGCGCCACTAGTGGAGGAGCTGGTGTTCGACAGTGAGACGCGTTCAGCAGCCTGCGGCGCCTTTTCGCGTGCGAAGCTGTGGCGGCGGAAGTGGCTACGGGCGGAACTTTGGCTTTTTGAGCCGATACGTTGAGGGTGACGTTGCATGAGGACTAGGGCAGAGCTAAGAAAGTCGTCTAGCTGTCCTCCACTTTTTATATATATCAAACAATAAAGTTTACACCTTTTATCAGTCACACTGCAGCTGGCTTCCGACGAGAAACCTTCCCGGTTTCTAGAACGTGCAATCACTGCATTTGTTCTACCAAATCGGCGAGGCATTTACACCTGAAATTAATATACCCCAAATTCATTAAGTTCAGGGACTAGAAAAAAATTAAGATGATTTACATCGTGATTTAAGCCACACCAATATCACAGTGATAATTTTTTATGAAAACACCTTTTTCACAAAAATCATTTTCCCGCTATACTAATACCATATATACGTAATAAATACCATGCAATCATCAGGCAAATGAAAATATAGCACCCTGAACACGAGCAAAATGCGGTGCTCTTCTGCGCTAATCGCAGGGATGAGCTTTGTATCTACCTTCCATCTTTTTCGGTAATTACGTGGCATCTAATGAAATCATATCATAATGCCCACGACTTGTATGCGTGCGCACACACGCACACGGACAGACAAACGGTGTGACTGAGCGAGACAGACGCATACAGATCTAATTGTACACTAAGGTTGATCTTGAACCGGTCAGTATATATACGTTTTGTCTAACGCAGGCCTGCCCACTTCTTCATGAAATTATACCACCACCTTGCGCACTTTAAAACCAATGAAAGGAGGCACTTTCGTTAAGCAGCTTGCGAACTGTGATCGAGTTCAAAGGCCATAATTTTACGCCATTGAATATATATATATATATATATATATATATATATATATATATATATATTACTTTTTACTTTTGGTGCGGCTGAAGCCTTCAATACTTTGTTTGGAACCGGCCTCAGAAGCAATGGCGACAGTGGCACCGAGTGCGCGAAGCTGAGAAAACAACCTGGTGGGAATGAGCTGTTTCCTGGGAATTTTTATAAAAACTCGAAGATATTGTTATATTGTTTAGCTGAAGAATTGCAGCAAATAAAGCTTTTGCGGAACTCTCTCCTCCTCCTTCTCCCTCTCTCCACGGCGCTGACAAATGAAAGAAACCCCCGAGGTTTGGGTCAAAACGTGCATTCAAATGCCAACGCATTAAAACTATTACAGAGCGCAAAGCGACAGTGTAGAATATGTCAGCCGCACCGACACAGTAGCAGACATGATCGGGAGACCAAATTTCCGGCGTCGTACGGCACGGGTCTAACGTTTTCGCTGTCCCGCAAATTATCGGCCAGTTGAAAAACTACGAAACTGTATCCCCACGAGACGCGACGCATAACTATTGGAGCACTTGACGAAACAGTAGTTCATCAACCCAGCGCAACCGCACCGCTCCGATTTCAGTGCGTACCAATGTACGCGGCGTGCATGGTGTCGTTTCGTTGGGGTTCTCACTGCCTACCTTCGGTAACGGCCACACGGCGGCGCGCCGGTCGCGTCGCACGGAGTGTATAGTTGTTGGACTTCTGGAAAAATGATATAACTAAGTAAATGGCACGTGAACGCAAAAGACAAACAGAACATATATACACACACACACATAGGCGCTTTAATAAGAATAACTGAAATAATAGAATTGATTATAATTGCGTTTTCAGAGGTTTGAGCGCACCAAAAGCTATAAAAGCGAGCTCAATGCTTTTGATGGTGCGCTTGTTCACTGGAAGTGCAGTTCAGGGAATTATGCTCACACTTGTATGTTCCGCTTCGCTCGCAGAATAAAAAAAAAAAACTTTCCTGGTAATTTATTTAGTGAAACAAAGCTTAACTTCTGTATATGTGCAATGCCCTCAGTTTTCGCGTTATTACACGCTTGTTTATCATTATTGTTTTCGTTTCCCGCTGCAATTCAGTTAGTGTTATTTTGTGTGCTACATGCATTAGAGACCAAATAACCCAGAAGCATTCTATTTCGCGGATTGTAAAGAAAAAACCTATGCAACTTGCCGCGAGTGCCACAATAAATACAAAATATTATAAAATTCCCATGTGGCCGCCTGCGCGAGTAAACAATGTTGTTTGTCAAGAACAATTGCGACTGTATGAAATCACGTGGGAAAAACTCGTTCTAAGCACGCGACCGTTGGCATGCAGTGAATACTCATAATCGGTGCCGAGATGATTAGTAGCTGTCAGCAGGTGGAGTTTTTCTATCCACCCAGATTCAGAATGTTTCCATCTTTCTGTTGTAACCAATCAGGAGAAAACTTACACCAAATCTGAGGGTAATAAAGTACTGTGGAGCATTCAAACATAACGGCCTGAGTGGTATATGTGTACAAGTTTTGTCTTTTGATGCACCCTTATCTTTCGATACGCTTAGCGCTATAGTGTAAAATGTAGGACTGTTTCATTCTTAACCAGGGTACCATGTGCGTGCTTACACTATATTTTATACAACGTCAAACTCTACCCGTTTGCCTCTTTTTCTTTTTTTCACACCGCTACTTGCGAGCATAAATCACAAATTAAGACTGGTACAAGGTGTCACAAAAAAAAAAATTACAGTGTTTTTTTTTTGTCGCAGAAATGAACTACGCATCGCCTAACGCTCATTCTCCGCCCAAAGGTAGCGCTAGGTCACAACCAGATGCCAAAGTTTCATCCCGAGCGAACACCTTGTTCAAAAGTTATAAGTGATTTTCTGAAAATGTCATGGGAAAATGGAGCCCATTTTTGCCTGTTTTTGGTTTCTGGTGCCATAGAGCCCCATGTATTTAAGAACTCCGTGGGCCGCCATTTTCCCATTGAACTTTCCCGAAAATCACTTATAAGTTTTGAATGAGGTATCGGATCGGACTGAAAATTTGACATCTGGTTGAGACCTCTAGCGCTACCTTTGCGCGGAAAATGAGCGTTCGGCGATGCCTAGATTATTGCGTTTATTCGGAAGTTTATTCTTGCGGTAAAAAAAAAATTAAAAAAATCAAAAAAACCTGTAATTTTTTTTTTTTGTGACACTTTGTACATTGCTTAAACTATGTGCAAAAGCTATCCACAGACCCAGAATCATTACCTGGCAAGTCATTGCATTTATCATTGAATTCGTATTAAAATTAATTCTTATCATTTATTGCTGCGAGTTAACTTTTAACCTGGGCATTTTTTTTTTTTTTGTTATGACTCCCGCACCAGTCCTACTTTGGGTTTACCAAACCTAGCATCTGAACCTGGGTGTCATATTTAGTGCTTTCCAGTCTCGTGGTTTCGGTCAAAATAAACACTCAGCTACCTAAATGAGACACCTGACCGCCCCCCCCCCCCCCCAGAAAAAAAAATATATATATTTATTTTTTTATTTTTTACGTAGTTTATTCATCAGCTAGAGTTTTGGAAACCCAAGTCTATCACGTCATCACGTTTACCTGCAAATTCACAAAGGGCCAAACACATGGACGACATAAGGGCCGCCTCGTCATAGTGCCGCCCGCAGAGCCGCGAAAGCAACGCTCGGTCACGGATTTCTAGAAGATTCGCGCTCATTCTTGCACCCTTGCATCAGACAAAACTTTCGCCCTGCTTTCTTGTTCTCTAAGGTGCCAGTTCATTCTCACCCCGAGCGCGCGACGCTCGAACCTTCTTTGCCGAAATATCGAGATGGTGACGCACTGTAGATAAGCAGTTTCCAGCGACCTTTGCCGAGTCAGTCTCGAATCGCCGCCTGCTTTTCTGCTGCCTCGCGCTCTTTCTTTACTTTTTTTGTTTGGCACAAGTTCGCCGATTAAACCTTTATTTTTTTCAGTTAGTTCACTGTTCGTCCTCACATCACCTTCATTCGTGTCAGCATAAATCTGATCACATAGAAATGTGTGTAATTTGCCTCTGAAATCTCTGATAACGGCGCACAGGCAATTTTATATTTTTCAACGCGTCGGTGGTTTTGTTGTGCATGTGTCTCGCTATTTCGCTTAGGACAATTTTCGCGTTTTGTTTTCCCCACATTTGTTGGAGACGTGAGCTCGGAGCGTAGGCAGCTGGCCCCCTTGCACGAGAACTGGCGCAGCCGTGCGCGTTCCAAACAAAGCTCGTGCAGAGAAAAACAAGTAAAGGACCAGGGATATCTAATTCAGGGTATGGAAAAATACCCCACTGTATCGAAGCGCCACCACACACGATTTCTCGCACTGATGTACATGCCTGGAAGGCGATCCCACCGCCATCTGTTGGTTCAGAATCACATTAACAAAGGGTGGGGTTGCACCTTAAGGTAATGCGCATTCCACGCCACAGATCTAGTTATGCCCGATATTTCATACCACGAATCACCATCGACTGGAACAACCTACCGGCTTCATTGCTACTGAACTAGATATGTCTCACTTCCAAGAACTCGTGGGCAGTTTCTCTAATACTTAGCATTCTTTTTTATTCCTTGTTTATACTATATTGCCTTTTTCTGCTCTTTGTGTTTTTCTGTGTGTAGTATGATAGCTTTGCTTGACCCGTCCCCCCCCCCCCCCCCCCCTGTAATATCCTCCTAGAGAGGGCCTTTAGGGGGATTTTGAATAAATAAATGAATAAATAAATATAGGACCGCCACTCTAAGTTGACATTGAATCGTGGAGAGTGATATATTTCCGCTCTTCGCATACTATTGCTTAAAAGTAATGAAAACTTAATGAGTAGGCAAAGGTGGCAACTAAACTTAGCCGTTACTCATGAGTTTTTAAAGGTTCATGCACGTACTGAAAACCACTTCCACACCACTCACGTATACGTATAAGTATGCGTTATACGTATATGACATAAGACACTGGTTTACAAAACGGCATTTTAGAAGCAAGACGATATTATCGTGGACGGAAAAGAATCGACGAGCGCAATACTGCAAATAAATGTTTAATCGGCGAACTTGTGCCAGAAACAGAAGAAAGAATGACTGTCGAGAAAGCAGCCGCGAGCGTCAAAGGCGGCAGCGGCAAGCGTCGTATTGAAAGCTGGCTTGAGCGAGACTGCGAGAGTGCGTCACCCTCTGGAGAGTGAGTCGGCAAGGCCGCGATCGGCTTCTGATTTATTACACTCGGTATCTCAGATATTCGAATTAGAATGTTCGGGAGGGAGCTAGGGTGAAACTGACTGGGCAAGGTCATTCTGGAGTCCTTATCTTTTACATTCGGGGTAAGGGTACGCTCGAATCTTCTAGAACTTGAAGTACGGATCTGAGTTCCTTCTCGGTCATGCAAGCGGCAGTATCAATCAATTAGAGTTTACTGACATAATAAAATTAGACTTAATATGTGGGAACTTGCGTATCAATGCATGAAATGCTTTTAAACGCTACCACCTAATACCAAAATTGTGTCCGCCCGTCCGTTCGTCCATGCATTTTCCGCTAAATTTAGCGAGAAAAATGGGGCCACGTGACCCATACACCTTCTGGAAATTGACAGCACCTTACCTATACGCCGGGCCCCGTGTTTTTGGATAAATCTGAAAAACTCCAAGGACACCCGCCGGTAAAATTTTGATCTATTCGTATTCATCCGATGAACTCCGAATTTCAAAGTGCCCATGCCCCCCCCCCCCCCCCGTAAACCACCCTCCAAAAATAATTATTAAAAAATAAAAAATACGGTATTTTACAATGAAGTTCCATTAGCGCACGGATTCAATGGTCCTGGAAAAATGTTCCTCCCCCCCTCCCCCCCCCCCCCCCAGTTATCTTTCAAATCTCAGACCGTTCTCAAAAGGGGTCTTACCGCTTATCTTGTCAAGGTTCATTCACGACAACCGGCCATTATACTTTCGGGTCACAACAAAAGCCATGGTCTCAGTCTACAGTTTCGGTCATACAGAAGTGGTTGTTTTTGTAACAGTATGTGGATTACAGAGATTGCATAAAGTGAAAAAGAGGGACAGTTGAAACTTTTCTATTACAGCCTTTACCACTCCACCTCGCGCGGCCGCGGGATAAATTGATCAAATAGGATGGGATGAATACGAAATTCCCAGTGACAACCACTACGAGTGTTAAAGTTATCGACGCTTATCGAAGCAACACCTTTGTGCAACTTTGTCGTGGAACAAACTAGTATTGCCAATGGCAATGGCAGCAGCACCAAATCCAGCTGAAGAAATAATAATTGATACAATCCCGTTTCATATTTTTATCTCCTACGTTTGCACCCGGATGTTATTTATTTATGTGTTAATTTATTTTGAATGGGAAATACTACGAAATTAATCTCCGAATTTTAGAGGATTCAGAATAAAAAATCTAAACTCTGAATTTTCGGCAAAAACTAAACTTCGAAAAACCTCCTACGATTTCGACAAAAAATAAACGTTACTAAAAAGAGTAACTAAATACGTTACTGGTTAGTGATTTTGAAAAGGATCGCATTACGTTACCTCCTGTTTTGGGGGTTGTGTGGATATTTATACAGCGTGTAGTTGGTCAGCCATTAAAGTTGCGACGAGTCACACGCAGTAGATGAGCAATTTAGCCAGTGCGGTACAACCGCTAGCCTGGGGTCTTTAACGTGCACCACGCAGTAGTGATACACGACCGCAAGCCGGTACGATGCTTATCCAGATCGAAACGGGCAGGGGTGGGCTCGAACCCAGGATCCCTGGGTTCTACAGCGCGAGCTTTCGCTCCACGCTCCTCGAGCTGGGTGTGCGCTTTAGCCCACTCGGCCACCGATCCCTTTTTTTTTATTAAAAGTATGGGTATTTACAAAGTTTTAAAATGATCACATTGGTTGCCATACACTTATCATGTCAGTGAGCACTGTTTACAGGCGAGGACCGCGATTCACACACAAATTCAAAATGTATCTCGCTCAATCATTTCTCTGTAGCGTCAGATGCACCCCATGCAGCCACTCGCGCAGTGGCCCGGGAATCCTTGTTTACCACTGAGCCTTTAGAGCGCGGTTATGCATACGCCTTCCAAATAGCGACCAACATTCAAGCCCTTGTTGTTCCGTCGCCTCAAGAAGGCTGCTCACGTACAGAAAGCCGTCGCAGAAGTGTTGCCAGGCGGGCTTGGATCCCTCTCGGACCTCCAAGTGATCCGTCCTCGACCGCCACAGCGCATATAGACCGAGGAGTGCCAGCAGCTCCCATGCCCTACTCTGTGCGCTGTCGCCGAAAAGCAGAAATTTCGCGCTCTTCCACTCTACGTAAAGATCTATCTGCAGCACTGCTCGAAGCTCTGCCCAAAAAAGCTTCGCATTCGTACAGTACAAAAACACATGTTCAAGTGTTTCGGGAAACGGACACAACGCACAATATGTTGACCACGGTTCAAAGAAACCTTTTTTAACCAGCCACGTCTTGACCGGCAGTACTTCGAAATGGAAGCGTAGGAAAACATTCTTGACTGCCGTTCTGACAGGGTTACTTTTATGGTCAAATAACGAGTTATTTTATGGTCAAAAAACGAGTTACTTTTATGGCCAAATACACAACTGCTTTTGTGTCATGGTTTATTGTCCGATTTTTGAAGAAGACCACAAGAAAAAAAAGAAGACGAAGCAGCGCAAAATATCTAAAGGGCGAGGGGGGGGGGGGAGGGTGAATAAAAGAAGAAGAAGAACGTCGGGGATTAAGATGGTGACGAATGCGTTTTGAGATTTCTTTTCTGTTGCTCCGGACCTAGACCGAGTGGTTTTCAACCGATATCAAGTTTAAGATGAACCAGACGTGGAGCTGCCAGAGCATGTCACATCACCGGAGCTCATCGAACTGGGGTGCTATGTTGCGCTTTTTGGACTCCTAGGAGACTAGGGAGAAGGACGTGACGTCAACAACGCAGCAAATGCAGATTGGATGTTGATTTTGTTTTCTTCTGTCAACATCCAATCTGCGTTTGCTCTAGTCGTTAACGTCACTTCCTTCTCCCAAGTCTCCCGGGAGTCCAAAACGCGCAACACAGCACCCCTGGTCCTCCAGAAAGGTACAATTTCTTGGGAGAAGTTGATGGAAAAGGGGTCAGTCAAGATTAACATACAAATGGCTGTCTTTCACAAGCTTGTGTCGCAGCGAGTGGCGACTCCGGCCCCTACGGCCCCAAAAGCGTCTCCGGCTTCCAATGTGGCAGCAGTGCTCCAAGCGATTTATGCTCAACAGCAGCAAATGTCACAGCAAAACATCATTATCCAAAGCTTCAAGTCAACGCTCAGCGTGCAGAATAAAAGGCCCAGATACGAGGCGGTAAAGCCAGACATCTTCAACGGGCAATCAAAGAGTCCGGAAGGTTGGATTGCGTTCTTCGAGTACGCCTGCGAAAAAAATTCCTGGACTTCAGAACGAAACCGCATACAAAACATGCGCCTTTTTCTTGGAGAGGTAGCCAAGCAGTGGTACAAGTTACCCTTGGTTGACCACGCTGACGAGCCTTGGAACGAATGGAAATCCAACTTCTTGAGTACGTTCCAAGGAAATGCTGTGGAACGGTGGGACCAAACCATGCTATTGCCTTTCAAGCCTGGCTCTGGTACTCTCCTGGAGTATTTTCAGTAGTCGATGCACTTAAGCAGTGGCTTCCGGTCTAAGTTCTCATCAGTTATGTTTCCCCGCTTTTTTGAGAATGCATCTTCGGCGACGCATTCGAAGGAATGGAAGCGTTGTGCTTCCAAAAGAGCATGTAAATCTGGGACTCCCCTCTCTTTTGTTCTCTCTGGTTCTAAAGTTCCAACTTGAAAATGGGTTCTGTGCCTTCCCGCGTTGGCAAGCTCCAGGTTTACATTCGGTCTCTACACGATTCTAGAAGGTTCAACCAACGAACCTTATTGTGTTTGCTGGGTGAAA
Source organism: Ixodes scapularis (assembly GCF_016920785.2). Lineage (NCBI taxonomy): Eukaryota > Metazoa > Arthropoda > Arachnida > Ixodida > Ixodidae > Ixodes > Ixodes scapularis. The sequence continues at coordinate 151,052,865 of NW_024609835.1, read as the reverse complement.
GACATTCCCAGTTGTGAAGTTCGACTGACGTGTTCAGCAAGAAACGTTGCTATACTGTTATACGGTTAAGTTGATTTTTTCGGGTTGCCCATCTGCCTCGGTCGGAATAGACGCATGCTCGGGCTATAATTATAAACAAGACTGTTCAAACGGTGTTGAACACGTTACTCGTCAAAACTAAGGAAATACCATTACTCGTTACTTGGACTTAAAAGTAAGTACGTACGATACTCATTCCTTTTCTAGACAAAGTAAATAAATAGGTTACTCGTTACCGAAAACAGTAACTAGGTAGAAGTAGCTCGTTACTAGCAACGCGTTACGTACATGTCTAATCCTACCTATACGTCAACTGAGTTTTCCCGCTCAATTTAGCGGGAAAATTCATGTCTTGCGACCTAGACACGAATCCAGTTTCCCCGCTAAAGTTAGCAGGGGAAATCGGCGTCCTATGACCTGATGTCACGTGACCTATACGAGTACAACCATTCAGTTTCTGCGCTAATTTTATCGGAAAGTATACGTCCAATTCCCTTCCCACATCCCTCCCCTCCCTTTCCTCTGCTTTTCTCTCCCAACCTTCTCCCCTCCTAGCAACACCTCCTAGATAAACCTAGGTAAGGTTCGTCCCAGTGTATCGCCCCCTCCTATCCGTCTCCCCCTCCGTCCCCACCTGCCTGATATTTTATAAACCTATGATATCTTATAATGCATAAAATACATTATAGTTTTGCCAAAAAAAAAACTTTAATGTATTTTATGCATTATAGAACTTCGAAAAGAAAAGACGCTGCTGATTAGTTTTTTTTTACAGTACTCATAGAGTTCAGAAAAGAGTTTAATACATTCAAGAACTGTGTTCTCAGTTTTAAGAGAGAATTGCTGTAATGTTACGCAATACTTTATAAATACCAATTCACGAACTACTCCAAGTATGCCAACATTAGCGAACTGAGTTGTTAGTTTTCATATTTTTCTTTTGGCACCCTACATGAAACATTCAGCAAGAAGCAAGAAATATAAGATAAAGTGCAGAATTACGTCATCGGCTCAATTGAAATCGATTTCCCACGCTCTAAATTGATTTTGTTTTAAGAAAATGCGTTTAAGAATCTCAGTACCCTCACATGAAATACAAAACTATCAGTTGACCTGAATCATCCTCATTTCAATAAAACCTAAACACGAAGGATTTCTTACGCTGCGTAAAAAAATTCTTCGAGATCTTAGTAAAATTACGACTTCTTTTATTATGAAAATTAATTTTAACCGTTCAACAATCGTGTACCTAATCCGTAAAAAAAGAAAAAGAAACGATTTCAGATCTTGTCAAACACCCGTACCTATCCGATCAAAGACACCGTAACCACTCACACGCACGGGCCGACAAGACACAAAGGGTAGCTGTAACCTACATCGTTCGCTCCTGCAGCGCCCGAAGGGAGTAAGAAATGGGGCGGGGATAAACTTAAGGTCGTCTTATTGACGCCCGCTTGAGTTCGAGGCTGCCGATCTGTGGTTTCGACAGTGACGGGTTGTTTCGGCGGCCAGTCAACGGCAGCTGGCCCCAGCCTCGCGGAGCGCCCGCGGACCGGAGCCACTCCTGAGTGCGACGGCGCCTCCGTCGCGTGGCGAGACGGGCGAGCGGTGCCGCTTTCGGCGGGGCCTCAGTGATCCCGACGCCGCGGCATGGCCCAGTTCCAGCGAGTCGCGCACGCGTGCCTGCTTCTGGCCGTACTATCGCTAACGGTCGCCTCGCCCGTTGAATACACGGTGGCCGTCATCATGGTCTCCGAGTCCGAGGAGAACCGCTTCGACATCCAGCGCATCGGACCGGCCATCGACATCGCCGCCGAAGAGAAGTGCCGGACAGATTACGCGACCCATCTCAAGATCATAGAGGCCTACTATCCCAAACGGTGCTCGGAGCGCTACGCCATCGGTCGAGCCACCGATCTTCTGGCGGCTGTAACGAGGGTGGCTGCCTTTGTGGGTCCCTCGTGCAGCAGCGACCTGAACATTGTGGAGCGCTACGCCAACTACAGGCAGATTCCTGTGGTGACCGGCCTCGGAGACAGCTTCGAGCGCAAGCCGAACCAGTCGTCAACGCTCATCAGGACGTCGTACGTGTTGAGGGACAAGGCGCGGGCCATCCTCGCCTTCCTGGGTCACTTCCAGTGGACCCACTTTGGGATCGTGTACCGCGACCGGAATATCTATTACGAGACCCTGTACAACGAGCTCGCGGACCTGGCCGAGGGCGTGAACATGACCGTCACCTGCAAACGGCATTTCCTCAGAGACGACAAGACCAAGATGGTGCTGTCGGACCTGCGGACCATCATGGCGGATATTAAGAGATGTGCTCGAAGTAAGGCTTTCCTTCTTTCAATAGTGGTTGCAGAAGTACAGATTTGCAATAAGTAGGAATACGACAGCAATGAATAGACACAAATTAAGATTAAATTCAGTTGTTGACCTTATCATCATAGTATAGCACAGAGAATGCAAACACACAGAGAGAGAGAGAGAGAGGGGGCGGCTTGGGCGTTAGGCTTAGGAACCTTCAGCTAATGCAAGCACGTGTTTAACGGATGCGCTCCAAGCGCGTCGTAGTCTTGCTTTCCTCGCAATCCAAGATAATGTTTATATTGATCAAAATCCAGAGTGGTCGAAATCCCCCGCTTTTTTACCCAATATATGCCCGACAAATTGTTTTTCAAATATCGCTTAAGGTGATTTGCTATCATAATTATTGAGGTCGTAGCCGACATCATGTGGGTCTCATGCGGCGAAATATTTGAGAGCTTACATTACGTTAGCAAAATAATTTTATTTCTATTGGATTATTAACGTCTTGACGCAAGCAATTGATGTCTACTATCTTTATCTAACTTCTAATGGTTAAGATAAAGATACGATGCATAGCCTCAGTCCTGATATACTTTTTTAGCGTTTAAATTTCGTTACTCTCGTCGGCTAGAACACGGCCTGTACAGTAGTGTTCGTGACGATAGTATCTCAAGCGATATTGCTCTCACTGCCGTTCATAGACATCTTTTCCGAGCCTTAAAACTAAGTAACAATACGTTCTATTCAGTTTATAAGTTAAATATCAGAATAACATAAAAAGACTTTAAAAAATATTGCTACGGTTTTTTTTTTCTTTTTTTTAAATATATTTTTGGGCATTAAAACGACGAGGTCCCTAAGCCTGAGGTATAGTAGCGCGCTTCCAGTGTCGTACATTTCAAGAATTAGTGCTTGGCAAAAAGTACACCCATCGAGGAATAGAAGCCATACCTTGATAGAACTCCGCCGCGAGGAACGAGCCGTACGCCATGTTTGACAAAACCAAACAGAAGATGACGATGTTTATTGGGATTGCGTAATATGCGATGGCTGTACAAGAAAAACGAAGATTGGGTTTCTTCAAACCTAAAGAAAACTGTCTATAACGGAACTTAAAAAAAAGTAACTAGGTTGCCTCACTCTATTGAGCCTATTGCCACTACATAAACTACTCTTCAGAGTAACCACACTTACCCATCTTGTGACTTAAAATTATTTTTTCCAGTTATCTGAACCTTTGTTTCAAATCACAGGAAACGCTTTTCCGTCCTCCACGAATGTTTAAAAGAGTTCGCGACAGAGCAAAGCAATACTACATGAGCCATCTAACATCGAATCTAAAGCTGAGGAAGTCGCACTTTTGAATAACGACGATCGGCAGTTGCGTCTGCTCTGCACAAGCACCAAGATGGCGACGCCCACAACAATAGTGGGAACTAGTGCCACTAAATAAGCTTATTTAGTGGCTCTAGTGGGAACAGAGGGTCAATACTCTAAGGGTAGCTTGTTTAGGGACTCTAATTGAGCCTATTGTCGATACAGGAGAAGTTTTGATCTCTGGATTTCAGGGAAAACTTCTTGCACTTCTTCCCACTTTAGCGGAGCGAACGCAGCAGAGGAGGTCGCCTCCTCTCCAGCGTTAACTCTGCTAAGGTAGAAATTGGTGAGAGGAGCTTCCCTTAACTCTTAACTTTTCACCGACTATAGTAAAGAAATGTTTCTTCTTTTACTAGGTTCAGAAAGAAGGAAAGGGTCGAGGAATAATAAAAGTGACTGGCCCTTGTAAGAACGAACGGATCTAGGTAGCAAGATTCACACTTTTCGACGGTTCTCATAAATCATGCTGCGTGAGTTATAAGCAAAAGGTTAATTCAACTAAACCGGAGCGAAGCAACTCCAGTATTCGATTATAATATGAAACTCTCCTCCAACAAAGATCGTCAAAAGGACTTGAACGGGGCAACATAAACTAGTATTTTAGTGAACATATATGTATATAATTAATATTACTGTACATAAATGTACATTAACCCTCAATCGGAACATAAAACAATTGTTCCACGAATTCTTAAACTTAGTTCAAATATTATATATATAGTGTATTTATTTTAATTAAATGTCCCCAGTCGTGTAAATAAGCCTAAAGAAAAAGGCTCCATATAGTTTGCTTTATTTTATGTGGGAGAGAACCCGAAGTTGCATACTGCGTTGCTGTGAACGATGCTTGCACTGCACGAGCCCGCATGCTCGGCAAATACGCTGAAAATTCGTAACTCCTTCTTGTGCTTTCTGCTACGCTCGCATTTTAAAGTGAAAAGGAGTATAAAGCGTATTCAGAAGACGCCATATTTGGGGATGCTGTTTGGAGCCGATGCTCAGAAGGAGCTCATAATAAAAGGTTGCTAAGAGCGGCAATCTTGATGCTGTGCGATGTGAAAGCTCGCCATCTCTAGAAGCTTGCCATCAGAGCGTGCTCGGCAGTCGCGCACACAGTTATGGCCGCCAGTGAATATTCCTTATAGGAAGTATTCACTGGCGGCCATAGCTGCGTGCGCGACTGCTGAGCGCGTGCTGATGGCAAGCTTCCACAGTTCTTTCGTAACGTGCATTCCGCACCCTCAAGATTGCCGGTGTTAGCAGCCTATTAATGTGGGCTCGTTCTGAGCATGCGCTCTAGACAGCACCCACAAATATGGCTCCCAGTGAATACTCCTTATAGGGGGCCTTTACACGGCGCCATATTTGAGGGCAATGTTTAGAGCACATGCTCAGAGCTCACATTAATAGCCTGCTGATATCTCTGTTGAACGGGCACACTTAACTGCAGTTACGCTAAGCCCCAGCTAGCGTACAATACTCGCGGACAATATTTTATGGTTACGCAGTCAAAGCTATGGGAGCACGTGCGCTTGATCATATTGAGCACCCATCATAGCAGTGCACGCGTGCTCTTCGCCTCTTCTGAAATAGCTATCCAAGAGTATAGTGGGGTAACTGTGGTGCCGCGTAACAGCAGTTAAAGGTGAGTTAACTGCGATTAAGTGTTACCGTGTAACAAGAGTATAAGACCGACAATCTTGATGACGCGGAATGCACGTTGCAAAAGAACACCGGAAGCTCGCCAACAGCATGCGCTCAGCAGTTGCGCAGACATATATGACCGCCAGTGAATTCTTTCTATATGTGAATATAAAAGTAAATGTATATATAGTGTTCTTTCTAGCAGCAGTTACGCACAAATAACGCCTTGGTTTTAACTTCATCAGAGAAGCTTCCAAAACCGGTCCGTGGTAATTTAGTTTACTGCATTTGCTGATTTCAAAGCATATATTACTATAAATGTCTGTAATGTTCAATAAGGAGTCGTGTGGAGCAGATCTGAGTGAGGTATCGCGCTCCATTGTGTTAGAAGCATTTCGAATCTTTACACTTTTGAGAGAGCGATATGAAGCGAATAGATACAAACATTTCTTGCTCGTTTTGGTGACAACAGAAAAAGCGATTTCACATTCGCCGGTGCGGACACCAAATGTTCATGTACCAATGAATTTATTCGCATGTTGTTTTGTGCGTTGTGGTTCATCGACTTTTGACACACAATAAAAGTGCTCTACAGTGGAATCATTTTACGGGATGACGTTTGAGCACTAAGTACTTCGTTTCATAATTCTTTTCTTACGCTTGTTGTTTAAAACGTTGAAGCTAGACTTTATACTCACTTCTTCGGTCCTGTTTAATTTACATTAATTTCGCTCTGTTTTGAAACTTTTGGAATTTGTGACTTGTTAAAAATGCAGTAGTGAATCCGCAAAATAAGTTATTGAGGACTAATATGCAAAAATTCAGTATCTACACTTGTCTTACCTTAATGCGGTTTGCATTGTGTGCACGTTCTACTTATGTGGTATGTCCACTCAAAGTAAACCTGCATCCTTTTTTCTCGCAAATATTTTTTACTTCTTTATGGGTTCCCCTTTATTATAACCCCATTCAAAACTGCAGGTAAACCCCGTTTAAAAATACCTAAATGAGTTTAATTATATATTTTTTTTATTTAGAATTTCTTTAAGAAGAGCTGCTATTTGCAAAATGCATCGGTACATTAATTGCGATGATACTTATTTTCTTCAAAAATGTTCAACCTCATCATGGCCAATGTGAGAACACGAGGTTTGTTTCCCTCACACACTAGTCGGGCCAATCTGGGGATCCAATTCTTCACACAGCAAATGACACCTCTATATGATCACATCATTATTCAGATCTTTCTATATTAATTCAAATATGTATGTTGGGTGTTCGTGCCTATGAGAATATAAAGAAGAAGAACACACGGCAGCATTAACCTATTCCAGCTCGCCTGGCTTCTTTAGATTTAAAAAATGCATTGCTGCAAACTTTAACTTTTAAAATGAGAGAACTTGAGAAACAAATAAAATCACCACTCTATTTATATTACAAAAAACGCAGGCAGCGGGATGATGGATGATAATGGCAGCTGGGCAGTCCAGAAATGCATGAAGAAAATGTAAGTGGCACGTGTGAATATCTGCGGACGAACTTTAGTTAGGAGCTGCAAAACTTTAAAGATTTTATTTTGTAAATTAAAAAAGGAGGGAAAGCTCTCTTGCAGACGTTTATTTCTTAAGTGCTTCGCTTGAGTGCTAAGTAACCAGCTGTGGCGCCCCAGATTGTATATTCTTTCTGCTTCAATTAGTGCTCCCTTGAAAAGCTGCGTTATATATATATTATTTTGCTCGGCAGAGTTTCACCAGAGCTTCAACTTTCCGGCAATGAAACGTGAAGTTGATTCAAACAGCTGCTATTAATTGCGGTTTCCTAGGTGCACTATCAGTCTTTTTTTTATAATGGATTCAAGAGGATTTGGATCACAGCATACTCATTCGATATAATGCAAAAATGCGCCCCGAAAAAAATAATGAAGTATTATGTATCGGGGACAGCGGCTCTTTTAGCAGCAATTTATAATCCGTGCTTTTATTTATTTCCCGAAAGTATTTTGTCGAAAAGTAACATGTCTTTCCACCTAAGACGAAGTCCACTATGAGTGTAGTCTAAGGCATTTTTCAAGAAAACATAGTAGGCGTGAAATAAGAACCGCGAAAGGTAAGCATCTTGTCTACTTATAGTTGCAATTGGCCCTTCTCTGTACGCCTAAAATATGTTTTATTCGTGTACCGACTTCTTGTTTTAAACAAAATTATGTGAGACGATCGTGACTAATACTAGTATTACTTATAGCGCGTTATTTTATATTTTAAGGCATGAGCTTTCATTTCTTTAGGCTGAATGTTTACTACACAGTCTATATTTTATGCGAAATATTCCATCCGTCTTGGTTAGAAGCAATGCACACCGTGACATTTGCAGTGAGCTTTTAGATAGCGAATCATAAAGCAAATATATAATAGACTAATCCTCCCGGAGACTTCTTCCTGCTAATACAAAATCCCTTCCTTTCTTCTCGTGGTGCTTTTTATTTCCCCTCCCCTCTTTCTCTCTTTTTATCTATATTTATCTTTCTCGTTTTCTGAGAACAGTGAGAATATATGTTCACAAAAAACTGGTACAGCACAACACCTTATAGTAACCAATCGGTGAAGTAGCAGTACGGGTGGCTGGTGTGACGCGTCTATGTCTGTAGGTGACAAGGCTCTTTGTTGATAGGCTCCAAATTGTGAGGAAGACAGGTACGTGTTGTTGAGCGGCAGCGTTGTCGAACACACGGACTAGAGAATGGGGCCTTGATAAGAGCCCCGGCTGAAGGAGCAGATATGTAGGAGACCCAGAACGCATCATTCGCCTCTCAAGCCACCGCGGTAACATTATTTGAATTAAAAAAAAATGTTTGTGTTTTATAAATCTATATAACAATACGTTTAAACATGTTTTCATCAAATATGACCGGGACAAAGGTAAATAAGTGAACACTAATTGGGAAATATATGTTCTCCGCAAAGGCATTCAAACGTAGGACATAAAAATCCTCTTAAATAATATAGGTGGCCCTAGTTTCTTTAAACGAACACAAGACTTGCAAGGCGCTTTAATAATGCCCGCTTCCTTTATAAATGGAATGTGAGGGCATGAACGAGCTGTTGAATATTAAGCGTGACGAAAAACCCGAGACTGTGGGTAAAACGGCACATACACTAAACGACATTTTAATGTATGTGTCGTTTTTACCCACAGCCTCTGAGTTTTTGTCATGTGGCTCCTCTTTCTCCAGCTTTGTGCAGTTTATAAATTCGGATTTTTACGCGTAAATAATATTTGTGCTGACACCCGTTATGTACACAGATATTTGGATAACTATTAGTAAAAAATCTTTCGCAACGTGCTGAATTCAAGGGGATCAATTATTACCCAAGATATTTGCACCGTTGTAAAGTCCTCTTAGCGCTACCTTCGAGGGCACAAATGCACGGTTGAGCATCTTAAGGAACTTTTATTAGATCTCGTATTCTAGGTTTGTGCGTTTTGCAAAATACATTTTAAACGGAAGTGACTAGACGTGTATTGTTCCTGCGCTTAAGTATGGCGAACACTTTTGTTTCCTTTCAACTACTTTAGTCTACTTTTGTCGCTAAATTTATCAGAAAACCTTTCGGTTCAATTTATATCATCTGACTTCGCCGTGTTGTGATGCCTTAGTAAAATTGTTTTTTTTTTTAACATTTTAGGTTTGAAAAATAGCACACAGAAAGTTCTTGAAGCTCCTTGGCCACAAACTAATGTGTGCTATATGACGATGAGCATGACAATGCTGTAATGGCGGAGGCGAGCTGGTGTAGATTTACCGTTTTCTTGAACCACCTCAGACTGAGTGGAGAACTAGATGAACCAAAAGTGGAAGGGACAGGAACAGAAAGACAGAAAGAAAGGGGATCGAACCCAATGATCCTGGGTTCAATCCCCTCACTTGCTCCTTCCGATCTGGACGAGCATCGTACCGGCTTGCGGTAGCACATCACTACCCCGTGATGCACCTTAAAGACACCAGGCTAACAGCAGACAAGAACGCGTTACTAAACGAAGTAACTAAGTGCTGTTACTCTTTACTCGCTATAAGCAACTAAGTAGTAGTTACTTTGATTCAAAAAGAACAAAAGGAACCTCATAAATGGGTTGCTTTCTCGTTACTCTGGATTTGTCGTTTTTCTAGCGTAACCATTAATTTGTTTTTTTGTTAATAATGTCTCACTTGTAAAAACCATTTATGGGTATACTGATAGTGGTCATAAACGTGGCTATACTGCCATACTTTGAGCACATCTTTCATTGTCCCTCTGGCGCTTTCTTTGCCTTGAAAGTTGCAGGCGCGAGCTGGGGTATCGGGAAACTCGTGTTGAACCACGTTGAACGCATTCTCCTTTAGAGGTAACTAGCCTAAATGCCGCAACTGGTTACTCAATCAAAAAGTAACGAAAGTACGTTACTTGCTTCTTTTTAGTGCGCAGCTCTTAGGCACCCGTTTCAGCGTAAAGCAGCGTCGCCGTCGGCGGAACTTCGCTAAATTTAGCGGTAAAACTGAGGTCACGTGACCTCAACACCAATTTAGTTTCCCCGCTAAATTTAGCCGGAAACTGGATTGGGGTTGAAGTCACGTGGCGTCAATTTCCCCCGAAATCTAGCGGAGAAACCGAATTTGCTTATGGGTGACGTGACACGAATTCATGTGACGTCATTTTCACCCTAAATCAAGTGGGGAAACTGAACTGGTGTTAGGGTCACGTGGCATCAATTTTCCAGCTAAATTTAGCGGGGAAACTGTGGGAGGAGGGAAGGGTATGAAGGAAGAGTAGGGAAGGAGACGGAGGAGGATGAGGAGGTGGAGGGAGAACACGAAGGGGGAAAGGAGGAGGGGAGAAGGAGGAGAGGAAGAGGGGGAGGAAAAGGAGGAGAGAGGAGGAGGGGAGGGGGAGAGGAGGAATAAGAGGACCTCCCCTCCGTACCCTCCCCTCCTCCTCCTCAAGACCTCCGCTCTTATTTCACATTACGGAGATTTGTGAGCGTCTTACATTTTTTAGTAACTAAGTTGGTACTTTGTTACAGAGAAAAGTAACTAGTTACAACTGCGCGTTACTTGTAACTCGTTACGTTCAAGTCTTATTAAGAGTTGTCCTGCACTGGCAAAAAATCTCATCGAGAGCTAAGTACCATACACCTATTTGGGCTAATATTCCCGCAATCTAAAATATTCACATAAAACCATTATTATGCGAAAGTGATAGATCGTTTCGTGTTCATTTGGCGAAGAACTGAGAGGACGACGCTGAAAACGCTGCTTTTGATCTGAAAACCCAGATCAAAAGCCTTTGCGGCTGTGGGAAAGTTGCACCAAGCTGCCTGTATGGCAGCCATTTGGACTCATGAAATGAGCAATTTCTTCCTGACTTCTCCATTCTTGCTGTGCCGATCCAAATTCGCTGTTGATGGGTAACTTTATAGAGCCTCTTTTTCATACAGGGAGTTTGCTATCCATGCACAGGCGAAACACGCGCACATCTTCGTACCACCACCATATGCAGTATCGGTGCATGGAAGCATTGAAAAATAATTTTGCTGTTTTGAAGTATGCAAGAAGAACAATATAATTATGAGAGACCCGTGAAGATGGATATGATAATAATAATATTAATAAGGTGAGTGCCAAGAACGCTTATATTGATGAGAAACGCCATCAGTACGATGATGCTCCACGGTGCTTTTGCTGCGACTGGATTAGAACAACCTCCTCAAAGCTTCGATGATTTCAAGGGGCCGAAATGGCGATTGCCATAGCAACAAGGCCGATTAACCAATCACCTTGCGGAGTTTTTGGCCGTCTGCATGTCAGCATTTCTTTGAGTTTGGCTAGAAGGCAGGGAAGGCAATAGCGCTACTTTCCAAGGATCCATTGACTTTATCTGCGGCATGCATCGCGTCAGCACGTGCTCTGCCGTGTTACGCCAAACATAGCGCGCGCTATACTTTGTGTCACGCCCCATAGGCGCAAGCGAAGCAGAGGTTACGAGAGCAAGCGCCACAGATTGAATCGATAGACCCTTTCCGAAGTTCAGTCGGGCCACTTAACTATCATCATCTAATTGGATATAATCTGGAGATGTTAAAGGCGGCCTTCGATGGCTCGTGAAGCCAGAATTTCAAAACGGTCACCGATGCGGAGCCTGAAAGTTCCAGACGTTAGTTTGCTAGTTGTTCAATGTCACCGTGGCGACTGTTATAAGCTTTTATCTGCTACGCTTTTGAGGGTGTCATATAAATCCTTAGAAGTTTGAGTCTCGACACGCCCCGAGCAGTTCATGACGATAATATGTAAATAAATTTATCAAGAGTTTTACTCAACTAAACACATCGATCATAGCAATGGTTTCTTGGCACCACCAAAACTGATACAAACAGAGAAATCACTGCACAGCGAAGAAGACTAAAGCTGGTTTCACATGCAGCGATTCCGCGGCCGAAATCGCTGCCGCTAGTGGCGCGGCGGCACCGATCGTGAGGTTTCAATTCACATGAGCGTTTCCTGTCGTTGCGATCAACGTTACTGGAGCAAGCTTGCTCCAGTAACTTTGGTTGCGATCACGGTTGCGATGATCAATGTTGCTTGCAGCAAGCAGATGCGCACAGTCGGCTAGGGAGGTTTTTAACAACAATTTGAATGCCTTAGTTTTCAGTTTTACCTTTAATTTCACCTTAATGAAAGAAAAAAAAAACGTTTTGAATTACTAAATGAACCTTGGTATTATTGGTTCTGTTTTTTTTTTTTGGCTTTTTTTTTTTCAAATTTCGTTGTCGGGGAGGATGAAACCTCGGATCATCCTCGGAAGCGTCACGGGCAGCGCCTTCCTCGGATATAAAGACTCCAACTGATACGACCGACCCGAACCTCCTGAACCCAAACCTCCCGTAGTAGTGCAGTGGTTTCACACCGGTCTTGTCGATCACTGCTTCGGTCAGCTCTTCCCTGAGTTTTTGTTTGGTCCCATTGTTCCTAAATTCTTCGAGCTGTGCGTCCCAAAGAACCCGACGCTTCGACACTTGACTGACAAGCAGTTCATTGAACTGGGCGCGATATATTTTGTCTTACTTGGTGTGACGATCTGTTTTGCAAAAGACACGCCAATGTCGCTCAGTTCTTGTTTTCTTCTTTTGTTTTTCTCACTAGCAATCGCACAACCCGTTTCCGATTAAAGTCTCTTGCGCTCGCTACAGTTGGTACTCAGGCGAGGAAAGTAAAAAAGAGCCGCGTGATTCATTGAGAAAACAAATCCCGAGGCAGGGAACAGAAATCGCCCTCCCCATAATTTACTGAACAGTTTCGACGCGACTGCTGAAGCAAGGACGCTCGACCCGCCAGAAAGAAGAAACCGCAAACCAGTCGCTTTCGTACTTTCTCTGCTTGTCGTCTGCTTCAAGAACGTGGAAACGCCGCCGTCCTATGCGCCAGCTTTTCCGCAATGTTTCTTCTCCTGTCACGTGATTTCCCGCCGCGCTGTGAGTGGCCAGCGCGGAAGCTGCCACTCTACCGCGACAAAAAATTTCTAACCTTGTGGAACCGTGCCGCTCAGCCGCTGCGGCTGTCCAGAGAGCCGCGAGGGCAGAAATCGCGCCGCTCTAGGGCCAAAATCGCTGCATTTGAAATCCGCTTAAGAGGTACTTAAGAGGTACTAGGCAGTCACCAAACGGGTCTCGAAGCATCTCATCACGGAGAAAAGCAAGTCGATTGGAACATCTGACTCTGAGCAGTGTTTGCCGTCCGTGTACGACAATGTGAAACTACTCTTCATCGTTTGCGCGAAAGCCTCCACCAAACGGCGAACTTCACAGCGTGTTCCCACTGCGCGAGAACGATCTCCCGAAGGTGTTTGGTGCACTCTTTTTTGTGCACGCCGTCACTACGGAATACAACAGTTCCCCTTCGAAAACACAATCGCACGAGCTGCGCGCATTGCAATCAAAGGTACGGAAGCGTGGGTGTTGCACCGTGCTAAGCTTTGTTTGTAAAAGAAAGCGCCAAAAGAGCCCTTCTACGCCTTCTGAAGCGAAGCACTCAAGTCCGCGCCTCTCACATAGCTTGCATGCGACTGGAGTGTAAACGTATATATAATCGTCGCCATTGTCCATTCACCGAAGACGTTGTCTCCGAGCGTATATTCAATCACGAATGCAAAGCATCAACGATTGTACGCTGCAAACGAATAAAGAATCCCGTGTTCCCTCGACAAACGCGACATTCTTCGAGAAGACGCCAACTTTAGGAGGCCCTGTGCAACCACCTTGGAATTTCTCGATGGCGGCGTCGACGTCGACCGAAACGCCTTTTTTTCCTGTGTGAATGCTCTTTTATAAATTATACACCAACACGCGGCCCTGACTTCACACCGCCGCGGTGGTGCTGCTACACGGAGCGCAAGTTCGTCTGCTTTTTGTACAGGGGTTGCATTGATGTCACAACGCCGAGCTCTTATTGGCTGATTGAAAAAAAGAAATAGTGGGTAGATTTCAAGGCATGTAGCAGTGAGGTCTGCCCACTATACTTTCAATCAAAGCCAATCAGATCTCGGCGTCGTTCTGACGTCGCCACGACTCCTGAGCAAGAAGCAGACGACCGGCTCTCTGCATTGTAAGGGCGCATGCGCAGACGCTTCACTTCACGCGGATCCGGTTCCTGCGCACGCGCAGGGCCCACACCCGTACTGCGCGTTCGCCCGCTCCTCGAGAGGGTTTGTTTGGAAACAGCGCGTTAGAATATTGCTTAGACTTTTCTCGCCCTTATGGTTCCTTATGATAAAACGCAGTACGAAGGCCCATTCACAAAGGGGCGTGTGCTTGCGTTTTCTTACGTCAAGGCCAGTTCACATGGTGCATTAGCTTACTTCGCGTTATGTTATGGCAGCTTACGTCCGCTTACGTCGAAAGTCACTGGGACATGTGTTCCTTGTCAGGTGTAGCAACCAAGTTAAGAGGTAGCGTTGCACGCGATATTCGAGACGCGGATGTTTCAATGACTCATCAAGGAATCTAAGAAAACCTAGGCAAACGTTCCTGTGTGAATGGGCCTTTAAGTCACCGAAGCATCTGTCTGTACCTCGAATGTTCAGTGCAAGGCTACTCCTTTAACTGGTTGCCACGTTTCATATGACGGACTAGTGTTCATGCGACTCTTGGCATGAACAAACGTAAGCTTACGTAACATCACGCAACGTGAGAAAACGGAGCTGTGTAAGCCGACTTTCAATGACTTGCCTCTGACGTCATTGCATCATTCTGGTTGTCAATTCTACTCGTTCATGCGGACACGGAAAAATATGATGGTGCAAACATTTTGCTGCAGAAGGTACACGCTTAGCAATAAGACCACCAAAATGGCCGCTGCAGAGAGCGTTGGGAGAGGAAATGATCACGTGTGCGACAAAACTCTGCTCCCGCAGGCATTCCTAGGTTCGCAGCGGAAATCCCGATCGTGGGTTTTGTTCGTTCGTTGGAACGCGTTTGATAGTTGTTATCCCACGGAAGCAAACTACCCTTCCAGGTGTTTTCTCTTCCCTTTCTCGAAGTTTGAGTTCTCATTCGTAAGGAATCGCTGGAGTTTCGAAAAACAAAAGAGTTAGGAGAGTCATTACTAGGATTACCAGGCGTCGCCGGCGATCGGCGTTCGGACGCCTCACCCTGACGTACCTACTCCCTTTGCGCGATGAGCAGACGAAATTTTGCTGGCTCTAATTGGCGCGACCAAGCGGGTAGTGACAAAGGCAGCTAGCTTTTCCACCTACCCATTATCCTTCTAGTCGGAGCTCGGCGCTCTGATGCCACCGCATCCTATGTGCAAGAAGCAGACGAACTTGCGTGCCGTATAGGCTCGTGCCGTTGGGCTGAGTCGTCGTCGTTGGCCGAGGGGACGCCATTACAAGTAGGGATGTCGCGAACCACCCTAGGTTCGATTTCGAAAGGTTTCGATATTTGCGAAGCGAACTGAGGTTCGATTTCGAAAAATTTAGATATTTTCGTACCGACCGAGGTTCGATTTCGAAAAATTCGCAACTTTTGTCCACAGCGGAGTTTCGAATTCGAAAATTTCGAAGCTTTCACGGTTTCTAAAATTTCGAATTCGAATATTTCGAATATTTTTTTACTTCAGGTTCGATAAATTCGAAGATTTCGAAATTCTTTGTAAAAAAAAAATTCGAAAACTTCGAACGCTTCGAATTTTTATAGACATAAAGTTCGAACAATCGAAGATTTCGAATTTCTTTTGGCATAAAGTTCGAAAAGTTCGAAAATTTTCGATTCTCTTTTAACGCTAAATTCAAAAAAAAAAACCTTCGAAGATTTTGCATTTTTTTTTAATCCAAGTTTTCAAAGTTTCAAGTCCGATTTTCAAGTTTTTCTACAGTTTCAGTTTCAAATAACGTTTTCACGACTCACTGGTTTTCACAAAATCAAGTTTAGAAAAGTTAGGGTGTGATATCTAGATTCTGCGAAGTTGGTCAGGCAATTAAATGAGACACGAGTGTCCCGGACGTGCTAGAATATTTGCCAGTGCAGAATTGTGACCGCCAGCCCCGGGGGGGGGGGGGGGGGGGGGGGTTAACCTGCATCACGCAGTACTGATTGCACGAACACACTGTTTTACGAGACTCATCCAGTTCGAAACGGCCAGGGGCGAGCAGGAGGTTAAGGCTCAGAAAAACCTTGAAGCGACCTGGCAAACTAGCTCGCCACCCCTTGCACGCTGGTAGTAATCCGATCCGGTGAAGTTTATAATTGTCCTGGAGGTTTATTTTCTGGGACGGAGGAATCGCCTCGCAAAAAGCACAAAAGCTGACACAACTCGAGGTCGAGGAGCGTTCTACCATACAAGTGGCGTCGGAAGAGGAAAAACGGGGGGAAAGAGGGTAGCGGGGGGAGGGGAAGGGGGGGGGCTTCAGCCTCTTTTTCCCTCTTGCAGGTATTTCGGACTGTTAAAGAAAACAATACGGGGAAAGAGGGCGTGGTCGAGCTTATTTTAATCTGAAATTATTTATGCATATGTATAGCTACTGTCGCTTTTCACTGCATAAAAGGTTGCGTAGATGGTCACTGTTAGAAACTCGTTGTCAGAAGGCACTGCTCGTCACATGCTTAGTGGTTCGGAAGTTCAAAGCTATGTCTTTTCGACCTAAACACCTGTGCCGATAGTAACAAAAAAAAAAAAAAGAATAAATGCGGGAATAAAAAGCAGGAGAAAAAAAAACTATCAAGAATTCGTCGGAAGTGTTCTATTCTTGCATATTCAGAGGTTCAGAACTTCGAAACAAGTTTCTTTTATTAAAATGTGTACAGGCTAGAAGAAACACGTCCCAGGAACGTGAAGCGAAAAAAAAAAAAACACGTTTTCTTTTAATGACGTGCTGAACTTGAACACTACTAGAAATCTTCTGCAATGAGTTAATTTATTCCTTAACGTGAAAAAACAATAAATATATTATTTTGTATTCTGCAGATGGCAATGATATGTACTGTCTGTGGTGTTAATTTAAATGCGATACCTCAAACAACTTAGACGAAAATAAATATCAAGTTTAGGTCATAATTGCATGCAGATACATGTTTGGACATTTCTTCGAAACTCACGTTGAATAACAATAATCACATCTTAAGACGGCACTTACCTAGGCTATACATAGATCATTCTTAAAAAAGTATAACAAACCTACCATAAATAGCTCCGGCTGCAGCGTGCTTCAAATCTGGCACAAACGATAATCGTCAAAAACCCGTCGTCCGTCCTCGCCCCTTCGGGGATTTATTTCTTTAAACCTAGGCATGCCAGAACATTGAAATAAATGACATTGTCTTTCGTAAGAAACGCAGCACCGCGTGTAAAAGTTCGAGAAAAAAAAATTACGAATGTACCCCACTACTTGAAATCAAATGAAACCGTCCGCCGGTCTTTCGAAGTTCGACGAACGTCGAACTTTTACCCTAAAAGTTCGAAGGTCGTCGAACTTCTGACTTTTCAGATATCGAAAGTTCGAAACTTTTCGAATTTTCTTGATAAATAAGTTTGAAAGTTCGAAATTAATCGAATTTTTTGGTCAGTCAAGTTCGAAAGTTCGACAAGCATCGAACTTTGCAGCGCAATAAGTTCGAAAGTTCGAAAAAGATCGAATTTTTTAGCGTAATAAGTTCGACGGTTCGAAAAGCGTCGAACTTCTTAGCTTAACAAGTTCGAAAATTCGACCTCCGTCGAATTTTACGATATAGACAATTCGAAAAATCGAAATCTTTCGAACCTTTCGAACCGCTTGATTCGATCATCGAAACTTCGATTCGAAAAAAGCTCGCGGCATCCCTAATTACAAGCAGTAATGTTTTGGAGTCAAGCAACACGATTGCTGGCGCTAGGCTTTTTAAATGTCTGTTGTACTTGGATTACCTCAACCTTTGAATCCTCTGACGACCAGCTCTAGAATAAAGCGCATAAAAAAGGGAACATTCAGCGAGATTTTTTTTCTTCTGCATTTAGTTCTTTTTTGTGTTGCTCGTTTGGCAGATTGCGCTTGGGTTGGCGCTCCGCTTGAAAGCGGGCACCTATTTTTAGGTTCCCGCTGCCGCCGAAAGTGAAGACGCTGGGCGGGTTGTTCTCGAGCCTGTATGGCTTCTGACAGTGGCACATACGTCTTGCATCTCAGCGAACAACGTCCCCTGGGATTGGCGAGTACCTTGTGAGTTTTACTTTCCCGACAGCTCTTGCTCTTCAATGCTGCCAGTTCGCTCACAGCGGAAGTGAAGACGCAGATTTTCGCTTTCTTTTCATCAGAGCTGTGTATAAGAGCTGCTTAGATTCCCGCACGCTTGCTACTTGTCATCATTGCCTTATAAACAATGATGTATTCGCAAAGTCGGTTTAGCATCTACTACAGGTAGCTTAAAATGTTTCCCACTGACGGGATTCTTACGTAAATAAGTGACACCCAATGAGCAACGGCAATAACATTCCGACATAATATGTTAAGTGATTGTGGCTGTATAAATTGCCGAGTAATGCGTGATCGCAGCATCAGCATACTAAAAGGACATGTTTTATAGTATGGTTGTGTATCACAAGGTCGCCTGCGCCTTGATATGTAATGGAAAAAGGCAAGCATGTGTGCAACCTGCCTAAATTATTTTTGTACAAGAATTTCAATTGATAAATACATTGACAATAAGAATAACGATAAAAATCCCTGGAAAAGGGGAACAATGGTGCAAAAGGACAAACAAAAATCGCCAAACAAAGCTCTGCGGATGTCTAACTCCTGGTGCGCGACTGAAAAAATCTGCCTAGTCTTTTTATCGAACCAGGGACCTCTCCACTTCCAGTGAAGCGCGCTCTACCAAATGAGCTAACCAGGAGTTAGACATCCGCAGAGCAAACGCATTTTAATAGCTGCCACCAGTTTAACGCCAACAAGGATCAACGGCTTAAATTTTTAAGTTATGATGATACTTCAATTAATGCAGAGGTACAAGCGAGTTGAGAAAGAATAACGATAATAATTCCTGCAGAAGGTAAACAAGGGGGACACTGGAAGAACAGAAATCTCCAAACACAGCAAGGTGACTAGTGCGCGACTGAAAAAAAAAAAAGTCTGGTCCTGGTATTGAACAAATTTACCCATAATGCACCGCGCGGTTACGCCGACGGCGACGCCGACGCCGACGCCGCTCAAGCCGGAAGCGGGCGCCTAAGAGCTGCGCTCTAAAAGGACCTCTTCATTTCCCGTGGACCGCTCTACCCAATGAGCTCACCAGGAGTTAGACGTCAGTAGAGAAAACGAGTTTGAACACCTGCTACACGTCTAACACCAAAAGGGTGAACGGCTTGCATTTAAAAGAAAACAACAAATTAGTCGTTAGTTGTTCATACAGCAGGAGTTTAGTCTGCCAGAACATGGCGACATTGTTACCCACTGTAGATAAGCAGTTTAGCCAGTGCGGTACAACCGCTAGCCTAGGGTCTTTAACGTGCACCATGAAGTAGTGATACACGACCACTCGCCGGTACGATGCTCATTCAGATCGAAACGGGCAGGGGTAGGCATTGAACCCAGGATCCCTGGGTTCTGCAGCGCGGGTTTTCGCTCCACGTGTTCCGAGCTGGTGTGCGCTAGCCCATTCGGCCACCGATCCCTCCCTTGCATTTTAAGGTTGTGGCGGTCCATCGGCCTACCAAGCCGCAGATAAAAGACGAAGACGTTACTCGTTGATACGAGCCCGGCGGCACGAGAAAATAAACAGAACGTTTTCACCTAAGCTCGGAGCCGGTCGCATCATCTATTTCGTCCACAACATCGAACGCGCTACAAAATGGTGACCTGAACGTGATGATCGGCTCCGAGCACCTGCCACCCAGGGGAACGTTCTCCGCGGCACGGGACACGGCAACGGCTTGGGATTTCTACGGTTATGCAAGAGCACGTCTCCCTCGGATCCCCGCATCCGGATCCTCCAACACTGCCTCTGCCCCGTCGCGTCTGCCGCCGCCATCTCCCAACAACGGGCTGCGACCACCTCGCTCACCCTGCCGGCTCGGCAAGTCAACATTCTTTGGCTTTTTCCACCACCGCCACATTCGCTGGTGTCGCCCTGGCAGTTTTGCTCATCTGTGTGGTGTGGTGCTGGCCTGGCACGGTCGCGTGCTGCCACACCATGTGGGGCGTGCCGCACCGCGCCACGCTGGGCGGACCACAGTGTTTTTGTCAAGACACTTCGCTAACCGACCAGGGCTTCCTTATCGATGGTTAGGCATTGTTCTTCGCTCGGTGCGTCACCTCCGGGGATTACGCTGTATTGGTCCTACAGCTGACCGCCATGTCCCCTGGAGCCCGAGCTGCGATCGAGCCTACTTCACATTGGATCCACAGCACGAACGGATCGTTATGCCCTCTCTCTGCTGCATCATTGCTCTAATAGGCCTGACTTCAGCGTCAACTCCCTGCATGGTTTGCGCAAGATGTCTTCTGCACCCCTCTCTGCCACGTCGTTCGGGTCGTATATCAAACGCCAACGGAAACAGTCCAACTCACTTGCTGAAGCCGCAACAATTCAACCCCTCCGTCTCCTACAGGCTGCATACCTGCATGCGACGGCTCTAGAGGGGGAGCTCTGTGGCGGTCCATCGGCCTACCAAGCCGCAGATAAAAGACGAAGACGTTAATCGTCGATACGTGCCCGGCGGCACGAGAAAATAAAAAGAACGTTTTCACCTAAGCTCGGAGTCGGTCGCATCATCTATACCGTCCTCAACATCGAACGCGCTACAAGGTTATCATTAGAGCCCTGCATATTCGCAGTAAACTAGCGGACGAGGACAAAAATGAATCAAATTTTGCGGATCGGATGTGGATGCCAGGGGTTGCGGATGCATATCGGACGTGAATATCCGCGGATCCGGATCTACATTTTTGCCGAGGCTGCCCATAAACCTGTACGACCACACAGTGTAGCGTGAATACGTGAGTGATACTATTAAGTGCATCATCGAATAATTTGCGGGACCAAATTACTCTTAAATAAAAGATGCCAATCAAGGACTAAAATGATCTTTACGTCAAAAGTTTTATTCTCGCCGAAGATCGATTTTGTGATCGTTCTATCTCGCCAAAACTGCTGTCCCTAGAAACAGTAAGAAATGCAGAACCATCAGACGTCCCGGCAAAGCGTGTTCTTGTTTAGCAGAGAAAAAGCAAAAATGTTCTTCGGTCAAAGAAAACGCAAAATGTACAAGCCACAAGAAAGCAGAAGCTTGCAAGTGGCTTCTTCGGCTACAAATGGATCGAGGAGACCGGATTCGATCCTTGAAGTGGCGGAACTTGCGCCAGCATGAGTTTTTGCACCTTATTCTTGTAGCGCAGTTCGTGCATGCCATCCCAGCATTAGTGCATCAACGGAGAAAGACTACTCATTAGCGGGTATTAATTTAAGAGAGGCTAAGCAGTCTGAATCCGTCCATGATGACGATATTCTGCTTCTTCTAACAGCATCATCAACAAGCGAAACATTGCGTGTGTGTGCGTTTTCGTTTCCTCAACTGTTGGCCCGCAATGTTTTAAATGTAATAATTGTTCCGAGCGTGCAGTTGAGGGTTTGCGTTTAAAACTGAAACCGATAGGAGGTTTTACCAGTATTGAATAGTGTAATATTTTCCCATTGGTGTACTCGCGCTTTGCCGCATGTGTAATACACGAGTTCTTTGCTTCGGTGAGTGCATTTCCTCTCTTACTTTTTTAATTGTTTGCCTAAATAAAATAACAGAATGTCACTCTTTCCTTTGTTAATCTTCATGTTTATGAAATATGCGTCTGCTTGACGCGCCTGCTTGTCGCATATTTTTTTCAATTTTTCCTTTTACAAAGCAAAAAGGGAAAAAAATATGAAATTTCCTTCCTTTTGACTTTATTTTCTGGGCAGGATGTCAGTGTCATGGACTCCCAAGACGATTTTATAACTGCGACCATATTTTCAGCAATGCAAAGTGTCTCTGGAAGAATGAACGCTTATTTTATAAATATGATACTACAGAATACGGACAAAATGACTTTCATCGTATTCTGACATGAAAAGTTCGTTGTACAAAGGTGAGCAGACAGCTTTTGGGGTATCATCCAGATGCTTTGTTTTTTATTTTGTGTTTTATTTGAATATACCCATGATTTTATAATGTAAAATAAATGTGCTAATTGAGGGTGGAATGCGGTTTCGAATATTGTGGATGCGGTTCGAGTGCGGATACAAAGTCTGCGGATGCAAATTGAATATGGGTGATCAAACTGTTGTCCGCGCAGGGCTCAAGTTATGATTACAATGCAATTAATGCAAGGGTGCAAGTGATCTAAAAAAGAAGAACAATAATAATCCGTGGAGAGGAGGAACAAGTCGGACAAAGGACGAATACCAATCTTCAAACACACCTAGGTGACTGGCTCGCGACTAAAAAAAGCTGCCTGGTTTGGAAATCAAACAAGGGACCTTTCAATTTCTAGTGGAGCGGCCTGTCAACTGAGCCAACCAGCAGTTAGACATCAGTAGAGCAGAGGGACTTTAATAGCTGCCACCAGCTTAGCACCAACAAGAATGAACGGCTTGCATTTTAAGGTTATGATGATAACGCAGATAATGCAAAGGTACCAGCGAGCTGGAAAACAATGGCGATAATAATCCCTCGAGAAGAGCAACAAGTGGGACAAAGACCAAACACAAATCTCCAAACAGAGCAAGTTGACTGGTGCGCGACTGAAAAAACTCCACCAGGCCCTGGTATCAAACCAGTAGCTTCTCCATTTCCAGTGGAGCACGCTCTACAAACTGAGCTAACCAGAACCAGAACTGAGCTAACCAGTCTAACACCAACAAGGGTGAACTGCTTGCATTTTTATGTTATGATGGTAATGCCAGTAATTCAAAGATGCAAGCAAATATAATAATTCCTGCAGAATGGGAACAACAGGTACAAAGGAGAAACGCAAATCTCCAAACACAGCTAGGTGACTGGTGCGCGAGCAAAAACATTCGCACGGTTCAGGTATCGAACAAGGGACCTCTCAATTTCCACTGGAGCGAACTGAGCAAACCAGGAGGTAGACATCAGTAGAGCAAACTGTTTTTAACAGCTGCCACCAGTCGAACACCAACAATGATGGACGGCTTGCATTTTAAGGTTAAGATGATAATGCAATTAATGCGAAAACTGAAGTGAGCCGGAAAATATTGATTATGATAATCCCTGAAAAGGGGGAACAGAGGGGACAAAGGACAAACTCGTCTTCAAACACAACTAGGTGACTGTTGCGCGACTGAAAAAATCCCCCTGGTCCTGGTATCGAACCAGGGACTCTACTGACGTCTAGCTCCTGGTTAGCTCAGTTAGTAGAGCGCTTCACTGAAAATGGAGAAGTTCCTGGTTAGGTATAAGGACCAGGCGGACTTTCTCAGTCGCGCACCAGTAGCCTAGCTGTGTTTAAAGATTTGTGTTTTTCCTCTGTACCCTTTGTTCTCCTTCACCAGGGATTATTACCGTTATTAATTTCCAGTTGGCTTGCACCTTTGCATTAAATGCATTATCATCATTGACCATGGGGTCAGTTTAGTCAAAACCTCGCTACAAGACTGACAAGGAAACTCCGCGTATTTACAAGAAAAGACATTAGAATAACAGGACTAAGTAGACCAAGGTAATATTAGAAAAATAACAAATTGCTTTGACCTGAATATGAGATGTCATAGTGTGAGATAAAAAGTATAAACGTAAAATACCACAACCTTGTCGCCACAAAAAAAAAAAAAAATTCAATGGATAATTTTAAGAACAAATGCGCTGGCGTAGAACTTTTTATAAAGAGAAATTGGGAGTTCCAATACGGTAAAACTTTCCAGATACAACAAAGGGAGAGACACAAGCCCGTCCTAAACAGTGTTATTGAAGACTAGGTGATTTTCTGTGTCACCTTTGAGTGGTATCACTGCGTTACAATGGGGATTGGCGAAACGTGATGTTAGAAAATTGGAACTAAAAAAAAATATTAACCTCTCTCGTAGCAGGTTTATTTCTGATATAACCGACTGGCAGTATGTTGCGTGTTTACACTCTTGCCTTGCCCTAGCGCTTCTTTTACTTGTTTGCTTTGCCCACGCGGTGCTTCCAATCCCACCTCTACAGTGGAAGCCGTTCTAAGTTTTTATAATGCAACACCACAACATAAAATGCTGCGGAGCACGTGCAGCTGTAGTGTGGTCATTTGTGTACCAGAGCTTCTTTTTATCATAGAAGGTAAAACAAATATATTTACATCGAATTGGATGCGGGTAAACTACACACGGAGGACCGCACACGTATTAAGAAAGCCAGTTTTATATATTCAAAGCAAACCTACACGGCGGCTCTAAGGTTACCTCTGCCTGATTCTGTGCTTGAAGTAATGACTTATCGAAAATTCAAAACCGGAGAATTTACGCCCAACAGTTTCCGAGTCGCCCGTTACATCGAAGCTCTGAGACTTCACTGCGAGGCGGGCCTGTCTCCTGCTGCACAGGCTGACAGAATAGCTGTTTGCACTTTTCTGGTGAGCACATAGCTTGTCAATCGTGTCGATCAACAGAGTTCACCTAGCAAAATACAATGCCCGAAGAGGTGGTTTGAGCCGAAAAGGCCACTCGCGCAGGGAACATGAACAGAACGTTTTGCCTGCTCATTGATCATGCTCAGATCGCGTTTTCAAGACAGACCGTCCTTTGCTCTCATAATTCGTCAAGGGCTTTGTGTAAATCACTTTGTTCGGCCCACTGCGAGCTATGCCAACACTACCTAGAATAATCAACGCCTGTGCACAAGAAGGTTTGACGTCATACCAGTGAGATCGAGAGAAGACGCAGATTGAATACGGGTGTTGGGTCAGTGCTCGGCTGGGCATTGTGTCCAATCAACGCGTCGAAGAACGCTGGGTGTCGGGCTCGAGTCCAATTGCTGAGTTGGAGCCATCCCACTGTGACGACCTTCCACGGAGGAAGAGTGGGGCGTTAGGAGGACGTCATTGTTCTAGATGATGCTGGCTAAGCGCGAATGTAAACGTACCGGTATTTATTTTGTGATACGCTGTTAACAGAGCTATGCGTCTACGTGCCGAAAGACGGCCCAGAAAGTCAATCAGCGACCTAAAGACTTACTTTCACCCGAAAATGACGTCGGTGCTGGGACATTGGGCATGGCATTTTATGACTACGCAATTCTTTGCTTTAGGCTTCACTGCAGACGGCACCTTCAAGTAAAAACGTGCAACTCTACTTGTCATTTGCTATGTTCCCTTCGTTTATCGCAACGATCAGCGCAACGAGTTAGAGCTCAACAAAAATATAGAAGCACTGATCTTTTTTTTTTTTACAGGATTAAAGAATTTCATCAAATACACTTTTCTAACTAATTTAGCACTGAACGTGTTGAGACAGTTCATCAAGTTTCCAAGGTAGGGAGCATACGTTTATTTGCTTGTCAGGAAAATGATCTCTGTAAGATGCTTTGTGCTCCAGCTGTTGATTGTTGATCGGTCGCACCTTCCTTCTTGATATAAACACATATAACAATCAGAACCGCGTTATCCTCAATACAACAAAAAAGGCATTGTTTTTTAACTTGATCTTGATAGTTATATTACTCTGTATAGAGTTCAAAGGATGGCGCAGGTATCGGTGTAATTTAGTTCGTGCATCGTACCCCAGCAGCATTATTCGACCACCGCATTTTAACACTTTGAACGTAGACAAACTTAAAAGTGAACATTTTCAAATTTGTCTATGTGAGTACTCGTTGCACCTACCCGCACACTGGTTAAAAGCTCACGTCACAGTCCTCGGGACTCGATAATCCTAGTCTCAATTCACGCTCTGGCCCATTGTAATAAGGGCGAGCACTGCACCGTCGTGCGTTCGTGTACTCGCTTATCCGAGATCCGTATTGAAGACTACTGACGCCTAACTCCTGCCTAGCTCAGTTGGTAAAGCGCTCCACTGGGAATGAAGAGGTCCCGGGTTCGATACCCGGACCAGGCGGGTTTTTTCAGTCGCGCACCAGTCACTTAGCTGTGTTTGGAGATTTATGTTTGTCCTTTGTACCCCTTGTCCACCTTCGCCAGGGCTTATTTTCGTCAGTCTTGTCCGGCTCGCTTGCACATTTGCATTTAATTGCCTTATAAGCACTGACCAAACTGCTCCCTGCAGCCTTGGACTCGTGGCGCCAATTTTAAAGCCATGGCGATATTTCATCGTATACGCGTTCAGAATGCCCAGTTCGATTTGGAGTAAGTTCATTAACAACGAGTTCTAAAGACGATTTCATGCATATTCTTAAGATACCCTAACTTTGTTCAAATATATTCTAAAAAAAAATTAAAAGTGAGTTTCTAATTTACGACGCTTTATTTTCGGTGCATCTTCTCGCATGTCCAAATGTCAGGTTACGATTTTTGAGCCCTTGGAAAATAGACCATAAACTTTTATAGCTTGAAATGTTACACTATTGATGTGATATTCTGACGTAGGTTCGGAAGCAATATAAGCGTTAAAATGACCAGGGTCAAGTTCGGCGCTAACTTTTTATTTTAGTTGTAGAACTTGATATATCTTAGTATGTTCTTAATTTTTTTCGATATTCGCAAAAACTGATCAGAAAGGCAGCAAGCAGACGAACACAAATCGGCCGCCGCCAATGTCAAATTTTTTCAAGGATTGTGCACAAAAAAGGCACTGTTTTTTTTAATTTTATATAGTCATTTAATATTGTTCCACCCAAGAATTAATCACATCAATCATTTACATTAATAGTTTTCAATTAAAAAAATGTTAGGCTACATCTGTAAATATTGTCAATACGCTTGTTGATTCTTGCTACAATAAAATTGTGATATATTTTTTTATTTTCTTCATAATTTCATTCCCAACAATTTTAGACCCTGTACACGGAAGAATTGTCGATAAATGCTGTCTCATCCAAAAGGTCAGTCCTTCTGGACTTTGGTATCAAAAGATTAAGCTTGGTTGCTAGGTTTGCCTGCATCCTTTTAACCGGGAGTTTACATTTTTATATACAAAAAATGCCCTCATTCGCTTGTTATCGCAATCTCTTTTTTATTAAAAAAAAAGAAACACACGTGATTCACAAAGAATATAAATTAATAGCTTTATTTTCCTTTCATTTCCCTTAGACTATGCTAACAACATATACATGCCACTGAGGTCAGCGCTTTTCGTGCATTTCGTGAGCACCAGATTCTTGGCCAGAAGGAGATGTATAACGTTTTTTCTGAAGTAATTGTTTCACCTCAGGCCGTTTTTACTTTCATCATCGCGATTGGGGGTATCCATATTTTAATTGAAAACTGTGCACAAAAATCAAGAAAAGAGCACGTTCATTATGTAGAAGAGAGTTATGAGCAAGGTCATCACCAACGTGATGACCTTGCGTGTCGTCTACTTCATCTTCGCGAAAATATTGTTTTTCTGGACCTCAATTATATAAAAGGTACGTAGATTTTCTTCACACCTGCAACCTCACGATAAGCTTGCCTCGCGGTACGTTTAATAAATGTCGGTCATTTATACTTGTACTTCTGGCCGACATTAATAAATGTCGGCCAGAAGTACAAGCTGTCACAAAAAACATTTACACGCTAAAATGGCTTGCAAAAATTATAATCTTGACAGATCTTGTATCAACTTTTCTCGAAAATGTCTTTCACTGGTTACATTTGTGTGTTAAAATGTTAAGTCGAAACTCCGAATAAAATAAATTAAGAAAATAAAACGAACTTTTTTTAATGGCGGAGCGGCAGCTGTCGGGGAGACACCGATCAACGGCCATGTTTCTTTGCCTTATCCAGAGATGGCACTGCAGATTACTGGACGTAAAGCTTTAGGCGCCGAGCGAAAAAGCGCGCTTTTATCCGAGTTTTGGGTTTCGAGGGATATTTGCCAAGTAAAGTTGTTTGGGTTTTCAGTTATGTTTCGTAGTGCAGAAAGTGACACGCCATAAATAATAATAAATAAAACCACCCAATGCTGCTCTAGGAATGACGTACCTTCGTCTGCGATGGTTCTTATTTCGCGCATATCCTGCTTTCGCAGTTTGACGTTCGAATGAGACACGAGAGACAGCCAGGAGTGCGCCTGAAAAAGCAGCGATTTGGTGGCTCTGAAAAGAGTCGCTGAAATCTGAACTACGGTCTTCGAGTTGCGGTCAAATGCCTCATTCACACACCGTAACCAGCTTCCAGTAGCCAGTGTGACTAGAAGGACGTATTCTTTAAAGTTTGTGTTAGAAGCCATTGGAGAGCCGTTCCGAGCGGTAAAAACATTGTATTGTTTTTGGTGCCATCACTCTCGTCTACAACATATCCATTCACAATGGAGAGTATAGGCAAATGGCAACGTTACATACTAGATCAGCTCAGCTACGGAGCTGCCCAATGATGTTGCTTTCTACGAGCAGTAGCCCCCCCCCCCCCCCCCCCCCCCCCCCCTTTCGTTCCGCGGTCCGCCACCCGTCGTTCAACGCGCCACCGTTTTGCGGACCGCTGCTATGGTGTCTGCAGTTTATTCTACGCCAAACATTAGTATTGAAGCACATCATTTTGAAAAGCCACTCAGGATGGCGCTTCAAACGATGGCAGGCGGAGTGAATGGAGATAAGTAGAGTACCCCGCTTTGCGGGAATTCCACAAGTTAGGTAACCCAATAACGTTGGCAGGTGGTAAGTATAGTAGCCGACGTTGGGTGTCCACTCTATCCACTGCACGTAGAAGGACAGAAAACACCGAGCAGCGTACCTTGAGGTTCTGGGTTCGACTGCTGGTGGCAAGTGTCCGTACGGGGTGTATATCGCGTTAATTCTGAGGAAGCGCTTGTGAAAGTTGCTTAGCTTATTTCTTATAGTAACAAATCCGATTGTGTTGACATGCCTTGCCTTATAGTATTCCCGGACGAACAGATGAACGGACAAGACACAGACAGACAGACTCTGAAAGGACTATTTTTACTTAATATTTGGGTTTATCGTTTAATCACCTTTATTTGTATGTTAACTAATTTTAGGCAAACAAAATATTAACCACTACTACAGAAATGCCGGAGCGCCTTTTTAGCAAAATAAAGGTGTCGTTTTTGTAAAAGTGAAGGTGTTTCAGGCGAGACATACATAATAGGCCAAGAAGCAACTGTTGATTCAACTCAGTAGTGAGTCTTGAGATTTTACTTACTCGCCTAATAGTAGAAGAGAGGGTTGGCTTCTACTAGTAGGCGTTGAGGAAAGAGCATGACGCGGCTTAAAATAAATATCTCATTTCATGATTTGACATTGGCACTCTTGCATAATTCACCACTCTTCCGTCCCCCACGTGGCGCCACCCAACCAGAATGCACGCGCTACAGAATTAGAAACGCCTCCTACAACTGTCGGCCCCCGACGGGCCCCGTTGGAGAGAAATGGCTGACGCGGCCGGGCTTCCGCGCTTGTGCAATATTGACGAAGGCCCCAACCGCGCAGGGTGTGCCCCGGGAATGGGCGCCGTACATGGCGAGAGATGACTTATGTATGTGGCTCTGGCAGCGAAAGTCTAGTGCAAACATGCAGCCAAGTCGGCCTCTTTCTGTGTCCCCTTGCGTGTGTATTACTTGTCGGGTTAACTTGGGATAAGAAAGAGAGTGAGAGAGAGAGAGATGCCTGCAAGCTATACTGCGATAACCTTGCCTGTCTGTCGTTGTTGTTGTTTTATGGACAAAAACAGCACATACACATCTGTTCAATGCTGAGAAGCCAAACAATCGTTTCAGAAATCTTGCATTCTACAGAATGATGCGGTTACGATTCAAAATGAGCTCATAAATTGTTTAAGTGCGGAGGTTTGAACAACACCCCGCGCGCTTTTTTACGCTCTCGTTTTCTGCCCCACGGCCCCAAGATCAAAAGTTTAGTTTTTGGCTTAGTTGCGCAAACATATGTCTCCAGATCACTATAAAAACAGCAGGTATTGTTGAGTTTGCACCAAGTGTAACATACCACAGTCAGCACTAATGCTATTCATGCCCAGAGCGACAATGGCTACTAAGTATTTGCTTACGCAATCGAGACGGAAGTTGGCCTAACCAAAGGAGCAGACAGCTGGGGCGCGAATTCTTTTGGCGTAGAGCCCCGAAGCAGTTCGCGTAAGCTACAGAGGATTTCCAAGTTATCCGTTTCTAGTTAAGTAACAGGAGGAACAGCGCAGAGAAAGACAAAAAAGGCAAACACAAAAAAGAGCGAACACGCTGAAGGGCAAACAAGGGCGCTGACTTACGACTCGTGTCTTTCTGTGCGTCGCTTTCCTTTTTATCCTTTTTTTCACTCTTGCACCTGCTACATCTTGACTAGTTAAATAACGTTGAACGGCCGTTGTATGCCAACTTGGCCTGATTGCCGCAAAGCGTGTACTTAAAGGGATACTCCACCGTTTTTTTCATTGTCTCCGATTTGCTTGAAATTTTGCTAAACTAACCAACAAACATTGCTAAAATAGTATCTCAAATATTAGGTCAAAATATTGTTTTTTCGCGAAGTTATTGAATTTACAGTTTTGGTCTTCACCATGTTTTTCAAACTGAAAGTCTCTACTGGCAACAATGAAAAAGTGACGTCAGTGGAAGGCAGGGGTTCACTCTTTGGGCTGTAGATTTTGTTTTAAACTGATTCGAAGCAGTTTCATGGTGTCAAATGAATGCTTGGGAAGCTCGCTGCAGTACCCGCGCTCCAGCACGGAACAAATGATTGGCACATTCTATTTTTTGGCTGCTTGCTCGACTGGCAAGCCTGCCTGCCGCTGACGTCACGGCACTGAAAAGTGCGGGTATATTTGAATGTTGGTTTTTGCACCATTTTCATTTGCCGATTTCACAATACCTATTATGAATTTCGCGATGCTAAATAGCATATCGGAAAGGCTAAAGGCCGGGGAGTCAGAAAATATAGTTAGTTGAGGTAGCTCAAAAAATCGGTGGAGTACCCCTTTAAGCTCAGGTCCTATCCAGGCGGTGGCGGAGAGGGGTCGACATGACAACGCGTTTAGAGGCACAACGCTGATATTAGTATTCCTACAAAATTACTGAATGCTAAAACTAATTCATTTGGCACGGAGTTGTTTTTAGCTGAAAATAGTCTATGGAGAATCTATTTTGTTTCTCATTTACTCAACAAAATGTATATACAAGTTTTTAGTTTTGACACATCAAGTATCGTGAGGCGCGCATTAACGATGTATAGAAATTCTAAGCCTAAAAGACATGATTAAGTCTAACAAACTATGAGTGCGTCTCCCCAACTTGTGTCTATAAGCACGAGCGCGTTCGTTTTTCTTAGTTTGGGCGGTGAGCATGCGCAAAAACGAAATTTGCGTTGCACGAAGCTTCTACACAGGCGTCGTGCCATAAGACGCGTCACCGCTGCGGCTTTAAAATTACCGACATCTCAGCCGGTCTTTTAAACCCATGATATTAAAGCTACGTAGACTGTTCTGCTTTTCCAAACTTTCCTATGATCAGCGCCTTACCCATGTAATCGAGCGCAGAACGTCACCTTTGCCGGACCCGAGCAACCGATTGGCTCATTTTTCTTAGAAGGTCGTATAACAAGACGTGCCCATCAGGGCGATAGCCTCCTGTTAGGTCCAAGCTGAACGTAAATTTGTAAATAGTAGGAAAATAAATGATAAAATTTCAACGTATGATCCGTAAGTTTTGCCCCCCCCCCCCCCCCAAACCCTTCCTCAATTTACAGCATCAATACGCCAGTAAGTACGGAAGTACCTTTTTGTCTTTTCGTCACAAAACAGTTAGGGTGATTTCAGATAAGATCGACCAAAGGATGGCTAGTCGACATTTTCAAATCAACTGATGTTTTTATATGTTATTGTCTAGTGTCTGGTATGAACGAATCCAAACTTAGTTTTGACTAGAAAAAATACTTGGGGACAGGAAAAATCGTAAGGCATGAGGTGGTGGACAGTTGCATTAACGCGCACTGATGGAGGGGGCCAGTTTGAGAGTGAATAACTAAAGCGATAACATTAGGAGAACTCTAATACGTTTTAGGCGCAAACTATGGGTATAGCTTGCTTGTAATATAAAGTAATCATATTTATTTAAAATTTATTTATTTTTCTAAAAATTGACAAACATGCCTGCTCGAACGACAAATGGCAAACTTTGGAGGTCTGTATCTCATGAAATAATTTAATCATTATGATATAATTTGCAGATATTATTCTACTAATATATAGCTCATATTTAAAAAATAACTAAGGTATCTGTGTGATACAATAGTTAGGATATATTTAGTCAAACATGGAAAAAAAATCAAACAAAGAAAAATTCCGATGCGAATAAAAAAAAAACACCACCCTCGATTTTTTTTAAATTTGGGTAACCTGTTATACTCTATTTCGGCATTCATTTCCATTAAAAACATGTTGCATCGTTTTATTGAGAAAGAAGATACAACTCCCCAAAGTAGGGTCCTTTTTCAAAGCCTACACTTAGCAGTGTTTTATACAAGAACTGACTCTGAGTTCCAGTTTCATGAAACCAACACACATCTTTTATATATTTTTATTCAGATGAGACCAATGATAACTAAAGAAATCGTTCACACACTTAAATTAAGGAGAAACTACTGTGTACAAAGAGGTATCATATTACGGACTAGTCATCCGAGAAAAGATCATGCAGCCATCGGCCACTAGGAACTTTGTTTACTTTATTCTCCTGCGACACTATATGCTATTCCCTCTTCCGCTCTACCTTCATCTCTCTCTCTCTCTCTCTCATATATATCCCTGATATATATCCAGAACAAAAACATGTTCAAGCATTCCCTTTCTGCGTGGTAGTGTTCTGTGGCTAGCAAAAATCATTCCCTCGCTAAGCTCACGATTATGGCAAAATAGTTGCCGGAAACCGCAGACGACACTCGTCGCTAGTTCTGGCAAAACGGCCGATACAATCTTTTTTTCGCATTTCCCCGCTCGCTGTCAAGGACAAGGGGGTTCGCTTCAACCAGCAAAACATGGCCGCCGACGCCTGTTTACTGAGCAGTCATGCCTGTCTCCATCTCACTCGCTGGCGTCACGGGCGATAATATCAGGCACAAAGGGGCACACCAACCGGCAGCATTATCCCCAAATACTCGAGCCTCGCGTAAATACATAGAGTGTAAACGCTGTCGCCATGTTATCGTAGTAAGACCGCCCCCCCCCCCTCCCCCAACGGGGGACTGCAGTACGCGACGGCGTACTAACACAACGGCGACGATATCGACATCGCGGGCTCCGAATTTTCCCATAGTTCTACTCCACGGGCATTTCTCGAAACGCTTGATATTGTGTACGCCCGCCTGGAAGGATTTCAGGCGCGTAGTTAAGATAAGGCGGCTCTCCGCGGCAAAAGAAAGCAATTTCACAAAAGCTTAAAAGCGGCGGCGACGCGTGTGCGGTGAACGCTTGTAGTTTTGGTGTAGACAGGGTGTGTGTGTTCTCGTTGATGACACCAGCCGGCGATAAGGCACTGCAGGCGGTAGCTCAGTACAGCAAGGGCTAATCCGAGTGACCATCAACGTAACCCCACCGCCAACCCCTCACGAACTGGTCGCCGACATGGCTCAGGCTGTGTCATGAACCACGTGGTAGAAGCTCGGGTGCTTTCATATCAGCGCGTGGAGGGACGACAGTGCGATTCCAAAAAATCTTTTTCAAAGGCCGCTGACCACAATTTTTTGTCTGGAGACTTTCCCTCTTTCTTCCTTTGACGTGGATCAAGCTTTGCCGACAGCCTCAGTTGTGACCTCTCTTTTCAAAAGTACGTTCGCAGTGAGTGGTTATTTTCTGCATCTGGACATGGGAAAAATGCATGTGACGGAGTTGGCGGACTCGTGAAGCACCAGGCCACGCTGAACAACCTGAGAGAACGTTCAGTAAGCGCAATTCAGACGGCCAGGACAATGGTGAGCGTTCTATCAAAGAAACTGAAAGGCGTGCATCTTGCATATCTGGACGAAAATGAGGTTGTTCGGTATCGTGAACAAAAAAAAGAAGAGTGGCTCACGGTGCGCGCCTTCCCTGGCATTCAGTCTTGGCACGCGTGGCGGCTCAGCAAGTCATCAACAGAAGGGACCTGTGACGTATATGTAGCACGGACAGTCGGATCGGCTTGGAAGCAACTTTATTAAATGGGTACAGCGAGGAAAACCTTAGCGTAAAGTGCCGAATTTGATTTCCCAAGGACTGCTCATTTTGAATGCAGGGACATCTTATTTATCACATTTTTCTTCACGGGGTATTTAACCTACTGTTTTTGTTGGTGGTTACTAATAATTTTTATCTGATCACTATAAAAAAAATCCCAAAAGGTTATCCTCGAGCAGGATAAAATATAACGGCTTGCCACGATTCATTCATACACCGAGGGCATCGAAGCTGCTCCAGTTAGGCACTATGGCATCCGTCACCTGAAATTGTTTGTAATCGTAAATACACAGCCAACCTAAATATCTTACTATTATATCTTTGTTTTTGTGTGTGGAAGTAAAGTTATTTATTTTACTCTAGATGTAAAATATACCGGAAGGTACAACTTCACACTGCATCATCTTTTCTCAAATCATTAGTCTCTAATATGATACCACTTTGTACGCTTATGTAAAATGCTGTATATAGTTTCTCCTCCCTTTTACTGTGTGACCGATCGCTCTTTTTATCAATGATCTCATCTGAATAAATGTATATAAAAGATTTGTGCAAGTTTCATGAAACTGGAACTCAGAGTCACTTCCTGTATAGGACACTGCTAAGTGTAGGCTTTGAAAAAGGACCCTAATTTGGGGAGTTGTTTCTTCTTTCACAGTGCAATGATGCAACATGTTTTTAATAGAAATGAATGCCGAAATAGAGTATAAGAGGGTACCCAAATTTTAAAAAAATCGAAGGTGGTGTTTTTTTTTATTCGCATTGGAATTTTTCTTTGTTTGATTTGTTTCCCATGTTTGCCTAAATATATTGTCACTATTGTGTCACTCAGATACCTTATTTATTTTTTCAATAATAGCCATATATTAGTAAAATAATGTCTGCAAGTTATGTAATAATGAATAAATTATTTCATGAGATACAGATTTCCAAAGTTTGCCATTTGTCGTTCGAGCAGGCATGTTTGGCAATTTTTAGAAAACTAAATAAATTTTTAATAAATATTATTACTTTATATTACAAACACGTTGTACCCATAGTTTGCTTGTAAAAAGTTTTAACATTCTCCTAAATTTATTGTTTTAATTATTCACTTTCAAACTTGCCCCCTCCATCAGTGCGCGTTATTGCAACTGTCCACCTCTCCCTGCCTTACGATTTTTCTTGTCTCCAAATTTTTTTTCTGGTCAAAACTAAGTGTGGATTCGTTTATACCAGACACTAGACAATGTCATATAAAAACATCAGTCGATTTAAAAATGTCGACCAGCCACCCTTTGGTCGATCTTATCTGAAATCACCCAGGACCCCATCACCGCACTTCTTTCAGAAAACAGAACTCCGCCTTATGCCCTTTATGCCTCGGCTCATTGGGCATTCGTGAAGAGTTGTTTCCTTTAGGCGGAGCCTCTCTTGTAGGTTCACTTTTCTGTTTAGTTGCAAGATTTTATACATATACAGCTCGCTCGCCCCCCCCCCCCCCCCCCCTTTTCCACCAAAAAGTATATATATATAAATTATAGACATATAGTTTGCTAATCCTAGATTTCAAATAATATTTTTAAAACCAAAAAAAAAAAAATCTATCGCTTTTCCACGCCCAACACAAGAAGAAAGAGCACTCGGTTACGCAGTTTCAAACTGGAAACATTTTACTTTTTTTTATTTCTGCTTGCAGAACGATGCACCTCGCGATTGTCATGCATCGCTGCCGCAGCGTTAATACGTCAGGATGTGTTTTCCAAGAAAGCTCGTTTATCTTCGCCATGTTCTTTCTCGGAAAGAGTTGAGCACGTTGGTTACACATGTTTAGGAGACACCAGCTGAACAACCCAAGCACACAAATGTAAGAAGGACGAGAGAGACGCATTCAACCGCTGGACTACCGACTGAAATTTAATGAAACATTTCATCTTCATCGCCAGGCTAGGATCAATCATACCTAGCTTGCTTCACTTCTTCCTCTTTTTCCTCATTATTAAACTAAGGCATCTTCCTCGTCTGTCTACTTGTGGGCGGTACTTCCCCTCGCAAGAACGTTCTCTCTTCTCTGGTTAAGGTCACAGAGGGTAAACTAACACACATGTCCCCTTTCTCTTGTATGTTTAAACTTCTAAAACCTCGCGTGCAAACCGGTTTCGATGGTGCCCCATGACGATAACTTTGTCTAGGTTCGCCTTGCACTTGCAGTCGCGGCAATGTAGGGCTAAGTGACCTGCTGCCGTCAAGGTCTTCAAGCTATTGGCGTGTTCCCGAGTCCTATCATTTATACAACGCCCGGTCTGGCCGATGTAACAGCGGCCGCATGTCAGGGGTATGTGGTATATAACCTCCTTGTCGCACTGGGCATAAACCGTCCTGTGATTGGTGCCACAAACCTTGCTGTTGCTGGTTTGCCCTTGATTAACCATGCGGCACAACGAATAGGCCTTATTGGGCGCCGAACACAGCACTTGTACCTCATGTCGATTGGCCATCTTTTTTAACCTATGCGTAATCCCATGAATATATGGAACAACCACAAACGGTCTACTTTTCTTCTTTTGCTGTGTGGAAGGGTCGTTGCGTCCGCAAGTCGTCTTGATGGTCCGGCAAATTCTTTCGCACACGGAGGCAAATGAGGAAATCATCGACGTACCTAAATATCGCCGCGATTCTTGGATCTTTAATACTTTCTTGGATGGCACGCCCGCACGCTCCGAGAAAAACTTCACACAGATACGGGGCCACTTTGGATCCTATGCATACGCCGCTTCTCTGCACGTAATGGCGATCTTGGTAGGCTACCACCGTGGCTGATAGGTAATAGCCCAAAAGTTCTAAGAAGGTATCTACTTGCATCCCTGCCGCATTCTGGAATGACGTGAGGCCTTGATCTTCTATGTTTGACCGAAGAACTTGTAGTAGACGTGCATGCGGGAGGGAGTAGTACATACCTTGAACGTCCACGGAAAACCCAGAAACGATGATGTTCCCTTTTTCTTTAAGAAAAGAAATCACATTTTCAGAATTGGAAATCCGGAAAGGGTCTTGCATCAAAACAAGGTTGATATTTTCGGTGAGAAATTTGGACACGCACGCTTGCCACGTGTTCCTCTCCGAAATAATTGCCCGGAACGGACTTCCCTCTTTGTGCGTTTTGACGGAGAAGAACACAAGCTTAGGCGCAATGGCATATTTTGGTCCGTGCCCCAAAACATGTTTAGCCCGCGCAGTTAGATCAAAATCCCCAATTAAATGGGGTGGAGACAATTTTGGATTCGCTTGGTTTTGGCGATGTAAGGACAGATGACGACGCCATATCGGAAGAAAGCGTGAAACCCAAAGGAAGTTTGTAGTATCGTTGGTTGTCCTCAGGTAAAAGGAAAAGGCAGAGTGGTTTGGGCATTTGACACGTAAAACGTCAGTAAGAAGACGCACCTGCCGCCATTTTTCAGACCTGAGTATTTTCGAAACCCGCTGGGCGTGTCC
Source organism: Ixodes scapularis (assembly GCF_016920785.2). Lineage (NCBI taxonomy): Eukaryota > Metazoa > Arthropoda > Arachnida > Ixodida > Ixodidae > Ixodes > Ixodes scapularis. Next base: position 151,015,240 of record NW_024609835.1, on the reverse strand, counting down.
CTGCGATGGCTGAACCGCTCCGAAGAAAGCCTGCACATCCTCCAGTTTTGGGGCACGGACCAAAATATGCCATTGCGCCTAAGCTTGTGTTCTTCTCCGTCAAAACGCACAAAGAGGGAAGTCCGTTCCGGGCAATTATTTCGGAGAGGAACACGTGGCAAGCTTGCGTGTCCAAATTTCTCACCGAAAAGATCAATCTTGTTTTGATGCAAGACCCTTTCCGGATTTCCAATTCTGAAAATGTGATTTCTTTTCTTAAAGAAAAAGGGAACATCATCGTTTCTGGGTTTTCCGTGGACGTTTAAGATATGTACTACTCCATCCCGCATATACGTCTACTACAAGTTCTTCGGTCATAGAAGATCAAGGCCTCACGTCATTCCAGAATGCGGCAGGGATGCAAGTAGATACCTTCTTAGAACTTTTGGGCTATTACCTATCAGCCACGGTGGTAGCCTACCAAGATCGCCACTACGTGCAGAGAAGCGGCGTATGCATAGGATCCAAAGTGACCCCGTATCTGTGTGAAGTTTTTCTCGGAGCGTGCGGGCGTGCCATCCAAGAAAGTATTAAAGATCCAAGAATAGCGGCGATATTTAGGTATGTCGATGATTTCCCCATTTTATGCACTACAGAAGTTGACGATCATATCGACGGGTGCCTCAACAACATCCTGAGGAGTTTTCAGCACTCATGTATGGGGCTCGCTTTCACGCATGAGCTTCCAGAGAGGAAAATCATCAAGTTTCTGGATTTGGTCTTGGAGTTCAGAGCAGAACATGTTTGCTGGAGATACCAAGCCCGTTCAGGCAAAGGGTTTCTCCCCTTCTCGTCGCAGCATTCAAAAACTGTTAAGCAGGCGGTAGCTTCCACAGCCCTGTTTTCTAGCCTGAAGAAATCCTGTGAGCATCAGCTCTCCCGAAGCTTTGAGTTGCAAATATCCAGACTCGAAAACGCGGGCTACCCGCGACATGTAATTGCCTCCGTGTGCGAAAGAATTTGCCGCACCATCAAGACGACTTGCGGACGCAACGACCCTTCCACACAGCAAAAGAAGAAAAGTAGACCGTTTGTGGTTGTTCCATATATTCATGGGATTACGCATAGGTTAAAAAAGATGGCCAATCGACATGAGGTACAAGTGCTGTGTTCGGCGCCCAATAAGGCCTATTCGTTGTGCCGCAGGGTTAATCAAGGGCAAACCAGCAACAGCTAGGTTTGTGGCACCAATCACAGGACGGTTTATGCCCAGTGCGACAAGGAGGTTATATACCACATACCCCTGACATGCGGCCGCTGTTACATCGGCCAGACCGGGCGTTGTATAAATGATAGGACTGGGGAACATGCCAATAGCTTGAAGACCTTGACGGCAGCAGGTCACTTAGCCCTACATTGCCGCGACTGCAAGTGCAAGGCGAACCTAGACAAAGTTACCGTCATGGGGCACCATCGAAACCGGTTTGCACGCGAGGTTTTAGAAGTTTTAACATACAAGAGAAAGGGGACATGTGTGTTAGTTTACCCTCTGTGACCTTAACCAGAGAAGAGAGAACGTTCTTGCGAGGGGAAGTACCGCCCACAAGTAGACAGACGAGGAAGATGCCTTAGTTTAATAATGAGGAAAAAGAGGAAGAAGTGAAGCAAGCTAGGTATGATTGATCCTAGCCTGGCGATGAAGATGAAGTGTTTCATTAAATTTCAGTTGGTAGTCCAGCGGTTGAATGCGTCTCTCTCGTCCTTCTTACATTTGTGTGCTTGGGTTGTTCAGCTGGTGTCTCCTAAATATGTGTAACCAACGTGCTAAACTCTTTCCGGTGGTTAGTTTACTTTCTAGTTACCTGAGCTCTTTCATGTCCAATTTTCACCTCATCGATTCGGCGGGACTAAGCCTCCTCATTGCAACCAACATCTGCCAAGCCAGATTGCTCACACGCTGCATACAAAAGAAAATCATACTGGAGGATGTGCAGGCTTTCTTCGGAGCGGTTCAGCCATCGCAGGGACACGCCCAGCGGGTTTCGAAAATACTCAGGTGAAAAATGGCGGCAGGTGCGTCTTCTTACTGACGCTTTACGTGTCAAATGCCCAAACCACTCTGCCTTTTCCTTTTACCTGAGGACGACAAACGATACTACAAACTTCCTTTGGGTTTCACGCTTTCTTCCGATATGGCGTCGTCATCTGTCCTTACATTGCCAAAACCAAGCGAATCCAAAATTGTCTCCACCCCATTTAATTGGGGATTTTGATCTAACTGCGCGGGCTAAACATGTTTTGGGGCACGGACCAAAATATGCCATTGCGCCTAAGCTTGTATTCTTCTCCGTCAAAACGCACAAAGAGGGAAGTCCGTTCCGGGCAATTATTTCGGAGAGGAACACGTGGCAAGCTTGCGTGTCCAAATTTCTCACCGAAAAGATCAACCTTGTTTTGATGCAAGACCCTTTCCGGATTTCCAATTCTGAAAATGTGATTTCTTTTCTTAAAGAAAAAGGGAACATCATCGTTTCTGGGTTTTCCGTGGACGTTCAAGGTATGTACTACTCCCTCCCGCATGCACGTCTACTACAAGTTCTTCGGTCAAACATAGAAGATCAAGGCCTCACGTCATTCCAGAATGCGGCAGGGATGCAAGTAGATACCTTCTTAGAACTTTTGGGCTATTACCTATCAGCCACGGTGGTAGCCTACCAAGATCGCCACTACGTGCAGAGAAGCGGCGTATGCATAGGATCCAAAGTGGCACCGTATCTGTGTGAAGTTTTTCTCGGAGCGTGCGGGCGTGCCATCCAAGAAAGTATTAAAGATCCAAGAATCGCGGCGATATTTAGGTATGTCGATGATTTCCTCATTTTATGCACTACAGAAGTTGACGATCATATCGACGGGTGCCTCAACAACATCCTGAGGAGTTTTTAGCACTCATGTATGGGGCTCACTTTCACGCATGAGCTTCCAGAGAGGAAAATCATCAAGTTTCTGGATTTGGTCTTGGAGTTCAGAGCAGAACATGTTTGCTGGAGATACCAAGCCCGTTCAGGCAAAGGGTTTCTCCCCTTCTCGTTGCAGCATTCAAAAACTGTTAAGCAGGCGCTAGCTTCCACAGCCCTGTTTTCTAGCCTGAAGAAATCCTGTGAGCATCAGCTCTCCCGAAGCTTTGAGTTGCAAATATCCAGACTCGAAAACGCGGGCTACCCGCGACATGTAATTGCCTCCGTGTGCGAAAGAATTTGCCGCACCATCAAGACGACTTGCGGACGCAACGACCCTTCCACACAGCAAAAGAAGAAAAGTAGACCGTTTGTGGTTGTTCCATATATTCATGGGATTACGCATAGGTTAAAAAAGATGGCCAATCGACATGAGGTACAAGTGCTGTGTTCGGCGCCCAATAAGGCCTATTCGTTGTGCCGCAGGGTTAATCAAGGGCAAACCAGCAACAGCAAGGTTTGTGGCACCAATCACAGGACGGTTTATGCCCAGTGCGACAAGGAGGTTATATACCACATACCCCTGACATGCCGCCGCTGTTACATCGGCCAGACCGGGCGTTGTATAAATGATAGGACTCGGGAACATGCCAATAGCTTGAAGACCTTGAAGGCAGCAGGTCACTTAGCCCTACATTGCCGCGACTGCAAGTGCAAGGCGAACCTAGACAAAGTTACCGTCATGGGGCACCATCGAAACCGGTTTGCACGCGAGGTTTTAGAAGCTTTAAACATACAAGAGAAAGGGGACATGTGTGTTAGTTCACCCTCTGTGACCTTAACCAGAGAAGAGAGAACGTTCTTGCGAGGGGAAGTACCGCCCACAAGTAGACAGACGAGGAAGATGCCTTAGTTTAATAATGAGGAAAAAGAGGAAGAAGTGAAGCAAGCTAGGTATGATTGATCCTAGCCTGTCGATGAAGATAAAGTGTTTCATTAAATTTCAGTTGGTAGTCCAGCGGTTGAATGCGTCTCTCTCGTCCTTCTTACATTTGTGTGCTTGGGTTGTTCAGCTGGTGTCTCCTAAATAAGTTCTTTCTCGGCCCTGGCCGACGTTTAAACGACAACGTTTTTAGACCTGCTGCCGTTAGTCAGGGATGGAGCAAATGAGACGCCTCGCTCATGGCGAGGAGCAAATATTAGAGACGTTTGCAATTAGATGTAACGCCGAATTGGAACGCGGCTCTTGAGGTGGAGGAGGGGAGGGTACGGAGTAGAGGGTATGCACCTCCTCTCTCTCCTCTCCCTCCCCTCCAACTCGCCTGCTGCCCTCCAGTTCAGTGAAAAAATTTCGCTACATTTCCCGCTAAATTTAGCTAAAATCTCCCCGCTAAATTTAGCGGGGAAACGTTCCCGCTAAATTTAGCGGGTAATTTAGCAAACACCCTATTGAAAAAACCAGCTTAAGCTGGTCCCAGCTTCAAGCTGGGTTATTGCCCCAGCATGCCCAGCTTGGCATGCTGGTCATGCTGGTTGATCTGGTCATACTGGTCATGCTGGTTGATCTGGTCCCAGCTTCAAGCTGGGTTATTGCCCCAGGATGCCCAGTTTCGCATGCTGGTCATGCTGGTTGATCTGGTCCCAGCTTCACCCCGGGTTGTTGCCCCAGCATGCCCAGTTTGGCATGGTGGTCATGCTGGTTAAACTGGTCATGCTGGTGAACTTCCCAACCAGTTTAACCTGTTTTAATTAATACAATGGATAAACAAGCCAAGCTCTTCAGAAAAGCCAACTCGGCATCCAATTTATTATTTTCGTACTTGCGGCCGCCTCACATGAACTCAGATGCTACACATCCACGGCGCTGACACAGTACTAACCGACGCACAGACAGTGGTTCTCGGTGCAAAGCCTACAATGTTAATGAAACCAGATTGCTTATCTTTCAACACGAAAAATACTAGACACACGCCAAAAACAGGCAATAGCAAACGAAAATACTACGCGGATGACAGAAGCGAACCTGGGTCCCGCCAGTGATGGGAGCGAAGCGGCAACTTGCGTGGTCGGCTGAGGCAAGGAAATCCGTGTGGCTTAGATGGCATGGCGATACTCCCCGGCACCGCCGTCATTCTTGAGCACACACACGTTCGAAGACATGAAGCGACGCATCAGTCGGGACGTCCGACATCTTCCCGCACTGAACGGACTGGCGCTCGCTGTCTCCTCAAAACCCGCTTCGCTTGCACCGTCATTCAACTAGTCACCAAACAACGCGCACACAGCCGTCCCTTCGAAAATCTGTCCAAGATAGCCAAACGCGTCGCAAATTCTCCGTTCCTGCCACTCTCTCTCTCTTTCTCTCTCTTTTTCCGCACACAAAGGTAGCTTGCAGCGCGCCTGACGCGCCCGGTCGTCTACCAAAAACGAGAGGACAAAGAACAGGACGTGGCCTCGTTCCAGCCTAAGCCGACCTTGGCGCGCGCGCTCCCAGCAATGCCAGTTCGGCTATCTCTAGCCGACCTTGGCGTGCGCGCTCCCAGCATGACCAGCTTGACCACCACGATCATTAGTCCGACCAGATTCACTAGCTTGTCTCCCAGCATGACCAGCTTGTCTCCCAGCTTGACCACATTGGCTCCATGGAAAACCAGTTTGACCGGTTAAGACCAGACTGGCTCCCAGCTACACCAGATTGAATCTAAAACCAGATTCTAGTGAGACCATGATGGTTTTTACTTAAACCAGACTGACCAGCTTAAATTCTAGCTTGCCCAGCTTAAACCAGCTTGATTGCAAGTTAAACCAGCTTGACTACCACATTGACCAGGTTGACCAGCTTAGTTACCAGCTTAACCAGTTTGATTTTCATGCTGGTTTTTCCCCGTTAAATTTAGCGGGAAAATGCATTTTCCCGCTAAATTTAACGGGGAAATTTTTTTGCTAAATTTATCGGAGAATACTTTTTTCGCTAAATTTACCATCCTGCAACGTGCACGGTTACGCCGACGCCGACGCCGCTCAACCAAGAAACGGGCGCCTAAGAGTTATTATTACGCTGTGTCTGTACCGCAAGGAAACTATGTGGCTTGTCGGTAGCCGCCATCTTGGGTACAGGCGACCACCTTCGATGCGAGTGTGGCCCAGCGTAGCGCGGTCGCGCTTTCCAGGGAACGCCGTCAAGAGACTAAAATTAGCCGGGTGTCGAGTGTCGTCCAAAAAGAAAGCTCCTCTCGGTCCCCTGCCTCGCTTCGTTTGTCTACGCGCCGGTGGGATTGATGCCAGAATATAGTTTTGTTGAAGGCTTCGGATGCATGCGGAAATAATTCACGGCGCGTGTCCTTTCTTCTTTTTAATCTCGGGACGGTTAAAGCACAGTAATTAACGAGCTTTGTGTCAGGAAATATTACACATCCGGTGCACTAACACCTGCAGATTGGAGTTATGAACTTATATTAACGCATAATGGGTTGTGGGCTGGATTCTATGCAAAAACGAGTTACGCTGAAGCGTAACGAACAGGCATTGCACGCAGGACAAGGCTGAGTAACGGTTGATAGTGGAGCTTGTTGGTACATACTTGTATATATATTTGACAGCTTGAACCAGGGGAAGATATAGAGAAATTGAGACAGGGGAGAATAGACAGCTGACTACCAACGATTATTTAGTGGGAACTTCTTTTTCCTTGTGTGTTTTCAGACACCAACAAAAATTATTACATATTAAAACCTATTATACTAATATAATAATGCATGTTGGTAGTCAGCTGTCTATTCTCTCCTGTCTCAATTTCTCTATATCTTCCCCTGGTTCAAGCTGTCAAATATATATACAAGGACAAGGCAACACAGAGCACGAAGGCCCATAGCAGGCAAGGCATAAGCGTACATTGGATACAGAAACATAGGTCCTTTTAATTAATCATACTTAATCATAACTAGCGAGATGTACAAAGCGACGCAGCAAGAATTGAACCCGGCACCGTGTGACCCGGAATCCGACGCCTTTGCTCGTCTCCGCGGGGAGCAGATAAACGGAAAAGCAAGCAGCTGGATTAAGCATGAATTAAGCGAGCCTGCGGTTGAATTCGACTTGCGACGCGTCACTGCCTTCCGAATGACGAAGCATCATCCCACGATGCCACGGATATTGAAATTATAAACACTTGTCTCGATAATGTTGATAATCCCGGAGAGTGCATGCGCGTGTCGTGCGTGCTATGCACCCGAAACTAAGCATTCGGCTACCAAGCATCACAAATCGTAACGAACCCATAATGCATGCACGACTCATTCTATGCTCTCCAAATTTTACAGAATGATAAAGACAATTTTAATATTATTTTAAGCTGTTCACTAGAAAACACTGTAGCGCTACGAACCAGCATGATAGTCAAACCTAGAAGGACTTACCTGCAAGATGTAAATAACTTCCTCGCAGCCTTACATTGGCAGCTGATATTTTTGGTGCTTCCAGGAGGTTATTTTTCAAACTCTAGTTCTAACAAATGTATCTTTCTGCTGGTACCAGTCAGCTTTTTTTTGCCTGATTTGAGTAGTAGAAAAAACAATAGCTACTATTGAGCCAAAGGGTCGTGTTTCAAATGCTTATTTCTCGTCCACGTTCTTTTTTTAGACGCATTTGTTTCTGAACTCTCCGTATTTCCATTCATTATATTATTTTAGCTGCCTTCAACCTTTTATAAAGATATTGCGCATCATTCATTCACTTGTGTGGTAAACGAATTTCAGCGACTTATTTAATTAGTTGGCACAAAAAGATGGAGTTCGTACCGAAAGAGTAGTGTATAAAAAAAAGCAGCCTTTTCGCCACATTGTCGTATACGGAAATTTCGATCTACTTTAATAACAGGTAACAAGAAAGTTGTGGCCAGAGGACCTGTATTATTTTAAAAAAAAACTACATGGGCACCAAGAGTGCAAAATGTATTATCACGGTTAATGAAATTGCTTTTATTCTTAGAAGATGTGGAGCTGTTTTCAGAAAACAACTGACCACTGCGTGTATTCGTATTTGCATGTGTATTTAACTTACATATAAATGTCATAATATGTACCTGAGTTCATTGTAGAAAGCGGAACGAACTGCTGCAACTTTAACATCGCATATATTTATATAAAACTATAAAAATGAAATCAAATCAGATCATATTTATCCGACACCGCATCGTACAATGATCATGTCGGGACCACAGAAGAAAGCTACTGGAGTGCGGCTTGACTGGGTCCTTGCCCCCTACGCAGAGCGCCAGTTCGTCTGCTTCTCCCACAAGTGACGTCAGACAGCCAAGTTCCGATGTCTCCGATTGGAAAGATAGTGGGTACACTTGAATGTTAGCGGCCTTGAGGTCTACCCACTTATCCTTTCAGTTGGAGCCAATCAGAGCTCCGCGTTCTGACGTCACTGAAAACCCTGCGGAGGAATGCAGACGAACTTGCGCTCCGCATTGCCACTGACGGTTTAAAAAATGCCGGACTCTCGCGGATCTTATTAACGCTTTTAAGTCCCTGGCATTGTGGCACTAGCCGATTAGAACGGAGATTAACAAATCACAAAGCAAGAACCAGGATCATATTGACGCGCGCAGGGGTCACGGACTTCTAGAACTTTCTCGTTTATTCTTGCTCCGGACATAACTTCTGTCGTTTATCCCTGCTTGTGTTGTTCTAGAAAGTGCGTGTTCATTCTCGCCCCGAGCGCGCTACGCTCGAACCTTCTCTGCCGAATCTTCGAGATAGTGACCTACTCTAGATAAGACGCCGCTCGCGACCTTGTCGAGTCAGTCTCGCCCCAGCGCTCGATCTTGCGGTTTCGCCGACTTCGACGCCCGCGACGCTTTGTTATTATCTCTTGTACTCTTTTATTTTTGCCACAAGTTCGCCACATTAAACGTTTATTTCTTCCTGTTTATTTCCTGTTCTTTTTGGTCACCACCCGTGACAATATTAAGTCACGCCCTGTGTTTCTTAAAATGTCGGTGATTTTAAAATCTCAGTCGCGAGTAACACGGCAGGAACTCCCAGAGATGTTCAATAGATATTTAAATAATACACTCACAAACAAATGTAATAACATGGACATTCACACATCAAATGTCCTTTAGAATATTGTTTTAATAAAAGAATCAGGTCAGGTTACTTTGGCAAAAGAAGACAGTTTACAATCAAACTCAAAGTTTCGGCATAAACGCCTTTTTGATTATCTGTGTTGCTCCTATCGTTGGTTGACCCGATGATTGTAGTTCTGATTAGCCTTCGGCGCTTGGGTAATTTCCGGCACTGAAATTGCCACTGCCGAGTATATATACGGCTGCCTCCGGCGGAGTTCCAGGAAATTGGTCCCGTCATGTCTGCCCGACCCGGAACGACCGGCGTCGTAGCGACCATAACTGCTTTCGCCGCTTCGGCTGTCGTCGTAGGATTTACGGCATCGCATTAAAGCATTTCAATTGGAGAGCGTCAGGGTCCTCGTTTCATTTAGAAGGTCGCTTCAAGATGCTGCGTGCACCATGACAGACCATGAGAGGTCAACATATCACGCACTGCAAATTTTGTTAGAGGACCATGGATTGCGTACTAACTTACATCCCCCGGCACCTAACCACATACACACATCATCCACCTTCACCCACTTGAGCGATGTTAGCTACGCTAAGACGTTGTTTCTTACCAAGTTCGTACTCGAACATTGTTTGTTATGGGAAGACATCACTATCTTTAAGCAAAGTATTTTTATTACTACGTTATGACTCACTCATTGGCCCGTTAAATGTAATCCAACGTAGAGTTTTTTTTCTATATAATACTGTCTGTTTTCGTGACAGCGTTGGACAGTTTTCAGTTAACCCTATTATAGACTATACCAATAGTCACCTTCCGCGCACTGTCATTCTTGTCTACTGGGTTGTTGAATACCTGCTGGACATGTGCGGTTGATTTCTGCTGATGAATATCAGACGCCGTGAATACTTGTGCAGCCTAGTGACTCGCCTATTCTCGCCTAGACGACAAGTACCAGAAAGGTGTAAGCCGCTAATCCTAGATATGTGACTAGACTTTTTTCGCATAAAAGCATCACCAGGCGGCGAACGCCTTCCACAGAGGAAGTAAGAGAAGTACTGCAGCTCGGCTGTTCCGGATGCCAATCCCACTTCGAGCTTTCGCCGCTGCGTGAGGAGAGCCAGCGTATGAGCAGAACCCTTCGTGAAAAAGCCCATTGGAAACTGCCTGGGAACGGGAAAGAAATTATCCAAAAGCACTAACGGGGACAGCAGCTGATAGAATAATCAGCTGACGGGCGTAGCCTTATTATGCTCAGCTGCTTTTCTTGTGAATTTTGGACTAAGTTGTTTATATACTCAGCCCTGAGTGTAAATTGCACCGCCTTTTAACATGCTTCAAGAGATGGCGTTGGTGGCATTATGTTTAGGTGGGAAACAAAAACAAAAAACTTCACCTCTTATAAAAACGTTTTGAAGTGGTATTCTTTTAAAGATTTCACGTAAGGAATGCCCTAAAAAGCCCGATATCATTTTTCTGTCTGCGTGTACTGTGGAATTAAGTTACTCAGTTCCCTCAGGACCCTATATATATATATATATATATATATATATATATATATATATATATATATATATATATATATATATATATATATATATATATATATATATATATATATATATATATATATATATATATCCCGTGATTATTCAAATACACAAGAAAAATCCATGAACTGAACAAAAACAAGGATATATATTTTGTAAATAAAGTGAAAGTAGGCAGTTGGATCAATTTGTCATTGCTTTACTGTTTGTAGTTGTTGTTTCTAAAGTACGTTTGGAAATAAGAACGCTTTTGTGCGTGCTACATTTTTGTTTTTGGGCGTGGGTTCAGCCGGATTTAAGGAAAAGCACGTGCACGAAACCCCTATGCTGAGTAAAAAGGGAAAACTCTTTGCTATTTTAATCACAACCTCGCAAATAAACTTTTTTTTTTGTGGGGGGAACCCTTCCCTCCCCCCCCCCCACACACACATACACACAAAATACCAATGAATGGTACTTACTGTACACCAGATATGTGTGCGTAGTTTGCAGTACGTGGAAGAAATACGTTCTTCTAAAAAAATAGACCTTCATTTGTGTGGAATCTAAGTTTATGTTCATTCAACGTTGCTTTTCAACCAACGGCAAATGCAAGCTGGTTCTAAGTACGCGCTCCTAACAACGTTCTCAAATATGGCGTCCAATGAATATCTCGTATACAACTCAATTTCCTCAAGAAGATTTCACACGAGATGTGATGTAGCATGGATACCATAAAACGTAACCCATACGAATTTACGTAACCCAATAGAATTTACCTAAAATAGCATTTATATACTTTATTTCTTTGAGGGTTACTGTAAACGAATCAATTTTCGTGGGCTCAAATTTTCGCGAATCGGGCCAAAGCTGAAAATTTGAAATTATTCGCGGGTTCTAATTTTCGCGAATCGAGCGTAGCTTTCGTAGCGTTCACATATTTCCCGGATTTTTCGCGGGACGTATTCTTCGCCAATTGTAGACGATTCGTGAAATTCGCGAAAATTAGGTCCTCGCGAAAATTTAGTCGTTCACAGTATATACGAATTATTCTATTCTATAGGCTTCTTTTTAGATGTTTTAATACGCTTCGTTTTCATTATACCTCATTCAAAGTGCCCCCGATAAACACATCAGACGTTGGCTGGTGTTGGCTTCTTTGCTTCGTACGGAAAACACAGCGCTTTTGGTTTCCCCGCAAAGGTTTAGCAAAACGCACAACGTTAAAAAAACAGAATTTTAGATTTATGCCTAATGCATACCAGAACGGCACTTCTGCGTCGCACTTGCTTAAACAAACCAACAATGAAACTTTAAGAACATAGAAGAAGGATAATTAGATATAAACATTTCTAGGCATTTCTATGGCAAATCTAATATTAGTACTAACTTTTTCTTAGTGGTTTGATTTTTAGGCGCCATCATTGTTTGCGCTTTGCTCTGTGTTTTTGTCGAAATGTGAACTGCTGCTTGTAGGCGTCTTATAAATTATTCGGCTTACTCAGATATGCGCATGCACCCCTGTTATAGCGTAAGGGTTGCGTCGTTATGTGTGTATAGTAGATTTTCAGACCTATGGATGAAAAATGACGGACATTATTGTGTGCGTGCTTGTTTCTCTCCAGTGCGAGTTTGCGGCATCACTCCCTTCCGAACTGAGCGTTCAGCTTTATGTGGGTTGGTTTTGCTTTTTTTTTTTTAACAATTTTGCACAACCCTTTGTAAATAATATGCTAATACATTTTATTTGTTTTGTTGTTCTAGCGGGCGCTTCTTGTGTGTGTGTGTGTGTGTGTGTGTGTGTGTTCCGCCAGAAACTCTGTCTCTGCATGTTCTCTCCCTTCATAGTCCCGTGGGGAACTGAGAACATTCCAAAATAAGTAAATAAATGTAACATTTTTGTCCCCCAAATAGTCGAAGCTATACAACACGAAAACGGCTAAACCAAACAGATTTTTATTTTTTTTTATTTTATAACTTGTCGGGCCGTCTGTAGAGAGGCCAAGGCAGCACTCGAGGTATGGTAGTACAGAAAAAACGAAAGGACATATGAACAGTTTCATAAGTACACATTAACATAAAGTAGTGAAGCCAAAAAATGAAACAGCACAATGTGAACAGCTTGATAAGTCATCAGTAGCATGAGATAAATCACGTGTAACATGAACATGAAATTTAAGTAATGAAGTCGTGTAATACATGAGCGCTTCGTTGCACAGCAAGATGAAGGGGGGTTTCAGTCATGATGGTACTTAAGTAAGTGGGTGGGGGCGATAGAGGATAAATTTCTGTTATCTATATGTTTCATGTGCCATTGGATACTAGTGAATGCACGCTGACTGAGAACTTTTCAATGGAGTCTAGGTCAACGAGCTCTGGATTAAGCCTGTTCCACTCGGACACCGTTCGTGAAAAAAAGCTGTTGTTAAACACATCTTTGTGGCAGAAAGGCTCTCTCATTATCTTCTCCTGTTTCGTCCTGGTTCGACGATTTATGTTAGCAGCAACGTAATCGCCGATGTCTAGACTATTCATGCCGTTGAAAAGCTAGGTAGACATTTTTAGCTTGATAGCTTTACTTTGTAAAGCAAGTTGGGGCAAGACTGATTGCTGGTAAAGTTCCGTTATTGATGATCGTGTGCCATACCAATTGTAGATGAACCGCGGGGCTTTCTATTGAACATTTTCTAGCGCACTAATGATCGTTTGCAAACATAGGTCCCATGCCACGTCTGCATACTCTACCACGGGACGAATAAGGCCTTTATAACATGCAAACTGAGTCACGGAGAGTAGCATGGGTTCCTTCTCACGAGGTAGAACTTTCTTGCTACTTTCTTTACAAGTTCACTGATATGCGAATTCCAAGATAGGTTTGGGGTCAGTGTGAGTCGATGTAATTGCATTCTGTGGTTGTTTTTAAGCAGAGATTGTTGATAGTACAGGTGAAAGGAAGCAGCTGTTTTCTACTGGTGGCTGTTATATGGACGCACTACGAAGATTTGAGCACCATTTGCCATTTTGCATACCATGTTGGTACTTGCGATACGCAATCATTCAAGTCGATTTGGTCGGCGTGGCAAGTGACTTTTGAAAATGTCACTCAGTCGTCCGCGAAGAAACGTCATTGTATTGAGGGGTGACTTCTTTTAGCGCCCTATTGAAAAAACCAGCTTAAGCTGGTCCCAGCTTCAACCTGGGTTATTGCCCCAGCATGCCCAGCTTGGCATGCTGGTCATGCTGGTTGATCTGGTCATACTGGTCATGATGGTTGATCTGGTCCCAGCTTCAAGCTGGGTTATTGCCCCAGCATGCCCAGTTTGGCATGCTGGTCATGCTGGTTGATCTGGTTCCAGCTTCTAGCTGGGTTATTGCCCCAGCATGCCCAGTTTGGCATGCTGGTCATGCTGGTTAAACTGGTCATGCTGGTGAAGTTCCCAACCAGTTTAACCTGTTTAAATTAATACACAGGATAAACAAGCCTAGCTCTTCAGAAAAGTCAACTCGGCATCCAATTTATTATTTTCGTACTTGCGGCCGCCTCACATGAACTTAGATGCTACACAACCTGGGCGCTGACACAGTACTAACCGACGCACAGACAGCGGTTCTCGGTGCAAAGCCTACAATGTTAATAAAACCAGATTGCTTATCTTTCAACGCGAAAAATACTAGACACACGCCAAAAACAAGCAATAGCAAACGAAAATACTACACGGATGAGAGAAGCGAACCTGGGTCCCGCCAGTGATGGGAGCGAAGCGGCAACTTGTGTGGTCGGCTGAGGCGAGCAAATCCATGTGGCTTGGATGGCATTGGCGATACTCCTCGGCACCGCCGTCATTCTTGAGCACACACATGTTCGAAGACATGAAGCGACGCCTCAGTCGGGACATCCGACATCCGACTTCCTCAAAACCCGCTTCGCTTGCACCGTTATTTAACTAGTCTCCAAACAACGCGCACACAGCCGTCCCTTGGAAAATCTGTCCAAGATAGCCAAACGCGTCGCAAATTCTCCGTTCCTGCCACTCTCTCTCTCTCTCTTTTTTCGCACACAAAGGTAGCTTGCAGCGCGCCTGACGCGCCCGGTCGTCTACCAAAAAGAAGAGGACAAAGAGCAGGCGTGGCCTCGTTCCAGCCTAACTTAAGACGACCTTGGCGCGCACTCCCAGCATGACCAGCTTGACCACCACGATTATTAGTCCGACCAGATTCACCAGCTTGTCTCCCAGCATGACCAGCTTGTCTCCCAGCTTGACCACATTGGCTCCATGGAAAACCAGTTTGACCAGTTAAGACCAGACTGGCTCCCAGCTACACCAGATTGAATCTAAAACCAGATTCTAGTGAGACCATGATGGTTTTTACTTAAACCAGACTGACCAGCTTAAATTCTAGCTTGCCCAGCTTAAACCAGCTTGATTGCGAGTTAAACCAGTTTAACTACCACATTGACCAGATTGACCAGCTTAGTTACCAGCTTGGCCAGTTTGATTTTCATGCTGGTTTTTCCAATAGGGCGTCGTTAATAAAAACAAAAAAAAAACAATAGGCCTGATCACCAACCATTCCAAAACACCGAAGCGAACTCTGCCTTTTGCGATTTGCGACCGTTGTCGGCCAGGAATTATTTATGCTGAGTAAAATAGGAGTGAAGCCAATCGACTCTGTTGTCATTTTTAAGAATGTGCATCAGCTTGAGCAAGAGCTTGGGGCGAGAGACGTGGTCGAAAGGTTCGGCGAAGTCCAAGAATACCTTGTCTGCTTGACTGGTTTCGTCGAGTGTTTTCACCAGTACGTGGACTGTATGCAAGATTTACGTGACTTCGAGAGGCCGCGTCCAAAAACCGTACGTGTTGCTTCCTGCGGAAAAAACTTGCTTTTTTTCTTAGAAAGACCGTGAGTTGGTTGCATAAATAATTATTAATAATATTGCCACTTAAACATAACAACGAGTATGGCCTGCAGTTATACACAACCGAGGCACTCCCAGGTTTGTAAATTAAAATAACCCTGGCATTCTTCCAAGGACTGGGTACCACTCCAGCATCAAGACTTCGAGTGTAAATTACATAAAACTTCGGAACACCAATCGGCATGTCTGCGGAGAAAAAATGTTTTGTATCTCCTCCGGCTGGCCGGACTTTTTGGTGTCGAGCCCAAGCAGGTGATCGAAAATTCTCGCTTCAGACACTACATTGTTTGGAATTATGATACGCTTTCCGCTGTACGATTTGAACAGAGAGTTTTCGTTCGTGTACAAGTTCGAAAAAGCGTTAAACACGTTCGGTGTTCCCTCACTGTGATCAACTATGGTGTCGTCAAGCTTGATCGCAGTCACTGAGTTGCTTTTCTTAGCTAAATATGACCAAAACTTTACTGGGTTATAATTTAGAAAGGAGTGCAATGTTACATTAAAATAGAAAAAGCTAACTTTTTATCTTTGACTTTAGTTGTTTAAAGAGAACTCTGATGTTTCGTTTATGATTATACTGGTTGCAGCACACTTCCAATGACGATACCGGACTTAAAAGGTGTAATCCGACATATATGTTGACAAAAGCATGACAACCACTCAAACACAAAAACGAGAAGGAAGGTGTCCGTGAAGATTCAACACGATGTAGCACAAGCTGTCATTTGTAGAACCGAACACTAAACGCATCACAAAACAATTCTTGGGCTTCTTTGAAGAAATCGTTTGTTGCCGATATACGGGGAGGGCTTTTCTGATTTACTGCAGAAGCAGAATCCGCAGCAGCCACGCAGGGCGCAACACACGCCGAACTAGGTCCAGCAGCAGGCTTTCCGAAATTGCCAACGGCTAATGCGTCATCCGTCGCCCCACGCGACCACGCTGCAGCCATTTCCCGCGCAGAAAGAGCGGAGTCAAACGATAAAAAGTCTACGACAGATTGGTTCGGCAAAGGCGCACGTTCTACCACGCTTTCAGCTTAGGGAGAGGGAAATTGAGAGAAGGAAAGGCCAAAACGGGAGTGCTCACACAAAAGGCTTATCTTTTGGGGCATCCCAACCAGGACCTGGTCCTGCTCCCAACAACGACCAAAACGAGAGGATTTGTCACTTGTACCCAAGGTTGATAGTGCAGTGAATGGTATGTGTGGGCCTTGGGCTTGAGGCAGGTGCCGTGTTCTGCCTTATCACCAGCTTCTAGATTGTAGGCACGTGACCGTAACCGGAGACACATTTGGCCTAAAACACGCATAGCGTCTACCCTGCTGTCAATACCGAGTGAACAGGACAACTCTATGAAGTCCACCTTTTGAACTTCCAAAGAAGCTATCAAGCTCAAGATATACTTTTAAATGAAACATTACGCGCGACCATTTTTTTGGCTCGATGTCCATAAAACAATATATATATATATATATATATATATATATATATATATATATATATATATATATATATATATATATATATATATATATACAAACGAATATGTGCAGATGAATGAACCGTACTTAATCCAACGAATCAAAGAATCAAAGTTTTTCAGGAACCCGCCGAAAGCCTGGCTCCGCCGTTTTTTGGCTTTCGGCGGGTTCCTGAAAACCTTGATTCTTCGATTCATTGGATTAAGTACGGTTCATTCATCTGCACATATTCGTTTGCATCCTCCTCGGAGACCACGTATGATGGTGTGAAGTGCCCGTGTTGTATATATCTATCTATCTATTTATATATATATATATATATAGATATATATATATATTATATATATATATATTATATATATATATATATAGCAATAAATTTAAAATTATGTGTACACTGTTAAGTTCCCGTTTTTCAACTTTAAATTTTTCACGAAAGAGTTACACATAAAAGCCACCAAGGACAGCACATCTTCCGACTTTCAACACACGATGAATCGGCGACGCTCGTAAACGAAAGGTTGCTATGCTGCGCGAACGATTTTTGAAAGATGCTGCGTAAAGCACTCCGGGCGCGACGGCTTCGCAGCCGTTCGAAGGAAAAAAGAATCAGGACGACGAAGTAATGTCTTGCATCTTCAGTAAGCTAACGGTTCAGTCCGCTTGCTTAACGGATGAACAAATTTTGTTTCACTGCTAGATTTAGCGGGAAAATTGACATCACGTGACATGAGCACCAATTAAATTTCCCGCTAAATTTAGCGGGGCGGTTACACTGATGCGAAAGGCGACGCCGACACCGCTTAACGCGGAAACGCGCGCCTAAGAGCTGCGATCTAAAATCCATATTTTGATTAAATCGCTTTCCGATCTTATGCACTTCGTCATATTGTTCCACGTCAAGCATACAACCAAATTTCATTTGTCTTTCAATCTTCAAAATGGGCATTTGATTAATTGGTCCAAATATCTGGAATAAATTCACTTTAAGGATGTTAACAATAGTTAACCAATTACATGAGACTCATGCAATATTAGATAAATCAACTAGTGTCTTCGCGAGTACATATAACGTTTTGCATGCACGACCGAAATGGGCCCTAACGTCATTACCAGGTGATATATCTTTAACCGCTATATGTCATGACCGCTATATGTCACTATATATGGCAGTATTTGAAGTTTTATATAGCGATATGTGGCCGTATTTGCACGCGTATATGGCGATATATGGCATATTTATACACTTCTGTGACCATATAGGGCAGTTTTTGCCCCACTTTAATGGCCGTATTTGCTCCAATATATGGCGGTATATGGCCATATTTGACTCCTAATATTATCGTATATGGCCATATATGAAATATACGAGGGTCCTATATGAAATCTTATACAATCTTGTGCGCAACTTTGAATTTTAAGACAAGGCGGAATTTTCAACTGAATTTTATTGAAAACGTGTTCCGGTATATATAGTCTCAACCATCGTCATAATCACAACCAATGTCACTGTGACGATGGTTGAGACTATATATACCGGAACACGTTTTCAATAAAATTCAGTTGAAAATTCCGCCTTGTTGTGTCCTCTTCTCTGCTTTTGTCCTCGTCTTTGTTGCGCACAAGATTGTATAAGATGTCAAACCAACTCGCCCAAACAACCACTCTTCTTCCCTATATGAAATTTTTGTACTTGAATGCAAAGTGCTAACCTTTTCTCAAATTTTGTCACTATCTTCTTATACCTACAATATTAACGACACAGTACTCAGTAGCGCTTCATTCTAAAAATATCTTGGTCTTCATATAACAAGCGATTTAACATGGGCCAGTCATATTAAAAACATAATCGCTAAGGCAAATAGCACACTGGGTTTTCTATGAAGGAACTTAAGACTCGCCCCCCCCCCCCCCTAAAGTGAAACAGGTCGCGTACCTAAATTCAGTCCGCTCAAAGCAAGAGTGCTCTGCATCCGTATGGTCCCCGTGGCAAAACTACCTTAAACGAGAACTAGAAAGTGTGCAAAACAGAGGTTTGAGAGTTATTTTTCTGATTAATCTTTTTGCACTAGTGTTTCTAGTTTGCAAAAGCGAGCGAATCTTCCTGAGCTCGCTTTAAGACGGAAGATATCTGGATTGACGCAGTTATACAAGGTCTACCACCTCAGCCCTACGCTTAGAAAGATTTTACTCCCACGTCCCTTTGAGATTTTTCCAAGACTAGACAACAGCTGTAAGATAGAACCTATATTTGCCTCCACCACCTCCTACGCCAACTCTTTTCGCCCTTTAACAATATTAGAATGAGATGCTTTACCTGATAACATAGTTACAACTAACAATGTAGACGTATTTAAAAAGGTACTAGGTGAACATTTAGATCCCTGTGCAAACAATGCTGAGTCTTGGCATGTTAATAACGTGTCCTTCATTTTTTTATTCCTTTTTTGTGTTTATTTGCATTTTTGTTCACGGGTTTGTATACTATGTTCTATACTGAAATGCTCAGTTTCCCATTTCTTGTGTCGCTGCTGACGAGTTTGTTATACTGTTACTATATTGAAACTTTTAGTTTCCAATCCCTTGTGTAATGCCCTATAATGGGGCCTACAAGGTATTATGAAATAAATAGATAAATAAATGTAGGCGCCTACGTTACCGTGATTTTCTCTTACCTGATTAATCTTGCGTTTCAGACGCTTGGTTTTACGCGTTATCTATGAATTTTTACTTCTTACTTTCTTGGAGCGTAGTGGAGCGAAGCAATAGAAGCACGGGAGGATGACTTCCCGGAAGAAGGTCACGGTGTGTCCGGCCAGACGTTGTTTTGTTTTTGTACTTGGGAGAAATAGTCGAAAGTTCCCTCTATGTAATCTATAATATCGGTGTATTTAGCCCTATTGTAGATATCAGTATATTTAGCGTATTGCAATCCCTGCACTGCACAGTTGGTCGTCAAGCCGTTACGCGGGAAATTCGAGGAAGGTCACACACCACAAGTCTGGGAAACGATACTTCCTCTATAACTCTCGCTAGTGCGCCGAGCTGTGCCAGTGACTCCGAAACGAAATATATATTTATTAGTGACCTGCATTCAGGGGTGATAAGTGTAGCGATATTAACAATTTGCCGGAAGTTGTAGCAGGATGCCATGTCAATACGAACGTTGAAAACATCGCGACTAGTTAATGGCGTCATGCTGTTCCAATCAGATGGGGCAAGTTGAAGTCACCCATCAATAACATAAATTAAGAATTCTTAGAATACGTTTTGAGGACGTCGAGAATGCCCTCAATAAGGTGAATATATCCGCGTGGTGGCGCCTGTGCATTGCCCCGGTAAGGAAAGACTCACGGCCGGTCCGTATTTTAACCGATAGTAAGGAGTTTTTGTAGACCGCGTTTCGCCCTCCGCTAAGCCCTCCGCAACGAAGAAGCCGCTAATGTGTTTGCGCGCCGATGGCCTTGATTGTAGGGTTCCGAGTATTGTAGCGGGTTGCGGAGGGCATTGCGGGACGACGAAAACGATCTACGAAAACTCCTTCATGTTTTATGGTCGCCCGTGTGTGGAACGGGCACGCAGGAGAGGGAACTCCTTACTAGACCTGCGGCGCCACCACCTCTGTAGGGGCGATCCCGATGGAAAAATAATTAACCAATAGGAAATACCACAGAGTTGGCTATGTCACTGTTTAGCCACGTCTCCGTAATTATAAAGACGTCCAGGTGAAACTCCGAAGCACGTATTCAATCTCGGCTGTCTTGTTTACGATACTTGCGGCATTAAGGCTCACGAACCTAAAGGGTCTGAGGAGTCTGCAGGTCAGGGTTCGCTTCGACAAGGGCAACATTGACCCTTCAGAGTGGACCAAGATATGGTCTGAAAAGTTTACTTTCCGGCCAAATGTCGGCCACAAGCAATTCTTCAAGCTCTGGACTTTCCACGGACCTCTGGAACGATGAGCGCGTGTTGTACAGTGACGGCAACTTCATGCAAACAAAATTTTTATCACCAACCACTGCGAGGACACTAGCAGACACGTCGTCAAAGGAAGCCGACGGATGCGAGCGCGACACGAACACTACTCTACGCACTGGGGGCTGTCGCACCGCGCGCAACTTACTGCCGCGATTTGAACCGATTGGCGACTCTGGGCGTGGCCATTGGCGTGCTGATACGGGGAGCTACCCTCGGTGGCAGCATTTAACCTGATTTTCCCACTTGGTAATCATTGGTACCGTCCGTCGATCGGAGGGGCTCTTGCCACTGGAGCGTATGACAGGGGTCGGTGAGACCACCCTCCGGGCGGATGTCCGGAGGCCTCGTTGTTGGGTGGCCAGTCCTTGGGCACCGGAAGAACGGAAACACCAGTATCCTGTGCTGCGGTGAACGTAGGTACAGGTGTGCTTTGGCGCACAGAGGCCCGGCGACGGCGTCGAGGCATCTACGTACCAAGTCGGTGTTCCGCGCTTGGTGCACTAGCAGGGATTCTTTCTCACGTCGCAGAGTCAGCACGAAGTCCGATAGACCGTCAATCATGTGACAGAGCGCCAGCACCACCCCATGAAGGCCGCAGTCAACCGGCGGCACTTGTCGCTCCGGACCATCGACACTCAAGGTCGAGGACGGCGTCCCTGGTCCCGCGCCGGAGTCTTGAGTTGCCAAAGTCACAGGCGATTTTTCTGGGTCCCGGCGTTAGTGCATGACGCTCACTTAAATATTCTTGCGCCGTTCTTCTCGAGGAGGTAGATAAGGGCCTTGAGAACACTTACGCATTCGCAGTGAAAACTGCGAGAAAACGCGCACGAATAGAAGATAAAGCGCTGTCCGGATAGTGGGAAAGCACAGCAGCCGCGCACGTCTTTACCCGCTGCAGGGGATAAACGTGTGCGGCTACAATAAGAATTTATTCACAATTTTTCTAAAAATCCCGTCGTTCCTCGTGCAATTAAATACTAGATTTTAACTGAAAATTCTAGTCTCACTTTACTCGCGCATTTAATTCTGCATTTTTGACCGATTTCCACATATTTTTTTCTTCAAGTTTGTACACAACTCATACTACGACGCTGTGTCGAGAGTCGCGAAATCCCTCACGTAAATAAATAAATATATGAATAACTATTTAGTGAATTCACTTCATCGTGCAGTAAAATCTCGTAAAGTAAGCCTCGTCAGCCAATAAGACCGTCGAACTGTCCCTAGAAGTGATCTCGTTTATCATATAGAAGCAATGTCTATACCACATCTCAAAAAACAAAATTCTATACATTCAGGAGGAAGGTTCTCAGCCTAATATAACCCTGTAAAATGTGTATTAGCAATTTATTCTCGAAGTTGCGGTAACTATTGAACAACTGCCTCACTTATTAAATTACTCTTCTTTTATAACATGTTTTTGCATTATTTAATAATTGACCCAAGAAAAGTGTTATAACCGTAAGTTTCCTAACGGGCAAAGTGAAATTCACAAGAGTGTTTTTTTTTGTTTTTTTTTGTTTTGTTTTTTTAGTTGTGGTTCTCCTGTCCGGCGAGAAAGAAGTGCGCACCATGCTCGAGCATGCACAAGATCTCGGCATGACCTCTTCAGGGGAGTACGCATTCCTCTATTCCGAGCTTTTTCAAAGCGAAGCAGCGGGAAACATATCCTGGTCAACCGGCGTCGGTGAGCTCTTCTATTGTTTTAAGTAGTATTTGCACACTGAGTCCAGAATTTAGGCTCTCCTCCAACCTTTATATTCTGATTATGAGAATTTATTGCGATAGGATCAAGAAGCGGGTCATTTGGAATTTGTTTGATTTCTAGAACGTATAAACACATATTGTGTGCAATCGTAAACTAATTTAGGGTCCTATGTGTCGTCAAATTGATCCAGCATTTGGCAGGTATTCTAAAAGAGTTCACTACTACGGTGCTTCATTTTGTATAAGCAACGTCTCGAAAATATCACTTCAGGACGCCTCACGCAGGACTACAACGTTCCGCTTAGGGACAGCTTCTACGGGGTCGAAGCCTTGGTCATCAATTAGTATTGTATCATATACAGAGTCAAAATTCCTCTTGTGTGCAAGCTTAACTTATCTCTACGTAATTTTTGCTACCGCGAGTTTATTTGTCCTCCCTGATTAGTTTGCTATTACAAATTCGCTTTCTTCTATAATTTACACTGTTCGTAATTCCACTCGGTAGATGATGCAAGACGGCGAGAGCGGCTCCGCAAGGCCTTCGAATCCCTTTTAATAATCAGCCTCAACCAGCCGGTATCTGAAGAGTACCTACGCTTCTCCAACGAGGTGAAACGTCGTTCGCGAAAGAAATACTCGTTCACAGGTGACATGGAGCAAGTGGTGAGTGTCTAAACGCTAAATTCTTTTCGGAAAACGAGGCGAGTATAGCGCCTACGCAGTGACCCTGGTGCAGCTTGATTTGTGAAGGCCAATACTCTTGTCGGATTTGTAGAGGGTAATACTCCTGTAAAGTTCGGACCTTCACCCAAAAAGAAAAGGAGGTCGTTGCACACCACGCTTTAGCTCTGCTTTAACATAAAATGGCTTTTTCTCTTTATATATAGACAGGAGCACACTAACTCTCTTTACGCACAAAAGGAGTACTCTCGACAATAGGTACCAATGTCAGTGCAGGGGAAGTGGCGCGTCGCATTTGTCCCCTCGTCGTTTAAACTTTGACGAACTGACATCTGAACGGGCTTTTAAGATACGCATAAAAGGTTTTCGTTATAGAAGGACTCATCCCTAGAAAAGGTTTTCGTTGTTGTCTTAATTGTGTTTGAAATTTTGTGCGCCCTTTCTATACGTTCGTTCTGCCTCCTTCCGTGTCTTAGGTTTAGTAAAGAGAAGTATTCAACAGATTGCCGCGCGCTCACGTTTTTTTCAGTCTTCGAGAATGTTTGCTTCTGAAATATATACATTTTATAGTTGTTTGTAGAAACACGCATTACTAACTTACAATGTTTGAAATGGTGACAAAAATTCTGGCATCATATTTTAGTTTGTTTTACTACTAGTGACCAGCCCCAATGGAGTAAACATCAGTGGTAGCTGACATTTTGTCAGCCGTGTAACAACAGCTTTTGTAGCCGAATATTCTCTAGGGAAATGATTATTGAATGAAAAGTAATCTTAAGGCGTCATTTGACATTGGTATTAGCCTGTTTAATAAACTCTATATTCAAGTTAAAGTGTAAGCGAAATCACCTCTTCAATTACTAAAGACGTAAATATCTTAACTTTAGTCCTCGTCCATGGTGATGCACAAATTGGACTAATTTGCTCTCCCATCTCTAACGCAACCATTCCTGCCATAGGTATCAGAAAAATTAGAACCCAATATGCATATGCTTTCTTTTCGTATCGATAAACGTCCCAGGCGCTGCAAGGTTATATATTTTTCAGCGGTACGTATACGCCAGCCCTGGATGCCTTTTTATTAACAGTCCTGTTTCTGCGTGTCAATAGGTGAACTACTTCACAGCAAGCTTTCACGACGCTGTGGTCATGCTCTGCAAAGCGATCAATGAAACTGTGACCGTGGGGTTGGACCCCTACGCTGGTGTCAACCTGGTAAACAGGATGCGGAACGCCAATATATCAGGTAGGTGATGCATCAGACACAAAGATCTCCAAAAGAAAGCAGGCCCTCAGCGAGACAAGGTTTTTCTCTTAGATTTCGGTTATTAGTAGAGCTTGTGACTCACCTAAAATCGACAAGATCTACAAGCATTCCTGCAACATGAGACCCAGAGTACCCGCTTAAAATTTAACTACCTTGAAACAATTCGTTCATTCGTGTTAGGGGCCTCAGATTTTAGAGTGCGAAGAAACGACTTGAATGTCTAGATTGTCATCATCACCAATATAGACCTGAAGCGAGGAAATTTTTGTTAAGGAATTGGTTGAGTGCTTAATATTACTGTTATCACCAGACGCTTGGATATCCCCCTAACTCTTTAAACTAATCTGCTACTCATTTAGTTCACTTTTCCTCCTTAATTTTGACGAAGCTCGGTTTTACAGGGCCCAGCTGTTGTAGGCCTTTTCTCAATCAATATTACTCGCCAAAACTCCCCCAGACCGCTTTGGTCTGTTAAGGTGTTTCCTGGTGTACACAACAGACTTTCACATATGCCCTTATGTTCACACCACTCCAGACCACTGTGTCCTAGTATGCCCAAAAGCCGACTAGGATATTTTGGTGTGCACATCACACCAGACCACTGTTTTCTGGTATGCCCAAGAGGTCGACTAGTATGTTCTGGTGTGCACACTACACCAGCTTGGAGTGTACTGTGTGCAGATCACACTAGATAATGTGTCATAACTTGCACATCAGGGCAGTTTAGTTTGTTTTGGTGTGCACACCACACCAGATAGTGTGTTTTGATGTGACAATCGACAAGCTTGCTATGTTTTGATGTACACTCCACAACAGACTAGTGTGGCCTGGTATGCAGACCAGGTCAGCTTAGTGTGTCCTGGTGTCCAACACAGACAAACCTAGTGTTAAAAACACAATTTTTGAAGACAGTTTATAAAATGCAGCTGCAATGTTTTTCCGTAATACTTAGGAATCAAGGTCTTTGTGTTTAATGGATAAAAAGAATTAAGATCGGGCAAATGATTTTTTTTCATAACCCCTCTCATATGGGCCTTGAAAATTGAAACCAGATTATGGAAAATTCATAGGAAATTGTGTTCCGTACGTGAATCGTTCTTGCATCACAAACGTTTAGTTATACTCTGAGTTTTCAAGGCGCCAGACGCCTTCGTTCACGGCACTCTTCATCAGATAATGTTCTGAAGGGAATAGTTTTGACGAATCGGAGCGTATAATTAAAACATGTGATATTCGCAAGGGTCAATAACAGTTGCACAATTCTCTTTTGAGTCGGCATCAGCACATTATTATTGAGATACGCTCAACATATTACGCGTCAATGTTAATGTCGCCATAGTGTGTCAACCGGTAATTGGTAACTGTCTGAGGTTGGTACAGGATGGCTCGGTGGCTTCATACCAGCGCTTCAAAAATTGCATTGCGATTTGTCTTCTGCGCGCCTTTGAAGTCGACAAAGTAGTGTGTTCACTTCCTCGATATCTTTCCACCGAGTGACCGCGCACCTCGATGGAATGAGACAAGTAGGGAAAAAAAACAAAGAATGTTCGATAAGGCATACCATTTATTGCGCCTATTTTACCTTACAAAGAAGGAAAGAATTTGGAGAGACGGTGTCTTCTGAACTCAGTACAGTATTTTACGCTTCTCTTCCAGGGCAGCTAATCAACCTTTTCGCAAAACGTACGAGTAACTGTCGCATTATGCCAACCGTAACTTTCAAGTGGCGCAGATCATTAATCTTGTACATTAATCATTTCTATGTCACAGTTTTCTTTCCTTCACTAGATTTTTCAACACTACAAATCCAGTATTTGGTTCGACCCGGCTCTTAAAGATTCGAAGCCAGCCCATGGGCTCTGGTGCAACTAGAAATTTATAAACTTTTTTTTAGGCTCATGTGGATAAGTGATTAATGTCAGTCATTGTCGCAATTGTCTTTCTAATGCGATTCCCCTGTTTTTGCGACGTCCGGAAATAGATCGTTTTCCACTTTTTCTTTCTATGGGCAGGAATTATCGATCTTCTGGCAACCACAAGACACAAAAAAGTTGCTAGGCTTCAATCGCGTCAACTAGTTAATAAAATAGGTGCTCTTTTTTCAAAAAAAAAAAGAAACATTAGGAGCAGATGTAGAAGATTCGGCGTATGTTCGAGTACCGTAGGAATTTATTTTCTTATAATCAGTATTAAAATGATGCTCCTTGTTAGAAATATAAAAAATGTACCTTTAAACACATATCTTCTTTATATGACTAAGTGTTATTGTTAACTCTGTAATAAAATTTCGCAGCATAAATGAAGTGACATTTATTGCAATACATTTTACTGTATTTCTATTTTATATTTATTTATAAAAATGGTACAATCTCGTGGTTGTGTTTTGCAAATGGGTGTTTCATATTGATGCAGCCTTGACACAAAATGACAAACGCAACAAGCATGACCACAGAGTTTCGGTATCATGTTTGGAGAACCGACCAAGGAAACAATTCCAACCACAAATGCTGGTCATTGATCCAGCCTTTTTCTCCACTCCACATATCAGGTGTATCAGGGAGGGTGGTCATCGACAACAACGGCGACAGAATTGCAGACTACGCTCTTCTCGACCAGGTAGATCCGCAGACGGGACATTTTGACGTGAGTAACACTCCCTTACCGAGCTGCTTACGTCTGCAAGCGCGTGCGTCAAGCGCTCATGACTAATCGTAATGATAGTTTTATGGCAGCGCTCACACTTCGCAGGAACGACATCAATTTTGGATGCAGAGGAAAATGATAAACGATAAAACTGCGTCAGTTTTATGGAGCAGAAGGCATGTCCTAGACGTAACGAGACACAGAAGCGAGAAATAACTTCACAATAACACCAAACATGAACCAACATAGAGTAACAACCCAAACTGTTTCAAGAGTGTGCTTAGCACTTCCTCCTGTTTTGTGAGCTTCCAAAGGTAAACATTCTTGGGCTCGGTGTCATCGTTCGAATTTATTTTCCCGACTCAAATTCAAGTGAAATCATTGCTTCATACCATAGTAAATTGACGCGTATTTTCCACGGAAGTTCATATAATAGCATTTTCATTCTGAGACCGTGAGTCACTCGACTCCCTTGGAAAAAGAAAAAAAGATGAATCGTTATTTTATAAAAAAAAAAAATGTGTTACACAATGGCTAAAATTAGGACCAACATTAGCGCTTACCTGTCGCCTTCTACGGTGTTAGGTTGTTTCCTTTTCTTCTCAACTATTGATTTACCGCTCATATAGCAACCCTCTTTCCGCGCCTTCCTTTGCAAGTTGTTCGTGTTATGACTTTTCACATTGCAATCTGAGATGGGCATATCCTGAAGTGCTCATTCTTCAAAATGTGTGAAGTTTATTGCCAGAAGAAAACAAAATGTTTAATGGGAAATTTGCTAAAACTTCACTCTATCTAAATCTATATAAACTAAAAAAAGGCTACGAGCGTTTTGCACGGCAGCAGAACGTGCTTTAATGCAAGTGCAGGTGCAGGTAGACCTCAAGAGTTCATATTTAGGTATTTATGATTTCACTAAAATCTCGTAACATATTTTCTTTGCAAAATTTATTTCTGCGATTTTTTGTCCGCGTAGATACAAAACAGATCAAAACATAAAGTCAAGTTAAGCTTTCCGCTGATATTGAGGGCTTTAACACTGTCACTGAGGCCGGAAAGTGCTATTCAAAAGTAAAAACACGAGCTGGCTCCTCAAACCAATAAAAGCTGTATGTGCCATGGTTATTCGTGACATCTTGTTGTATGGTGAAATATTTCTGTTTCGTAGATTTCGCACTTGTGTCAGATAAATCTTGTGACACGTGAGTGTAGCTAGCACTGTCTGCACTGCCAAGTAAAGGTTGTTCCAAATATGAGCATTAATAAAACCTAAAATCACTAAGAGCCCTAAAAAAAAAAAAAAAAACGCAGGGAGCGGAGGTTTCCGACAATGAAATTGCGGCATTACTTTTTTTAGAACATACTGTAGGTCAAATACTGGCCCAAACGGGAGTGGAAAGAACAAGAAGTAAAATACAAATAAGCACTTTTGAAACCAAAAATAAAGCACGTCGATATACATATTCGAGGCACATACCAATAAATACAATACAAGAGAGGGACGTGCAAAATACTAACATGCAAGATATGTATACAGAAAAAGTATGCACATCTAAGAAAAATAACTCTGAATGGCATCACAAAAATCTGCAGCCTTAGCCGGTAAGAGCGCCAACGAACGAATCACGAAGCAAGAAGGGCTAACATAATAACCCAAGCCGACCCCAAGCCCTGCAATGCATTTCTGAACCGGTGTGGCTATAAACCTTTGGGGAGAAAAAAAGAAGAAAATTAAGAAAAAATATTGGCCGCGACAACCATTCTAGACGTGAACAAGAGGCGACATCTAGGAGGAGCGCATGGAACCAAGGCGCTTCCCTAAACACTCCCGGGATGGCACCACCATAGGCACGCCCTGGCGTAGGGAGGCTCTAGTGGAAGTGGGCGCAACTCAAATCCTGGAGAGCGTTTGCAATTTAATGGCGGCGCCTAAAGGAGAGGATTGGGAAAGGATATGCGCTAAAGTTGCTTGTGCGAGAGCAGACGCCCGCTTTGTTGCAAATATGTTGCCCCATGTGCCTTTCCTCCTCTCTTCTCCTATTGCAAGCAACCAACGAACGCCTTGGAGTAGCCTTTCTCCCTTCTCTCTTGCTCCGGGAATTGCAAACGTCGAGAGGGGAAAGCAGGGTAGCCAGACAAGCAGCAACGTCCACGACGGCGAAATTTACCGTTTTTAACGTTAACTAAATACTTAACCTATCGGAACAAAACTGGGGGCTATAAAAAAAGTAACAATTTTTAACTTGCGTAAATTATTCAAGTAAGTTAATGGGCGCTATGACCTGAGTTAGGAAATAAAGCGACCCTTTGCCTCGTAGACCAACGTTGGCGTAGACTTCCAGCAAAATTTATCAATTAAATGGCTTCCAATTCGCGTGATCTACGATCTAGCAGTTGCGCCCACACTCACTGGAGCCACCCTGCTCTGGCGTTCGCTTGGGCTCCTGGCCGCAACAAGGTACTCGTGAAAAGAATACAGGATAAGTTAAGACGGTGGTGGTCTAGTTCTTCGTAGCATTGGGACCGCAACATATTCTGGTAATTTGGATTGGCATTACAAAAATATTAAGTAGTACTAGCTTCTAGTAGCACACTAACTAAACAAAGTATAACAATCTCGGGTTCTGAGGCTTAAGGAGAAGATTAAATATTCTGCAAGCTGTAAAAATTTATTGTAACTGGGATCGCTCTACGGCCTGTGTACTCTGGAAGTAAATATGTGTACGGTGTAAATATAATTATGTTCGGTATTCAATAATAACAAAAGGTCTGAATTATGAATGAACTCAATTCTCTGTTGGTTTCACTTTAAGTATCTGCAGGTAGATTAGCATCCACCGCGTCAACTTGTTTTCTTTCTTAAATCTTCAGCTGCTAAATAGTTAAGCAGCTCTGCTGATTCAGATAGCGGTTTTTGAAATACTGTTTTCATAATCCAATTTTTGACCCATCGAGAGTTTCGACACATGCAATAAGCTATGTTACGTGTTTCTTTGAATAGGTAGTCTTAAAATATTTTGGGGCAAATCAAAGCTATCAGTTGGTCAACGATATCCACTGGCCAGGAAAGGGACCACCAGTGGACGTTCCCTTCTGCGGTTTTGACGGCAAAGACCCGAAATGTTTGAAGACTGGTGAGTAGTCCACTTGGGCCAACTAAAGAAGCTTTGTATCCTGAACTTCACATATATTTATAAGATTCTTTTTTTTCCTTTCCGTCCACAGATGACTTTCCCTTCATAGAAACCATCGTCATATCGGTCTTGGTCTTCATTGTCGTCATCTTGATCTGCGCATTTCTCGTTTACAGGTGACAGTAGTTTATAATCTTTAATTTACTAAAAAACATATATATGTTTGAAATTCAAAGGTCCAAATTTTATCCGGTTTCATATAAATATTGTGGCGATGAAGGGGCGAACTCAATGCAGTGCGTGCATGGGCGTGTTTGAACATGTGCTTAGAATATAGCCTCTTTTGTCTCGAAAACTGTCAACTTTGTTTGGTGATTCTTATCTAAAACACCCCCGCAATATGCTCATGTGATAAGCCTCGTGATCTTAGTTCACATAGTTCGCTGAGAAGTTTGATCGCACGACCAATAAACCTTGTGCTCTTCTTCGCCGCACCCCCCCCCCCCCCCCTTTTCTGCGTGCTCGGTGGAAAAGTCAACCGACGATTGACTGGTCCATTGAGCATGTAAGCTTCAATCGCCCTGTCAGTTTTGCAGTAAGGAGATTATTAACGTAGTTCATTTATTCGCTCCTCGTTTATTGAACCACAAGCCATTCCATAGTTTATAGTAATCGTCAGCAGTTAATTTTTCAACAATATGTTGTTTTATGTTTCGATTAAATTTTAATGGAGATACCAAAAATTAATAGTAGCTAAGACATCGCATAATCATAATGGTTTACTTTTCTCGAATTAAAGCTACATTAATTAAAGGATTTGCTAACCTACGCGCATCGTATTTTAATACATTTGAGCCCAATGAAGTCGGCCACATTTTGTAACAAAAATGTTTCTTGGATGTTTTTTTTTTACTTTAAATGTAATGAACAACGTAAAGTACTCTGTGCTGGATTAGAAACCTGTGTCGATGCACTGGTAACAAATATGATATGCCACTTACCTAGTTCATGATCTTGAAATATCTTGCCAACCAAGGTACCGTCTTAATACTATAAATAAATACAGTGCCCGAAACTCGTCTCTGATACCGAAATATTTCCTTTTTTCTTATGCTTACAAACTGATTGCGAATTTCTTTTGAAGAAAGATGCAATTAGAGAGCGCCATAGCAAATATGTCCTGGCGCATCAAGTGGGAAGAAATCACCTTCACACGGAACCAACGAAGCAGTTGGATGATGAGCCGACTTTCCATAACAAGCGCGGTGAGTATCCTTAAATAAATTTGCGAAATTAGACAAATTATTTAACCTGTCCCCTTTTGACATTCTTTTGTGCTTGCTCAGTTACCTTGTTTTGAAGGTGATGAATGGTGGTTACGTAGGTAGTTCAAAAGTTAACTAAAAAATACGAAGGCAATTTCCTAAACTACGCCATAACATGTCTCCAGAAATTATCACATTAGCTGGTATTTTCTTTTTTGCTTGGGTTTGTATGTATGGTCAAACAATGAAAGTATAAAAAATCGTACTTGCAATATACGCTATTGTTCATTTTAAAAGTAAAGTAAAAAATATGTTTTAATGAACTATTGAAAATAAATTAACAATAAACAATAGATATACAAACACAGCAGATGAATTCCTTTACTGGAGCCTTTGTACAAAAAAAATTACTAAAACCTTGCAGTAGGTGGCTTTCTTTGTAATTTGTTACTGCCCTTAGTTGTTAGCTTTTTATTTCTGCATCTTGTCAAAAGTCATAACTTTTTTTGTTGGAAGGGGGGGGGGGGGGGGGGTACTGTTTGCTATTGTGGTTCCTTCAGAAACCTAAGAATAGCAGATTACATTGCGCTGTTTCAAATGTGTAGAGCAGTAAATAAAAGTGTAGCTATGACCATGATGCAAAGTAACTATGACATGTGAACCTATACTATGGTGCCTGGAGGACGTCTCCAACTGGTTCGTTTAGCGTCCTATCTCTCACATACATCAAAAGTGGTCCGTTAGTGGCAACAAATGACGTCACGGAAGCCGGAATGTCCTTTTGTCAGATGTCGCGATCCTGCAGCGTGTCGTAGAAATGTTAACGAAAAGCACGAGCGAACGCGAGTGTCGTTGTTGTCGCGGCGTCCCAGCTTCTGGCTGCCTAAGCTTCTGTGGGCTGCCACACTTGAGAGCGACCTGCAGCAGAACAGGCGTCTGCATCATCCACCAATGCTGCTGGGACACAGCTAGGATCGCGACCGGCGACAGCATGAAACTTCTATGACGTCATCAGGCAGAAATTGAGGGACCACTTTTTTTTTGACGCGGTAAACACATCAGTTGCAGACGCGTTTCAGGCACCACACCTATGCGGAGGGCAAGTTCGCCTGCTTCTTGCGCAGGGGGTAGCGGTGACGTCAGAACGCCGAGCCCTGATTGGCTGATCGCGCCCCCCTATCTGAGCGTCGTCTGCTCCTTTGCAACGTCGTCTGCTCGCAACGTCGTCTGCGTCTGTGTTACCTTTCCTGCGACTTTCGTAAGTCGCAGGAAACGATCTTACACCAAAAATATGCGTAGGCCATAACTTAAGAACAAATTTGTATTCACGAAACGAAATTTTCGCAAGTTTTGCGCAGGCTACGACGAAATCCTAGGACAGCTTTGAAGCTGTCGTACGCACTTCTTACAATCAGCATGGCCGACAGCGTCGCGGTCGCGACGACCCACGGACGTTTATTTTTCTATGTGCGCTTCTCACGCGTCCCGACTTGAAGCAGCAAGAAAAAAGTAAAAAGTACTTGAAACAGACCACGACGAACAAGAACGCTGGATCCACAAACACCCGGGAAAAGCTCCAACGGCCATGATTCCACCGAACGCGACCAAGCGAGCACGGCAGTTAGGCCTAGCAGGCACTCCCGGACTCGGCGACCGTCTGCCCACGACCGGCTGGCGTGCTGAATGGAATATTCCCGCGCGACCCTTGTGAACCCTTCCCGTATTATACTTTGATCGCTGACCTCACTTTTGGATTAAGAGGTCAATTTCTTCCTCTTGTTATCCCCTTGTTTCCCGAGGCAACGGTGACTCTCGCCGGTGAAAAAGCGGTGAATTTCCGACAGACGCAGGAAAGGTAAAGCAGCCATCGCTTTGACTAGCAAACGTAGAGCAGACGACGTCAACTGCGCCAACCCGCTGACGCTGTTAAAGAATGGGGGGTATCGCCGCACACGAAAGGAGGGACAAAGTATTTGGGAGGGAACTTGCACGCTCACCTCCCGGTTCTTAGTAAACAAACCTCGGCGCCTCGGGACACCTCGCCAGTGAGTCCTCTGAATTCCCTCCTTGATGTGCGTCTGCTAGTTGTTAGACAAAAACAACGTACCGCTCGAGTTATTCCGTCTGCCCTCTGTGAAAGGCGAAGTCGAGCTCTCATGTAAAGACCTGCACTTCTGAAAGTCGCAGGAAAGGTGAGACAGACGCAAACGATGTTGCGAGCAGACGACGTTGCAAAGGAGCAGACGACGCTGAGATAGGGGGTCGCGATCAGCCAATCAGGGCTCGGCGTTCTGACGTCACCGCTACTTCCTTTCTCATGCGCAGAAGACGAAAATGAGCCCAATTGCGAGGCGTATACAAACGTTCATTTCACCCATTGTTCACAAAAAGATGTCCTCAAGGATGGAGAAAGGTTGGGTACATTGGACTCCAGATCTCCGGGACGTAGGTATACCTTTCTCCGCACGACACATATCGATTGAAGTGTGCCAGAAGATATAGGCTCTACTAATATATTTAATGCTCATTTACCGAACGGCTGACATAATGTTGCCAAGGTTGATGATTACTGACCGATTTTGGAAGGCTAGAGAGACGCTGTGATTTCGCTTAGCGTCTTGAATATTGAATATCTTGATTATTTATCATTACGAAAATCATAATCTGCGCTGTACATACGTTAATATTCACCGGAGCAAAACATTTTAATATCCGAAGTGAGTCGTTCTAAGAGGACTCTAATACTATGTATCAAACGAGATCTGTGGGTCATGTTTTCATAAGCGGGATCAAAAGGCGCCTATGGGGGATACCCGCCTTGTGTAACGTTGGTTGACATTGCATAACCGGCCTTTCTCGCCGCGCTCGTATCAATTCCCACAGGACGACGCCTTCGGCACTTGCTAAAGATTATTTGTTCCTCCTTTTTTTGCTTTATTGTAACGCTTAAAACTAGTGTGCAAGTAGACCCATAATTGCGCGGACGTAGAAGTGATGATTCTTATAGCTACATAGGAGAGTTGATTTTATTGCTACAATGGACTCGGTAGTTGAGATTTCTTTTACATATCAGATCCCCAGCCGGTCTGATTTAATCCTCAGCTTTCTTATTGTGATATCACAAGTGTCCTGTGTTTGTTTTACAGATAGGCCCTAATAATTAACATTTTCTTACGAGAACGTATATCCCTATAGGTAACGTTACAAAATCACGAGAAATGTATACAAGAGACATATTTTGCTTATGTCGCTCACTCATGGCATTATAAGAAAACTTTGTCGGCACTTGAATTATACAAGAAAGAAAACTTCAATTATTTGTTCTCTCCCAATCGTTGTTAACAAAATGAACTAAGAATCATACCGGTCACCGCAGACTAGGATATAATTAAAAATAAATATCACTGAGTGTCTTAGCACAACCTTTTACAAGAAAGTGTATCTTTAACGGCTGTACCACTCTTCCACTCTTCCCAGTGAGACTAGGTTATTAAAACTAAACAAAATAATTAGAAAACAGAAGTGCACTGTTTTGAAGTTACGCAACGTCTTCCAGTCAGAAAGGAGCAGCGAGCCCCCGATGTGATTCGTGATTTGTTTTGGCGTAACACTTCCAACTAACCATTTCCCGGCATATAACCTAAATCAAATAAACGTTTTTCCTTTTGTATATACACGTGCATGGTGCTTTTTATGGGCAAGATTTTAGAATGCACATTTGATCACTGGCATGCAACGACTGCCCATTTTCTCAGGATGAAACTATTGCAGAAAAGACTGAACATTAAGTTTATTTGCAGAGTGCTTTTCTGGAAGCAGGAAGTAAGGCCAATGAACAGCAGTTTAGTCTGACTGGAGCCTTCAAGGTCGGTGTTGCATTCGTTCTTTCCTTCTCTAAATGCTTAAGGGTTTAACTAGCTGAATGCTTTATAGGCATCATGGGGATGCAGTTAATCAGTGATGCCGCTACAATCTTGCTTGCTTTCAGGGCACGATTGTGTCTGTGAAGAGGTTGCATCATCAGAAAAGGATTGAGCTTACAAGAAATGTTCTGATCGAGCTCAAGCAGGTAATTATACGCCCACCTACATTTCGTCAAATTAGATAGATGGTTTCATTCACTATAGCAAACATGATATCAAGCAATATTCAAGCAATAAAATTATTTTATGCAGTATTTTATACAATAGCTAATATCAATATGATATTATGATGCTCTGCATTCCAGAAAGTTTATTGTTGTTTATTCTTATTTACGAAATTTTTAAAACTATAAAACTATTCACAAAATGAGCCAGAATGTATCCTTAGTTCAAAGCACTAAACTGGCTCGCTCAAGTAGGTAGTTTTCGCGTTTCTTCCATTTACCGAATGTGTCTGCGATTTTACAAGAAACAAAAATTAGTCAAAACTAAGCATTTTGAAACCAATCTGCTGAGCTTGCCTCGTGTTACATTGTTATATCACTGCATAGGTTACATAAAAGTCAATACTTGATTGCTTATTATATTTTGCATTGAGCAGGACAGCGTGTTTCATAAATTACTAGTTTGTGCGTTTTCTCCACTTCTTTTGAAGAATATTACTTAGCCAACAGGTATTTCTCAATGTAGTTCTCAATTTAATTTAACTGTCTCTTGTTGCTTGCTTAATGTGATTCACTGCACTCAGATGCGGGAAACCCAGCATGAAAATATTGCCAGGTTCGTCGGTGCCTGCATAGATGTGCCTAACATCGCAATACTCACGGAGTACTGCCCCAAAGGAAGCCTTCAGGTACAAGCTACAATGAGGACTGAAAGTTACAAGATTACATTTAATGCTGTGATGGCAACGAATCGTTGTATTATTTTCTTTTGTTTTTCTTTTTTTCTTCGTCTTCATTTCCTCCAGGATGTGCTACATAACGATTCGCTCCGGTTGGAATGGTTATTTCGTTACTCACTCATCAACGACATTGTGAAGGTAATAATGGCGTTTCCACTTCTGCAAAACAGCTTTCACAGATTCCTTCATATAAACTATAATTTTATCTTCTCTTTTGAGAAATAGTTTTAGAAACGCGTTCGAACTGGCCATGTTTTCAGACACGTCGTAACTACCCAAAGCGAAGCAATATCGGTATATTAGATTGCTCAATTGGAAGCAAGGTGTCGATCTTTTCTTC
The DNA here is from genome assembly GCF_016920785.2 of Ixodes scapularis. Lineage (NCBI taxonomy): Eukaryota > Metazoa > Arthropoda > Arachnida > Ixodida > Ixodidae > Ixodes > Ixodes scapularis. The sequence continues at coordinate 150,978,452 of NW_024609835.1, read as the reverse complement.
TTGTGATTAAATATCTAATGGTAGGGCAAGCCTTTTAGTCAAACAATAGCTAAAACGACAGTTTATAGGTCAGACACTGCAGCATTAAGGCCATAAGCGTACTAAAAATTAGCATTTTTTTTCTTTGCACTGTGTTGTAAACCCTGTTGTTAACTAGAATTTCAAGCATGCCCAATCGCGTCATAAAATTTCTAATTTTGTTATATCGCTGTATAGAGTAGCGATATGAGAAAGATAGTATGCTGTGTCAGACGTTGAGGCTGTTGCTGCATTGCAGCAGGGTACCTCATCTTCTCAAACCTAGTATGCCATCAATAACCTTAAGGAACGTTACCTTTCGCTTAATATTTCTGTCGTTATTTCAGGGAATGACGTACCTGCATGGAACCGAAATAGGCTCGCATGGCCGTCTACGGAGCTCGAACTGTGTAGTGGACAGCCACTTCGTCCTCAAACTTACAGATTTTGGACTACCTACTTTTAGAAAAGACGAGACATACGTCCCCTACGTCATCGAAGGTTCTCAAAGTAAGCTCAATGAAGCAGTAAGCTCAGGACGCAAGTGCGTTTTCTGTCAGGCGTGATCTATCCAGACAGTTAAAACGTGTGCCATTAAGGCTGAACCGTGCCTTGGTGTCTTATTCACGCAGAGTGACTCGTCAGGGGCAGCTTCAAAAAAGCAAGTTAGGGCAAGTTCTTGGCCCAGTTGTATTGCTAAGCAACTCATGAAATTGCAAGGTCAACCGATAAGAACTCCGGCAAACGAATCATAGAGCGCCAACATAATAGGCCACTCTCTGAATTTGGTTCTGTCTCTGGCCATAGGATATTGCTATTACGGTCTAGCAAACAATTCCAATAAAGGCCTCTACTGGCCTTCGCCACCTGTACATATTTCGGAGTTACAATCCGTATTAATATCCTGGAAGGAGAGTAAACCGTTTTATTATTAGACACCTTAAACTATCAGGGCCTACTCTGGTTATTTATTGCTGCATAAATGGGGGGGGGGGGGGGGACAATTATTATCATTGGTAAGTTTTCGTCGGCCGTTCAAACCAGCTTTCTTGATAAGTAATTTCAAGCACGAAGAGATTTCTAGAAGCTTTAATTTATGTCTAGAGCTGTGCTATACATACTTTTGTCCGTATTGAGGCATTATCTTACATTACTTCTTTCATTGAAACAACAAACAAAAATGCAAAGGTAAACAAAAATATTGTTGTTGTTGTTGTTGTCTTTTTAAGAGTACTTGTGGAAAGCTCCCGAACTTCTGCGTTTAAAGCATTGTTCACCAACGGGGACCCAGAAAGGAGATGTTTACAGCTTCGGAATAATTCTTCAGGAAATAATTCTCCGAGAAGACGCATTTTATCCCCATTGCGACCACCTAGAAACCTCTGGTACGTGTCCTTCGCTTTTCTCACTTGTACTGTGTTACGTGATCTAAGTAAATTTTGCGTTTCTCACTATACCGAAGTAATATATTCGGAAGATGCAATAAGTATCGCGTAATTTTTATTTTACAAGGTTCCAGTCGATTTTGGATATGAGTATAATTAAATGATACGAGTATAATTACATGACCTAGAAACGCGCTACGCATTACCAGTATTATTCGATCTTTTCTGGCAAACAAAAAACACCCTAAGGAAAAAAAAATTGTTTCCTGTAATTAAATTACGTCATAATTAGATAGCACTTATTTGCTTATATTGCAGAAATTGAATTCAATGAAAAAATATTATATTCACGATAATCTGATATTCCCATACTGGTGAATCTTTCGTCTCGCTAAAGGACCGGAGAAACGTTGTTTTGTTAAGAAAATTAAATATACAGTATTCCTGCGATGCAAAAAATCTTGAAAAAATCTGTATCTTTAAGGTGCGACCCCACCATGCATGACGTTTTGGGGATATTTGACGGTTTATAACTTTCTTTCTATGTGTTCTATAATTATAAAATTAATGTCAAATTAAAGAACTGTAATACTTTAATGTCTCGATATTACGATTAGGTTTAGATTTTAGTTAAATATTCAGCATTTAATAAACCACAGCCTCTAATATTGAAACAAATATTTCTCGAGTTATAACGTCCCATTGTCCACAATATTTTACGTGAGCGTTCGGTTGGATATAATAAAGTAAGAAAAGCAAGCAATGAACCGAGCAGGTAATTTATATTTTAAGATTAAAAATAAAGTTCAAAATGGTATCATTTTATGGTGCTATAAAAACGGAACCACGTGAACAAATCAATATTACGACACATTAAATTATTAAGTATCCTTCGATATTACATTTTTTGGAACTTCCATATAGATATATTACACTTTAAGAATGTTAACAGACCTCATACTTTTCCCATTCAGTTACGGCGAATTGCAGTTTCTTAATATAAAATACATATGGCGACACGTGTTCAAGAATAGCGTGATGTGAATTTTCCGTCGTGTGCCGTTTGGAACGCCACGTCAAAGACGAAAAAGTGCCAGATGTCAGGGTATCAAATGCATGGATGCCCGCAGCGAGCGAGCCAGAGATGTCAGAAGAAAAAGCACGAAGCTGCGGGTGCACCACACCTGCTTTTCCGCGCGTTCTACTGTGCGTCGGTACCACTGGTGCCACTAAATAAGCCACGCTTCAGAGCAACGACACTCGCCCATTTTTGTGGCTTAAATCATGGTAGCCGGTTATCTGAAAGTTGATCTGAAATTACAGGAAGGCTTTTCCGTCCTCCATAAATGTTTAAACAGTTCGCAACAGATAAAGGCAATATTGCATGAGCTTCCAATCACCGAATCTACTGCTGAGGAAGGAGCACGTCTGAATCATAATGATCGGCAGTTCCGTCTGCTCTGCACAAGCACCAAAAGGGCGGCGTCCACAACAATGTCGGGCAACGGAGTGCCGATACTTGAAGCGTAGCTCATATAGTGGCTCTAGGTACCACGATGGAAGGTCGGTACTCATGCCTGATGCGATCCAAATGAAATGAGCACCATGAAAAATTGTCCGCCATTTGGAATTTCGCCACGCATGCGAAAGCATTTTAATGTTTTCATCCCTTCCAAAAATCATTTTTGCAATCAAATTGTGCTTGTCGGAATGGTTCGACTATGATATTGAAACAAAACACAAAACATTAAAACGTCTGTCTCTCGGAGCCAAAGCGCTGGTTTATGAATTCGTATTTGTCGTGTTTAAATATCGGCCGAGGTGCCCGCAATCTGACGGAGGCCAATCTGAATTGGCGGTTCCACGTCAAAAGATCTCCAATTGATCAAAATAAACCCGCAATTTTTTTTTATTGAAGCGTGTTAAGTTCTTTTTTTTTTTTTGTTGAGGTATGGCATGTAAAATTTTAAGATCTAAATATTGACTTTGCCTTACCTTAGTTTGGAACGCAGCCTACGCTTCGGGCTGATGAAGCCACTGAAGCAGCACCAAGAGCGCGAGGTCAAGCAGTTCGCTTTCTTTTGTGAGCCTGTGCGGTCGGGCTAACCTAGAGCCACTAAATAAGCTACGCTTCATACACATTTTGGTGCTTAAAATGATGGTTGTCCGTTATTTGAAGTTTTATCTGAAATCACAGGAAACGCTTTTCCGTCCTCCACAAATGTATAAATAATTCGCGACAAAGTAAAGCAATATTACGTGAGCTTCCTAACATCAAAACTAATGCTGAGGAAGTCACACTTTTAAATCATGACGATCGGCAGTTGCGTTTGATTTGTACTAACCACCAAGATAGTGGCGCCTACAACAATATTGGGGAAAAGGGTGCCGATACTCTAAGCAAGGCTCGTTTGGTTTAGCTCACAGGATAAGCCAAGTGCGGTGGGGGATCGTCGGCCGTGTGTGTTGTGGCACCGCAGATCAGAGCACGTGGAGAAACGCGCGATTGCGAGCTCCGTTCAAAGCAGGGAGCTCACGCTGCAGAACCTGCAGGGACTAACCGCTCATTCACACTGGAAGCGGATCCGCGTTCGCAAAGCGGTTGCGACCGCGGGCTCGCTCGTGATGCACGTTGAAGACCCCGAGCGAACAGTTGTACTGTACATTTTTATAATCTAAAACGGGACACAATATCGCCCTACGAAAATCCTTCACTCTAAAAAAACCAACGACTCATTTTGAATGCATCGTTACATTGCATTTTAATGTGGGTTCGCGTGTTCCCGTTCTTTTCTTTTTTTTTTTTTTGTCTATATCTTTGATTATGCCGTTCTTACTTATGATGAAACAGACTATAGTTGACGGACTTCTGGAAAAATATTATATAACTAAGAAAATGGCACGTAAACGGAAAATAATAAAAAGAAACATTGGCGCATTTAATAAAAATAAATGAAAGAATAAAATTGAATATAATTGTGTTTTAAAAGCTTTGAGCGTACCAAAAGCTATAAGAGTGAGCTGCACGCTTTGAATGGGTTCTCTGGAAGAGTAGTTCAGTGCAGCATGCTCGCGCTTGCGAAGACGGAAGACGACGACGACGACACTGCGTCTGGTAATTCTATCTGTGTATCCTTAGATATAACCACATTTTTGCTAAATAGCGGGCCCGCACTTCGTATCTCCCGATTACGTAACAGCAGAAAAGTATCGGACCTTTCTTCGAGAAGGGCCCCCTTCAGAGAGGCCAAGCTTCCTGCAAAAATGAACACTGAATCAACAGACCAACTGATGCTCGCCTCCCTGCAAGATATAACAGATTCGGGGACGTCTTTTAAAGACGCCTATGAAATTCCGCCCAAAGTACCAAACACAGATGCAATGACTTGCACTTCCGCTACGATCGTGTCTGCCTGCGATGACGACGACATGCTGCCCGACGACGATGAATTCGAGACTGCTCAGGGAAAAAAGAGGCGTAAGACGGACCCACGGTGTCATGCTTCATCTCTCAAGGGTGAAGGCAACCGACAAGTTGGATGCACTGTATTATACATCCCGACTGAGAACCACAAGGTTAAGTCGCTCAGCAAACTCAAGCTTACAGACTACCTGAACAACGTTGGGCCAGGCATGGTGAGTGTGGTCCGGATTAACAAAACTCGAAACATTGTCGCAGTTGATGTGAAGCGACCTTTCTTTAAAGCAGAGCTTCTCAAGCTGTCTAATCTCTGCACAGTACCGGCCAGAGCCTTTCTGCCGAGTTAGTGCTCACACACTGTTTTGGCATTCTGCGAGTCATTGACCCTGACTGCACAGAAGACGACATTAAAACACATCTGCAGTTCTCCTTTGGCGTAGAAGAGGTGAAGCGACTTGGGAAGAATTCACCAGTATTGCGAGTCGCCTTCACAGGGAAAGTAGCTCCTCAACACGTCAAAGTGGTGCTTGCAAGGACTGAGTTGAATCCCTACCGAGCACGCCCCTTGCAGTGCTACGAATGTTACAAGTTCGGCCATAATGCAGCTGCGTGCACAGCAGAGTCTCAATTATGTTATCAATGTGGACTGCGTCACGAAAGCAACTGTGAAGCCAATCCCAGCTGCGTTAACTGTCAAGGACAGCACGCTTCCAACTCAGCCGAGTGCCCAGTCAAGGTAAGAGACACTGAAGTTACAAGGTATCGGCTAGAACACAACACCACTTTTCGCAAGGCACAATATGCCATGCACGCTAAGCATCAGGCAAACAAGGAAACTGCTGAAGGTGGCAAACCAGCGTCCAGAATCACCATCAATAGTGTGCCGTCACTGAAGGCTCAGAGTACCCTACTCTTAAGAACCTGGAGAACGAAAATGATGATCCTGGAGCCGTAGCGACTGCTACAACAGCCGCACTCAAAGAAGCACGAAAACTATTTTTTTTTTTTTTAAACATCAAAGACATTATTTTACGCGCGCCTTCCGATTCGCGTACCTCTGCACCAAACCAGGCTGGAGAAGCAGGTACTACATCGTTATTCCAAACCATTATACCCCTGGTATTCACCGCTTTTCGTCAAATATTGAAAACGATCCCACCAGTGTCAACGTCTCATCGCGCGATTGAAGCGATCCTTTCATTAGAGTCCTTTATAGTAAGTATATCTTGAAGTTCTACCATTCTCGCCTCACCCGAAGAAACGAACACTGGTCATGTTACGCTTCCATCGCTAGAAAAACAGACTTCAGGGAACCCCCGAATACAGGGAAATGTACACAACTTTCGTGAAAGTTTTTTTTTTATTTTATTTTTTTCCTTCCCGATTTCTGTCATCGTATTTTTGATACACAAGCTACGACTCTGGCTTTCAAAGAGACATTTTTGCTCCAAGGCAACTACCGATTCTCAGCATATATGTAAAACCACACCCTCTTTTTTTTTTTTTTTTTTTAATGCGCAAAGATTTTTTTTTTACATGATATGGAAGGCACGGCGTCTCAAAGCATCGCGCTTACAGTCTTGGTTGACATCATGCTTTGTCCAAGCCTTCCTTTCTAGCCTACATATGTTATCAGGAGAGCAAATTCTGTCCCAAGCAACCATTTTTCAATGGAATGCAAGGGGTCTCCGCACCCGACTATCTGACTTTCTATCAATTTCCCATAAGTAGCAATTTCCTGTCATAACTTTTTCGGAATCGAACATTGCTAGTGATTGTCGTCTATCGCGTTGCGAGGTTTTTCACTCGACGCGAGGTACAGCTCCAAGCCGAGTACTAGTCGCGGTTCGGAAAGACCTGACCTTTATTTCTCACGCACTTTCACCTGACGCTAACAACGAGTACGTAGCGTTGGCTGTCAAAAACGATCGCTGCGTATTCACCATAATCGCGGCGTATATTTCGCCAGATACTCAGTTTAAAACCCTACGTATTAACTCTATCATTGAAAGCACTCCTCCTCCGCACATCTTAATGGGGGAATTTAATGCCCATCACCCCTCATGGGCAAGTGTGAAGACAACTCTCCGGGGCACCTCACTTGCGGCACTTACCCATCAGCATGGCCTCTTTTCGCTGAACGATGGAAGTCCTACTTTTTTCCGTGGAACTACGGTGAGTAGCTGCTTGGATCTGACATTTGCTAGCGCAGGTCTTTCGAATTTTATTACGTGGTTCACGGACATCGAATGCCATGGCACTGACCATATTCCAACCTACACTCGTCTCAAGGGATTCGGGTCAAATTATAAATCCTCCCCAATTAGACGTACCGATTGGTCTCTCTTTAAAATTAACTTTGAAAACGCGTGTGATTCAATTGACAGCGACGAAGAGTTCTTTCATGGTATTGAAGAAGTTGGGAAGCAATCCACGAAAACATATAACTTGCCTCGAACCTACCCTGTCATCGATGCAGAGTATGAACGATGTTTCGCGCTTCGAAGAAGATTCAAGTGAAAGGCTAAAAAACCAGATGACCCTGAAGATATGCCCAAAACGAGACTGCCACATAAACGTATAAACGTCAACTAGACAAAATGGCTTGGAGCCGTTGGAGGGCCCACTGCGTAACTTTAGATCCTCGTAGGTTTCTCTCTCGGATATACAGCCTAGCACAAAACTTGCGGCCACCAGCCAAACACCGTCGTTCTTTCCGGGCACTAGCACTCAAGCAAGATGTTTCAGAACTAGTTTTGTCTGAAGCCTACTGCCAAAAACTTACAGAAAATGTCGCGAATCCGGTGGCAACACTTGTTAAACCTCATAGTCAGATCCGAGCGTGCAACCACATGGACGAATTATTTGATGCATGTGAACTGGAAAATGCACTTTCCGGATTGAACTGCTCGTCTTCTCCCCGACCGAATGTTATAACTTACTCAGAATTAGCTCATCTTGGTAACAAGGGTAGAGAGAGGCTCTAGGAGCTTTACAACTTGTCGTACGAAACTGGCCAGGTACCCCGGGAGTGGAAAACATCGCGCACCATGCCTATCCTTAAGCAAGGTAAATCGCCTCTGGACTTATTATCTTTCCATCCAATCGCTTTGTCTTCTTGTGCCGGGAAAGTGATGGAAAAAATTATTCACACACGACTTGAGTGGTACCTTGAACAATCTGAGGTATATCCTGAGTGTATGGCAGGCTTCTGACGAGCGAGGAATTCCCTTGACAACGTCATTGATCTCACAACTGGCATCCAAGAACAAAGAAAGTGTCGAAGAATCACTACCGCTGTATTTCTAGATATAAAAGGAGCGTTTGACTCTGTAAGTCACAAGGCTATCCGTGACGGCCTAAGCTATGCCGGAATAGAATGACGTCTCTACGCGTGGATTTTAAGCTACTTACGAGTAGATAGTCGGACAGTTCACATGCTGACAGCAGACAGGAAAACTACTGAGCATTCAGTATCTCGAGGTGTGCCGCAAGGCGGAGTTCTTAGTCCTACACTTTTCAATATTTCCCCCCTGGCACTCGTAAGCAAACTTCCCCGAGACGTCAGCATTACACGTTACGCGGACGACATCTGCATATGGACGTCATCAATTACGCAGTGATTTAATCGGATCCGCTTCCGAAAATTGCTTGAGATCATCTCCAGCTACTTACAACACCGTGGACTATCTCTATCCCCATCAAAGTGAGCCGCTATGGCATTTACCAGTAAGAGTACTCATAGGTACTGTCTGACAGTTTATGGTCATCCCATATCATATGTGGAAACGCACAGATTCCTCGGAATAGTTCTGGACATGTCTTTGACATGGATAACGCACATAAAGAAAATGAAAAAAAGCTTCTTGGCATTATTCAGCTCAATCGATTCATTAGTGGCACTAAGTGGGGCACCTCTGTAGCTGCCCTTCTTCAACTATATAACGCCCTTTTTGTCAGCTTCCTTCGATACAGCCTACCGGCACTTCATGGGACGTGCCGTACAAATATAAGAACAATAGAAGGTATGCAGGCTCAAGCTCTACGAGCCTGTCTAGGGCTCCCAAGATGCACCTCAAATGTCAGAACTGTAGGTGAGGCAGGGTCTGTTCCGATTGGCGCGCTGAGACTCCAAGAAACCCTTCGAGCGCACCTCCGCCACCTGCCAAGGCACAGAGATCACTACCTAGCAGATATCGCAAACAGCAGAAGCGCGTTTGGTTTTTCCCGAATCGTGAATGTTGACAACGCGGATCTTTCACGAGATTTTGAACCAGCAGAGTTCTCGTCGTTACGACCATGCATATATCCAGTAATTTCTATAAAACTAGATGTTCCAGGAATACATTCAAAAACACATACTTCATCGGAGGTATTGAAGCAACATTCTCTAGAAACCAATAATATGCATCACCGTTCCCGAATTCACGTGTACACAATGGATCTTCTACTCACGAAACTTCGGCTTTGTTATACCATCAATAAATAAAATACTCCAGGGAAAGCTAGGCCATGTAACATCATCGACGGCAGCAGAACTAGTAACGATTAGAGAAGCAATTGACTTAATTTATACGAGTGCCCCACACAATTGTTCAGTGTTTACTGATTCAAGGGCAGCTCTTCAGAGCTTTAACTCTACCAGAAGCAAGAACATTAATGCTCAGCTGGTACATCAGACACTAAAAATTCACAAAGCGGCTATAAATAATGGTCACACACTAATTCTACAATGAATCCCGAGCCATTGCGGTATCAGAGGCAACGAAAGTGCAGACTTTGCAGCCAAGAATGATCATCATCTCACATCCAAACGGGTAATTCCTTTTTCACGTTCAGACGCCAGAGCTACTACCAACCGCATTACTGCGGCTCCAGGAAGCACCCCCTGGGCGAATTCATTATATCACTACAGACACCTTCATAGGATTGACCCATTTCTTACCTTTCGCCCTCCCCGGGGGCTCAAACATCGGACAGAAACCGCTCTTCACTGAATACGACTGAATGTGGCCTCAACGAAATATTATCTAAATCTCACCGGTCAGCTGCACTCCTCTATCTGCGAGAGCTGTGACGTCGTAGAAGCGCTGGAACACGTTCTTTGTCACTGCGCCCTCTACGCTGACCAAAGAAAGGAATTGATAAACTTCCTGGCTCTTCACAACGGAGAACCGCTCACGCTCAATCATCTCCTGGGGCCATGGCCATCAGCATCGCAAGGAGTCAAGCCGACAAGCTCAATGATTCATTTTCTCCAAGCGACTAAACTTAAAACACTTTAGGACACGCTCCAAAAGTAACTGACAGCCATCCTCAAAGTTTTCTTTCTTTATTTTTCTTTTGTTGTCTTTTTTGCCTCTTTCTCCCTTTCCCATGTATAAAGTAGCAATCCTGCAAACTCCCGCGGGATAACCTCTTCATCTGTCCAATAAACATGTTTTCTCTCTTTTTTCTCTTGCGCTTGTATGTTCCGCTTCGCTCGTACGATAAAACCAAATATTTTACTGTTAATATATTTAGTAAAGCAAAGCCTACCTTGTGGGGCGCTCGGCCCGCCACACGGCGGCCAAACCGGAGACTAGCGGGGGGGCGGCACCCGGCGCCGACAGGGTAGAAAAGGGATGGCCCGTGTGGCCGAGGGCAGTTGTTGCCCCGAGTCTGGACCAGAGTCATGGTAATACACCCTGTTTGACCCCGAGGAACGAGTCGTCTGGTTGATCACCTGCGGCGGACGGCGGAAGGCGAACGCCACATCTGGCGCCCAACGGGGATTCTGTCGTCCGTCGTCGGTGATCTCGACCAGACGGTTCGTTCTCCCTTACTTCAACTTTGCATTTCTTAATTTATTTTCGGTCGTTGATTCGTCGCGGTTCGCGTTTTTCATTTTTTCTATATCGCGCCGTGTTTTTCTTGTTCATTGTGACTTTTTGCGCGCTCGCCTGTCACCGCGGTCTGCACGTCGCTGACGGTGCGGTTTTCTTGGCGTAGTTTGTTGGCGCGTTTTCTTTTTCTTCCCTCGTGTTCGCGTGTGCAGTTTTTTTCCCTTGTCGCGCGTTTTTCTTTTTTCCATGCCTCCCAAGAAACAGTCCCAGCCCCCGTCCGACCACGGCGACTCCAGCGAAGAAGACGCGGAGCCCGGTCCGTCGTCGGCTGAGGTCCTGGCTCTCATGGCCCGAATGTCCGCCACCCTCCAGTTGGTGACGGAGCGCCTCGCAACCGGCACGGGAGGAGCCGGCGGCCATGTGCAGCAGCGTGGGCCCGAGCTTCACCCTCGGCTCACGGTCCCCGTGTACACGGGGTTCGACGACAGGAAGTCCGTCGCCGACTTCCTGGAAGAGCTGGACGTCTACGCCCGAGCGTCCGGCGCCTCGGAGAGCTACGTGCTCGAGCGCATCCTGCCCCTCGCCTTACAAGCGAGCGCGAGACGATGGTGGGTGTTGCAAACTCCCTTTCCGTCCCTAGAGGCGTTCCGCCGTAGCTTCCGAGAACAGTTCCTGCCACCGGGGTACGACTCCCGAGTCCAGCGGGAGCTCGAACGACGTACCCAGCATCCAGAGGAAGGCCTCGTCGAATACATCCGGGCCATGCAGGAGCTGTTCAACCGAGCGGCGAAAGCTGCTCCCGAGTCGGAGAGGGTTGCACGCATCATCCGACAGAGCCACCCCCGTTACCACGTCTATCTTCAGGGGCGGCGGTTCGAGAGCGTGGAAGACCTCGTTCGTGCGGCGCGCGGCGTGCAAGACATGATCCTGGCCAGCGTGGACTACCGGCCGCCGCCCCCCGCCACAGAAGCCCTCGAACCATCGTGCGCGTGGTCGCCACCTGCACGCACCGCCCTGGAACGCACCCCTCCGACTCACCGCCCACCCGAAAGGGTCGGCGCCTACGCCTACTTGCCCCGCGCCCTGGACACCCTTGAGTGCACTCGGGATGGCGACGGGAGGCTCGGTGCTGCATCACCGGCTGGGGTCAGCGTGAGCTTAAATTCCCGACCGAGGGAAGCCCCAGGCGCCTGGGATTAGTCCCCCCAGGGCCCGCCGCGGGTGCCGCGAAACCCCGAGAGGGGCCGGCTGCAGTTCCCGGACAGCGAAAGCTGGCTGCATGACCCTCGGCGAGATCTTCAGATGGCCGAAAGGCCCCAGCGCCAGCGCCAGCCGAGAGGCGGCTGGCAACGTGAGAATGACCCGGCGGAGCCGAGAGGCAGCCGGCGACGTGGGAGTGAACGGGGCAACGTGGGAACCCAGCGGCAGAATGACTCCTGCTACAACTGCAGACAGCGTGGCCACTTCCGCAGCCAATGCCCACAACGGCGGCCCCGCGAGCAGCGAGAACTGCCTGACCAGGGAAACCGAGGCGGCCCGCGGCGCTGAACCCGGAGACCTCGCCGCCCAAGGCCGCCACCAGCCCCGGGAAATGTAAGTCGCCGGCAATACTTCCTTCTGTATGTCGAGTACGACCTACGAACCACAGCATCGAGCCTAGAATAACGATTTCTCTGCTCGGAGTTCTTTTCGCCGCCCTGTTCGATACCGGCGCGGGAGTTTCGCTTATCGGCGACGTCGTTTTTGAACTCTGCAAATCAAGAAATGTTAAGCTCCGTTGTTCGAGCACGCTTTTGCAGTTAGCGTCAGGCGCGCGAACAAAAGCAGCAGGCGCAGTAAGGCTGAGGATTTCTTTCGACGGAAAAACGCGGCGTCAGCGTTTCCTTTATCTGCCAGGATTGGCCGTACCTGTTATCTTGGGCCGAGATTTCATTGCAGACGAAAACATTTCGCTCGACTTTGCTGCCGGCGGGTATCGGCTGGACAACCAGCCACACGTGACCCCCTTCACCAGACGTGAAGACTGCGTCACCGGCACAACCCTTCCGACTCACTACACAGCGCGGCCAGCTGGAGTTCTTCCTGATGGCATCCGAGACGCCCTCAACGCGTGCCCAGCAACCAGCTCGCAAAAGCAGCAGCTCGAGAGCATCCTGCAGCCGTTCGCAACGATGTTCACGGAAACCCCGGGCAAGACCGACGTGTTGCTACACCGCATCGAGACTGGTGACGCCCGACCACTGCGGTGCAACCCTAGGCCCCTCAGCGTCCACAAGCGAGCCCTACTAGACGCAGCACTACAGGAGATGCTGGATACCGGAGCAGTGCAAGAGTCCCAGAGTCCATGGGCCTCCCTCGTCGTCTTGGCTCCGAAGAAGGACGGCTCGGTACGACTTTGCGTGGATTATCGCCGCCTCAACGCAGTGACGGTGAGAGATTCGTACCCCTTTCCTTCCATTGACTCGGTTATGTACGCGAATGGCAACGCGAAAGTGTTCACCACTTTGGACTGCAGTCGAGGTTTTTTGCAAATTGAGATTGATCCAGAGGACGTGCCAAAGACTGCGTTCACTTGCCACAGAGGATTGTTTGAATTTACCCGCCTCCCCTTTGGCCTTTCCAATTCACCCGCTAGCTTCCAGCGCTTAATGGATATCGTTCTCGGCGACACAAAATATAAATTCGCCATGGCATACATGGATGACATCGTTATTTTTTCCCAGACTTTCGAGGAATACCTGAAGCATCTTGGGATCGTCCTCGAGTGCCTGCGCCACGCCGGCCTGACGATTCACCCTGACAAGGTGCAGCTCGCTTCACCACAAATTAACCTCCTTGGCTTTGTAGTGGACAATGGAGTTCTTCGCCCCAACGAGGACAAGCTGCGTGCAATAACAGAGTATCCGCAGCCACACGACGTCAAGAGTTTGCAGCGGTTTCTTGGATTGATTGGGTTTTATCGCCAGTTCATCCCTCGCTGCGCCGAGATCGCTAACCCCCTGACCTTGCTCTTGCGCAAAGGCGAGAAATGGTGGTGGGGGGAGGATCAGCGCGTCGCTTTCCTTCAGCTCTCGAAAGCAATTACCGACGTCGTCTCTTTGAAGTTGCCGGATCTCAACCGACAATTTGTCGTCCAAACAGATGCCAGCAACTTCGGCCTGGGTGCAGTCCTCCTTCAGGAACACGACAACGTTCTTCGCCCAGTCGCCTTCGCTAGCCGCACGCTGACAGCGGCCGAGCGAAACTACTCCGTGACGGAAAAGGAGTGTCTCGCCATCATCTTCGCCCTCAAGAAGTTTAACATGTATCTCGATGGCGCTTCCTTTCAGATACAGACGGATCACCAAGCGCTCTCCTGGCTGAAGAATTTGCAGAATCCAGCCGGACGTCTTGCACGATGGGCTCTGACACTGCAAGCGTACGACTACACTATCGCCTACAGGAAAGGAGCAACTAATATTGTGGCAGACGCACTGTCACGGGCTCCTTTGCAGGTCCCTCCCACTGAGACGGAACCAAAGTTGGTGGGATTAACCGACATCGTGGCCCGCACTTCGGAGTCACGGTGGGGGACGTTGGTGAGCAGAGCAGACCTCCGCAAGGCCCAGCAGGAAGATGGACTGTGTCGACGCGTGTGCGAGAGGCTTGCGGCACGAAGAGCAAGCGGCACCGGAAGCGACGACGAGTACGACTCGTACCTGCTGAGCGAGGACGGACTTCTTCTCCGCTACATCCCCCAGGCAGACGACGACAGCGATGGATCGCCTTTCCGGATTGTGATACCTCGGAAGCTGCGCAAATCATTCATCAGGTACTTCCATGATTCAGCATTAGCGGGTCACAGCAGCGGCAGTAAGACTTACGATAAGTTATGTCGTGTTGCGACTTGGCCAGGAATCAGGCAGGATGTACTGAAGTATGCTCGCAGTTGTCCAGTGTGTCAGAAGGCGAAACCTCGCGGAGGCCAACCACCAGGATTAATGCAGCCAGTCGTTAGCCAATCGCCTCGGCAGATTGTCGCATGTGATGTCATGGGACCGTTTCCACGTAGTCCTCGCGGAAATCAGTACCTCCTTGTTGTGACTGACCACTTCACCAAGTGGGTCGAACTGTTCCCCTTACGGAAGCTTCTTTCGCAGCGCATCTGGGGCTGCCTTCTGTCCGTTTTCACGAGATTCGGCTTTCCTGCAGAGCTCATCACGGACGGTGCTTCGTACTTTCGAAGCAAGATTTTCGTCGACACCTGCGCTGCGCTTGGAATACGGCACAAGCTGACTTCGCCGTACATCCGCAAGCCAACATCACGGAGTGGATCAACCGCAACCTCAAAATGATGTTGATTTCCCACACAGCCCGTCACAAAGACTGGGATGCCAAACTCGACGAGATGGCATTTGCAACGCGCACCACGGTCAACCGATCCACTGGTTTCACGCCTGCCCGTCTCAACTTTGGTAAGGAGCTAACCTTCCCAATGGAAAATTCATTTCTATACACAGATGTTGCGCAGAATGGACGCCCATACGCGCAGTTCGCCCAGGACGTCCATCACCGACTCTCGTCGGCCGTTCGTGAAGCACGAGGGAACCTCGACGTCGCTCGTCTTCAACAAACCGCCCAGTACGACAAGGGCCGCCGCAGTGTCCACTTTCAGGTTGGAGACCTGGTACTTCGTCGGACACATCCCCTCAGCGATGCGTCGAAAGGCTTCGCAGCATCCCTCGCCAACCGTTGGGATGGACCCTTTCGCATAACGGAAACAGTTTCCCCGCTGAGCTACCGCCTAGCACGACTGCATTGTACACAGCAGTACGGCCCAATTCACGTGTCTGAGCTCAAGCGTTACTGCGAGCCAGCAGTTTTTCCGCAGGTCCCGGACATCCCAGCTCCCAGCCAGCCCTTGGACCACGGAACTACGCCCAGGCGGTACAACCTACGCCCGTTCTCTATTTCCTCCGCAGGATCCTCACTGCCACCAAGAGCGTTCCCGCCACGCCTATCATTTCAGGCGATTGGCGGCACGCTTCCCGCCGCGTCTTGAGCGTGCCTCCGTCGCGACTTGGACTGTGCTGGCAGAAGACCGCCCGGTGGGGTCGGCCTCAGCGCTACGCTGGAGGGAGCAGGCCCGGCCCGAGCGTGGCGCGCCCCCGGAGTCCGTCCCCGAGCCTTTCCGGGGCAACACGTTGGAGGACCGGCACCCGCACGAGCCCGCGACCGTATACAAGGAGGCGGAGCGCCGCCTGCTGTGCCTCGTCTGCGGAGTGCCGGAGCTCCACCGCCCCACCCACCTGGCGGGCGCCTTGCACCAGGCCCGCGTCGCGGCGGACTGGGCTCGCCGAGCCGCGCCACCTCCTGCTGCACCTCCGGCAGCCCCCCGCCCGTTGGAGGTCGCGGAAGCCATCCGGATCCTCCGCCAAGTCCGCCCGGATCTGCTCCGCGACCCGGCCCACGAGGAGGCCATCTTAGACCTCGACCTCTAAAAGGGGGGGGGGGGAGTTGTGGGGCGCTCGGCCCGCCACACGGCGGCCAAACCGGCGACTAGTGGGGGGGCGGCACCCGGCGCCGATAGGGTAGAAAAGGGATGGCCCGTGTGGCCGAGGGCAGTTGTTGCCCCGAGTCTGGACCAGAGTCATGGTAATAAACCCTGTTTGACCTCGAGGAACGAGTCGTCTGGTTGATCACCTACGGCGGAAGGCGAACGCCACAACCTTCCGCATATGTGCATAGCCCTCAGTTTTCCCGGGATTACACACTTGTTTATCATTATTGTTTTCGTCTCCCACTGCGATTTAGCCCGTGCTCTTTTCTGTGTTACGTGCATTAGGGACCAAGGTAACCAGGAGCATTCTATTTCGCATATTTAAAAAAAAAATCTATGCTACTTACCATGTGTGCCACAATCAATAAAAAATAATCCAAACTTGGCATGTGCCACATGCGTGAGTAAACAATGTTGTTTGTGAAGAACAATAGCGGTTGTATGAAATCACGGGCGAAAAACTCGTACTAAGCACGCGACCGTTGGCATGCTGTTAATACTCATAATTGACGCCGAGATTATTGATAGCCGTCAGCATGTGGAGTTTTTCTATCAGCCCAGAGTTAGAATGTTTCCTTTTTTCTCCTGTAAGCAATGAGGAGACAACTTATACCAAATCTGAGAGTAATAAGGTACTATGAACATTCAAACAGCACAGCCTGAGCAGTATATGTGTACAAGCTTTAGCTTTGAATGCTCCCTTAACTTTCGATACGCTCAACGTTAGTGTAAAATGTAGCGCTGGTTCAGCCTTAATTAGCGTACCATGTGCGTGCTTAAACTACATTTTATACAACGTCAAAAATTACTCGTGTGCCTCTTTTTTTAATTTTTGCACACCACTACTTGAGCATAATAATCACCAAATTAAGGCTGGCACATTGCTTAAACTTTGTGCAAAATCTATCCACAGCTTATACAATCTTGTGCGCAACAAAGACGAGGACAAAAGCAGAGAAGAAAACACAACAAGGCGCAACTTTCAACTGAATTTTATTGAAAACGTGTTCCGGTATATATATAGTCTCAACCATCGTTACAATGACAAAAAAAAAAAATAAACCCAGAAACTTTGCCTGGCCAGTCATTGAATTTATCACTGAACTCGTATTAAAATTAATTCTTGTCTTGTATTGCTGCGGGGAGTTTATTTTTAACTTTCGAAAGTTTTGCTTCTTTTTTTTTTTGTAATTACTTCCGCACGAGTCCTTTGGCTTTGGGTTTACCAAACTCAATATCTGAACCTGAGTGTTATTATGTGTTTTTCCGGTCTCGTGGTTTTGGTTAAAATAAACCGCCAGCTACCTAAATGAGACACCTGACCCCCCAAAAAATAGTTCATTTGTTTTGAATTTTTAGGTGTTTAATTCCTCAAGCAAGAATTTTGGAAACCCAAGTCTATCACGGCATCACGTTTTCCTGGAAATTGACAAAGAGCCAAAAACATGCACGACAAAAAGGTCGACGCGTCACATTAATCTGATCACATTGACATATGTGTAATTGGCCTTTCAAATACCCGCGGGGTGCTAACGGCGCACAGGCAATTTTATATTTTTCAACGCGTCGGTTGTTTTGTCGTGCATGTGCCTCAGGGGCATTTGGCTACGGACGATTTTCGCGTTTTGTACTGACCACATTTGCTGGAGGCGTGAGCTCGGAGCGTAGGCAACTGGCTCCCTCGCACGAGAACTGGAGCAGCCGTGCGCGTTCCAAAGAAAGCTCGTGCAAAGAAAAACAATCGAAGGACCAGGGATGTCAAATTCAGGATATATATTAAAAAAAAACAGTATTGAAGCGCCACCACTTTCGATTTCTCGCATTGATGTACAGGCCTGGAAGGCGATCCTACCGCCATCTGTTGGTTTAGAATCAGACTAACCAAGGGTGGGGTTGCACCTTAATACACCGTTTGCTAAATTGCCCGAGAACCAAATAGCACGCTGGAATGTAGTTTCACACGCCGCACGTGCTGCCGTCTGCAGTGGGTAACTATTCTGAAGCAAAGGCCTAAAACAAATTTCAGGCGCGTCGCCCTATTTTGGTTATTTACTTCGAATCTTTTACACCGGCATAGCGAACGCTTGCGGCGAGTGTACCTACATTCCCAGCCCTCCACTTGATGATTGGGTAATTTAGCAATAGATCTGTTGACTTAAGGAAGAGAAAACTAACGTCAAGATAAAATAACCTATTGTCCCCATAATCATAATTATGGCACAGGTAGATAGCGTCTTCAGACGCTTTGGTATTTTTTGCCTAAACCAGCCCCTATTATTTTGGTACATGTCAGATATTTGCCGGTACCATACAATAATGCTTACAGTGTGTTCTATTTAATGCGTTCGTTCAAAATATACGTTAAAGTGACTTGTGCTTTTTTCCAAGAAGGTGACGTCAAAATCCCAAAATTTTCATTGGATGTATGAACTTTTGAGCAGAGTAATGATATAATTCTGTTAAATGTTTTCGTCAAGACACAATGTCTTTTATTGTAAATACCAAGTAAGAAGGAAAAAGGTTAGAGCCAGTCACCTTTCAATTCGGTTAATCTTTTGTCGTGCAATCCGTAATTATTGGTGATTGAAGTGTGCCCGCTCTCGAGAACGACGTTCATTGCCATACAAACTTCTTTAAATAACAAGCTTACTTCACATATTATCTCATCTGTAAGCAGACGACAATGCAAATCCCGCCGACTACTAAGGTTCAACGTTTCTGAAGTTATCGTTTTGTTGTTTATTTCTGCCGAAAACACAAGCTCAAAATTACGACAGGACAGAGACACAAATTTCATTATTTTAAATGTACAATCAGAAACAAAACTTGTCTAAATACTGCGGAAGGCACTTGTGAGCTTGTAGAGCATCTAGCTTAAAACAAGGCAGTAAATTAGCAGCCGATTTAAAAGAATCTTTAGAAAAATTACCAAATTTTCCTGATTGTGAAAGAAAGCGCGACTTGGACGTGCACATAGAAGAGAGATACACCGGACGAACACTGACTAGCTAGTCAGCGTTTGTTCAGTGTATCTCTCTGCGTCCTCGTCCCAGTCTTGCTGATTTTCAATATGAACTCCTACCAACTCGCCCAAATATCTGTTCGACTTTTTCATGGTTAAAAATGCAGCACCTTTTAGTGGCAGAGATATGTATAGATGCCAGTAAGCAAGCGCTCACAGAAAGAGAAGAGATAAAGTGGGCGAAGCTCCAGGTACACACCACGTGGTTAATATTGACGAAATATCTCTAACATATCACTCTTTTGGCCTAACAAAACGGATAAATAAACGACAAAAAATATCTCAAATGTTTCTCTGATGTCTACGTAATAAACAAGCAGTTCCAACTACTGTACTTACCATTGTACACTTCAAAATCTTCTGGGCCTGCCATGTTCGTATTAAGATATTTTGAAGGGCTGATAGACTGATTTACTTAAATTTTATAAATACTTAAGTTTTAAAATAGCCTCCGAGAGCAAAAGAAAAAAAGAATAGCTTAAAGCAAGATGCATGTGCACACCAAACCAATTTCAACTGAAAACTTACGAATGAATAAGATTTTGCGGCAAATAGATACTAGAAGCTTGCACAGACCCCAATTTTACTTTCACCCAAAGCTTCTTGCTACTTTTAGATCAAATTCAGCTTTTTGTGACCTTCTTTTGCAGTTTCAGGGAGTTTAATCTCTTCGTCGTTTTACCGCAGATATCGTGGCTCGTGTGATAACACCAGAGGATCCTCCTTTCCGGCCTGTGGTGGATCGAGATGCGTGCATCAGCGAGTTGCACCAGCTCATGACGCGCTGCTGGGCCGAGGACCCCGACGAGCGACCCACATTCAACCACATCAAGGTCATGATGAGGGTCATCAACAGGTAACGGTGAAGAGGGGCGATTCGTGGCAGCGTGTCCTCAACAAAAATTGGCAGCGACATTTGTCTCCAAAGTGCTATAATGCACGGAATGCAGTAGTTGGTAGAGCGTTTTAATTTGTTTAGATGTGAACAGTCCTGTTGGGGAGTGAATACCATGTTCCTTGTTAATTTCCCTACAAAATTTAGTGATAAAATTGATGTCACGTGACCTGACGCCACGGGGCGGACACGTGACATTCCTACTTGACACTTGGACGTCACATCACATGATCTGACGTCTCACGACGACAGGTCACGTGACCTCGGTTTTGTCATGTTAAGTCGCCAGGACGTCAGACCAGGTGACGTCACGTAACGTAAATTTACCCGCTACGTTTAGTGGGGAATTAGTGTCATGTGGCCTAACGTCATGTGACGTCGAGTCACGTAAAATCGCGACGTCACATCACGTGACCCCGTTTTTTGATGTCGCGGTTTGAAGTCGTGCTCTCACATGATACGCTGACTTCAAGTGCCGGCAAATGCTGCACTCAATATAGCGGGGAGATGTGCTGACAGATGGACGGAGGGAAACATTTCTGGGATTAAGGGGTTTAGTTGAAAAGCTTTTCATGCCTTTTAAAAATACCACATCTCGCTTCTACAAAAGGGGACATAATATTATAATATTTTTATTCATTATGTATATTTTAACTCCATTTTTAATGTGCCGATTGAGGTGCCGAGTAGAAATTGTAACATGTAAGCACAACTAGAGTTTTTTAATGTTAGGTGCAACTTATAGAGACTGCCGAAATTGTGGACGTTATTAATTTATTTTGTTTCTCTTTATGCGTAATTATTAACTAGCCTAATCAATTAAGAAGGCACAGGTTAACAGAAGTACTCGATTTAGGTGCACACGACGAGAAAGTATTTAGATGGAATTTAATTGCTGAATAAAGTTGAAGAGCTTAGATATCCATACTTACATCGTTCTTACAACAATCTGTTTTGCATCGTCATATCGCTATACATTATGAAATCATCACATGGGCACTCACCATGCTGAATCTGAGAGTTCAGGTGTAACGTGCTCAAAACTCAGGCCCACAATTCCAAGGGTGCAATTTTCGACATACTTCGTTTTTGCCAAAAGGACTGAGAACTTCACAATCAAATATTGCGCGTTAACTCATAATATGTTACTAAAAAAATGCATCAAGAAATTTCACGTGACGTACAAGTAGTTCTGTCATTAACCAAAGCATAAGTTACATAACAACCTTCATTTGAGAAAACCTTGCGTAACGCTTCTTGTAATGTCTGTTGGCATTATGGCGAGGTGTAAACAGACATTTACAACTTGTCTTGGCGTGAATGGTGGGCGGCTCGGACGCCGCAGATCCTACACTATGTACACTGAGCGACACTGTTGGCTCATTTACAACATTGGCAATTCTCTGAATTTTGATTAGTCATAGTGAAGACAGGCGCCTCACCGTTTAGGCTAGTTTCCAGGATGAATACCTTCAGTCACACATGTAAGTTTTGGAGCAGCCTTTCAATTTAAGCAAGCAAATTTGAAAAAGAATGACGATCGTTTGTTTGTGGTCAGAGGGTTTACCTCATGGTGAATATGAGAACTTTATGAAATATGTTTGGTACATTCCGCTTGTGATCGGACTCACCTACAGACATGCACCGCAAGATACTCTCGAGATCTTTGTTACCGTGTGATGGTTTGAACTGGTTCTTAAGTGTTGGCGACTCTCTCGCCGGTGCCTCCAGTAGACCGACGCTGGCGAACAGGTCCCGGGAAACGTAAGCGGCAAAACCACAGTTTGTTTAACTGGTATCATTCAGCTTTAGAATAAGCCTCGTGTAATATGTAGTTGAAGCTCGCGATAGGCTCCGCGAATCCAATGAAGTCAAAAGAGAGACAGTCGAGTGCACCACCAAGTGCTTTTTTTGAGTACTTGATAATTCACAGTTCCGAAGTTCATTGCTTAAATTGTGTTGTTTGACATTAACTTCACAGGAAATGGGGTGAAATGGGGTATCTTTGCCTCGAAAAATGTATCAATCGCCATTACAATCTGTAGCTATTTCTTAAGTTTTTCTTTGCATTTTATTTCCTGCTACCTTTTTATGCACAACGATGAGTTTAATGTGCAGACACGCCAGTAAAAGCAATGACGATGTTTTTACAAAATATACATATTCTTAGTCATTGACTAAAAAAATTATTCACCCTCAAGTTTGTAAAATGTACTCAAAAGATAATCGTAAGTAACAGCTATACTTAATTGTACCAAAAAGGACATAGCACATGTACTCACAAAAACTTCGTCCACATTTTCACTCCATAAATATTTTTTTTAGAAACTACAATGACGAGGCAATTTGATAATGATTGTGGGGACAGCCTTTCATCAAGATGTTAGCTGAGAAGAATTATAGGGAACACTAAGATACCTTTAATTTAAAAAGAACTCTAACCAAATCTCAAAAAAGGTTCAGCCCGACGTTTTAAAATCTGCTCGATTTCTTCATAACAAGTGGCTAAATCGCCATTGCTGTACGTCCATGTATTTCGCCACTGGACGACGGCAATGAACAAGAAGCCATCTGTAGAGGAAAGAAAGGAATTTCGAGTTGTGAGCAATTAAGAAGATTAACGCTGCTGTTGCTCCACGCGATTTAGTCACCCCTGATGAACAAACCGAGCTGGTTTTCGGAACGTCGGGCTGAACCTTTCTTCGGTTTTGGTTGGAATTCTTGGTTTCTAAATTATTTGTTTTCTGCAACCAGGCACACTTCTATCGAAAATTTTCTCGTTTAAGATACCTTTGTTAATTCATTAATTTGAGAAATATATCATGCTAAACTTTTAAGCGATTCTTTCTTTTGCCTTCTAAACCCCATTCCAGCTACTATCGCTAGATGAAATGAGGTCGTCCGCGTGGTCAAAACTCTTGTTGTAAAATGTGTTTTACATTGTGAAATATTGAGACTTTAGAAACAATTAATGTACACCAGCTAAGTTTGCGCCGCAGAAAACGCAATTCAAGAAATGCTCCCGGTGAACCGTCTTCGTCTGCAACGCCGAGCCCCTCTCTGGAGGATCGGCGCGCTTTCTCTCAAGATGTTTTACGCAACGACACTTTATCTCAGGTGTTTTATACTAACGCCAGTTTTTTTTTTTATTATTTTAGAGCTGAGCTTTTAGGCGCCCGTTTCCGCGTATTGCGGCGTCGGCGTCGCCGTCGCCGTTGGCAGAACCGCCCGCGTTGCATTATGGTACGTTACAATCCTATACACCTATTTAATTCCCCGCAAAATTTAGTGACGAAACTAAATTGGTGTGTAAGTCTGTGATGTCCCTATTGAAAATTCCATCAAGCTACGTAATTTGGGACACTGACTGCCAGTCAGCAGCCTTGGTGGAACGTGATGGACCATCAGACGTCATCTGATGGTCCATCAGATGACGTCTGACTGCCACTGCCAAGGGAATTTCATCAACAAGGGCAGCATTTATATAAGAGTAAAGCTATACGCACTCACAAATATCGCCAAATGCCTCGATAAAACAAAATGTCCGAGAAAAAAAAAAAGAAAAAAAAAAGCAGGACCACCACGGATCGAACCCGCGACCACTTGCGTACAAATCGGACACCGTAACCGCTATGCTACGCCGTTTCTTAGAGAGCTAGATTTCACCATCCGTTTTGTACGAGATGCTTCGGTTGCAAATGCAGTTAAGCCGTCAGCATGTTATGCAAAGCACTCGTACATCACTCGCCGTACTTCAGTTCTACTCACCTGCCATGTAGAGTACTTTCGCGTCGTAGAACGATCCTTTTGTTCGCGCGTCACCGGCCCAGTAGACCTGGTACACCTCGTCGTCTTCAACAACACCGCTAAAGTCCCTTACATCGTCGGAACTCACAACAGGCTGGGTCTTCTCGAGTAGAAATTCTACTAAAACATAAGACATTGTAGAGCCCGGGCAGGATCGACAGGTTGGAGCAAGCGGGCAAACAAAACGAGTCGAGAGCGATCGTTCATGAAAGCTCGGCGAAGCCTCTATGGGCGAAGCGAAGTGTCGTGTTTGGCCTGTTCGGCGCTTCGGCGGGCTTCTGATCAAGGTTGTCGGTCGGTTGCTCGTCATTTCTCTAACGTCAGCGGTTTTATGGGCTCACGTCCCGAAATCGTTTTCTCGGTGCATAGATTACTTTTCGTATTCATAGATTTGACGAAATAGTGGTATCCGAACAAACTTTACGTCCTTTGACCGTACGTCTGTCTGCACGTCAAAGCTTTTTGACGTACAGTCAGAGACAATCGATGTACAGTCAGAATCGCCACCAAGACATCCTGATAGCATTTCGCGGCGGCCGACTGCCACCAGGAAACCATCAGAAAGCCGACAAGCGGGGTCTGACTGGAGTTCGACTGTCGGTCAGAGTAACTTGTTGGCCAATCAGACATGCTTGACGTACAGTCAGGCACAGTCAGCGGTCCACTAGAAAACATTGACTGCCAAACAGGGTTACATTGATGGATTTTTCCTTCGGGGTCCTATAATTCTACACTGTGCATTCAGTTTCCCCGCTAAATCTAGAGGCAGAACTGACGTCACAGGACTTAAACACAAATTTAGTTTTTCCGATAAATTTAGCGGGGAATTGATTTCGTGTCGAGGTCATATGGCGTCAGCTTTCCCACTAAATATCGCGAGGAAACCGACTTTGTCATGTGACATGAAGTCACGTGACATCATTTTACCCGCTATGGGGAAATTGAATTGGAGTTGAGGTCGCGCGGCGTCAATCTTTCAACTAAATTTGGCGGGGAAACTGTGACGTCATGTGACGTCACAGGCCACGTCTTCAAGAGATACGGCTTCACGAAATCCGGAGCAACTAACCAAAAACGCTTCATGTTAAAAGAAACACCGCGAGCGTTGCATTATGGGGCTCCCACAGTGCCCTCCTTGTTTTCCCTGGCCTAGCCTCAAACAAAACAAAACAAAGAAAGAATCGTGTACATACACGAATGCTGGACAAATTCGATGTTGCGAAAATACGCATCGCACCAAAAAAAAAGGCTTGTGAAGTTTTGGTCTTAGGCCAGGGGCCTATTTAGGAAAATTATTAAAGTTCGGAATAATTAAACTTTTAATTATTTTCGCGTATTTTTTTATATGTTGAGTTTAATCGCATGGTTTCAACTAAAATTTTGCTGAGAATCATCGAAAAACACTAAATCAACAAATTGCAGAACGATAGAAAGCACGCGCGGTATTTTACGGCTTTCTGAAAAACCGCGGAATTTCGACGGGATTTTAAGTTTCGGTTGCAATCAAAGCGCTTCTCGTCACCGGCGGCACCCCACCCCGTGGAGAAAGTGTAACCAGCCTCTGCTGCGTTGCGCAAGGACAGCACAGCAGAGGTTGGTTGCACTATTTCTCTACGGGGTGCGGTGCCGTCCGTGCCGAGAAGCACTCCGATTGCAAACCGAAACTTAAAAACCCGTCGAAATTGCGCGGTTTTTCAGAATGCCGTAAAATACCGCGCGTGCCTTCCATCGTTCTCCAACTTGTTGATTTAGTGTTTTTCGATGATGCTCAGCAGCAAGTTTATAATTGAAACCATGCCCTTAAATTCAATTTAAAAAAATAGCTCCAAACTAATTTGCAATTTAGTTATCCCGAACTCTAATAATTTTACTAAATAAACACCTGGCATTCAACGATATCGACACAAGTCTTTCGTTGGCGCGATGCGTAGTTTTCATAATATCGAATTTGTCCACCTTTCGTGAAACACCCTATCTATGCTGCCCTCAAACTTCGCATTACAGAGAAGCGTAACCGTCTGTAATATTTTTACCTTCACCTTGTTTGAAATATAAAACGTTTGTGTTAGGAAATGTATCAACTGAGATGTCCTAGTGTGAACTATTTAGTACCCTCCCGCCCATGGTACAAGTCATTTCTTATTTTGCTAGAAATACCTGTAACACACCCACAGAAAATTTTTCTATAATAGATAAAATTCACTAAAAATGTTAGTTAACGCACAGTTACAGTGGCTAATAAATACATGGGTACTTGTATTTCGTGGGCACACGTAAATCATTAGACACTACTTTGTAGTTACATTTACCCAGGTACTTTATTGTAGTTACATTTACCCAGGTATTATAAGTTGTTACTGTAGTTACATTTACCCAGGTATTCTAAAAGTCTTACTTTTTCTCTATTAATTTACACATCAGTATTATCTCACTAAGCTCGTTTGCTCACCCGGCGAGAAAATTATGTTATTCAAAGTGGTAGTGACGAGAAAAAAAAAGTGTAATCCAGAAAGTTCAAGAAGTAACAATCATGTATCCCATTCTAAAAAAAAACTGCCTGTCAATTTATTTGTGGTCTTGTATTTTCAAGAGGATACCATGGAGAAGTCAACATAATGGACAACATCATGGCTCGCATGGAGCAATACGCCAATGAGCTGGAGGTTCTTGTGGAGCAGAGAACGGCTGCATTTTTGGAAGAAAAGCGCAAGTCAGAAGAGTTACTCTACCAAGTCCTCCCTAGGTCCGTGGGTGGCTACAATAAGAAACTTAATTCAAATATTTGCTTGCTGCTTCTACTTCAATATAACACTGACAAATTATTCTTTAGAAATAGGTATAAAAATACATTTAACAATAAACTAAGAACGCTATCAGTCCACAGAAGTGGCCAAGCTTAAGCTATTAGAAAAGGAAAGGCATAAAAAAATTATAGAAGATAGTATTCTTCTGTTTAGGGTAAAATTAGCTGCCGAACATCGCGCAATTAATTTGTACAAAATTATATATATAACCGCAATACAGTTCTCTTTCAGTGCGCATGAATATGTAAAAAAATGTATCAAGTGACTTGTAACAGTCAGACCTGTTTTATAATCATTACGATCGGTATAAACTCTAACAATCACAAAGCTTTTTTTATCATAAAAACATTATGTTGCGCTTCGGTTAAACTAATTCATAGTCTTAAGATAAGCTGGCTCAAAGTGCAATAGACATACGGTCACCCAGTACTGAAAACAGGAGATATCAAACAGTTCAATTTGTGCTACGTCCCGTATCTCCCGCATAAAAAAAACATTAAAATGGCTGTGATATTTACTTCATCTAATGAACATTTTGTAAATAGTATTTCTCCACGTACGTGTGTTGTACCCATTGAATCATATAAAATATTTAAAGAAAAGACTGAAGCAAAGACTTGCATTATTTTGCTCAATTCATACGCAATATGTTTGTCATCTTTACAGCTTCATAAATCTTAATTGAAGCTTAATTTTCTTGTTGTCTCAATTGAACTATAATATAATATGTGCTCTTTGTTACTCTAACTGTTCCATATAAATATTAAAAAATATTATTATGGTGGCATATATATTTTATTCTTCCTTTTTTTAAAACTCTTTGTCGTGTAATAAATATCCGGTGAGTATAATGGGGAAATATGCCAGTCATGAAGTATAAAAGTTGGATAGAAAGAATAAATCATACCGAAAAAAACTTTCTATGTAGGGGGCCCACAATTAAGCCTGGCGCTTCGCTGTGGTCTCCCTACATAGAGTGATAAGATCAACGAAGTTGAGACCAACAAACTTGAAAGGGTTAACAGTGGACGTGTTCACGGAAGATCGAGTTGGCGATGGTTGTGACTTGTGCCGCGTTATTACAGCGAAAGTTAAACTTATATTTGAGCTACCAGGTAGCACTAAGTTTTGCAAAGGATTAATTGTCGCTGGCTTCAGCGTGTTATTTCGCGCGTTGTCGCCCCAGACAAACCGCGGTCATTGAAGATGCAGCTACCGGAAACGTAGCCAAGCTCACCTTCATGAAATGGTTAGCCAACAAGTTTATTGGAACATTAGTCCGTTCTGTTACTTAAGGCATGACGTATCTCAAATATTATTGCATGACGTATACTGTAATAATGCGCTCTGCTTCGCCTAGTTTGCATTTCACCCTCCAGGACAGTTAAACGCGAATATGAAATGCGCAACCTACAGCTAAAAATCAAATTTTTGGATTCTTAGGTAATGCTCCACAGATGAATATTCGACAATACAATATTTTATGTAGAGATTCTTAAGACTCTGAGCAATAAATGAAAAAACAGCATTTGCGTGTTTGTGTTAACTGTATCGCGCTATATATTAACTTCATTTTATGTATCTATACTTATCTTCATAGAGCTTGGTGTATCCGTGATTCAAAGTCTTCAAATTTCATAGCCGCAGCCATACAGTGACATGCTCTCATACATTCAAATCTAAATAGCTTTCTTTCACAACAGGTCGGTTGCAGAGCAACTGAAGCGTGGAAACGCAGTAATTCCGGAGTTGTATGATAGTGTGACGATATACTTCAGTGACATCGTCGGATTTACCTCCATGTGTTCCTCCAGCACTCCAATTCAGGTACGAAGCAAGATAATATAGCGTAAGCTTTTTTTTTTAAATGTCCAGTGTTTCACTAGGGGGACTTTCTTTTATTTTAGGTTGTAGACTTTTTGAACGATCTGTACACGTGCTTCGATGCCGTGATAAGCGACTTTGACGTCTATAAGGTGAGTAAGAATTTTCTTCAGTCGTGAAACATTCACATTGCGCGGACGACTGTTGATGTCCTAAAAGAGGCTCGGAAGGTAGAAAAAAGTGTGAAGAGGTACCGAATCGAGAGGCAGATATGACAAAGAACGTACTCGATTTGTCATGCATGTCCACACTTTAAGCGCTTGCTATTAGAAGCTACAACCTGTAGAGTAGATTGTTGGGCTAGTTGGTTTTGGAATTTGGAATACATTTTAGCGCTCAAAAAACAGGGACAAAGAGGCGAGAACAGACAGCACAGTGCGCTACTAACAACTCAGTTGTTAGTAGCACACTGTGCTGTCTGTTTCTTGCCTCTTTGTCCCTGTTTTTTGAGCGCTAAAATGTATTCCAAATACAACCTGTACATTACTTCCGTGGCATCAACAATTTATAATTACCTCATTTTGAGTACTGCGCCAACATACCGCGGAATCTTTGCGCTGAACATCCCCGAGGTTCGAGCACTACATGGCCGATTGACGTTAAATTTGAACCGTGTTATTTATTTTATCATTCGAGCAAATATGCGCTGTGGTTGCAGTAGTCCCCAACTCAACTTACAAACATTTTTCACTTTGACAATGACGTGGCGTTAAATTTTTATAAAGCAAAGAAACTCTCTATAGTTCGTGTAAAAAAATTGCGAGTACCTCAGTCTAGCATCTATGTATCAACTTTATAGGTAAAGAAATACGTTCTTTTTTCTTAAATAATGGCAGGTTTCAACAGCTTTTGTGATAATAATCGATCGTGAGACTCTTTCTAAACGGGTTTAGATAGCAAGCTGACGATCCAACCTTATTTACAATTAAATTTAATGCTCTGGATTGCTACAGTATGTGGTTTGATAGAAATAACAGAAAACATGCAGGCGACCTTGTGTACTTACAATATCTTGAAAACCCGAGACTAAGGAACTACAAAGTGGGAAGCACAAACACAGGTCTCGAACTTCTGTCAGTGTCTTGTTCACTTCGTTGTTCCTAAGTGACGGGTTTTCAAGACGCATGTGGTATACTTCTGAAAATTAAAATGAATTCTAACGTTTCTAAGCGGTTGACACATCGCCTATATATATTTTAAATTGATTAGGCGTTGTCGCCCAGTGTTATCGAACGGTGAATACCGCATTTTTGCCGAATTGAATTCCCGCCGCCCGAATATTGCGAACCCCAAACTTCTCCCTGGTGGTAGAGAAAAGAAGCGTTGTTCGGTAAAGATTTGTTTGAGCTACGAAAGGTGGCGCCAGCAGCCCCCTTTGGAGCTTTAAAGAACCAAAAGAAACAGTCGATTGCTTTGCCTATAATAAGTAGAGCCCTGCACGGATAACAGCTTGACCTTCCGCATCCTATTCGAATCCGCAGACTCTGTATCCGCTAAATCTAGCGGAAAAATTTCCCTGCTAAATCTAGTGGAAAAAATTTCCCTGCTATATCTAGCGGAAAAAATTTCCCCGCTAAATCTAGCGGAAAAATTTACCCGCTAAATCTAGCGGAAAAATTTCCCCGCTAAATCTAGCGGAAAAATTTCCCCGCTAAATAGCGGAAAAAATTTCCCCGCTAAATCTAGCGGAAACGTTTTTCCGCTAAATCCAGCGGAAAAAATTTCCCCGCTAAATCTAGTGGAAAAATTTTGGTCACGTGACCCGGGGGGGGGGGGTCACGTGACCTGGGGAGTCACGTGACACCCCGAGGTCACGTGACCTCTGAGGGGGCACGTGATTGCCCCCACATGACCCCACATGACCCGGGGGGGGGGGGGCGAGAACACGTGGCCCTCAGTACCCTTCCCTCCTCCTCCTCAAGAGCTGTGCTCCAATTCGGCGTTACAGCGAGTGGTAAACGGCTTTCACTTTTTTCTTTTTTTTTTTAAGTTTTCACTGACTAGAGCCGTCAAAAAGCCTATGTATCTCCTGGTATTGATTTGACGTCACTGCAAAGAGACCGCCGTTATATGCATAGTGCAAACGGAAATTCCACGTCTCAATATTTTTGTCTTGTCCTCCTGTGTGTTGAAGTGACTGACCCGCCGTGGGCGCTGCAAGGTTTTCTTTTTTTCTTTTTAAGACCGCGAAAAACTTTGGGGTTCGTTTTACAATCATCAGGAACACTCGTGAAGTACTCTGAAAAAGCGATAGGCTTGTAGCTGCTCTTCGAATTGCCAGATATTGCGCGACCTCGGTTGGCTCACTGCTGTGTATCCTTTTGTTTTGCTTTAAGGTAGAAACCATAGGGGACGCTTACATGGTTGTGTCTGGGCTTCCAGATCGGAATGGTCACAACCATGCTAGAGAGGTCGCCCGCATGGCGCTCAGCCTGCTCAGGGCGGTGCGAAACTTTCGAATCAGACACAGGCCTGACGACACGCTCAAGCTCCGGATAGGCATGCATACAGGTGAGTATGCGCCGCACAGGAGTCATTTTGCAGCAGATCATTATACAACGGACCGTTACCGTGTTCCCTAATTATAGATACTTCATCGGTTATTTCTCTTCAGTAGCTAATTTGCCGAGTTTGGCAAAGAGCGTGCTCTGCGTTTTATTTCTCTCAGTGAAATGCAGTACCTGCAAATATTCAGTTTATCTAATCAAAACCTGTGATATACTCAAAAGATTCATAACCTTGCACATTTTTAAGTAGGCAGATCGATGATTAAAATTGGCGTCTTGACTACCGTTGCTAATAGCGCAGTTCGCAGTAGTACGCCTTCATTTCAAAGTGAAACTAATCTATTGCAAAAATGGAATAAAAAAGTCTCAAAATGTTTTTAATTTTCCCCCGTTTTAGCAGAATTCAATATTAAATTTATCATCGATGCAGACGTTTGCAAATTCCGAATTGGAATTTTGTAATACCGGCATTTTTATAATAGAAAACAAGACATAAAAACGTGTGGCTACCGCATGAAGTTCTTAATCCGAAGTCATTTTAAATCGTCCTCCGTTTAACTGACTTTTTGTTTGAAAGTAGAATATTCGGTAACTTTTCCATTGCGCTGCTTTTGACACTGTGCAGACGGTTATCTGTATCTTCGATACATAATTAACCAAACCAGAGCTGAACAGCTCTGAGCAAAAATCGTCAACTGAGCTCGGCTCAATGCACCTAGTTTTCTTGTGTTTTTTTTTTCGTTTTTTTTTTTCAGATTGGTTTACGAAACACATTTTTGATACTTGGAATCAGAACTTGACTATGTACCTTATATTTCATCGTAGCATCGGCCCCGCTCAGAGTTAGGGAGAAATGAACTGTATATATTGTTCAAACGGTCGTTACGCTTTTGCGTGTCGCTTTTGCGTTTTGCTTTCATGTCTTACGTTCTTACTACTTTGGCCTCGCGAAAATGACGTTAAAAGTATTGCAAACTTTGTTGATACAAAAATTTATCACTTTATGCACATGTTTTGTGCAGGACCCTGTTGCGCTGGTGTAGTTGGTCAAAAGATGCCTCGTTACTGCCTCTTCGGTGACACAGTCAACACCGCTTCAAGAATGGAGTCAAACGGCGAGCGTAAGTTGAACCGGTGTTTTTTGCTTTATTTGGCAGTGAACAAGTACAGATGGGAGGGAACAAACTTACGAACAAAAACAAAAGCAGACATGATTACTTTTATGACGTGACTACGTCTACCTTTCATCGTTTGCGAGCTGTAAATGACATTCGATCACATGGCCTGGTGCCTTCGGCAGGCTCCTGACGCTTTTTACCTGCTACCTTTTATAACTTTAGTGGATCATTATGACCTGTGTGTAAGTTATATTCGGTAAATCGCAGCTAAACTTGCTAATGGGAAACCTTTTTTTTAATGATAAGCTAAACCACCTCTAAAATTTAATATGTTATAGCCGTGCTCACTTTTAAAAAACATATGAACAATTGTGTGCCTGTTTTACGTGGTTTTGTGTTTATCTCAACGGAACATTATGACAGCTGTTTTTTTTTTATATAGTGCACTCCTGCAAATGATTGTACCTTCCGTTTTTCTGGCCTAATTTGAGCACTAACATTTGTGGGCGTTGAGTACTTTAATGCATATTATTTTCGTGAATGTGGATAGAGGATATAATAATAATAATAGGTTTATTTTCCAACAAGAAAGGTACAGTGTTGGTGGGGGCTTTGGAAAAAAGCTGTGTGTACAGCTTGACTAGTTCTAAGCCCACCTAAAGCAGCAGCTACAAGCAGCGTGGACGGAAAAAAAAGAAATACACTGAGAACGCTAAACAAAAAAGAGATTGAACAGTGTGCAATGAGATATATGAAACTAAAGAAAATAAGCAGGCACTATAGAATAACGTCACTTGCTCATCGTTCAAGGCACTATAACAAAAAATACAACATTTAAGAGTAGACAAAAAATAGCACTGCCCCACATCGTTCAAGGAAAACCCAGAAAAATAGTCTACGTTAATTAATTGTACAATACACAAAACACAAGCACATTCCCCTTTACAAAAAAAAAATAAAAATACTCAGAAAATACACACAAAGGCACCGTTCAATCGTGGCCGATTTGCCCAGAGAGTATCATGTCCCGCAAGGTACCCACCAATAACGTGCCAAGTTCTATGTGGTGCATATGAAGGTGGTTAAGGATGGTCGGTAGTGTGTATGCTATAGTATGATGGCCATAATTTGTTCTAAAAAGAGGCACTTGCCAGGGCTGCAGAATGCGCGTTTGGTACGAGTGTACTTTTTGTGTTAGATTCGCTAAATATTCAAGATGATGTACATGCATGTTTTTTTCAATCATATATTTTGCGCAAAGGCGATATCTATACAAATCAAAAATTTTAATTACACCCAGTTGAGTAAAAAGTGAATCCATTGGACATTCGAGTGGGACTTTGCAAATACTTCTTAAAATCTTTTTTTGCAAAATGAATATTTTTTTACAGTTAGTAAAAGTAGTTGTGCCCCATACGAGATGACCATAGTTTATATGGGAATAAAATAATGAATTATATATTAACAACTTTACCTTAAGGGGAAATATGTGTTTATTACGATATATCAAGCCAACAATGCTGGACAATTTGGATATAATGTAGTTAACGTGATCATCCCATGACATTGTCTCTGAGAAAAAAATACCCAATGTTTTAAAAGAAGAGACTAACTCAATTCTAGAAGAGTTTAAACATATGGTCTTGTTTATGTCAACTTGTTTATTCTTTGGGCGAAATAGAACTTCCTTAGTCTTATTTATGTTTATTTTTAAAGCGTTACATTTGCTCCATTTCGCTAGTTTTTCTAGCGTATCATTCGCGGTATCTATGAGATCTGAGGCGGTATCACCAGTAAAAAATAAACTAGTGTCGTCAGCATAAATGATAAGCTTCGTTGATCGGCTGATATTTACAATGTCATTTACGTAAAGGTTGAATAAAAAAGGGCCCAAGATGCTTCCCTGGGGAACGCCTGACCGAATAGATTTTATTGATGATATACTACCCAAGCAAAAATAAAGCAGTATAACGTTTCGCTATCTCGGTTTTGGAACTGGAAGTCTATATGGATTCGATCTGTATTTCAGGTTTTCAAAAACCATTCCTTTGTCTGCAATTTGAATGACAGGTTTACAGAAACAATTCCAGTTAGATTCGCAGTTCTAGAATAAAGATAGTGATAAGTTATACTGTTCTTTTTCGGCAGGGTATTCATCCTTTTTTCTTCTGGCGCAGTATGAAAAAGTTATTAAACACTATGTATTTTCACATTTTCGTTTCTTTTGTACTCCTGCTGTGGTATGAAAGCACTACTGTTTCTCTAAGCATCTTCTCCGCAGTATTGTGTTTCAGTTATTTTTTGTGAAGGGCTGGCGGCATAAATTGCATTTATACTTTCGAAGTTACTTACAGTGCACTGTTCGCTACGAATTTTTATTCCAGCACTACGAATTCATGTCAGTCCAGATACGAAGGCCGTTTTGGAACGATTCGGGACGTTCCACTTGCAACCTCGTGGTGGTATCGATATCAAGGTAACGTACCTT
The DNA here is from genome assembly GCF_016920785.2 of Ixodes scapularis. NCBI lineage: Eukaryota > Metazoa > Arthropoda > Arachnida > Ixodida > Ixodidae > Ixodes > Ixodes scapularis. Next base: position 150,943,739 of record NW_024609835.1, on the reverse strand, counting down.
CATTGTTAACCACTATAGTTTATAAGGAAGGACGGCACTTTCCAGCTTTACGAAAAAGCGTCACACAAAATTGAAATTTATTTGACGGGCAACTTATCGCCTGCCAAATTTAGAGTATTTTGTTAACTTTGTACACATTTACATTCGGTGGCCATTGTTATAGTGTCGCCACCGCAGCAAGACTTCTCGCTCTTGATGTCTCACTCTGATTGGCAGGTGCAAGCGATCTTGTGACAATAGTTATCCTCAATTGAGATTTTGTGTAAAGTTGTGGTACGAGTTGTGGTACATAACTGCACCGAAGTTTACCAACTAAAGCATCTTTGTCTACGTATAAAACTTGTAACTGTATTGACCGAAGTACTGCCGTATAAATTACCAGAAGTGCATATCCGCAAAACCGTAATTAACATAATTTTTATTAATCTATTTATTGATTCCAGTTATAGGTAGAAAATACTAAAATTCAGTCGCACGTTTTGAAATATCTCATAGGAGCAATTACAGCAGATGTATATTACAGCAGGTGTGTGCAATAAGAGCAAAGTTAACATTAACGGTTCGTAATACTATTCAGGCAAGCTAACAAATAAATTAACCATCTTTCGCGTTAACTTTATTTAAGTCGTTACCAATTCCCAATTAGAAACCTTTCACAGGAAATTGAGAAACTTCACTTCTAATACAAGTATCCAAAAAGAGTTCACCCACATCGTAAACACAGTATGCTTAGACTGGTGTATTTGCGGTGTGGTGTAACGTGCCTGGAACGCGTCTCAAAAAGCTGTGTCAAAGAGGCCGTGCAACGATATTGGTTAGGAATGTTTTATTTTTTTTCACTTTACACAAGCTTACTTGCACTAGTGGGGTCCAAGTATACTCACACATAACACCAGTAACGAAAACATAGTCAGAGTGCAGGCGAGCTGGTGTAAGTTGAACAGATTGTAAACCTGAGACTGGGGCAGAAAAGAGAACACAACAGAAGGTACCTTCTGTTGTGTTCTCTTTTCTGCCCCAGTTTCAGGTTTATGGACACTCCGAGGACGTTCTGTAGAGCAGCATCCCTAGGAAGAACATAAGGCATCGATATGTAGACCACGACTACTGCTGCCTTCCTGAAGTCATACTATGGCCGCCCTATAGAATATTGGCCAACGGACGTTCTATGGACGTCCTATTCTAGTGACCAGGTAATGTCATCCAATAACCAATCTATACTGAGACACCCGATTGAGCCCATACGGACACTATAGAGAGTCTACATTTCCATATGGTGTCTATAGGGTGCCTGCAGAGAACCCATCCAAGGTCTACAGGGACTCTCTATGAGGTCCGAGGGGAGCCATATAGGGCCTACACAGGGTCCTTATGGGGTCTGCAGGGAAGTCATACAGCGTCTGCACGGAGTCCCTACGGGGTTCGTATAGAAGCCACTCAGTCTGCAAGGTGTATGCTACGGGGTCCGCGGAGACCAATGTTACTAGAACAACTCAGTTATGATACTGTCACTGAGCCTGCTTTAAAAAAGTGGCACCGATTCTTACTCGAAAACCGTACTAATAGCGTTCACAACGCCACCATTTCTCTCGCAGCGACCACCCGAAGAACTGTATGGTTGCTTGTATTGTTTCGGGAGCATCGTATTCGATAGAGTCTGCCGCGACTCTTCTATTCTGGCTTTAATTGCCCATTTTGGCGCCGAAACATGGAGGGAGTTAAAAGGATGCCAACCTAATACCGACGTTAGCACGCGCCCAGGTCGAGACGCGCTACCTGAAACCAGCGGTGAGACATGGTTGTATAGAAACAATATTAATTGTGCCGCAAAACCTTGTAAACTAGAAATTTTAGAAAGCAGAGGCACCGGTAATTTTGTACCAATCTCCAACTAAAGTTCATACAAAAATAAGACTTCCGTTTATTTTTACGCAAAAACATGCTTCCTAAGATTTCATGGCCACTACAGTAAAGAAAAAAAGACTGAGCCGCCATTTGGCACCTCGAGCCTAGGAGTTTCGGTACCCTGGGAACATTCAGTGACTCTAGCATCAGCCATACAGAGCAATATTCATGTTTCAACCCGTCACTAAAGGGTGGCGTTGCTATCGCATTTAAAATAAGATAACCGAAAAGACAATAAGATAACAACAGGTAAGAATTATTTTGGTAAATACTAAACACTTTCACCTCCAGAAGGAAAATTCCCTAAAGTTTGGCATGTTTCTAGACAGCAATGTAACATATTGATGCCCGGCGCTTAATTAACGACTCTTTAACTCGGACACCTCCCTACACCTAACGAAAACATCTACCCGGCATCATTTTATTAATCTACCAATCTATAGCTCACACCACAGAGGCATTAGGATATCCACTGACTCACCGGGCCCATAGCATGGAATGAAAAACGTTTTACAGCGGAGTTGTTAAGGGCTAGTTTCCCCAGGATCGTGTCCGTTCTCAAATGACCTGATGACACAGAACTCTGGACAGCTACCGCCATCTATGAGCGACGGCGGCAAACTTTCGAGCTTTTCCACTCTCGCTTGCTGACTTGCGGACGGCCATTAATTCGTTCCCACCATAGTACAGCTTCGCTGGCCTTCCTTTACCAGAGTAAAAAAACTTAAATGTTTTTTTTGTTTTTTTTGTATCGGGAGATCTTAATATCGTTGTTATGGCCATTTTATGGCAAACTAGCGGTTAATAAGTGGTCCATCAACTGTCTACAAGAATTCATAGGATAGACATAAAGGTAATAGAATGGCACTAGTGTGGACACGGGACGTCCATACCTATTTTTGCAAGGTCACTTCCATGACGTCGTCAGGCGAAACGAGGGGCCACTTTTTAGGACGCGGCAGACACTCCAGTCTGACACGCGTTTCAGGCACCATAATGTGGGTAAGCGTTGACAGCTGTAAGAAAAGGAGAGCACGATGTATACGAAGGGTTTATCAAAGAAGTCATTAGGCACGTATTCAGGTATCTATTCTTTAATATATTTAGTCTTATGCTTCAGCTTCTACTAAGGGAAGCTGACAGCTATATATTTTATGAGTGGTCATGGTTGGGCGTCTGTAAAAACATAACTGGTATTCTTAAAAAATAATCTTGCTCGTTTGTGAGGGCCACTTGGAATTTGGTAAATATTGTAAGCATTCCGCTATTTCTACATGCCCTAAAAAACGAAGCCTCTTAACTCTGCATACATTCCGTTCACCGCTTAAGCTGAGACTAGAAGCTCCGCCTCCAGCGCGAGCTCGCTGGCTTCGCAGTGCTTCCGTTGGGCGTGCCTACGCATTCATACTTGTGTTACCAAGGCTAGAAAGCTCGCACTGAAGGCGGAGTTTCTAGTCTCAGTTTAAGGGTGAACGTGTATAGCAAAAGTACCCAAGATTTCCTTAGCTGCCATGCAGACTCAAAAACAAAATCTGCGGCACATTTTGCTCTTCTTTGTGAGATGATGTCTGGTGGCGGATATAAATGTAATAAAAACATGGCTCATTAAAAAAAGTGCTTAGTTTTTTTGTTGTTTTTTTTTTTTGCTCTGAAACGAAATAACGTTTTGAGTATACAATACATTTTAGTGGCGCTTTTCATTGCCTCTGTGCTTAAAAATAAAGGAACGCTTAAACTGGCACTACGAAAACCTGAAGCTGTATGACTTTGACGTATTTCTTTTTATTCCAGGGGAAGGGCCTAATGCACACGTTCTGGCTTTTGGGAGAGCACTCCAAGGATGTCCTGTTACATGATGGCATAAAGAAAGTAATGATATAGTGAAGTTGCAGGAACCTATCTCCTAGATCACCATTGATCACAAGACACAGTGGAATGCAAAAAGTTTTGGGTTTTCTTCTTTTTTAGTGGAAACAAGCCAATAAATCTTACCGATTTCACTAGTGTGAGGCAAGTGAATAACCTCGTAGCCCGACATTGTGGATGTTAGAACTCCGCCGCGAGGAACGAGCCGAACGCCATGTTTTGACAAAACCAAAACAGAAGATGACGATGTTTATTGGGATTGCGTCAGGTGCGATGGCTATACAAGAAAACGAAAATTGAGTTTCTTCACACTCCCCCACAATGACGTTAAGTCATTAATAAATAGATTCCATGGGGTATAAAAGTTGTACGGGTCTCCTAACAATATTACCATTAGGAAGACGCACCATAGCAGCTCGTATGTGCCCGTCTCGTCCAGTCAATGCTTCTACGACTTCTCCCGTCTTCCAAAGTTGTCGAGGTTGGAGATGTTGGTGAACCAACACTAGAGTTCCTTTCTTCAGGGCACTGGAGGAAGTCGGCACCGTGAAATGAGCAGATCGCAGACTGGTCAAGTATTCCCTCTTCCATCTACGCCAAAATTGATCTGCCATCCTTTGACGGTAACGCCACCGCCTGTTGTATTGTCCTTCAAGGGGAGGCACAGGCTCCACGCTGGAGCTGGTCGGAAGTGCAGTTAAACGCTTTCCCACCAGAAAATGGGAAGGGGTGAGTGGTTCCTTTTCGGTGGCTTCGGTGTAGACGTATGTCAGAGGTCTTGAGTTAATAACAGCCTCAATTTCAGTTAAGATGGTCGTCAGCTCTTCGAAGTTGCAGTAGCTGTTACCCAAAACTTTCTTGAGCGAGGATTTCACCGACCGGACCATCCTTTCCCAGAACCCACCCCACCAGGCAGCTCTCTCAATTATAAACTTCCACTGTATCTGCCGATCAGCGAAGTAGGCTTGTATCTCCTCTCCACGCAACGTGGTCCACAGTTTCTTCAGGTCCCTTGAAGCACGCTGAAACGTTTTTGCATTGTCAGAAAAGATGACTCTGCACACTCCTCTTCTTGACACAAATCGTCTGAAGGCCATCAGAAAATGGGGGGTGGACATGTCGGTCACTAGTTCGAGGTGAATGGCACGGGTAACGGCACAGGTGAAAATGAGGATGTAAGACTTCTTGTCGTTGCCTTTATTCCTTGTGTTGAGTGGTCCCGCGAAGTCCACACCAGTCACCTCAAAGGGGGCCGCTTGGGTTACTCTGTCTCGAGGGAGTGGAGCAACTGGCTCGGTGGCCGCTCGGCTGTTGACACGGTCACAGATCACACATTTCTTCAGCACCCTTTTTACCATCTGTCTTCCTCGAACGACCCAGAACTGTTCCCGCAGTTCTGTCAGAGTCTCAAGGGGGCCAGCGTGGAGAAGTCGTCGATGCGTGGCATTGGTTAAAAGCTCGGTAAAATGATGACTTGATGGAAGAATGATGGGATGCTTTGCATTGTCACACATGTCAGCGTTACTGAGGCGTCCTCCGACCCTCAGCACCCCGTCCTTGTCCAGGTATGCGTTTAAGTCCCGTAACGGAGAGTTGCTTTCCATGCGGGCTGAGCGTCGAACGCATTGGAGCTCTCTCTGAAACGCCTCCTGTTGAACCTGCAGGATCAGGCACGTTTGAGCTTGTGCTACCTCTTCGGTCGTCAAATAACCCTCGTGTTTTTGGCTGGGATGTCTAGAGTTATGTATAAATCGTCGTATCCAGGCAACAACTCGAACAAGCTTCGAGAGGGAACTGTGGCGCTGCATAGGCAAAACCTGTTCTTCTTTCAGTGTCACGCTATGGACTCGAACTTGTTTCTTCTCTTCATCAGCCGCGGTCATATCAACACCTGCTTCATGCGTTGGCCAGGCAGCAGGTGGCTCCGTGAGCCATGGCGGTCCGTTCCACCATGCCGCACTCGACTTGAGTGCTTCGGGTGTCACCCCTCTTGTGAGCAGATCAGCCGGATTTTCTAGTCCAGGACAATGGTTCCAAAGCTCTGGATCAGTCAGCTGTTGGATCTCCAATACTCGATTGGCCACAAAGGGCTTCCACTGCTGAGCAGAAGCTCGCACCCAATGTAGTGCGATTGTTGAGTCTGTCCAGAGGTACCAGCTGGCAACTTGTAGGTTCAACGACCTAGTAAGGTAGTCCTTTAGCCGTGCCCCTATCACCATTCCCATCAGTTCAAGTCTTGGGAGAGAAAGTTTCTTTAGCGGCGCCACCCGGGTCTTGGACAAAACCAAAGTCACCCTCATTGGTGCAGTCTGCGTGCACAGGTACGCCACAGCCCCATAAGCCTTGGGACTGGCATCTGTGAATATGTGGACTTCATTTCGGTCATCCTCAGGAAGCTCAACGTACCTTCGGGGTACTGTTACTTTCGTTAAGTGGTGCAGTGCTGTATGCCACTGCGTCCATCTTGTTTGAACCTCTTCAGGTAGTGGCGCGTCCCAGTCGACACCCAGTTCCCAGAGGGTTTGGAACATCAGCTTGGCTGTCACGGTGACTGGGGAAAGGAGTCCTAATGGGTCATAAATGCGAGATGATGCCTGGAGAATGAATCGTTTCGTGTTGCAGTTCCGGTCTAGGAATTCCAAAACAGGCCCCATGGAGAACGCCAGGCAATCGCTGTTTTTGTCCCAGACAAGTCCTAACACTCGAGAAACGCTAGGGGTGGTACACTCTACTTGATCTAGAACACACCCGGTTCCTTCCTTGTTGAATAGCTGCTGCAGCTCCGTAGAATTTGTGTTCCACTTCCGCATTGTCATTCCGGCTAGCTTCATGACATGTAATGTTTGTCGATAGAACTGTTCCGCCTCTTCCTCGGTGTTCGCTCCGGTGATAAGATCATCGACGTAGAGTCTTTCGGCTAGTGATTTCGTTGTTTCCGGATAGTCCTCTGTTATCGACAAGTGGTGACGTAGCGTGGCTGCGAGAAGGAACGGGCTACTCGTCGCTCCGAAAGGAACCCTTGTCATCCTCCAAACCTCTACAGGAGGGTTCGGCTCTTGCTTCGTTGGCATTCGTTCGTACCAGAAAAATCGCAGAGCGTCACGATCTTCCAGTCTCAGTGATATCTGTAGAAATGCCTTCTCAATGTCTGCACTGAGGCCGATACGATGAATCCGAAAGTTCAGTAACACTTTCAGGAGGTCTGGATTCAGGTTTGGTCCTGGCTCTAGTGCGTCATTCAGAGACAGACACCCTGGTTCTCTTGACGACGCATCAAACACGACTCTGACCTTGGTCGAGAGGCTGTCAGGTCGTAACACAGCACGGTGAGGCATGTAGTACACTCGGTTCTCTGCCTTGTCTGCATTCGGGGAAATCTTTTCCGCAAATCCTTGCTGGAGATACTGGCGAATTGTCCGATCATACTCAGTCAGCATCACATCGTCCCTAAGCAACTTCTTTGTGAGGCTCACCAGACGCTTCCTTGCAACTCCTTCATTGTCTGCCAGCTGAAGGTTCATTGGCTTCCAAGGTAAGGCCACCTCATACCGTCCGGTAGTTAGCTTGATGGATGATGTAAATGCTCTGACAACTTCATTCTCCTCTTCCTTTTGTGGGAGGTTAGGATCGGTGATGCCCATGCTTTCCAGCTCCCAAAATGACCGGAGCTCGGTAGACAATGAGCATGTGCTTCCACCCACATTGGCCTTCAGAACTGCCGCAGTAGAACAGGAGGCAGTCAAACCGCTGTGGGGAATCGGTCCTTGAAGTGTCCATCCAAAGTCTGTTTTGACAGCGACTAGAGCGTCTTGCACTTTTTGGACCTCACCAGAGACAAGAGTCCAATAGTAGTCAGCACCAATAAGAATGTCAATGCCATGTCTTGTTAACTGGGCTGGTGGCAAGGTGACGTCTGCCAGCTCAGCTATCTGTACTTGGACTCCTTGCACTACACTCTCAGGTAGAAGAAGATGATCGGAGCAAATCTCTGGTATCTCCAGAGCTTCTAGGCAGTGCTTCTTTTGGCTGTACTGGCTCCTTAGCCAGATTCGTACCCTTCTGCGTTTTTCCTTGATGATGTTTCCTGCTCCTCCAAAAGGGTAGATAGTAATGTCTTCTTCACCAACAACCTCGAGCTGCAGCTTACGTGAAAGTTCTTCCATCACAAAGGTTCGTTGGCTTCCTCCATCAAAAAGGATGCGCGTGAGAGCTCTTTGCTGTTTCCCTTCCGCCCAGACCTGAGCTGTTTGAAGTAGTACAGCAGGTGTTTTATCGCTCTTCCTGCCAGTTGAAGAGTGTAACTCTGCTGCGGTGTTCTTACTCTTCTTCCAGGATGGGTCACACATTTGAGTTATGTGCCTTCGCCCGCATGTTTCACACATTATTCTTTTGTTGCGACATTCTTTGGAGGTGTGTCCCTTGATTGAACACCGGAAACATCGTCCTGCTTCTCGAAATCTTTGCTTCTTCTCCTCCAGAGAAATTGATGTCTGACAATTTCGTGTAGCGTGGTTTTTCGTGGCACAGAATGCGCACGGTTCAGTCTGCTTGGAGCGACTAGTTGAGGAAAGAGCAGCGGCTGATCCCTTCAGAGAAGCCTTTCCACCTTCTGTTATTTTGGTATGGCTCATACCCTTGGCTTCTCGCTGACGAGCTTGTTGAGCCTCTTCACGGCTCTCCACTTCGAGCTTAAGGAAGCGTTGTAGGCTCTCTATTTTGATACAGTCGTCTTCCTTGTCTGTAAGACGTCGACACTTGTGGTAATCAATGACTAACTCTCCCGGCAGCATTCTCAGTAGTGCAGAGCAGAGCATAGCTCCGTAAGTGTCGCTCTTCACCCCGAGCGCGGTGAGAGCGGCCATATTACGTTGCAAGTGGTCATAGAGACGTCGCAATCCGCTCACCTCGCTTGAGTGTCGTACTGCTGGCAAATCAAGTAGTTGGGAGAGGTGTTCTTGAATGAGAACGTCAGTCCGACCGAAGCGCTCCCTGAGAAGCTCAACGACGGTATCGTAGTTTTCTCCCGTTGCTTGAATGCCGGCTATCGCCGATGCTGCCTTTCCCGTAAGCGCCGACCGCAGGTACAAGAACTTCTCAGCGTTAGAGAGGCTGTCGTTGTCATGTATGGCTTGCTTGTACTGTTCCCAGAAGGGTTGCCAATCGGTAGCTGCACCGCCAAACCGTTGAAGCTCCAGTTTCGGCAGCTTCACCTTAGAGGTTGCAACGTGTCCGTCGCCGTCGTTGTGAATCCGCGTTGTACCGGTTTGGGGCCTCGCTCGTCGGAGTTCCTCTACCTCCTGTGCGATGGTGGCGATGTACGCGACGATCTTGTCGTCATATTCAATCGTGCGGGCGTAGTTTTGCTCAACGTCTCCGTCCGGTACCAGTGGTTCGATGGATGCGTTCACGTTGCTCAGCTGTATTCGCAACTCACTGAGCCTCACCGATAATACGTTGAGGCTTCGCTCGTCGGAGTGGCTTGCGATAGCTGCGTCGATGTCGGAGATCAGCCTCGTTACTTGAGACCTCAGAGCCGTCCGCTTCTGCTTTAGTCGTTCCATGGCGTCTCTGCGTCTCGCGGCGTTGCTGGCGTTGCGGCGTCACTAGGCCTCGTTGGGCGAGAACTTCGGTAGCGTCGTTGGAGTTCGCTCTCTTGCGGCGTCCCTTGGCTCGTTTCGTTGCGGCGTCACTAGGCCTCGTTGAGTAAAGTCAGCAGCGTCGCTGGAGCTCGCTCTCTTGCGGCGTCCCTTGACTCGTTGAGTGATAACGTCGGTAGCGTCGTTGGAGCTCTTCTCTTGCGGCGTCCCTTGGCGCGTTTTCTTGGCGCGTTTCGTTGCGACGTCACTAGGCCTCGTTGAGTGATAACGTCGGTAGCGTCGTTGGAGCTCGCTCTCTTGTGGCGTCCCTTGGCTCGTTTCGTTGCGGGTGGATGCCCCGTCGTCATTCCGTCGTGACTATCGTTGTCATCCCGGGTTTCGGCACCAAAATGTTAGAACTCCGCCGCGAGGAACGAGCCGAACGCCATGTTTTGACAAAACCAAAACAGAAGATGACGATGTTTATTGGGATTGCGTCAGGTGCGATGGCTATACAAGAAAACGAAAATTGAGTTTCTTCAGTGGAGAAAGCGAACTCCCCAATTCTTTTACGTCCCATGTGGGTATTTCGACTAAATAAAATACGCTACAATCCTGTGACGAGGTAGTTGGTTGTACATTGTACAAATAAAGGTAGCGCAAAAAAACAAGGACAAGCGCTACATTTTTTTGTGTGGAATAAAATAAAACCTTGTTTTCAGGCATTTCTTGATTAGCATAGTGCATTTGCCAGTGAAAGTATATAAGTGAAAAAAGAGCTATATGGCACTTTCTTCAAATTCACATTTGTATGACACCTTATGACAAGCGGCAAAAGGCAAAATGGACATAGTGGACGATTATAGAGCGAGAGGTCCATGTGTCTTCGAGATATAGAAAGATCGATCCAGCGGTGATCCAGTCTAGTCAGCGGAGTACTCAACTACTGACCTGAGCTTTTTAATGTTCATCAGCAGTAATAATTACACGACCATGCACCGCTCCCATACCCGTCCATATTAGAGACAGCAGGTGCGCGGATTGCATCCTACCTCGCTATAGGTTCTATAACGGGATTTTTTTCTCTGTGAGCTCTGTGCTCGTGGTGCGTCAACCCACGTCATTTTCATATCAAGGAGCATTGTACCGTTGTGCGGTCGTGTAATCACAACTACGTTATGGACCATAAATAGAAGCTTTCTGACGGTCAACCAGCTGCAGTTACAGCACTGCGTGGTGAAACCAATGAGTAAAGGACTATGGCAGCCATGTTTCCAGGGCCAGCCTAGATAAAGGCCAAGGGCATTACTCTCGGGCGTTTTGGTCCCTGTTTTAGGAATATATAATTTTCATGTTTCCTTGTACTGTTCATGCAACAGGTAACAGAACAAAATCTCTCAGCCAATATCACTTCTGCAGTTACATTAGTGAAAAGGGGACCAATACTAATAAAAATGTTTCCCCTCCGTTACAAGATTTCCATCTTAGAAAATGTGTGAAATATTTTTTTTAGCGAACAATAAAACTGAACTAAAAAACATGAGCTTCAGGGTTCGATCTGAAAGGTGAGTAAATTAGTACAAAGATATTTTAAGCATTTAGATAAAATCTTAGATTACGGCAGATGGAAGGCATATACAAATACACACACGCACAACGTGTGTCTGACACTGCTAACAGTGTCAGAAAGAGTGTGTGTGAATGTTGTTTCTTGGTGTCTTCCTTCTCCTTTCATAGTCTCAAGCTTTAGTCATGTTTACAATTCATCAGAAAATACTGTTTTTTTTTTTCTCACGATACGATAAGACCCGACGGAGCGTATTCAATGCCCTGACAATGTAGATTGGGGCTAGTTGGTTGAAGCTAAACATGGTATAGGTGTAACAGCTCGCAACAACGAAGGCAAAGGGAACACACACCATAGGACGAGTGCTGGCTCGCAACTAAATGTTTAATAGTGATAACAAAACCACATTTAAACAGAAAGAAGACATACTCAACCACGCACGCCATACCAAATTGTCTCATCACATCGGAGGGCCCGCTATCAGCCCTATTGAAAATTCCGTCAAGGTACGTAATTTGGGACACTGACTGCCAGTCAGCAGCCTTGGTGGAACGTGATGGACCATCAGACGTCATCTGATGGTCCATCAGATGACGTCTGACTGCCACTGCCAAGGGAATTTCATCAACAAGGGCAGCATTTATATAAGAGTAAAGCTATACGCACTCATAAATATCGCCAAATGCCTCGATAAAACAAAATGTTCGAGAAAAAAAAAGAAAAAAAAAGCAGGACAACCACGGATTCGAACCCGCGAGAACTTGCGTACAAATCGCACACCCTAACCGCTATGCTATAGGACCGTTTCTGAAACCAGATTTCACTAATAATTTTATACGAGATGCTTCGGCTGCAAATGCAGTTAAGCCGTCAGCACGTTATGCAAAGCACTCGTACATCACTCGCCGTACTTCAGTTCTACTCACCTGCCATGTAGAGTACTTTCGCGTCGTAGAACGATCCTTTTGTTCGCGCGTCACCGGCCTAGTAGACCTGATACACCTTGTCGTCTTTAACTACACCGCT